>NC_141618.1:47766562-48966562 GCF_047967505.1 Dipteris shenzhenensis
CATATAAGGTCATAGATGTTAGGGAATTAGGGTCATCTTGTTGCTAGTACAACTTGTTTACATAGGATCCAAGTGAAGCATTGGTTACATATTTCCATTTACCCATAGAGGCTAAGGAATGCAATAGATAGACTTGTTACATCCCCCCCCCCAAATGGCTAATCTATTTGTTTCTAAAATAGGTGTTCACTCTAAAAGAGGATCTCCATGTGGTACTATAGGGGAACAATGAATTGGTAGCCTTTGGGCAAATACTTCGTCTTGATTCTATGAGTGTGTGCCATTTTCAATGTTGTGGTGAGAGAAGATGTGTAGTTATAATCACTAATGTGATTTTGTCACATTGAATATCCATAGGAAGATATTGAAATATTTGGTGATTTTTTACAATGTGACATTTTAATATGAAAGAACATAAACCACTTTGGGAATAATTCCAAAGACATACTCTCATGATATAAAACTTATTTTCAGGAGAAAATATTGAGAGTTTATTGAGGAATCATCTCATCATCATGTAATGATATGTGCATAGCACTAACACAAAAGAGTGCTAAAAGGCACAAGGGTTGGAAAAACTAACCCTAAAGGGCTTTATATTCGCTAAAAGTTAGTCATTTGTGGTGTGCTCTCTAGTTGTGCCCTCTCTCCTCATCTCTACTCTTCTCCAATTCCCTCTCCATATTTGTTCATGGTATCAGAGCTCCCTTGCCTTCCACTGAGGCATCGCCATGTTTGTGAGAGATTGAGAGATCGAGAGATTTTGAGTTTATTCTGTTGACTTCCATTGCGTGAAAGATTTTCAAGATTGAGAAATTGAGAGATCTTGAGTGACCTTGAGTTTGTTCTGTTCAGTTCCATTCAGTGAAACATTTTCGTCCATTTTCTTTAAGATAATTTTGCTATGAAATAGAGAGAGATTTGTATGTACAACCAGGGTATTTCGTGAGAAAAGTTCTTCTTGACGTTCAGTTTCATTTGAGAGAAAGAGTATTCTTCTTTTGAGAAGTTTTAGTTTCTAGAGAGATTCATTATTGAGAGAGACACTTTGAAATGATTTCCTTTGTTTTGAGAAGTCCAATTCTTTCATTTGTTCAGATTGAGAGAGCTTGAGCATTTCAAGAGAGAGACAAGGGGAGTGCCATCTACATACAACAAGATCCATGTAAGTCTTCTCCATTGCACATTCAGAAACTAAGAAGTGCATCTATGACCCTAAAGTTCACACTGCGATGACCTAGAAGTCATAGCAAATAGCCAGACCTACATCAACACAAAGCCTCCAACAACACCCTCAGTAACCACAAACCTAAGCAAGAGTAGCTGCGAGCAAATACAAGCCCCTATGTCAAGCATCGACTCGAATACTCAAGGTAGGACTATGTATAAGACAAGCACGACTCTATGCTCATGCTTGTAGCAAACAACATGCCAAAGCTAGATGCAGTGGCACGACTCTGTGCTCATGCTTGTAGCAAATGACACACAACTGCACACAAAATCTCAAGCAACATCAACCAAGGCTAGATGCAATAGCTTTACTCCAACTCATAATAAGCGTAGCTCCTACAACAACTCTCTACAGGTATGGGTGACAGATGACTAGCAACAGAGGTGGCTCCTAGCAATGGCCTTGAACTACAAGCAACTACACGCCGACTGCATGCAACCTCACAAACAAGTGACTCTCTACAACAGCATAGTAGCCAACCTTGACTACCCGACCACAGTGCTAGCCACCTCCTACACAAGTAGCACACGTGACTTAAATGCCTCAACACTCCAACCAAGCAGGCCATCGATGACCTGCTACAAAGCACAAAGCAATAGCATTGATTACCTCACAAGCCGCATCAATCTATGACCAGCAGTGCTCTACTCTACAATGACAAACATAAAAAGTTGACATAATCAAAATGCCAACGCCTCAACTGTAGTGAACCAGTAAGCAATGCACTGCCATCGACCCAATGAGCTAAAACACGGTCTCCAGTGAGCACCTACGTAAACAACACACAAGCACCATGACCCGAATCACCCATGGAGAAGATAAAAACGAGAGAAAGTCTCATAGATTCCAACATAATCTTTTGAGATTTCGACAAATCTTATCTTCCCCAGTTCATTGCCATGTGGCAAGTCTTTCACCACAATCACCTTTGGTTAGGTTTTAGCTACATGCCACATCATCTGCAAACTCACCCTTATCTGCCAGTGGACACTGCCACATAATCAAGGTAGCCTCATCTACCATGTCACTGACATGCTGCTACCATGTCAGTTTATCTACCACATCACCCTGACACCTTAGCAAGTGCCATCACATTGCCTTCCAGCTCAGCAGGCCACCTCACCTACCACATCATTATGCCACATCAACATCCAATTAGTAGTGACACATTAGCATCGACTGCCATCGAAGCACCGGATGCCACATTAGCAAGTCTATTTTATCAATGTCATATGGCACATACCCCATGCTAGGCACAATTATCGTCTTCACAGGCATAATTTTCTCTCTACATGTGCACATAGTTGCCACATCACACACAGTGCTCCATCGGAATACCCCTTGCTAGGCACAATTTTACATGTGAACACGATTGCCACATCATCATTTTCACCCTTTTTTCCTCCTCCACCTTGATCAAGCCATATCTCTTGATCCAGGAAGAATTTGAGGGTGCTCCTAAAAGGAAAATCATTCAGTTTTTTTTGCTCGACATGCTCGTCACATCACCTACACATTTTGACACTTTCAACACACACTTTTCATCCTCAGCATCAAATCCACTTCTTGTGCACATTCAAGCCTCTACATCGATGCATTTGACCTAGCCCCTAAAAGGAACAAAAGGAAAAGAAACTATTTCTTGCTTTTCATTGCTTGATGCTTGGTCTAGCTCTAGATTAGTGTAGATTAGTAAGGATACCACTCCAAAGCATTCAATTGAAGCCATGCCCAAAAATTCATGACTAGTTCCTACTGGTAGTCAGTCCCTATGCTCACATGCGACTTCACATCATCACACATCTTGAAACCTGACTGAGTAGATTTCAGAGTTTTCAAAGTTTTTGGTAGACTATTTAGCAAACAAATTACACATCATTTTGCTTTGCACTTCACATTGCCTACATTGTAAAGCCATATTTGCTATTTTTTGGCATTTATGAAATTGTTTGGCCCTTGTGAAGCCTCTCGGCTATTGCCGTCATCATTTGCTACACAAGCCTTGTAAAAAATTGGATATATATTGCAGTTCTATCTAATGCTTTTTTGCAGTTGATTTAGGCAATGTTTTTCACAGGCATTTTAAGTACTCTTTTGCATCATGTCTACCACTAGCAACCTAATTTGGAGGCATCTGCTAAGTTAGAAATCCCCAAATACGCCACATGGAAACACCAAATGGAGACCATTCTTGTACTTCAAGACAGATGGGAGTATGTAGATGGGTATACACCTAGACCATCTAGTGCACCAACTACAACTCCCACTATTGTGGGACCACAAGCAGAAGGGCCTACACTTGCACCAATAATGTCCATACTTGCAATAGACCCTGCCATTGCCCAAGCATAGGTAGATTGGGACAAGAAAGACAAATATGCATATCACTTGATCAAACAAAATGTGCAAGATGTCATGCTTGGACATCTCAACATAGCGGATACATCCAAAGAAACATGGGATATGTTCGAAGCTCTTTACGAGTCTAACAACACATCCAAGATTCTCACAAATGGTTCCAACCATCCTGAATGGACTAGGAGAAGGACCTGAGAATCTCGTTTAGAGTATTGTTATTCAAAGGCAAATTCCAGTATTGGAAGAGTTATAGTTGGTGTTACTTGGTAAATAAGTCAACATCATCATCTTAGAGGAAATCATTCCAATAGAGGGATATTTGAAGAATGAGGGAATGCATCCATCAACAGTGTCAAACATTCAGTGCAAGTATTGTCATAAGTTTGGACATTATGAAAGAGATTGCCGCAAGAAGTAGTATGACCAAGGAGGTCAATCTGGTAGCAATAGAGGGAATTTTTATGGAAGAGAAAATCACCATGGTGGACATCCAAGTCACTGTCATTATACCAATGAACCTCAAACAATGTATCTTGCAAATGAGAATGTGTAGAGGACTAAAATAGTGTATGTTGACATTGATTCTAATTTTAAAGGGGAATGATCAAGCAGATCAAGATCCCTAGTACATGGACAATGGTGCATCATGTCACATGACAAAGCATTAGGAATGGTCAAGCAACATCGGCTAAGAGGTTGGTATCAACGGAGAATCAAAGGGGAGCTAAATCAAAACAAGGAGGAGAGTGGGAAATGAATAATTTTGCACAAAGCTAAGAACCCAAGTGCAACAAATTGCTAAGTGGAGAATGGCAATGAATAATAAAAACATGAAGGATAAGCTAGTATTGATCAAATCACAATCTTGAGAGGTAGTTGATAATGTGGGTGGTTTAAGCAAGGGAGTAGAACGTGGGGGTTCATTTAAGCCTTGACAGAACAAAGCCATGAAGAAGGCCATCCAATAGAAGTGCAACATGGAAAAGGTGGCGTTGAGACACAGCCAAGGGTGGGTTCTTAATCGGTTAGGATGAGGATAAGATGGGGTAACGGTGGTTGAGGGAAGAGGAGCATGAGGAGACACACAGCAATGGCGTGTGGTTAGAGTAAAGGTGTTGATGGTAAGAAAGGCACACAGAAATAGAAGGTAAGGAAAATATGGGGAAATGTAACTAGTAGGGGGGTTTTATATATAAGACTAACTTGGGGGTTTCGAAGAAACACATAAAAGTCAAGATGAAGTAGGAAAACAAGGAGGATGGGGGAAAGGATTGATCCATGATTGGCACTCTAGGTACTCCAAGCTCCAAGGTAAAGTTCCACTTACCTGCCACCATCCAGACAAAACAATGTGTTAGAACATCATAGTTTTGTGAGGGAAGACAAGTAATGCATGTAAATCCCAGCTTGTTATCACTTATACCATAGAGCAAGACAACTATCAAGATTCTCAAATGATTAAAAAAAGATTCTATGGTTTGATCTCCCTTGATCTTTTGCTAATTCCATACTATGGAAAGTGGCATCGGTTTCTATTGATCTGACATGGCATCCAAGTCTAGTATTGAAGCTAGCATCCTAAACAAGCATCCTTAGCTACTTTTCCCACTAGCTGATATCCTTTGGACTTATCTTTGATTGTGCATTCATCCCCATCAAAGAGGACTCGATAATTGTGTTTCGTCATTTGGAGGTCATTCGCCTTACTACGCTCTTATGTACGAATGCCCCTTCTTTTGAATTGGTTTCAACAATTGTTGTGTCCCTTCCCTGGTGTTTCTTCATATCTCTTCTAGCATGCCATCACGTTCGAGTTTGACCTAGCATTTAGGAAACTCTTTGGTCGTGGTCGATTTGGTCAAGTATATATCTGCCTCTACTCTTCATTTACAACGTCTCCAATCCTGCCAAACCTATTTATTTTAACCTGGCGTGGATGAAGTTGATCTTCGTGGTGGCAACTTCCTGTTGGACATGGCTTTAGCCACCCTTCCTTTCACAGTTCTTGGTGCATCTGTATCCTTAGAATATATATATATTTATATGTTACTTATATATATATATATACTTTTATTTACATAGTCATTGTCAAAGTATCCATGTGACCTTGGATGGCTTCCTCTGTATTCTATTCCAAACTGTCTTGTACCTCTAATGTACCATGAGGCTTTCTTGGCTACATTCGAGTGAGACTGTTTTGTATTTGCCATAAACTATGCAAGTGAGCTAATTGCATGAAAAATATCTAGCCTCGTGATAGTCAAATACATAAGAGATCTGATGAGCTACTGATAGTACTTGTCATTGACTGTAGGCTTTTCTGGATCTTTGGTAAGTTTCAAACTTTGTTACATGTGAGTGGATACAATCTTGCAATCTGCCATATGAAACTTCTTCAGAAGACTGTTCACATATTTATGCTGGCTCATGAAGGTGCTATCTGACTCTCTATAGAACTCAATACCAAGAAAATAGTGCATAATTCCAAGATATTTCATATCAACTCTACAAATAAGCATTGTTTCAGCTTGCTGAAAAGCTATCATTACTTCTTATCACAATCAGATCATCTACATATAGAAGTACAATAGTAATGTGTTCCCCTTGAACTTTATAGAAGAGAGTATGATGTGCATTGGACTTCATGTATCCTAGATTAGCAAAATACTTGTCAATTATGGCATACCAACTTCTAGGTACTTGCTTTAAGCCATAGAGACTTTTCTTAAGATGGGAAACCTGATGCTCTTTCCCTAGTTCAACATACCCTACTGGTTGTTGCATGTAGACTTCCTCAACTAGGTAACCATTAAGAAGATCCTTTTTGACATCTACTTCTACACATTCCATCTACTGAGTGTGGCTAGTGATATCAAAAATATTATGGAATCCATATTTACTACTAGAGCATAAGTCTCATTATAATCTTGAACATATTGCTATGCAACACCTTTTGCAACTAGTTTGGCTTTGTATCTTTCAATATTTCCATCTAGATTGTACTTCACTTTGTAAACTCATTGTGCAATGGCCTTCTTTCCTAGTGGGAGATCGCAGAAATCCCAAGTTTTTTAAAAAAACAAAGCTTCCATTTCTTCATTCATTACAGTTTCTAGTTTTGGCTTCTCAACTACATCATAGAGTACACTGGCTCTTTTGTAGTCATGATGATATGTTTCAATCTGGATTGCTTTCCCTTTCTGAGAATATCTCAACATTGTTGGTGGTCTGCTTTCTCTAGTAGATGTTTTGAGTTGTTTCTCTTCTAGAGGATTCTCTCGCAAGCTCTTCTTCATCAACCATCTCTATATGTGACCGAGTAATTGGCGTAACCATCTCCTGTGTATTTTGATGTTTTCCATTTTAACTCTTCATAAAAAATTACATCCTTAAATATTATGAATTTTGGGTTGATGGGATCATACAACTTGTATGCTTTGCTTTCTTTACTATAGCCAACCATGATGCATTTATGTGACTTAACATCCAACTTTTTATGATGATCGTCATATATATGGGCATATGCTATGCAACCGAATATGTGGAGATGCCCAATGTGTGCCTTGTATCTAGTGAATGCCTCATAAGGAGTCATACCCTGAATCGGTTTGATCGAAAGCCGATTCAGCAAGTAGTTTGCAATGGGAATTGCTTTTGTCTAATACTAATTTAGAAGATGCTTCTCACAGACCATTGCTATAGCACTATCTGCTAAAGTCTCATTCTTCCTTTCAGCTATTGCATTCTATTGAGGAGTATCTGTACATGTGAATTGCCTCCAAATGCCATTACTTTTGTAAAAGTTCATGAATGTTGAAGACATGTATTCACCTCCTCTGTTTGATCTTATGAGCTTGATTTTTCTGCCTATCTGGTTCTCTATTATGGCTTTGAATTCTTGAAATCTAAAAAAGACTTTAGATTTCTCTTTTTGGATATAGACCCAACAATATCTAAGGTAGTCATCGATGAAGGTCATGTAGCATAGTGAACCATTGATGTTGCGGGTCTGTGCATAACCCAATACATCTATATGAATCAAATCAAGAACACCTCTTGCTCAAGATCTCCCAAAATTCATTTTCTTTTGTTTACCGAAGCAACATGCTTTGTATACCTTTCCAAGAAATTGAAGTTTTGGAATGCCAAGTGCCATATTCTAGTTTCTCAATTACATTAAGCTTTTGAAATTGACATGAATACATCTTATGCCATACTGTGGAAAGTGGCATCGGTTTCTATTGATCTGACATGGCATCCAAGTCTAGTATTGAAGCTAGCATCCTAAACAAGCATCCTTAGCTACTTTTCCCACTAGCTGATATCCCTTGGACTTATCTTTGATTGTGCATTCATCCCCATCAAAGAGGACTTGATACTTATGTTTCGTCATTTGGAGGTCATTGGCCTTACTACACTCTTATGTACGAATGCCCCTTCTTTTGAATTGGTTTCAACAATTGTTGTGTCCCTTCCCTGGTGTTTCTTCATATCTCTTCTAGCATGCCATCACGTTCGAGTTTGACCTAGCATTTAGGAGACTCTTTGGTCGTGGGCGATTTGGTCAAGTAGATATCTGCCTCTACTCTTCATTTACAATGTCTACAATCCTGCCAAATCTATTTATTTTAACCTGGCATGGATGAAGTTGATCTTCATGGTGGCAACTTCCTGTTGGACATGCTTTTAGCCACCCTTCCTTTCACATTTCTTGGTGCATCTGTATCCTTAGACTATATATATATATATTATATATATATATATATATATATAGATGTTACTTATATATATATACTTTTATTTACATAGTCATTGTTAAAGTATCCATGTGACCTTGGATGACTTCCTCTGTATTCTATTCCAAACTGTTGTGTACCTCTAATGTACCTTAAGGCTTTCTTGGCTGCATTCGAGTGAGACTATTTTGCATTTGCCATAAACTATGCAAGTGAGCTAATTGCATAAAAAATATCTAACCTCGTGATAGTCAAATATGTAAGAGATTTGATGAGCTACTGATAGTACTTGTAATTGATTGTAGGCTTTTCTGGATCTTTGGTAAGTTTCAAACTTTGTTACATGTGAGTGGATACAATCTTGCAGTCTGCCATATGAAACTTCTTCAGAAGACTGTTCACATGTTTATGCTAGCTCATGAAGGTGCTATATGACTATCTATAGAACTCAATACCGAGGAAATAGTGCATAATTCCAAGATATTTCATATCAACTCTATAAATAAGCATTAATTCAGCTTGCTGAGAAGCTATCATTGCTTCTTATCACAATCAGATCATCTACATACAAAAGTACAATAGTAATGTGTTCTCCTTGAACTTTATAGAAGAGAGTATGATGTGCATTGGACTTCATGTATCCTAGACTAGCAAAATACTTGTCAATTCTAGCATACCAACTTCTAGGTAATTGCTTTAAGCCATAGAGACTTTTCTTAAGATGGGAAACCTGATGCTCTTTCCCTAGTTCAACATACCCTACTGGTTGTTGCATGTAGACTTCCTCAACTAGGTAACCATTCAGAAGATTTTTTTTGACATCTACTTGTACACATTCCATCTACTGAGTGTGGCTAGTGATATCAAAAATATTATGGAATCCATATTTGCTACTAGAGCATAAGTCTCATCATAATCTTGAGCATATTGCTATGCAACACCTTTTGCAACTAGTTTGGCTTTGTATCTTTCAATATTTCCATCTAGATTGTACTTCACTTTGTAAACTCATTGTGCAATGGCCTTCTTTCCTAGTGGGAGATTGCACAAATCCCAAGTTTTTTTTAAAAACAAAGCTTCCATTTCTTCATTCATAACAGTTTGTAGTTTTGGCTTGTCAACTACATCTTAGAGTACACTGGCTCTTTTGTAGTCATGATGATATGTTTCAATCTGGATTGCTTTCCCTTTCTGAGAATATGTCAACATTGTTGGTGGTCTGCTTTCTCTAGTAGACGTTTTGAGTTGTTTCTCTTCTAGAGGATTCTCTCGCAATTCTTGCTCTTTTTCATCAACCATCTCTGTATGTGACCGAGTAATTGGCGTAACCATCTCCTGTGTATTTTGATGTTTTCCATTTTGATTCTTCATAAGAAATTACATCTTTAAATATTATGAATTTTGGGTTGATGGGATCATACAACTTGTATGCTTTGCTTTCTTCACTATAGCCAACCATGATGCATTTATGTGACTTAACATCCAACTTTTTACGATGATCGTCATGTATATGGGCATATGCTATGCAACCAAATATGTGGAGATGCCCAATGTGTGCCTTGTGTCTAGTGAATGCCTCTTAAGGAGTCATACTCTAAATCGGTTTGATCGAGAGCCATGTAAGCAAGTAGTTTGCAATGGGAATTGCTTTTGTCCAATACTAATTTAGAAGATGCGTCTCTCAGACCATTGCTCTAGCATTATCTACTAAAGTCTTATTCTTCCTTTCAGCTATTGCATTCTATTGAGGAGTATCTGTACATGTGAATTGCGTCCAAATGCCATTACTTTTGTAAAAGTTCATGAATGTTGAAGACATGTATTCACCTCCTCTGTTTGATCTTATGAGCTTGATTTTTCTGCCTATCTGGTTCTCTATTATGGCTTTGAATTCTTGAAATCTAAAAAAGACTTTAGATTTCTCTTTTTCGATATAGACCCAATAATATCTAAGGTAGTCATCGATGAAGGTCATGTAGCATAGTGAACCATTGATGTTGCGGGTCTGTGCATAACCCAATACATCTATATGAATCAAATCAAGAATACCTCTTGCTCAAGATCTCCCAAAATTCATTTTCTTTTGTTTACCGAAGCAACATGCTTCGTAAACCTTTCCAAGAAATTGATGTTTTGGAATGCCAAGTGCCATATTCTAGTTTCTCAATTACATTAAGCTTTTGAAATTGACATGAATACATCTTATGCCATACTGTGGAAAGTGGCATCGGTTTCTATTGATCTGACATGGCATCCAAGTCTAGTATTGAAGCTAGCATCCTAAACAAGCATCCTTAGCTACTTTTCCCACTAGCTGATATCCTTTGGACTTATCTTTGATTGTGCATTCATCCCCATCAAAGAGGACTTGATAATTGTGTTTCGTCATTTGGAGGTCATTGGCCTTACTACACTCTTATGTACGAATGCCCCTTCTTTTGAATTGGTTTCAACAATTGTTGTGTCCCTTCCCTGATGTTTCTTCATATCTCTTCTAGCATGCCATCATGTTCGAGTTTGACCTAGCATTTAGGAGACTCTTTGGTCGTTGGTGATTTGGTCAAGTATATATCTGCCTCTACTCTTCATTTACAACGTCTCCAATCCTGCCAAACCTATTTATTTTAACCTAGCATGGAAGAAGTTGATCTTCGTGGTGGCAACTTCTTGTTGGACATGCTTTTAGCCATCCTTCCTTTCACAGTTCTTGGTGCATCTATATCCTTAGAATATATATAGATGTTACTTATATATATATATACTTTTATTTACATAGTCATTGTCAAAGTATCCATGTGACCTTGGATGACTTCCTCTGTATTCTATTCCAAACTGTCTTGTACCTCTAATGTACCATAAGGCTTTCTTGGCTGCATTCGAGTGAGACTGTTTTGTATTTGCCATAAACTATGCAAGTGAGCTAATTGCATAAAATATATCTAGCCTCGTGATAGTCAAATATATAAGAGATCTAATGAGCTACTGATAGTACTTGTCATTGACTGTAGGCTTTTCTGGATCTTTGGTAAGTTTCAAACTTTGTTACATGTGAGTGGATACAATCTTGCAATCTGCCATATGAAACTTCTTCGGAAGACTGTTCACATATTTATGCTGGCTCATGAAGGTGGTATCTGACTCTCTATAGAACTCAATACCAAGGAAATAGTGCATAATTCCAAGATATTTCATATCAACTCTACAAATAAGCATTGTTTCAGCTTGCTGAAAAGCTATCATTGCTACTTATCACAATCATATCATCTACATACAAAAGTATAATAGTAATGTGTTCCCCTTGAACTTTATAGAAGAGAGTATGATGTGCATTGGACTTCATGTATCCTAGATTAGCAAAATACTTGTCAATTCTAGCATACCAACTTCTAGGTACTTGCTTTAAGCCATAGAGACTTTTCTTAAGATGGGAAACCTGATGCTCTTTCCCTAGTTCAACATACCCTACTGGTTGTTGCATGTAGACTTCCTCAACTAGGTAACCATTAAGAAGATCCTTTTTGACATCTACTTGTACACATTCCATCTACTAAGTGTGGCTAGTGATATTAGAAATATTATGGAATCCATATTTGCTACTAGAGCATAAGTCTCATCATAATCTTGAGCATATTGCTATGCAACACCTTTTGCAACTAGTTTGGCTTTGTATCTTTCAATATTTCCATCTAGATTGTACTTCACTTTGTAAACTCATTGTGCAATGGCCTTCTTTCCTAGTGGGAGATCACACAAATCCCAAGTTTTTTTAAAAAACAAAGCTTCCATTTCTTCATTCATAACAGTTTGTAGTTTTGGCTTGTCAACTACATCTTAGAGTACACTGGCTCTTTTGTAGTCATGATGATATGTTTCAATCTGGATTGCTTTCCCTTTCTAAGAATATGTCAACATTGTTGGTGGTCTGCTTTCTCTAGTAGATGTTTTGAGTTGTTTCTCTTCTAGAGGATTCTCTCGCAATTCTTGCTCTTCTTCATCAACCATCTCTATATGTGACCGAGTAATTGGCGTAACCATCTCCTGTGTATTTTGACGTTTTCCATTTTAATTTTTCATAAAAAGTTACATCCTTAAATATTATGAATTTTGGGTTGATGGGATCATACAACTTGTGTGCTTTGCTTTCTTCACTGTAGCCAACCATGATGCATTTATGTGACTTAACATCCAACTTTTTATGATGATCGTCATATATATGGGCATAAGCTATGCAACCGAATATGTGGAGATGCCCAATGTGTGCCTTGTATCTAGTGAATGCCTCATAAGGAGTCATACCCTCAATCGGTTTGATCGAAAGCTGATTAAGCAAGTAGTTTGCAATGGGAATTGCTTTTGTCTAATACTAATTTAGAAGATGCTTCTCGCAGACCATTGCTCTAGCACTATCTGCTAAAGTCTCGTTCTTCCTTTTAGCTATTGCATTCTATTGAGGAGTATTTGTACATGTGAATTGCCTCCAAATGCCATTACTTTTGTAAAAGTTCATGAATGTTGAAGACATGTATTCACCTCCTTTGTTTGATCTTATGAGCTTGATTTTTCTGCCTATCTGGTTCTCTATTATGGCTTTGAATTCTTGAAATCTAAAAAAGACTTTAGATTTCTCTTTCTGGATATAGACCCAACAATATCTAAGGTAGTCATCGATGAAGGTCACGTAGCATAGTGAACCATTGATGTTGCGGGTTTGTGCATAACCCAATACATCTATATGAGTCAAATCAAGAATACCTCTTGCTCAAGATCTCCCAAAATTCATTTTCTTTTGTTTACCGAAGCAACATGCTTCGTAAACCTTTCCAAGAAATTGAAGTTTTGGAAGGCCAAGTGCGATATTCTAGTTTCTCAATTACATTAAGCTTTTGAAATTGACATGAATACATCTTATGCCATACTGTGGAAAGTGGCATCGGTTTCTATTGATCTGACATGGCATCCAAATCTAGTATTGAAGCTAGCATCCTAAACAAGCATCCTTAGCTACTTTTCCCACTAGCTGATATCCTTTGGACTTATCTTTGATTGTGCATTCATCCCCATCAAAGAGGACTCGATAATTATGTTTCGTCATTTGGAGGTCATTGGCCTTACTACACTCTTATGTACGAATGCCCCTTCTTTTGAATTGGTTTCAACAATTGTTGTGTCCCTTCCCTGGTGTTTCTTCATATCTCTTCTAGCATGCCATCACGTTCGAGTTTGACCTAGCATTTAGGAGACTCTTTGGTCATGGGCGATTTGGTCAAGTAGATATCTACCTCTACTCTTCATTTACAACGTCTCCAATCCTGCCAAACCTATTTATTTTAACCTGGCATGGATGAAGTCGATCTTCATGGTGGCAACTTCCTGTTGGACATGCTTTTAGCAACCCTTCCTTTCACAATTCTTGGTGCATCTGTATCCTTAGAATATATATAGATGTTACTTATATATATGTATACTTTTATTTACATAGTCATTGTCAAAGTATCCATGTGACCTTGGATGACTTCCTCTGTATTCTATTCCAAACTGTCTTGTACCTCTAATGTACCTTAAGGCTTTCTTGGCTGCATTTGAGTGAGACTGTTTTGTATTTGCCATAAACTATGCAAGTGAGCTAATTGCATAAAATATATCTAGCCTCGTGATAGTCAAATACATAAGAGATCTTATGAGCTACTGATAGTACTTGTCATTGACTGTAGGCTTTTCTGGATCTTTGGTAAGTTTCAAACTTTGTTACATGTGAGTGGATACAATCTTGCAATCTGCCATATGAAACTTCTTCAGAAGACTGTTCACATATTTATGCTGGCTCATGAAGGTGCTATCTGACTCTCTATAGAACTCAATACCAAGGAAATAGTGCATAATTCCAAGATATTTCATATCAACTCTACAAATAAGCATTGTTTCAGTTTGCTGAAAAGCTATCATTGCTTCTTATCACAATCAGATCATCTACATACAAAAGTACAATACTAATGTGTTCCCTTTGAACTTTATAAGAAGAGAGTATGATGTGCATTGGACTTCATGTATCCTAGATTAGCAAAGTACTTGTCAATTCTGGCATACCAACTTCTAGGTACTTGCTTTAAGCCATAGAGACTTTTCTTAAGATGGGAAACCTGATGCTCTTTCCCTAGTTCAACATACCCTACTGGTTGTTGCATGTAGACTTCCTCAACTAGGTAACCATTAAGAAGATCCTTTTTGACATCTACTTGTACACATTCCATCTACTAAGTGTGGCTAGTGATATTAGAAATATTATGGAATCCATATTTGCTACTAGAGCATAAGTCTCATCATAATCTTGAGCATATTGCTATGCAACACCTTTTGCAACTAGTTTGGCTTTGTATCTTTCAATATTTCCATCTAGATTGTACTTCACTTTGTAAACTCATTGTGCAATGGCCTTCTTTCCTAGTGGGAGATCACACAAATCCCAAGTTTTTTTAAAAAACAAAGCTTCCATTTCTTCATTCATAACAGTTTGTAGTTTTGGCTTGTCAACTACATCTTAGAGTACACTGGCTCTTTTGTAGTCATGATGATATGTTTCAATCTGGATTGCTTTCCCTTTCTAAGAATATGTCAACATTGTTGGTGGTCTGCTTTCTCTAGTAGATGTTTTGAGTTGTTTCTGTTCTAGAGGATTCTCTCGCAATTCTTGCTCTTCTTCATCAACCATCTTTATATGTGACCGAGTAATTGGCGTAACCATCTCCTGTGTATTTTGATGTTTTCCATTTTGATTCTTCATAAGAAATTACATCCTTAAATATTATGAATTTTGGATTGATGGGATCATACAACTTGTATGCTTTGCTTTCTTCACTGTAGCCAACCATGATGCATTTATGTGACTTAACATTCAACTTTTTACGATGATCATCATATATATGGGCATATGCTATGCAACCGAATATATGGAGATGCCCAATGTGTGCCTTGTATCTAGTGAATGCCTCATAAGGAGTCATACCCTGAATCGGTTTGATCGAAAGCCGATTAAGCAAGTAGTTTGCAATGGGAATTGCTTTTGTCCAATACTAATTTAGAAGATGCTTCTCGCAGACCATTGCTCTAGCACTATCTGCTAAAGTCTCATTCTTCCTTTCAGCTATTGCATTCTATTGAGGAGTATCTGTACATGTGAATTGCCTCCAAATGCCATTACTTTTGTAAAAGTTCATGAATGTTGAAGACATGTATTCACCTCCTCTGTTTGATCTTATGAGCTTGATTTTTCTGCCTATCTGGTTCTCTATTATGGCTTTGAATTCTTGAAATCTAAAAAAGACTTTAGATTTCTCTTTCTGGATATAGACCCAACAATATCTAAGGTAGTCATCGATGAAGGTCACGTAGCATAGCGAACCATTGATGTTGCGGGTCTGTGCATAACCCAATACATCTGTATGAATCAAATCAAGAATACCTCTTGCTCAAGATCTCCCAAAATTCATTTTCTTTTGTTTACCGAAGCAACATGCTTCGTAAACCTTTCCAAGAATTTGTTTTTACTGTTAAAAATTTGCTTGTAATTTGTTTCCTTTTTCCTTATTATTAGCACTCTATTATATAGACTTACTTTAAATCAATTGTGTATATATACTTTGTTTATATGTTGATCCACATATATATGCTAGCTTATGCTTGATGATGGCCCACAATTATATATATATTCATATATTCACACTAAGAAATATATAAGTAACATTATATATTTTGTCACTATGCTTTAATTATTGTTAGTTTTATTTAAGTTTGTCTTATTCATGCTTCCCTGAGCTGGGAATTTCTTTTACTGGTGTATAACGAGACAAGCAATAATTTAACCACTTTGTCCTACAAATTCGCTATAAATTTCTCATTGAATGATCACTTTATTTGACTTTAGAATGTTACCAATTTATTATACAGTTTCCTTATAAATTTCTTATGTAAGCTTAACTTTTTATTGAAATCTTTTTATATTTTCAAATTTTATTTCTTCACACTCATATTATGAAAATAGTTTATGCCTCCTATGTTATTGTTTTTTCTAACTTCTGTACCCTCTAATGGCCAAGTAAACCCTAATTAATTTTTTAAAATAGGAGTTCATTTTTAATCATTCATTTCTTTTGAAACTTCTTAGGAGTTTTGTCATTACCTAACCATAAACTTAGGCAAGCATTTTTCATTTCAACTATAGATTTGTTTTAAATTGTTTATGGTTATCTAACTTTTTTATATCATATTCTAACCATTAAATGATTTGCTTATAAATTCAATCAAGGATGTGGAACACTGTCCTTGAGAAGTTTTTTTAGAAAATGAGATGATCTATGAAGGGTGTGGAATAGCCCCCGTAGGGTTTTTAACTTATGCCACAATGGGTTGGGGACAAACCCTGATATTGGTTAAATTGGCACACACACACATGTACACATGCAAAACTAGTTAATATGTCACATTTTTCCTGGTTTAATTTATCATTCGTGTAATAGCCTCTAGGTGTTATGAGATATGTTCATTGTGCTAAGTTTCATTAACTAAGAATTTCTTTTTTTCATTTATAAGGGTGTGGAATACCCCCCCTGTATAATTGCTTTTAAAACAGTAAGATGCAGGATTCCCTCTGTTTAATTGTTAATTTTTAATTATGATGCCCCATCTTTTTTTAATCATTTGAAAATCTTGATAGTTTTCTTGCTCTATGGTATAAGTGATAACCAGCTGGGATTTACAGGCATTACTTGTCTTCCCTCACAAAACTATGATGTTCTAACACATTGTTTTGTCTAGATGGTGGCAGGTAAGTGGACCTTGACCTCAAAGCTTGGACTACCTAGAGTGCCAATCATGGATCAATCCTTCCCCCCGTCCTCCTTGTTTTTCGACTTCATCTTTACTTTTATGTGTTTCTTCTAAACCCCCAAGTTAGTCTTATATATAAAACCCCCCTACTAGATACATTCCCCCATATTTCCCTGACCTTCTATTTCTGTGTACACAACCCTTGCTTTCCCCTTGTGCCTTTCTTACCATCAACACCTTTACTCTAGCCACGCCATTGCCATGTGTCTCTTCATGCTCCTCTTCCCTCAACCACCGTTACCCCCATCTTATCCTCATCCTGACTGATTGAGAACCCACCCTTGGCCGTGGTTGTGACTTTCTTGATCACAACTAGCTTATCCTTGATGTTTTTATTATTTGTTGCCATTCTCCACTTAGTAATTTGTTGCACTTGGGTTCTTACCATTGTGCAAATAGATTCATTTCCCACTCTCCTCTTTGTTTTGATTTAGCTCCCCTTTGATTCTCCAATGATGCCAACCTCTTAGCCGATGTTGCTTGCTTAGTTTGTGCTTGCAATTGTGCATCATTCAGCCACTCTTATGTACATATTGGCTACCTTGTCCATTGCTCAGGCCTTACTATACTCTTATGTTTGAGTGGCTTTTCTTTTGAATTGGCTTCAGCAATTGTCCCTTCCCTTATGTTTCTTCATATCTCTTCTAGCATGCCATCACCTTCGGGTTCAACTTAGCATTTAGGATACTCTTTGGTCATAGGCAATTTGGTCGAGTATATATCTGCCTCTACTCTTCATTTACATGTCTCCAATCTTGCCAAACCTATTTATTTTGAAGCTAGCCACTTTTCTATTGCCACTTCGCTGCGTCGCCTTGACAATTTGCCTTGCATGGATGATGTTGATCTTCGTGGTGGCAACTTCCTACTTGACATGCTTTTAGGCACCCTTCCTTTCGCAATTTTTGGTGCATTTATATCCTTTAAACAGCTGGAAAAGAATTCTAAGTACCGAATAGCATCAAAAATATTGGAGATTACCCCTTGTGTGTCAAATCATCTATATACCATACTAGTGCACTACTGATACCTTCCCCTTGAACTTTATAGTCAAGAGTATGCTCTACAAATATTATTGCATAACCATGTGGGTTAGCAGCAGTGACTCTGAGGGGTGTGCAAGGCTAGGTTAGTCGCAAGGATTGGCGGTTTAGTTCTCAAAGTGGTTGAGTTTTCAATGGTCGCTTCCCTACCGTCAGACGGTTCTTGTATGCATGCAATTACTAGCATTCTAACCTTGTTCTGTACACAATTGTTGTGTGAGCTCTTGCTTCGAAATACAAAGTTCCTTAGTGTTCTATCTCTACTCGCACTCTCTATATTCCTTTTTTGTAGATGTTGCATGTATCATTTTATCTCTGTTTCCCGTAGCGTCTACACATAGTTACGATGCTACACATTGGCAATCACGATGGACAGGCAGGTGAAGGCAGCAAAGGACGTTCAGATAGGCATTTAGACTGATGATTAGAGATGAGATGCTTTGCGATTCATGTGTACTGAGTGAAGGATTACTAAGTGAAGGATTAGGATTAACTTACTGCACTTGGTTCTCTGCCGAGGCTATTCCCAAAATGATTGTTGCACATACACCATGCACATAAACATATTCTGGGGATGTGCATTGTGTGGTTTGCACAGTCCACCATGAGTGCCATGTGTTATTACATAACCGTGCGGGTTAGCAGTAATGACTCTGAGGGCTGTGCGAGGGTAGGTTAGTCACAAGGATTGGCGGTTCAGTTCTCCAAGTGGTTGAGTCTTCAACGGTCACTTCCCTAACCGTCAGATGGTTCTTGTACACATGCTATTGCTAGCATTCTGATGTTGTTCTATACACACTTGTTGTGCGAGCTCTTGCTCCAAAATACAGAGTTCCTCACTGTTCTATCTCTATTTGCATTCTTTGTATTCCTTTTTCGTACACGTTGGACATATCGTTTTATCTTTGTTTCTCGTAGCGTTTGCACGTAGTTATGATGCTATAATAAAAGACAAGATTAGAAAAATAAATGCAGGTTTAATGGTACCAACATCTTGGGGATTGTTTCAAACCTTGGAGCTCTTGTTTATTATGCATAATTGATTTGATTTTTTATTTTTAACATATACCTGATGCAGTTGCATGTAAACCTATTCATCCACCTATCCATCAAGGTCTCTATTCGTGATATCTAAGTGATGTAGATTTTATGTACTAGTGGTTGCCAATGAAACCAAATATCTAATAGAATCCATTTCGCCAATTGAGCATAGGTTTCACCATAATCTTGTTCATATTCATATGAGAATACTTTTGCAATCAGACTTGTTTTATGTCCCTCAATGCTCCCATGAGGATCAGATTTCCTAGGAATTTGTTGCAATAGGTTTGTAATTTCATTTATTGATTCCATTGGGATTCAAGAATTCCATCTAAGCAACAATAGTTGAACAATTTCAAAGAAACGATTCAGAATTTTGATTCTACAAAAGCTATGACTCATTCAACATAATGTCCACAAAATTTATTGAATGGAATCGAAAGGCTTGTGGAAGTGAATCCAGATCGCATGGACTAGGCAAGAAGGATCAAGGTTTTGATGGTACATTTGGCCGACTGCAATCAGCAAAAGGGGAAGCATAGATATGGCTATGGCTATAGAAGGGGAAGTAGAGAGAGGAGGATTAAGGGGATCTTGGGTGACCCACAGGGGGAGGAGCAGATGGAAGAACACAGAGGTGGCAAAGCGACAAAGATGGAAGAACAGGCAGATCAAAGAATAGAGAGACGAAGATGGAAGAGCAGCCGGTATATCCAATCTAGAAACATCTTTAATTTTTGGGTTGTACCTTACGTTATAAGCCCTTCCTTTTCACCTTTGTTACTTTCTCTAGACAAATTAATGGTATTTTTCACCAATTGGGGCCCTCATTAAGTGCATTTGTCATGGGATTTCTTTGTTTCTTGTAAAAAATTACATAACTCAAAAATTACATAGATTTGGGATAATTCCCAAGTGTTGTTTATATACAATGCATTCATTTCTTCATCCATTACATCTACCATTCTATCTATTGAATGACATCTTCAAAATATATTGGCTCTTGATTTTCACAATCCATCATAAACGCATACTTGGACTTATTATACTTTTTGAACATAAGTCAACCTTCTCTCAACTTTGCTAGTCCTTCTCTTCTCTGATTGATCATCTCAATTCTTATTAGTCTTCTTATTCCTTTGCTTACAAGTTCGTATTATACCAAAGTTAATACTAATGTATTACTTAAAATTCCTTACAAAAATAATATATATGGGATTCAATGCAAAATCATGAACTCAAAAGCAACATTTTTTGTTCTCTTTTCATATTTTTCAGTGCTCTCCCCCCACTCTTTCTTGCTTTTGGAATTTTTATCCCTTGAAAGACTTCTCCTCCTCACACCAATAAATCATTCCTATTCTCTTCCACTTTCCTACTCTCTTCTTCTTCCCTTTTCAGGAGAGCTTGCAATTTGGAGCTACAAACTCAAACTATTTTCCTATAACAAGCAAGCTACCTATAGAACCAAGACAATGTAGAATATCATTTTGAGCCAAAAATTGGGCATCTCAAAGTTTTGGCACACATTGCACATGCACATATACCAGACCAGAATATAATGAAACTTGATGTTAATCAATGAAATGCATTATGGTTGGGTATAATGAACTAGCCAAGCTTACAAAATGTATGATCCTATCCGTAAGAGAGCTATACACACACACACACACACACACACACACGTGTATGTATATGCATATGTACATATACATATATGTGTGTGAATCTTTAGAGATGTATTGTTTGATGAAGTTACCTAGAAAACATCCCTGTCATAGGTAAGGATGGCACAAATAAATGAAGAAACTACTAATGAACGAAGAAACTAGAGAGCTATCTCTCAATTTATAGAATAATGATGGTTATTTTGGCAATTATACTAACAATTGTACCAAGGGCTATACGAATGGTAATACAACAAAACAATGGTATTTTATATATGCTATTTTAAGTTCTCTTTTAGCATTGTGGTGGACAAGCATTAAGTACTTAGGTAACCACATTGCATATAGGAACATGAGAGAGAGAAGATAGTGAAATTACATTGAAGGACATAATGTGCAATGGCGTACAAGCTTTAATTCTTCTCATCACTAAGCTATGTGTACTGCACTAAGTCTCTGGTTATCCAGATGTAGTTAGGTCTTTTTGGTGTTTATACTTTGTCTCATGATAGACCTGTGAGGGCTGAAGACTACCATTGTAGCATTATTGACACACACTCCCCATGCAAAGATGCATTGAGACAAAGGATTATCTCAAACCCAAAGGTGCGAATCTATTACTTGTAGCAAGAAATAAGAGCTCAAGCTTCAGCTTGTAGCCCTTGGTAGGAAAGTGCATGATATGGGGGGACATGGAGGGTAATGGAAAGCTAGAAATTATTGTAAAGGTATTTACACAATGATACCAATGATTGTCTCCACAATGAAGGATATGATTACCAATCAAGTGATCTCAATCAAGCGAGAAATGGCTGCTGATGCTAGCAACAAAGTGAATACATTCGATCAAAAAACTATTAGTGAGGAGCTCAAAGATTGAATGGGTGAATTACATTGGATGCAACATGTACATATTGAGGCCATCTTATTATGCTTTGGAATTAGAAGACTATATAAGGGCGCAATCCAAGGAATTCTATCAAGTCTGTTCGTGTGTAAATTAATAAGTGTCTGTGTGTGTGAGATACATTTACTAATCAAATTTATTTTATCTTTGTGTGTGTGTGTGTGTGTGTGTTGTGTGTAATTGGACCTCTAGATGCTCTAAGCAATCATGGAATACCATCAAAAATCACTCTAGGGGCATCCTTGGACTAAGCAATCATGGAATACCATCAAAAATCACTCTAGTGGAGTAGGTCTCTAACCTGTCATAGATGAGTGATGGAGCTCGTGAACATTAATTTGTTAATTGAGCATGTGACATTAGTTTTTAGCCACAAATTTTAGCCTATTACCCTAGATTACAAAAGCTAGGAGTTATGAGTCAGCATGTTGTAGAAGGTCACCACAAAAGACTTTGGAGTGAACGCACAACTGCTAAAGGATATGAGGAACTTGAGCAGCTCAAAAAGTTCAAAAGAAAAAAAATACTACTAAGCTTTACCCTCTTCATCCTTAACCTACTACTACCCTTTACCCTTTTCATCCTTAACACTCCTATCCCACTTCCCAATGCCTATTAGTGAATTTTGATTCTACCCAATCTAGGAGGACATATATATTACTAACCTTTACCCTTTTCATCCTTAATGCTCCTATCCCACTTCCCTATGTCCATTTTATGAGTTTTGACTTTTCCCAATCTAGGACATATTGAAGGTGATGATGGGATGGCATAATAATTTTGAATGCCATGATGACTTGTGGCAAGGATAAATTTAACATATGAAAAGTTTTAATAGTATAATTGAAAGTATTGGGTAGAAACCAAAAAGACTATGTAGAATTTATCATCTAAAAAGCTAGGAATAACTTGTGGGTTGATAAGAAAAGCAATTTATGGCAAATGGAACTACTAATAATATATGGCAATTGAAAAGGCTACTTTGGATACTCCTAACAAACATGAAGAGTGATTTGGTCATAAAGAAAGAAAGATTTTTTGTGAGCTTAGAGAAGGAGAGGGAGAGAGGGGGAGACAGAGAGCTATTAATGCTCGCAGAAGACCTCATAGGTCTATGAGAGGATACAAATACAAAGAGTGACTTACTAGGTCTAGATAACCAAAGAATTGGGGAAGTGCACAAACCTCAACTCCTTCTAAGTTATTATAGGGTGAAACTACGTTCTAATACTATCATAAGGTTCCCTAATCAATGCTTTTCTATATTGATATACTGCCTATTTGCATGCTTTGTGTTGAGAAAGAAGAAGAAGAAGACGATAGACACACCAAATAGACTCCCAAAGACTAATTCATATTGATCACTAGTTACACATATATAGCTGAGACCTAGTTCAAGTTAGGGCGAGCCATATATAGCTCTAACACCCCCACTCTAATAAAGGTCTCTAGCTACGGATGAAAAAACCCTTGGGGAGCACAAGGAAAAAACCGAGCTCCTATATACAAATATACAAGTTGATCATAGAGTTAAAGTGATGTATTTGTACAATTATTTACAAGCATGTAATGCAGATGTGCATCTATATACAAATGTCTAAAGTCACCCATAGGTGTGTTAATCTTGGAAGAGAAAAGCTGCAAGAACTCCAAGTTCTGATCGTAGCAATGTGAAGCGTGCCTCACTAAGTCCTTTAGTGAGAATATCCGCAATCATTTGAGAAGTGGGACAATGTTCAATCATTATCATCCCTTTCTTCACTTCATGTCTGACATAATGGTAATGAACATCAATATGCTTGGATTTGTTATGCTAAACATAGTCTTTAGCTAGACTAATGGCACTTTGATCACCACATCTGAGAGGAGTACTGGATGAGGGAGGATGTCCAATATCTGTAAGCAATTGGCACAGCCAAAACAATTCTCAAGCTGCTAGAGAGGCCGCTACATACTCAGATTCTGTGGTAGAAACGCAACACAATGTTGCTTCTTATTTGCCCAAGAGACCAAGCAACCGTTGATAAAGAAGCAATTGCCACTTGTAGACCACATAGAGAATTGAGAGCTTGCCCAGTCTCCATCTGTATATCCCAAAAGATCAAGAGACATCATAGAAGATGATTCTCTATGACGTCGATAAACTAATCAAAAGTCAAAAGTGCCTTTCAAATACTTTAGAACACATTTTGCTGTAGACCAATGTTGCATTGAGGGAGCAGCCAGATATTGACCTAGAAAATTGGTAGTAAAAAGAATATCTAGTCGAGTGTTCAACCCAACAAACTGTAGGAAACCAATAAGATTGGCATAGGGTTGATGTGAAACCACAACATCATGAGTGGATCGAGTATTTTTTATAGAGCTCACAAGACAAGGAGTTGTGTAGTGAGCATTCATCAAGCCAAACTTTTAACTGCATCTTGAATTAATTTTGTTTGTCGAAGTAGCAAAATTCCCTTATGACAAAATCATTGAACTTGAATACCAAGACATGAATGAATGTCACCAAGATCAACCATATCAAATGCTGAGGATAAGATTTTCTTGACATGTTGCAGGAAACTGAGATTGTTGGAAATAAGTATGGAGTCATCCACATAAAGAGCAAGGATGATAAAAACAATACCATCACGTTTGACATATAAGTTGGGGTCAGAGAAATAAGAGTTGAAACCTTGAGATGTGAAAACTGATCAATTTTCATGCACCAAGAATGGGAAGCTTGTTCTAGACCATAAATAGTACGATGATGGCGACAAAAAAGATGGTCCTGACCAGGAAGTATGAGCCCTTCTGGCTATTTCATATAAATATCCTCTTTAAGATCTCCATTAAGAAAAGCAGTTTTCACATCCATTTGATGAATCTCCAATTCAAATTGAGTAGCAAAAGCCAAGAGTACACGAATGCTTGTGCTCCGAACAACAGGTGAAAATGTATCATGATAATCAATTCCTACAATTTGTGAGTATCCTTTTGCAACCAGATGAGCTTTAAACTTGTTAAAAGAACCATCAGCTTTGGTTTTGGTTTTATAGACCCACTTAAATTTGATAAGAGTACAAGTAGGTGGTAGTTCAGTAAGAACCCATGTACCCTTAGAGATCAAAGAATCATATTCAGCTTCCATGGCCTCTTGCCATTGACTCTTTTGCATAGAAGAGATAGCTTCACTATGAGTAGTAGGGTCTTCATGAGGAACCATTGGATAATCAATGATTTCAAAGTCATCAACACAATCATGAGGAGAGCCATGTGCAAAATCAATAGCCATATCAACATAAATATCAACACTATCATCAGAGGTGTGTATGTGTAGGATCCAAATCAAGATTATCAACACATTGCTCTACAGATGGAGTAGTAGTGATGCCATCGAAGGAAGGAGTAGTAATGACATCAAAAGTAGAATCATTATCAAATAGAAAAGGAAAGGCAGTAAGTAAGGACTTAGTGTCCTCTACATCCTTGGTAGACCATGTCCCTCCCATTAACTACTCATTGAATATGGCATCACGACGACTGATTATCACCTTCTTAGAAGAGGGATCATAGTCTTATCTCTGATTGTTGGGCTTGGCAATATGATGATGAACATAGTGTTACCACTAAGCAACCCCGCTTATCCAAAAATTCTCATTGTGAATATTGTGGTGGAAATCATCCATTCTTTTGGTGTTACAAGAGGCATTATGATCGCGAACGTACTCAAGCATATGCTGCCTAACAACAAGATGCCCATACACATCAAGAGGCAAATCATATCTGTTCTGATGTCTCTCTAGAGAGTATACTTCATGTTCGAGATGGTTTTACTTTTATTATTGATTTTGGTGCCACTGGTAATATGACATATCAATCTCAATGGTTACATAATTATCATGCTCTTCCTCATAAGAAATTGGTTTATCTTGCTAATGACACTACTTGTCAAGTCATGGGTGTTGGTGATTTATATCTTGGTACTCTTTCTTCAACAAGAGTCGTGGTGTTCTCCATGTTCTAGATCTTCACAGAAATCTTGTTTCTATCGCACGACTTGTTGATCTTGGTCTCTTTATTGGCTTTGACCACACATAGTGTTAGATTGAAAAAGATGGACATACCATAGCAGTTGCTCCTCGGCATGGTAACCTCTTTCAACTTTCCTTAAATGATGAAATTGCTAATGTGGTTACAGCCCCTAGTGATATGGGCTGCAAGCTATGGCATCATCATTTTATTCATTCAGATTTTGCCAAGCTACTTGCTATAAATCGTCATTATCTTGTGGATGGTATGAATCTCCCAGCTCATCCTCACATGGGCCTCTGTGAATATTGTGCTCTTGGCAAGCATCATCGGAAACCCTTTCATGCATCTACTTCAACTCATTCATATGCTTTATTGGATCTTGTTCACACTGATATATGTGGAACTTTTCCTCCATCTAAGTATTTCTACAGGTATTTCATCACTTTCATTCATGATTGGTCAAGATATACAACTACATTTCTCTTGCAACATAAGTCAGAGGACTTATCAGTATTCAAGCAATATAAAACTGTTGTAGAACTTCATACTAGTTTTCAGATCAAGACTCTTCGTAATGACAATGGTGGAGAATATATTTGATGATTATTGCATTGAGTGTGGTATTCATCATGAATATACTGTTCCATACGCTCCTCATTAACAAAATGGTCATGCAGAATGTAAGAATCACACTTCTCTTGATGCTATGCGATGTATGCTCCTTCATTCTTGATTTTCTCAAAGCTTTTGGGTAGAAGCAATTCTGACAACCATCTTTGTGCAAAATCATCTGCCTATAATTGCACCTTCTGGTGGTAAGAGACAATTCACAGCTTGGATAGGGGAGACTCCTTCTGTATTACATTTTTTAACTTTTGGATGCATTGCTTATATTCATGTTCCAAAAGAGACATGGGAAAAGCTAGATCTTCTTGGCTTGAAGGCCATATTCATTGGATATTCTCTTAATTCTAAAGGTTATGAGATGACCATGCTTATCACAATAAGAACAATGTTTCTCAGGATATTTAAGACAAGAAGAGTTACCACCTCTCTATGGATGACCACCACGTCCATTTTTTGAGAAAGGACGCTTGTGAGCAACACAAGCTGTCTCTCAATCTACATCATCTGTTGTTATCATGACAAATTCATGAGGTATCTTTATGACACTCGCATTGTTGGGCGTACTCAATCAAAGAAATATATGTTTGATCAAAATCAATCTCATTTTTGTTTAAAAGGATGGTAACAATATTATCATATAATGGATCCTGGACTGTGTCGAGAAGATAGGTCACCAATTGATTTCGTGGAACAGGTCACCAGCAGCAATAAGTTGATTGATGATATTCTTGAATGAATCAATATGAGTTGTCATAGAAGCTCCAACTTTGTATGGAGTGCTCAAAAGATTACGAAGATAAAGAATCTCTGTGACAAATTTCTTCTCAAAAGTAGCAACGAGATATTCGCATATTGCATGAGAAGAAGGAAAGGCAACTACATCCAGCATAAGAGAATCATGTAGAGCAGATAAAATATACTGACGAGCTGCTTTATCATGAGAATGCCAATCGGTATAGTCAGATATCCATTGCTCAAAGAGAGGGCCGTCAGTCACAAGAGCATGATTCGTAATTGCATTAAGAGGTTGGGATGGACAAACAAGATCACCAAGAACAATATCAGAAAGATTATCGCCTTCGAGTATCAATAACATCTTCACTTTTCAACTAGAAAAGCCTTGTCCTTGAAACAAAGAAACAAATCTTTGTCTAGAAGAAAAGCCGTTGATGATTATAGATGTTGCCATCATGCTTCGGGAAAATATGTGTGTCAGAGCTCACGACAATGATCGAGAACACAATTGTTGCTCTAACATTATACTAGATACACTAAAAAATGATAAAACGTGGGACAAGAGTATGCTAGAAATAGTATACATGTGAAGAAAAGCACTATGAGCTTATTGATCACGAAACCAAAATATTTTTGGAGAAAAGCACAACTTGTTGATCATGAAACCAAGATATTTTAGTAAAAAACACTATGAACATGTCGATCATGAAACCAATACGTTTATCATGAAACCAAGATATTCTTGGCAAAAAGCACTACGAGCGTGCCGATCACAAAACCAAGAAAAAAGTGGTCGATACAAAAACTGACGTAACTTTTCACTCCGAAGTCTGCTGATCGGGATGTTTAAGTGCTCAGAACGAAGAGCATGACTAGAGCCAAACTTGAAAAATAATCTATGATCTATTTTTTACCGATAACTTTCTCAAATTCACACCAGAAGACCTCCAAAAAACCACATCAAGTTAGACACATCAAAATCGATAAGAGAAAATAAGTGATGAGATACTCAAAGCATTATATAATGAAATCAACAAGTAATACTTCATGTCTATCTTTCTTCGTTACAGTGAGCATATAATAGCAAGACCTTTGTAGCTCTAATACCATGTTGAGAGAGAAGAAGATGATGATGATAGACACACCAAATAGACTACCAAAGACTGATGCATATTGATCACTAGTTACACATATATAGGTGAGACCTAGTTCAAGTTAGAATTGTAAGTCAGTCATTGCCTATACTTTTGCTCTAAAATGCAATTTTCACGTTTTCTCTTGAAAATTCAACCATATCGCATTTACTTGTAGAAGTATGAATTTTATAATTTGTTGCCATTCATTACTCTTCCCCTTGTCCAGCACCCCAACCAATCCATATAGGAGAGGTCTCAAAAGACACTAAGGATTTGCGAGTTGAACAAGAGGCTCAGAATGTCCCAGGCACTAGCCATCTAGAAGATATTCTAGAAGGTGCGAGTGTTGATGAGTTGCTTGAGCAGATGTGGAAAAAGAGCCTACAGTTGATCTTTTCCAAAATGCCCAGCCTATGCATGAGGAGGTAGGGACATCAAAGAAGCATGAGGCTGGAGCCCAAGCCCATGGACAAGGAGGCAGGGACACCAAAGCAACAGGAGGAGTCGATGCACAAGGAGGTAGTACCAATGGAGGATGTGCAGTAGTAAGATCCACAGCAAGATGTATAACAACAGGATCCACAGCAAGATGTACAAAAGTAGGATCCACAGCAGTAGGATCCACAGTAGCAGCAACCTGAGTAGCATGTGGAAGATTCTTAGAAGGAGTCTCCACTGCAAAAAAGTCAAGAGAGAGATTCTGAGCAATAATAGAAAAACAGATGATACTTGTAGTCATTTTGTATTAATACATCGAATGCCAACTATTTTTTTTGCTTGTAAGTAATACTATAGTTAATAGCTTTGTATTATTTGAATTGTTCTAATTTCAATGTCCTTGCATTGAATTTTGCTTTCACTCCTTTGAAGTATCTGCAAAAATAAAATTTTAACAATATGTAAATGTATTATGCAAATGTAAAGAGAATCAAATTAGGAGAAACACAGGGTGGTCAAATAGAACTTTTTCAGGATTATCTAGTTAAAGTTTGTAATACAATGTTGACTTTCAGAGAAAAAGGGTATGATGAAATTCCAATTCCAAAATTT
This sequence comes from Dipteris shenzhenensis, assembly GCF_047967505.1. NCBI lineage: Eukaryota > Viridiplantae > Streptophyta > Polypodiopsida > Gleicheniales > Dipteridaceae > Dipteris > Dipteris shenzhenensis. The sequence continues at coordinate 47,795,991 of NC_141618.1, forward strand.
TTGGATAATGGTTGGGATAGAATGGTGGCCAACAATGTGTATTGTGAGATTGCTCATAACTCCATCAACATTAATTACATGATTGCCTCGTAAAACTTTATTTTTTCTTTTTACTATAAACATAGCATGATGATAGGTACAAAACTTGTGGGAATGGACCAAGACGAGAGGTCATCAAGTCCAATAATTAAAATCAATGTAATTGAGAATGACATCCTTCTAACATCCATCTTACTGGGATAATGATGCTCTCTCTATCAGTTACGCAATGACATTATTATGGAGACTGAGAACAATATCTGTAAAGAATTTTCATTCATTTTTAACAACAAAAAAGTAAGTTGGTTTCCACCCTGTGTTTCTCCTAATGTGACCACCTTGTGTTTCTCCTAATTTGATTCTCTTTACATTTGCATATTGGTAAAATTTTATTTTTGCAAATACTTCAAAGGAGTGAAAGCAAAATTTAGTGATTGTAAATAGAACAATTCAAATAACAAAAACCTATTGACTCGAGGTATTACTTGCAACAAAAAAAAAAAGTTGACATTTGATGTATTAATACAAAATGACTACAAGTATCATCTATTTTTCTATTATTGCTCAGAATCTCTCTCTTGAATTTTTTGCAGTGGAGACTCCTTTTGAGAATCTTCCACATGCTGCTCACGTTGCCGCTACTGTGGATCTTGCTTTTGTACATGCTTCTGTGGATCTTGCTGTTGTACATCCTACTATGGATCTTACTACTGCACATCCTCCATTGGTACTACCTCCTCGTGCATCGACTCCTCCTATTGCTTTGGCGTCCCTCCCTCCTCATCCATGGGCTTGGGCTCAGCCTTGTGCTGCTTTGATGTCCATGCCTCCTCAGGCATAGGCTCAGGATTTTGGAAAAGATCAACTATAGGCTCTCCTTCCACATCTGCTCAAGCAAATCATCAACACTGGCACCTTCTAGAATATCTTCTAGATTGCTCGTGCCTGGGACATTCTAAGCCTTTTGTTCAACTCACAGATCCTCAGTGCCTTTTGAGCCCTCTCCTATTGTGTGGACTAGTTGGTTGGTGCTGGACAAGGGGTAGAGTGTTGTAGCAGATTCAAAATTGTCTTTGCTCTGAAGCTATGTACATATTCAGAGCCAAAACTATCCTGTTTCATCTGCAATAAAAATAAAGAATGTTTTCAATATTTTTTATATCAATGCATTGAATTTAGAACTTTTCAAATAGTATGCAATGAAAGGACTGTTATGGATAAATCTAAGGGAAAAAGGCATCAGTATGAGTGTGTGTTTGTATGTGTGGCAATAGTATAATAAAATATGGTGTGCATAGGGCCTAGGGTTGAGGTGGTAGGGCATGACCATGTGCCATCCTTCCACATAAGAGGACCCATAAGGTGTGTTGTACATAATCCATGGTGTAATATTATAAAATGTAAGGTGGCATGGCTCCTTTGTTGAGAGTTCATGCTCAACATCATGTGATCATGTGTGCATAGCACCATCACGTGATCATATATGCACAGCAATAACCTTATAGAGTGCTATAAAGGAAAGGGTTAGATCCCCTAACCCTAACCCTAAAAGGGTTTGTATATATTCTATTTTTTCAACTAAATCTAGTGTACAATTAGTCATTTGTGGTGTGCTCTCTAGTTGTGCCCTCCCTCCTCATCTCCACTCTTCTCCTCTCCCCTCTTCATATTTTATCATGGTATCAGAGCTCCCTTGTCTTTCGCTGAGACATTGCGATCCTTGAGAGTATGAGAGAGTGTGATTGATTGAGAGATCGAGAGATCAAGAGTTCTCTTCTGTTGAGAGAACTTCTGCTTTATTGTGAGAAAGTTCCCTTCATGAGAGGAATTTTCGTCCATTCATTTTCTTAAGAGTTCTTCCTTCCGTGAGAGAAAGAAAGATTTAGATTGAAAGACATAGGGATAGTCCTTAGAGTGTTCATTCCTTTGACAGCCTTGAGAAGGAACTATGACCTTTAAGTGAAGGACTGCACTGCCATGACCTCCATCGCATGCACCACAACAACAATTTGGGGTTGGCTCAAGCTTCCTCTGAATCTGAATTCTTGACAGACTTCTGACTATCAGAGCCATAACCTCTGGTGTGGCTATAGCGATCTTGGCAAAAGTCTCAGGGTCAGCAGAGATGCCAGCCGTCCCAGCCGTAGTCACCCGGGAACTCACTAGTGAGGTAAGATGGGGGAGATCTAGAGAATGGGCCAAGGTACAGTGAGCGGTCAGGGCCATACCAGATGCTACTGGAGGGAGTGACTTTCTTAGACGAAGTTTTCCTCATCGAGATGTAGGCATCACTAGAGCCGACCTTGTGAACGAGCTCGTTGCTTAGCTTGAGAGAGGTTTGGCCGACCAAGGAGGAGGAGGACAGAGCAGTGGCAGTGGCAGCAGCCATATCCAAGCCTCATAGAAGATGAGAATTCAGATGGAGGAGCTATAGCTCTATGACCACCTCCAAACGCCTCACGTAAAGAGGCTCTTCTAAGCCTCTCCAAGCCTCTCCAGCTGACACCAATCGATACAACGCTCCAGCACCTGCAATAGCTAGCTACCTCCATTGCCATTTGCTTTCAAAGAAAACAACTAGTAGCAAGCTCGTAGCACCAACGAGCCCCTTGCAAGACATTCGCCTCTCCAAGCACACAACACCTTCTAAGCCTCTTCAGCGGCTCCTCCAGCCCACGACTACATCGCCACAGGCTACTCCAAAGCTCCTATCATCAACGTTAATGCACTCAACGAAGCAGCAGTCCCAAGCTCCAAGCAATCCCGAGCTTCAAGCAAAGATAGCCCGTAGAACTTCAACAGTGACCTTGCACAGCCCGCACAACCTCCAAGTCTCATAACTCCATTGATGGAATCTTTTAAGATTCTAGAGTATCTATAAAGATTTTGACACACCAGCACGCAACATGTGGCAGAACTACTCACCTTATCTTAAGGGTCACCACACCCTAGGGCTTGGTCAAGGACCACTAGCCACATGGCAGACCTTATGTGCCACATCACCATCGGGTGCCACATCATCAGTTTATCCCATTGCCACATCACCTTGCTGACATCATCAACAGTGCCACCTCAACAGTCCAGTCAGCATTGACCTTTGCAGGCACACATAGTGCTTCACAATCACCTCATCTGACCACTCCTGCCACCTCAGCATAGAGCTTCACAAGCACACCTCTTGCTAGGCACAGTGCCACATCATCACTACATGTGACTCACAGTGACACATTATCATTGAGCACCATTTGCACTCATTTTGCCCCTCCACCTAGATCAAGTCATATCTCTTGATCCAAGAAGAATTTGAGGGCGCTCCAAAAAAGAAAATCGCTCGGTTTTTTGTGCTCTACGTGCTCGTCACATCATGTGCACATTTTGGTGTAAGTTACACTCACATTTGAGCCTCACTGACAAAACCACTTCCTTCATGCACATTTGCCTCTACATCGACGCATTTGACCCAACAATTAAAAAGAACAAAAGAAAAGGAATTATTTGCTATTCTTTCATCGATCGATGGTTGGTTTAGATCTAGATCAGAGTAGACTAAATTGCCATAGAGGGGATGCTTTAAATTTCCCCAAGTTGCCAATCTAAGCCATGCCCGAAATTCCCGACTAGTACCTACTCAGAGTCAGTCCATATGCTCACATATGGTTTCACATCATTACATTACCTAAAACCTTGCGTTCATCAGTTTAGTGAGTAGACTTCAGAGTTCAGAGGCATTGCAGATTGATTTAGTGGGCAGATAGCATTTGATTTCACACACACATGCCACCATTGTAAAGCCTATTCGGCTATCTCACAGCATTGTGCACATCATTTCAGCCTTGTAAAGCCTCTTGGCTATTCTTGGCATCATTGCCACAAGCCTTGTAATATAGAATAGATTTTATATACTACAGTTCTATCTTCACCGATGGTACAAATATTTCACTTGGCATATTAAGTATATTTGCAGTTGATTCATACAGAGATTTTGACGACACTTGAGTACATTTCTTGCACTATATCGACTAGCAACCTCAATCTGGAGGCATCTGCTAGGTTCGACAACCCTATTACAGTACATGGAAATATCGAATGGAGACCATTCTTGTTCTTTAGGACAAATGGGAGTATGTCGATGGGTCTACACCTAGACCATTGGACAATCTAGCCACTAGTAGCTCTACTCCATCTGTTGTCACAGCACTAGCAATGGAATCTACATCGGGATCTACATCTACACAAATAGTTTTCGCACCAGTAGCAGATCTTGCATGGGATAAGAAAGGCAAGTATGCCTAACACTTGATCAAGTAGAATGTGCAAGATGTCATGCTAGGACAACTCAACACAGTCAAGACATCAAAAGAAGCATGGGATATGTTCACAGCTCTGTACAAGTCCAAGAACACATCTAGGATTCTCACCCTGAGAAACTAGATCAACCAGAGTTTTTGCAACAGTAGTGAAACCGATCATGCTTATGTACTCTGCATAAAAGACTACAACAATCAACTTGCAGCAGCAGAAGAGACTATGAACCCCACAGAAATGGTTCAAGTCATTCTGAATGGACTAGGAGAGGGATACGAGAATCTAGTCTAGAGTATTGCCATCCAACGGCAAATTCCAACACTGGAAGAACTTCAGTCAATCCTACTTGGTGAAGAACTCAAGACTCAAGCCATTCAAGCATGTAAAGGTCATTCTAATGATTAGGCATTCATAGCTTCAGACAGAAGCAGAGGCAAAGGCAGAGGCAAAGGTAGATCATACCAGAAAATGGTCATCATCAACAAAATCAAAGTCAAAATCAGCATCAGCATCAGCATCCTCCTCAGCAACATCAAAATCAGCAAAGAGGAAATCATTCCAATCAAGGAAGATTCCAAGGACGAGGGAATGCATCCACCAATGTGTCAAACATTCAGTGCAACTATTGTCACAAGTTTGGATACTATGAAAGAGATTGCCACAAGAAGCAGTACGACCAAGGCGGTCAATCCATCAATAATCGAGGGAATTCTTGAGGCAGAGGAAATCATCGTGGTGGACATTCTAGTCATAGTCATTTTGCAAATGAACATGGAAATATGTTTCTTGCAAGCAAGAAATTGCATCAGATAGATACAGTGTACCTAGACACTGATTTTAATCCCAAAGAGGATTTCAGCTATCAAGTTGACCAAGTGGAACAAGATCCTTGGTATATCAACAGCGGTGCATCATCTCATATGACAAATCATCAAGAATGGTTCACAGAAATGAAGCCATTAGAAGGACAGAAAAATGTCATCTACACAGCAAACAATACACCGAATTTAGTTCAAGGGACATGTGTTATCCTTATGAACAATTTCACTGGTACAAAAGGATTAGTGAAAGATGTGCTCTATGTTCCGAAGCTCAACAAGAACCTTTTGTCAGTAGGTCAAATGATAGAACATAACTACAAAGTCATCTTTGACAGTGATGAATGCACTATTAGAGACAAATCCAAAAGATGTCAGCTAGTAGCAAAAGGTGTCAAGGAAGGATGCTTATACAGAATATTAGCTACAGTACCAGATAAGCATGCCATGTTAGCTCAACCACAATAGATGCCACTATCTGCGAAATGGCACAAGAGATATGGTCATGTCAACTTCAAGTACTTATTAGATCTCAGGAATCAGAATATGGCAATTGGGATTCCGAAGCTACAGTTTCTTGGAAAAGTTTGTGAAGCATGCTGCTTCAAAAACAAAAGTGAACCAACTTTGTCAGAAGTACCTCTCGTGCATGAGGTATTCTTGATTTGATACATACAGATGTATGGGGTTATGCCCAAACCCGTAGCATCAATGGTTCACTTTATTACTTGACCTTCATTGACGAATACAGTAGATATTGTTGGGTCTACTTTCTGAAAGAGAAATCTGAAGTATTTTCTAGATTTCAAGAATTCAAATCCATGGTAGAAAACTAGACAGGCAGAAAGATCAAGGTCATGAGATCAGATAGAGGAGGTGAATACATGTCTTCAACATTCATGAAATTTTATAGAAATCACAACATTCTAAGACAATTCACATGTGCAGATACTCCTCAGCAGAATGCAAGAGCTGAAAGGAAGAATGGAACTTTAGTAGACAGTGCTAGAGCAATGCTTAGTGAAAACCATCTTCCGAATCAGTATTGGGCAGAAGCAATAGCTACTACAAACTACTTGCTTAATTAGCTTCCTACTGAACCGATACAGGGTATGACTCCTTATGAAGCATTCACTGGACACAAGCCATGCATCGGGCATCTCTGCATATTTGGTTGCATAGCATATGCCCACATACATGATGATCATCACAGGAAATTGGATGCGAAGTCACGCAAATGCATCATGGTTGGCTACAGTGAAGAAAGCAAAGCATACAAATTGTATGATCCGATCAATCACAAAGTCATTATCTCCAGAGATGTAATCTTTGATGAGGAATCAGAATGGAAAACCTCACCTACACAGGAGATAGAAGCATCGATTCACAGTCATCTACAAAATAGGTTGATGAAGAAGAGCAAGAATTGCCAGCAACAATGCAAGCAGAGCCACAGTAGCTCAGATGGTCTACTAGAGAAAGCAGACCTCCAGCCATTGACATATGCTCAGAAAGGCAAAGCAATTCACGTGGAAACCACCAACTATGCTCTTATGACTACCATCATGGCTATAGAAGAGCCAGTGTACTTTGAAGATGTAGTAGACAAACCAGAATGGCAAACTACTATGACATTCTAGTTATGGTAGGAGGAGAAAAAGATTCTTGTTATCTGCAGCTCAACTCTTCGAGACATCTGAGGTATATTGTTTCCATAATGGTTGCTTGAGACATCTAAGAGTTGGGAAGATCAAGTCCATCAGATCTGACTACCTTAGTCTTAATCATGAGGAGCAAGAAGCTTATCTATGTAGATCAATCATGTGAACTACAAAAGATGTGTTTGAATATTGTGACATGAAGTTGGGGGTAATAAACTTCACACACCTCCTTCATAGATACCTTTACAATTAGCTCAAAACACTCTACAAACTATCATTAGACATAGAGGCCTGTAATTCTTGATAGAGACATGATACCAAAGATTCAAACACATATAGAGATGAGCCTTGAGATGAGTTCATGCTGATATACATTTCGTAAGAAACAAAGAAGCGGCTAGAAAGTAATGGGCAGTTTACTACATGGGGGTAAAAACTATCATGAAAATAGACTGTCAAACATAGAGACTCATAAGTTTTTGTTGTGGTCTCTGATTCAAGGTCTAATGACATAGAGGCATGCATCTTGAAGAAATATTTATGCTGATATAAGTTTCATCAAAATCGGAGTAACGAGCGGAAAGTTATGAGCAAAACACTAACAGGGGGTTCAAACTATCATGAAAACTGATTGTCAAACACAAAGACTCATAAATTTTTGATGCAGTATCTAATTAAAGGTCTAATAACATAAAGACATGCTCTTGAAGAGAGCTTTGTGCTGATATAAGTTTCATCAAAATCAGACTAACGAGCGGAAAGTTATGAGCAAAATACTAATAGGGGGTCAAACTATCATGAATACTGCCCTCCACCCATGCTAATTTCGCTTGAGCAGGATGCTCCCTCTAGATTCCACCTTCATCAATGATCCACCACTTATAGATTTGTCTAGAAGAGAGTAACTCCCTTGGTGGCTCGACAAATGGATGGACCATGTGCGTGCAATGAGCGGCCAAATAGAAAGAACTTTTAAGGCTTTGAAAGGAAGAAATGGGAAGAGAGACTCAAGAGAGGGAATACGAAGTGATCTTCATTGTCAATAGAGTGAGACTCCACTCCAATGCAACTCAAAATACTACAAACATAAGGGAGAAGAAGAGGTTTCATACATACAAGAGAGAGTGGAAGCTCCAAGACTACTCATAGAGAGAGAATGAACTGGAGAGAGATGGACTCAAGAGTCTACATAAGAGAATATCTACAATAGGGAGAGAAGGCTCATGGAAGAGGCTTGAGGAGACTAGAGCTATAGAAACATGAGGCCTAATGGTGGAGAGATGATGAACAAGGGAGAGGAGGGCTCCTTTTACAAAGATTTTGTCACCCTCGTTCACCCATTTACAATTGTTGCCTGTAGATTCCTTTCCCCATCAATTACATAAGCCCATATGTCACCATGGCATGTCCTTTTTGGCTACTCTTGCCATGTGTCCCATCAAAAGATGCTCAAGACTCTTAAAATATTAAGAAAGTCAAGAGTCTCTCCACATGGAGCCCATAGGGACCCTCTCTTTTCCATATGTCCACATCCTCCTTATTCCACATAGGAATTCTAGGAGTCCTCTTGACTCCACACTCCTCCACATGCCGTCCACATGCTTGGCATGTGGCCTCTCTTATATTATTGGAACACGTGGACATGAGCCCACCTCTTTATATGACTCACTCTTCCTATTTTCTAAAAACCCCATAATATCCCATACACAAATAACTCTCACCCCATACCAAGGTATTTATAATTCATACCTATGGTATTTGTAATGATCCCATTTCACTAATCCTCTCAATCCCATACAATGTCTTAGAAAATAGAAATAAGTGAGAGCCACTAGGCTATCACTTGATACTCAAGCTCTTGTCAAACATAGAAGAAAACAATACCAATGCCAAATAAAAAATATCAATTTTTGGTGTCGCAATACTTGACCATTTTTGGTTTGTAGAGGAGCATTCAAGCATGCACTCACTCTTGGCAACAATAGATTGCAACGGATTCAGTCTAGATCTTTGAAGGATGATCTATGGAGCAATCACCGTTATGGAAAGTTGATTGGACCTTGTGGAAGGTTTGCTATTTCATGGATGGAAACTTATATTAAGGAACATGTTGAGGTAATGCCAACTATAGGCAAACTACACTTAACTGACAACTACACAAGATTCAAAATATTATCAATATACACTGATGAGATGTTAAATAGTAATGAGCAACACACGAGCTATTGCCCTGTCAAAAGGTTATAGAAGAAGTACTTCAATAGTGTGACCATTCCAAGGAAGGTTAGAATGCGCATACATAGCATACGTGCAAAGTTGAAGAGTACGAGGCAAAATGCAAAATTGAAGAATGAAAGAGGTACTCCTCCATGCTCAATATTTCATGCATTTTCCATCTAATTTATATTAAAAGTTTTAGTTTTCCCAATACCAAAATTGTGCTTTCAGATCAAGTAAATGAAGCTCTGAAGGTGCATAGAGAACAACAAGAATTGGAACGTGCAAAGCTTACAAAGCACATGAAGAAGGGCTTGAAGAATCCAAACAAATACTTGGGGATTGTTATTCATGGCATGGACCTGAAAAAGACCAACCTCCCACATTTTATTAGGGTACCAAAGGATTTGAAGAAGGATTCTTTTCTACAGGTGCATCTTTTCGGATGTTTCATATATAACAACCATCTTTTATCAAAAGTATTTTTACATATCCAAATGTCCAAAATGATGCCAATCTAACAATCACCATTCTTCATCATATAATTTCAACATGGGAAGGGCCTCTTCCTTCCGTCTAGTATTTGCAATTGGACAACATGGCTAGAGAGAACAAGAATCAAACTTTGCTTGCATTTTCGAATTTGTGGGGTCAAAAAGGTATCTTCACTAAGGTCAAACTTGGGTTCCTCTTGGTTGGTCACACACATGATCAAATTGATCACATGTTTAGCACATTCTCAAACAAGCTAGCTCGACACGATGCCTTCACTTTGACAACAATGATTTCACTTATAGCTGAAGCATATACACCACATCCTCATGTGCTACACTTGAAAGAAACATTTGACTTTAGAAAGTTTGCGAATGGTTCAAATTCATTTGACACATGTATTCAACAGCTAAACAATCTAAGCTTTTAGCATCAATTTCGCATTTAGATGAGAGATGGAAAAACATATATGGATGCCAAGCAGTACTCTCCATTTCCAACGTGGCTACCAAAAAATGGATTGCTATTTCTATCTTTCATTCCTGATCGTATGATTTGTGCTTCTTTGCAAGATCCACTGGAGGTTTTATTAGAACTGCAACCGGCTCAAGGCCAAAAGAGGGACATTGATTACCATAGATGCCTTCAAGAAAAGAAGGATCTCATTGAGAAGAAGGCCCACACATATGCAAGGGATGAGGACACAAGATGGTGGAATGAGTTCTTTGAAGATCATTCCCTAATTCTTTCCAGGTTTGAGCATAATAATGTCACTCTAAATGTTCCTTTCTATTGGCCATCAATTCATGGAACTCCAGTTGAAAATGCAATAACTTCTCTTCATACACAATTGCAAGGTATGATTAATATACAGCCATAAGAAATGTATTTGGGTGCACGGAGGTGTCGTAAAAGACAAGAGCGACTTGTAGAAATGTGGAGTGGAAGTGTGCAAGATATAAAGGTGGACTCCATGGGTGCAACACTTGTCGATGATGATCATCTTGGCTATCTATTTGGGATTTGAAAGGTGATTGGCTTGATCATATTTGAAACTGGAGATATTATTGCATTGGTTTAGAACCAAGATTCATGATGCGTACAATGGAAAGTACACCCCTGAAATGGTCACAAATGCTCGTGGTAGGGGAAAGCAAAGAGCAACAAAAAATCAACCACATGTTAGTGTGCTTGTTCTTGATGAGGTTGACATTCTTGTTTATGGCTTTTGATTGACCAATGTTGGACATCTTTGCAAGGAGACAATTGGAATCATTAAACAAAAGCTTCCCTCAACGAGATGCATTGATAAAGGTGGACGCTCTTCTAGAGTTACTCGAGGACAATCAGAAGCAACATTAGGATTGGGATAATGTGATTGTGCATAGTGTTGAGGAGGATGGATCATCAACATCATCTCTTAGCGATGATGATGCTGATAGTGAGGAACTTAGGGGTGTTAATACAGATGAGGATATAGTACATGATGATTTGTAAGATCTTTTGTGTGATGGGTATCTTCTTCTTTCATTTTCATATGATGTTTTAAAAATTGAAATAATGTTAACTTTTCTCCTTGTGTGTACATTGGTTTAATGGAGAATGTGCTCAATTTTATGTTCTCATACAAATCCAGTCAAGTCAAGAATTCCATTTTTTTAGTGTCTTTTTCTTTTTACTTATGATAGGAAGCCATGTTTTAAAAAGGATTGAAAATGGAAATTGTGAACGGTATAAAAAGGACTATTCCTTTTAGTTCTTGTTTCTATGAAATAGTTCTCGTAGCTAGATAATCACTTAGATCCAATACCCCTCTTGCTCACCTCATGAAGGAGAGAAAATTTCTCATAGTAAGTAATGCTACTTGATAATTTGTTTCTAAAACCACCCATGAAAATGGAAAAAGAATGTGAGTTAGTTAAGTAGTTCTTGAATCTTACACAAATTCAAGGACAAGCTTGATAATCGTACCTTAGGGTAGAAGATTAGCAAACTAGATAGTTGTACTATTGGGTAGAAGCATTGTAAGCTTGATAGTTCTATCTAGAGCTAGAAGCATTGCAAATTAGGAGAAAATCTTTTGATGATTTAAGGATCATTCACACAAAGGAGTTCAATCCAAGCACAATAAGTATTAGTAGAAGACAAGTAATCTAGCTTAGCTTATTGAACATGTTGCAAGGGGGGCAACTAGAGGCTTTAACCTTATTTCATATGTTGTGATAACCATAAGTTGAGGAGTTTTGAAGGGATGATCATAATAGATCTTGTATTGCTAGAAGATAGATTGGCCTCTCCATGAATTAGAAGTCCATAGTTGGCCTACCGTCCCCCCCTGCCCCCCCCCTCTCTCTCTCTCTCTCTCTCTCTCCTTCTCCTCGGGGGTTCACCTCCCAATATTTTAGTGTACCATGTGCATTCAAAAGTAAGGGTTATTTTAATTCCACTTTTGGAAAATTCTTAATAAGTTTACAATAACAAGAGGGGGTTTTTAATTCAACTTTAGAAAAGAATCCATCAGTTCATAAGTAAAGAGGGGTTGTTTTATTGGGAAAGAAAATTTAGTTCAAGGTGTTTTTTAATACCATTTGAACACAAGTGATACCTATGAGTTCTTAGTGGTGCATCCCCCGAGTCTCTCTCTCTCTCTCTCTCTCTCTCTCTCTCTTGCCCCCCCTTGCGTAGCAACTGCCTAGCTATGCCATGTAGTAGCAGTTTTGAGTGAGTGCATCACATAGTAAAAGGAATAGTAGTGTGGATATCATCTTCAATAAAGTCTCTGTGAATGAGTGTGCCACACAGTAACATGATCAATAGTGTGGATCTCATCTTCAATAAAGTCTTCAAGAAAGTCCAAGGTCGTGTTGCCACAAGTTGAATAGTAGACTTCACTTTAGTTCAGTCTCAGCTTGTAGTTGTCCTAGTCAACATGGACTTTTCAATTTGCAGGCATAGGTCTTTTGCATAGGTCATTTCATTCTTTATTAGCTCTAAAGGTCCCCAGCTTATAGCCCCCACAATGGGTTGAGATGGACTCCTAGGCCAACATGGGGGTTAAAGATAAGCATTTGGGTAGTGCTCAAATATATGCAAGGTCAACATGGAGTGTCCCAAGATGAAGTGATTGCTGTCACTCCACAAACCATGCCCTCATACTCAACCATTGCAACATTATCAATACCCCCACCAATGTCCTATGCAAAGACTTATTGGAGTTAGAGGATCATCTCAAAACCATAGGAGAAAATGCATTACTTGCAGCAACGAATTAGAGAGCTCAAGCTTTGACTTGTAGCCCTTGGGAGAAATGTGCAAGATATGGAGAGTAGAGATAAATACAAAATATAATACATCTCTAGTGGCACTGACTGTAGTCTCCATGGTTGATAATATGGGACTCATCATCAGCTCCTATGTACCTCATGAACAGAGTAGACTCACAAACATTGAGGATTGCTATTTCACAAATGTGGGTCTCATCCCAATAGGTGAGGATTGAGGTAGGGAGAGCTGTAGCCACACCTAGAGAGCTACAGATCTACAAGTTAACATGCTGCGGGGGATCGAGATAGAGGAGCACCTCCTATGTGCCTACCTAGCCTATGATGAGATCTAAGGGTGATAGCAATGCCTCTTTTAGGATGGGCATGACTCTCATGGCTAATCCATTAGCATGACCGGGTTTGCATTGGGCTTTATCTGGCTAAGATGTGACAACATAGAGAGGTATTACTTGGATAGATGAAAGAGTAGTAGGAGATGACCATGTCATAGGATGTCATGGTAGACCCGGCCACAGTATCACTTCATGGACTTCTATACACTTGAGTCAACTAGGGAGATACTACCATGTAAGAAACGGGAAGGACCAGAGTATGCACGATCGAGGTCCCTGATCTATCGCAGCTCTCCTTAGAGGAGACTACTAGAGACGAGGTATTACTCTAAACATAGCCTATAGGATACAGAGGTTGGGGAAACCACACCCTCTTTTGCAACTTGTATCAACTCGATAACAATACATCTCAAATATCTTTGCAGTCTATTAGGGAGCCACCATAGTCTTGTGGTTCACCTTCTGAGCTTAAGCTCTTCCTTTTTCAATTTTGTATTAGTTTCATTTTGAGTTTGTGAGCTTTTTAGCTTAGCATCACACTCAACATTCCTTATGCACCCTTTGCTTTAGCCCACTGAGGCTACTATGAGATTCTTCTCTTGGTGTTCTTGGAGTACTTTGTCCCATGAGCTTGTGAGGCCTCCCAAAATGTCTCTCTCTCTCTCTCTGTTGCTCTCTCTCTCTCTCTCGTAAGCAAGCCCTCATAGTCTACCATTGCAACATTAATGACATCCACTCTCTCTCTCTCTCTCTCTCTCTCTCTCCACTCTCCCTCTCCCTCTCCCTCTCCCTCTCCCTCTCCCTCTCCCTCTCCTCCCTCTCCCTCTCCCTCTCCCTCTCCCTCTCCCTCTCCCTCTCCCTCTCCCCAGTAAAAGCCCTCATAGTCAACCATTGCAACATTAATGACATCCACTCCCTATGTGAAGACACATATGAAACAAATCATCTCAAATCCACAAGAGAAAATCTATTACTTGCAGCAAGAGATCAGAGGGCTCAAGCTCTACCTAATAGCCCTTGGGACAAAGTACAGGATGTAGAGAGTAATGGGAAGTAGGAAACTTTTACAAAAATGTATAACACACATATATTACGCAAAGGTATCATTGCAAAGGTATTATACAAATGTAATGCATTCCCACCTACATCGATAATTGTCTCCATATTATCACCAATCAAGTGTGCTCAATTCAATGACAAGTAAGCACTAGTTACTAGTGCTATCAACAAAGTCACAGGCAGTACCTCATCCATAGATAAAAGAGCAAGAAACTAGAGCATGCAATACAATGATCTTACACATTAAGAGATAAAAATATGGCTATACCTTCATGATGATGACGAGAAAGACATAGACGACATAATCATATGCCTATACTACAAGTTGAGTGGGACAAAAATGATGTATGTAATATCAATCAAAATGGCCCACAAGCACATGTCTACTTGAACGGGAGGGTTGGAAGAGTTAAGATCCTTAGACAAACACATAGCTTGAAGGGTATAGAGATTTGGATATTTTAGGAGCTCACACCAATCCAGCTCAAACAAAGAAAGAGAGAGCTCACCAAGGTAAAGGAAGCGCAAAAAGCAAGAAAATGGGTAGTTTATAAGATGGGAAAGCCTTGATTAGAGACTTCAAATCCAAACCTAGAGACTCTTGTCCTTAAAGTGATGTTATAGAGGCCACCTTATGATATTATTAAAATATAGTTTCACCTTTTAATAACTCTAGACAATTCTCTACTAGTAAGTTACATAACTTTTGCAAACCCGGGTCTTGTCGTTAAGATGATGTTATAATAGCCACCTTATGGGAGTACTAGAATGTAGTTTGGCCCTATAATATGTCTTGAGGAGTTATCCACATGTAGTAAGTTTCGTAACTACTACAAACATTAATAGATCTCTCTCTTCTCTCTCTCCCTCTCTCCCGATGGAAGATATGTGGGCGATCACTTTCATGATCACAAATTCGACGCTCTGTGAACATGGAAGCCAGCGTTGCAAGAATCCTTAAAAAGTACTAAGGAACAATCTCCATTGAACTCAAACCTGAGCCAAGGGTTTTGCGTTCAGCATCCCTGCAAGTAGCGCCACGGAGCTTCCAAAACACAGAACGCAGGTACAGAAACATCAGAGATCTAACTATTCCACATATATCCTTCGGTAACGGTGTGGAAGCACGTAATGGCACGTCCGCTCATCTAGACCTATAAAAAACATCAGCACATTTTGTAGCAGCTAGCATGCGCATTGTTCGCGCTGAAATCCTCTTGCAAACCATAGGAATAGACGAATGGAGAACGTGCTAGCTTGAAAAGACGAACATGAACATCGACAAGAGATAAGTGCGTACATTAACTTACAATGTATCTGAGTACACTACACTGTCAATGTTAACGGTCGAAATAAACAACATAAAGGCCGATACAAGGAAATACGCCGTGTGATTACGGCTGTAGAAAAAAGGTCACGACTCACTGGATTGCATATTACAGTCTGAAAGCTTTGAAAGCATGGCCACTGGCAACATATGATAACGTCTCATAAGACGCCTGTAATAATACTTCCATCTGAGCGGATGCAAAGCTCGACATCTGACATTTAACAGCTGCTCTTATCATAGACGCTGAGTTTGAATCGGATAGATTCCCAATGCAGCGTTCTAAAACAGAACTCTTGAAGTTGGACGGTGCAAGAGAGCCCAGGGTACATCAGAAACAGTTGGACGGTGCAAGAGAGCTCCATGGGGTAGACGACATCAACAAAAGTTACTGCTGTCGACTGCTTTTCCCCCTATCGTGTTGGCTGCCGGAAGACATGAAACCAGCCAACAAGAACGTTCGAAAGTTAGAACTCTTGAGCCTTAACTCGTTCTCAAGCGAGGTCAATACTAAGCTGCAAGACACTGAAATGTTAGCAGCATCTGCCTCGCCAAGTTACGGCAATCTTGTAGCACAGGACAAAGCTGGAGCGAAGAGTTACCGCCTTCTTGGAGACAGCGCGAAATCCGGTTCAACAAAGCCCATCTCGTGGCAATACAGAAGAGAGGTATTGACGAACAAGAGCAACTGGAGATGGCAAAGTAGAGGAGCTCGAAGACTCCCAACCTCAGACTGGAACCAATCTTTTTGAGCAAGTGATGAACACTGATGAGCATTGAACTTTTGAAGCTCTGATAATTGATTGCTGCACAATGCAGCGAGTAGTTGCAGCAGACGTCAAATTTTGCAGACTATCTAGATTCTACAACCTAGATTGCAGAAAGAGACTAGGCCTGATGCGTCACTCAAGTCCAGCTCGCCTGCCCAAGAAGTCCAAACTTCATCGAATGACCCCGTGGGACCTCGGCAGGGAGTCTAGCTGGAGCCACTGGGGAGTCTAGCTGCTAGCATGGCACATGCTATTGCCGAGAGGCGCGTACTGAGTCATGATGAAGAGCAAGCTGACAGTAGCCAGAATCCAGCTTGGCATGCGAGTATAAAACTTCCTGCAGCCTCCTTTCCGTTCGAGAATTCAATTGCGGCTCAGCGCATTCAGGCCAAAGATCTCTTGAAAAGGTAGAACTGCAACTGAATTGAAAAGGTAGAACTGCAACTGAATTGCGCTGCCACGTTAACTTCGGCCAGATGGTGGGAGTATTTTACAGTACTTGCAAGTTTCGCACCATGGGCAAAATTGCCCCCCCAAGTCCAGCCCAAGGTTCAGATGCATTTTATGCAAGATGGGCGACTCTAGTCTGTAAACACTCTGATAAAACATGGCTTTGGAGGTTAGAAGTGATCTTCATTGTCGATAGAGTGAGATTCCACTCCAATGCAACTCAAAACGCTACATGAGGCTGAGCCCAAGCCCATGGACGAGGAGGCAGGGACACCAAAGCAGCACGAGGCTGAGCCCAAGCCCATGGATGAGGAGGCAAGGACACCAAAGCAGTAGGAGGAGTCGATGCACGAGGAGGCAAAACCAATGGAGGATGTGCAGCAGTAAGATCCACCACAGGATGTACAATAGCAGGATCCACAGCAAGATGTACGAAAGCAGGATCCACAGCAGCAGGATGCACAATAGTAGCAACCTGAGCAGCATGTGGAAGATTCTGAAAAGGAGTCTCCACTGCAAAAAAGTCAAGAGAGAGATTCTAAGAAATAATAGAAAAACAGATGATACTTGTAGTCATTTTGTATTAATACATCAAATGTCAAAAAAAAATTTTTGTTGCAAGTAATACCTGGAGTCAATAGCTTTGTATTATCTGAATTGTTCTATTTACAATGTCCTTGCATTGAATTTTGCTTTCACTCCTTTGAAGTATCTGCAAAATAAAAATTTTAACAATATGTAAATGTATTATGCAAATGTAAAGAGAATCAAATTAGGAGAAACACGGGGTGGAAACCAACTTACTTTCTTGTTGTTCAAAATGAATGAAAATTCTTTACGGATATTGTTCTTATTCTCCATAAATTATAATGTCATTGCATAATTGATAGAGAGTGCAGCATTGTCCCAGTAAGATGGATGTTAGAAGGATGTCATTCTCAATAACATTGATTTTAATTATTGGACCTGATGACCTCTTGTCTTCGTCCATTGCCACAAGTTTTGTACCTATCATCATATTGCATTTATAGTAAAAAGAGAAAATAAAGTTTTGTGAGGCAATCATGTGCTTAATGTTGATGGAGTTATGAGCAAACTCACAATACAGATTGTTGGCCACCATTCTATCCCAACCATTATCCAGAATTGGAACTTCATCATACCCTTTTTCTCTGAAAGTCAACATTGTGTTACAAACTTTAACTAGATAATCCTAAAAAAGTTCTACAAAAACTATAAGTGGCATGAAAACATTGATTTTAACTATCCTGGTAGCAATATTTGGTTTCAAGGAATGCTGTACTTTCGAAAATAGTTTGGCTCTGTAGGATTCTGTGATGCTACCATCAGGGACTGGCCAATCAACTAGATTCCACACTGGGAGATCTTGCTTTTTAAATAAACCATGTGTGAGTGAGCAATTGATAAAAGTGATCATAAAAAAAAATACCCGATTCAACCTGCATTGTTGATTTTCTACCTCTATACTATAGCTCCCCAATAGCACCATGTAAAGCATCAAAGAATCCCAGTATGCACTTCATTGGTTGCCACTCTTTGTATGTTGAGGGATATATATCTGAACTAAAACAAAGAGACTGTCTATCATGGAAAGAAATAGATATTTCATTTCAAGTATTTCATTACACACTACACTTACAATTGGGTCTATGGTGTGGAAGATAACTAGGATGATCTCATAATACAAGTTCTCAGTGCATGTAGACATGTTGTATCCGAACCTCTCTGAGGCATCTTGTGCCTTCCTTTTTTACTCTAATATCTTTCAGTCTGCCCTTCCAAGAAGTCAAAAAAGTGTTAGTTGATTGTTATTGGGTTGCATCAAAACCCAATCTCCTTTCACC
This sequence comes from Dipteris shenzhenensis, assembly GCF_047967505.1. Lineage (NCBI taxonomy): Eukaryota > Viridiplantae > Streptophyta > Polypodiopsida > Gleicheniales > Dipteridaceae > Dipteris > Dipteris shenzhenensis. Next base: position 47,814,610 of record NC_141618.1, read on the forward strand.
ACTACTATCCTTTTCTAGCTACCGTCCACATTCACAGTATTGGAAACTTATACACATGAGATTAGTGAGGTAGGTCTTCGCAGCAAAGAGATACTTTGTACATCCACATCTTCACGAGCTAGAGCGATAGACCGTTTCCTACTGGCATGACTAAAGTTTTTGGTTGCCATCTGAAATCCTCACTCTAATACCTGCGAAGTCAAAGAAACACACACTAAAATAGTAAGACATTAACAAAAATGAATGAAACTGAGAACAAGTGAATAAAAGGTGAAAGGAGCTTATTATCTTGAAAGTTTAAGAGCATCACAACAATAATGATGCAACAAGGAATGCTTGTCAAACAGAGAATGGAATGGCTCGTCATTCTAAAAGTAGAGGAATGCTTGTTGAAGAGAGAATGGCATCGGAGAACAAGAGAAAGTGGATGGTTGTTTTAGATCACTATGCGGGAAGGTTTCAAAATGGTACTCTATTTCAATTTTGGGTCCACATCTCTTGATACAATAGGCGAACTGTAAAAGAATAAAAAACAAATCTTCTCATCAATGCCACACACTTGTAACAACATAAAATACTATTTTCTTTTTCATATTTTTGCCTTTTTTCGTGAAATTTCTATGTTACGTTGGCCTTCTCCTCATTGGCTGAGACAAATTTTTTTGAAACCCTAAAAGGACCGTCCCAAAATAAGCTCCCTTTCTCACTTATGCTTTTGACATTTCAATTCTTTAATATCCCATAGGGTAAAGATTTGATCCACTAAATCCCAAATTGGATCATTTCTAAATCCCAACTGGAAGAAATTATCATATTTTCGTAAGGCATCGAAAGCCTTACATTCATCAAATACCAATCCAGTTTCAAAAAAAACAAATTTTTCTCAATTCAATAGAAGATTTACCATGCTCTGCAATCCACTCCACATATACACTATGAAAGAATCTAATCTGTTGAATGAATGTCATAGTCAATCTATAGTCATTGTTAATGTTATGGTCCCATGCTAAGAGCTTTTCCTCCACTGAGTTAAGACCTGTGTATATCTTACATTCACAGTTATTAAAATATGGGGAGTTAGGAAACTCAATCACTAGCTCTCTCTTAGCTTGTGCAGAATGACTACCACCAATGCAATTGTAATCATATTGGTCCACTTGATGAGCATTGAAGTCATATTTTGTGTAAGAAAACAATACAACGTATGTGCTCAACAGATAACAGGATCTTGTATGCAAGAGAGAAAAGCAGATAGTATGGAGAATAAAAAATTTGATTACTATAAAACTGACATAGTAGATGGCACTGCCGCCCAGCTATGCGCTCCTGTGTCAGGAGCTTTGACGGTATGCTAGAAACAGTAGACGACGGAGGCTGGATGCTAAGGAATCAGGGTCCTTAAGCCAGTGATGAAATGGGCTTCACGAGCTTGCTCTTATATAGCCACCAGTCGTAGTTGGCCCAATTAGGTGACCGACCCAGTCTGCCCAAAACGGTTGACTGGGGGTTGGTCTCAAAATAGGCCATCGACCACACGATAGAATTGGTGCACAAAATAGAGCACCTAACCTATGGTTACCATCGGCCCAGAGCCATCCGGGATCATCTGGGGCTCCAAATAGTGGGCCTCGCAACCCAAGAGTGGGCTGTCCTAAGAAATGCTCTATCTACCCTCAATGCGGTCAGTCATGGGATGCCTTCCCACACTTGCATGTAGCCTAGTTGGCAGTGTGCCAACTCCGTCCAGCCATCAGGCCACACATGGCCCCCATCTGGTGTCCAAACCAGGACCTACCAGATAACCGAGCTACTCAAATGCCTTCTCCTCATATGGGGGGATTACAAGTAGAGTTAGCTAGTTCTCGCGTAGTTATACGAGAGTGAAGCATTGATATCTAACATTTTGTTAGACATTGTGCAAGAGGAAGCATTACAAGAAATGGAAGAACATTAGCAAATGGATTGATCTTCATCCTAGTCTTTAGGTTATGCAAATGCAAAGGGTAACGTGCACGGATTTCTAATACTCTCGTTCCAGTGTCATCATCAATAATAGGTCAATGAAGCTTATTGATATGTATGCAATAATCCCTGACATCCACAATATTTTCTTTTTAAAATTTTTCCCTTATTCGATTTTTGTTTGGAGTCTATAGCTCCAAAACCGAAAGCAGCACCAGGGACCTTTGTGAGAAACATATCTTCCACATCTTGCACATGTTTTTTTTCTCATCCTTCTTTGTCTTAGGTCTTCTAGATTTTAGAGTGTATATTTTCCTTTGAGCAGGATGCGAGGACTTGGTTGCAATATCCTCATCTAGATGTCTTGATTGCTCGAGTTGTAAAGCCGGCACTTGCGTAGGTTGAGAGGGAGCAAAAGTGATATGCTTTAGTAGCTCAATGATAATGTCTTTGTTGTCTTTGATCTCTAGATCAGCAAATTAGGTTGAAGCTCTAATGATGATGCTTGAACCCAATCACTATTAATTGCTGCAGCTCCCACCTCCTAATCAGGATCAAGTAACTCATTCATGGCATTGATCCTTTGGAGAATGAATGATGCTTGCCCTTGGTCCTTCTCAACTGCAACATAGTTCCGGCCCTTCTTTAAAGCACAAACTATAGTTGTATCGGAACCAGAGAAGAGGTCCAAGATGAAGTCATTCTCAAAAGAGAATAAGTCTATCATCTGATTAATCAGCCTTTGGGGCTTCTGATATGGGTTCACCATATGATGGGATGCATCTGAGAAATGCAACTTTCTTGTCACTGTAGGATGCTTAAAAACATTTTGAACATTCTTTTTTCTACAATGCATCCCAACCTTTCTCTTCTTAGAGGCAGAGAAATACCCAATTGTCATCATCTCAAAACAACTCACCATCCTTTCTCCTAGTACATGGGTGAGATTTGTTTCATACCTATAGAGACCAGCCATAAAAATAAATCTTTTGCAACACATATAGAATAAATGCTGAAGTTTAGAAAACATAATAGAAAACTATTGTAGAGATAAGGATGCTTACCAACACATTGATTCCAGTGCATGTGTTTCTTGCATGAGAACCTTTGCAGTTGTAGATGATTGCTTCATAGAATGGAATATCAAAATCCTCCAAACTAGGGCTGTTGTTACTGGTTTAAATTTTTGGAGCAATTCAATTGCTCATAGTTAAAGGGGATTTGGTCAAAGGTTGATCCCTTTAGTTTATAACCGAACGTAATGTCAACTATGCAGAATGTGTAGTTCAGCTTTGGGATCTTGTCAACCATGTCCACAACATCAATATTGAAGATGCCATACTAGAGAGGCTCAAGAGAACACCCCAGTAGAGTAATTTTTTTCATGTCAGAAGTTGGCAAAAAACTCCTTTTCAAACTTTGCATATTTAATATGGGAAATAAAATTGGCAAGACATGGAAACTTTGTTGTATTTGCTCTAACCCTTGTTTTCTAATAAAAAGAAACATTTACTCATATTACTATGTAGTAGCAACCAGAAGCTAGAGTAAGGTACATGAGGAAGGAAGGATTTATAACTATCAACAACAATAAAGTATATGACATTCAATTAAACTCACAATATTCTTGAAAAAAACAAAGAATTGCTTTAATGAGTTGTGACTGCTTGAGGTTGGGTAACTCTGCCTCACCTCCTCCCATGATGAACAATTTAAGTGAAACATCATTTGTTCCCGTATTTTCATATAAGTCTTGTTTCTTTTTTTGCCAAGACAAATGTTTTAACATAATTAATAAATCAATATCTTAGAGAAATACTTCAACAAGAAAGTTTCATGAAAACTTTAGAAAATACTCACTCGTCAAACTCATTTGCCTTTTCATTAAGTGAGAGCTCCTTGCCAATAACGCAGGATAAAAAAGAAGTTATCACCTTCTCATCACCAATCCCTTGCATTGACTTCTAGTGAGTAATTTTCATATCATCAGAGACCAACTTCAAAGATACATCAACCTTCTTCTCTTTCCCTTTGTAGGACACATTTGGGTCATCTCATTAGACAGCCTTCATTAGGAAAAAAGGGAGCTCATTTCGGGGCCCTGTAAGAAATTCACTATTTTCTCTTTTATCTCTCTTCTAGGGTGTGGAAAAAGCATTAAAATACAGATATTTGTCAGTTTAGGACCACAAGTGTGTCAGTCTAGGGAGAAAAAGTCATTTCAAATAATTGAGAAGATGCTGCATTAAACTCTCCATATAGATTTTGCATCTCTTTCGATGGCGGCCTCTCATAAATAATCCATCACACCATCACTAATCAATTTTTTTTCAAATATTTGAATGGTTACCGTGTGAAAGATTAGATGAGTTTTATAAAAAGCAGATAAGATGAAGAAATGGTTGCGTGCAACCATGCTGTTGAAGAAGAACCTCAAAAGAAGCGACTACACCATTTGCACATTGATTTAGAAGAAAAATATGCACTACTACAGAAAAGAGGAAAGGTTTTGCTTTTGAATGCTGAGGAAAAGGAAAACATGAGAAGAGCAAGCTGCCAACATATCGACTTATGGTGCGATGGACAGATTTAAATGTCCATTGAGAAATTTGAGCCCTCCATTTTCTAACTTGACAATGCTATTGAGGTTTGTGGGTGACGGGAACATTGGAATGTATGGATACATTTTGACTCAACATTCAACTGCGGAAATGTACAAGACATTGTATGTGCGAGAAAGAATGGAGAAGGACCAAGAAATGTCGATAAATTCAAACTTGAAAGAGCAGCTGCAAAGGGAAATCGAAGAGCATTCAAAGACAAAGAATGAGCTAAGGAGAGCAAGAATGAAGAGAACGGTTCTTGGAGAGAGACAACAAAGCAAGAGAATTTGGAACATTGCGCAGTTAAAAGCTGGCACTAGAGGATGTAAGTGCAGAGTACAGAAAGCAAGGTAAGAGTACATCTTGTTTAGCCTTTGTATTTGTATATGTGTGCCTGTCTTGCAAGAGAATCTGTAATATTGCAAAGTGTACTTGTTGCAGGGAAATTTTAGGACCTGAGAAGGAAAATATTGATCCTAATTTAATTCCCATCAAACAAATAAAGGGTTTAGTCTCCACTGTTGTTGCAAAGAACATGATGGAGGACAAGAAGTTTAAGAAGGTAAAACATGAAGTTCTTGAAGACTTTGTATGGGAAAGTAAAGCTGATGTCACAAAAATTCAAGGGGCTCTTAATGTGAGCAGAGTGAGCAGAAAGGGATATGCTTCAATATTTAGAGTTGTGTCATCAACATTAAAAGATCAACGGATAAAACATGTGTTGTTACCAACACCAGCACAAGTGTGGAAGGAACGAGGTCATCTCAACCAAGAAATTGATAAGTTTATTGGATAGTACTTTCATATCGAAAGTGTATATGAAAGTGAAAAGGGAAGCACTACATATAATGCTTGGAATAATATTTTTGTAGATCTTGAATAATTGCAGAGACTTGTGGTTGAGTTTCAGAATCACATTTGAAGAATGTAAAGGAGTTTTAGTTTGTTGTGAAGCTTGATGAGTGTGAAATCGTCAAGGGAAAAAAAAAAGAGAGAGTTTCTATCAATTTGATGAATTGAGCATTTGATCATTCAATCACAAAGTCAAGCTTAAAGTACTTAGTGTCCAATCGGAAAAGCACATATGGTGGTGGGCACATTTGAGGTATGTAAACTATTGCCTTTCAAATTAGTCTTTGCTCAAAATGTAATAAATACTATATCATATATCTTGCAAACTTTGTGGTTTTAAATTGCAGGTGAAGACTGAGGACCATGCAGTACTTTATTGGGTATTTCATCAAATAGATATACCATCAATTATCAAGAGTCAAGTCCAAGGAAGCCATCTTCATGTTGCAGGGAAGGGTGATTTTCAAATTGAATGGCATATGGCAGGTGACCTGAAGACACTGAAGTGTATGTTCAATATAAGCAAAGTGGGTAACTCAAAATCTCCTTGCTTGTACTGCAACGAGCTAGCGCATGTCCTAGATTCTAAATGGTGGAAAAGAGAACCCAACAGATATAAAGTAGATAAAAATTTCAAAGTAGTTCTTGAGATCCCATTATGCAATGTTCACATTTGTACATTGCATGCATTATGTAGGATCATTGAGAAACTTGTTTTCCTATATATTGGATTTGCATGGAAACTTCTCCCTGAGAGCAGAACAAAAGAGGCACTACAATCATTAGAAGTAGTGCTATCAGAAATTGGTCTCCATGGAGGAGATGTACATTTTACAAAGGATATTAGAAAATCTACAAATGGAAAAGATGTTCCTATCAAGCCATCTATTGATGGAGTAAAAGCTAGAAGATTTCCATCTCATATAGAGAAAAGAAAAATAAATTGTAGTAAAACAACATACGTATCAAGGATAAAGTATAACTTGTGGAGAAAAGTACACAATGCTTTCAAAGATCATCAGGCAAATGGATTGGCAAGAGATGTCAAGGCAAAAGTGTGGAAATGCTTAGATAAAACTTTTGTTTTTTGTGACCAAGCCACCTTTAGTAAAAATGATCAACAAGCATTTGAAGAAGCGGTAAAGAGTTTTGGAAAGGCAAAGAAAGAGGCTTGGACAACATGTAACATCACTCATGACATGGTAAGAACAATATCATGTTTTTGTGCATGTTTTTTTAAAAAGCAAACAATCTTACTTTTATATATTCTAATGCCCACTTGCCTATGTATCAAAACAACATACGATCTATAATCACCTTCCTTTCTTGGTAAAAAAATATGGATGCCCTGCAATTTGGTCCACACCGGGAATGGAGGAATCACACTACATGGCATGAAATGCATTCTTTAGACATACACAACATTTTAGAGAAAAACAAAAAGCCAATAGTTTAAAAGAAGTCTTCCAGTGGTTCTATCAAGGAATACTACAAAGACTTCAAGCCAAGAAGAAAGTGAACACATTACAAGTTAAGCTAGCTTTTAGGTTAGCTCAAAAAGAAAGAAGGAGATAGATTTTTGGAGAACTCAAATACAACACAAAGACATGCTCAGTAGAGACACTCAAAGGTATTTGTAAACCACAAATGGGTAGATAGAAGCTAAGTGCTAATCCTTGTTCATCAATTGGTGTCATCAAATGTAACTTTTTTTTTTTTGCAATGACCAAGACTTGGATCTTTCATTCATAAGAAGTCATTGTATGAAAGGTCGTTATTTATGTCACCATAAGCGTCGAAAAAGAACGGTCACTATATAAGCATCGCTATATAGTGACACTAATAAACATTGCTATATAGTGACACTGGTAAGCGTTGCTATATAGCGACACTGGTAAACATCGCTATATAGTGACGATTAACAGAAGCTTTAAAAAAACATTAGTGGGGCTAAATAGGGCCATAATAAGCCCTATTTTGCCCCATTAATGTTTTTTATTTAGTAATTACAAAAGCATGCTTCTTATTACAAAATTTTCCTTATGGAAAGGGTGATAAAAAATTGCTCAAATGAACCAATCGATAGAAGCATATACATGTCAAAGATATACAATATTGTTTGTTACAAAATTACCCTTTCGAAAAGGGTGATACAAAATCACTCAAACGAGTCGATATACAAAAGCATATATATGGAAAAGTAAATGCAAACTACTACTACTACCACTGCTCATTCGAATTATCATCATCCTCCTCGTCCTCATCCTACTGGCCTGATCCTTGGCCCTCATGAACTGTGTCTGCTCCTTGGCCCTCGTCAAAGCCATGTAAGCCTAATCCCTCATCATCACCACTCACCTCCTCTGATGGGACGTCCGAGCTTTGATTCTAAGAGTGAAACCATATTAATTGGAAATTAGATTGGAACTTAAAGAATAAAACAATTTAAAAAGTGAGATTACAAGTAGGAGTAGACTTATACCGTGTGAGCAACCACCTCAGCCCAATCGACCATCACTCCCAGTGCTTCCTGCTCAATAAACCACGGCTTTATTCCTAAGAAAAATGTGCATCTTGTCTCTGTATGTGTAGGAAGGTGACACATTGCAGCTTGCTGTGGGGCCAATTTATGAGAGTTAGATAAAGTGTATGCAATATGTAGTAAAACAAATAAAACAATACATTAAATGAGAAGGTCAAGTAGACTTACCACGGTTGCCTTAAATGCCAACCATCTGCCTACACCAAAGTGCGAAGTACCTATAGAGTCCAGTTGTCTCCTTGTAGCCCTCCTCTGACCCTCGAACATTTTGGGATGGTCCCTGTGCTGCTTCTTGAAAAACTTTCAATTAGCTTTGTTTGCCCAACTAGGTTTAGCTTTCCCCTTTGCGATAGAAGTACGCAAGGTTGACCTACAATGCTTCAAGACCAAACCCATGCACTCTCACATGTAATTCTTATTGTACTCCCAATTTGGAGGGTTAGGGGATTTTCTTTTCAATTCATCGATGACTGCTTGCTTCTTTTGGTCATCTTGGTACCACCAGTCAATAGCTATGCCACTCCTGAAGTTGTGGCTCATCAACTACCTCATGGTGGCCATCACTGCTGCATCCTTTTTATCTTCTATTATCTCTCTAGTAGCCATGATTTGATAGGATAGGTCCTCGACTGGGTATTGAGGACTCATGGTAGTGGCAGAGTCAGAGCGAGTGGTGTCTATGCGAGTGCTTCTGGAGCGATGAGTAGCAGTGGGAGTAGGAGAGGGCAAGGGACCTAACTGGTAGTGGGTCTCAGGACCAAGTGGAGACCTATAGGGATGTGAGTGTGCTAACTCGTCTACATCTCCTGAGTCAGCATAACATAAGTGACCCCTCCTACACTTCCTTCCTTTACGATGGGCATGCCCAAGTGATGACCCCTTAGTTGAAGGGGCTAGAGGGGACAGCTAGATAGTAGGTCCAGCCATTGGTGTAGGAGAGAGAGTTGCTGAGGTTCTCTGGGATAGTAGAGAGAAGAATCTCGCTACCTTCTCTTCGCTCATCTATGCAACAAACTCATCGGGACTCCTGACAAAGCCATGGGCTACTAGCAAAGGAGTTCGCTAAGGGGTAGTCACAGTGTTATTCCTGAGAGGAGTAGAGCTAGGGGTAGTCATAGGGGTAGGCCTCTGAGCTATCACCTGAGTGGAATCAAAGTCCTCTAGAGAATAGAGATCATGATGTCTCCTCTATGAGGGTTTTCATACTCGTCGGACGTGTGACGTGATCCCATGTCTAATTTGGGAGGATTGGACAAATGTAGACACAAACACGAAAACAAAAAACAAAAAAAAAAGAGCAGATAAGAAGTGGAAAGCATAAGAAGCAAAAGAGAAGGAGAAGTATAAGAGAAGGAGAGGGGAAAAGAAGAGAAATAAAAGGGGAAAAGAGATTGAAAGAGGGGAAAAGAACCAAATATGCATAAGAGAAAAAAGAGAGAAAGCATATGCATAAGAGAAAAAGAGAGAAAGCATATGCATGCTTATGCTTATGCATAAGCATATGAGCATATGCTCATGCATAAGCATAAGCATAAGCATAAGAATAGGCATAGGCATATGCTTATGAAAAGAAGATAAAAAGAGAGGGAAAAAGAAGAGAAGGAAAGGAGAAGGAGAAGGAAAAGGAGAAGGAGAAGGAGAAGAGAAAGGGAAGGGGAAAAGAGTTTGAAAGAGGGGAAAAAGAAGAGAAGGAAAGGAGGGCAAAAGAGATTGAAAGAGGGGGAAAAAGAAGAGGGGAAAAGAGATTGAAAGAGGGGAAAAAGAAGAGGGGAAAAGAAGAGAAGGAAGAGGGGGAAAAAGAAGAGGGGAAGAGAAGAGAAGAAAGAGGGGAAAAGAGATTGAAAGACGGGAAAAAGAAGGGGGGGGAAATGAGCATAAGCATAAGAGAAGGAAAAGGGAAAAAGAGATTAAAAGAGGGGAAAAAGAAGAGAAGGAAAGGAGGGAAAAAGAGATTGAAAGAGGGAAAAAAAGATGAGGGAAAAGAGATTGAAAGAGGGGAAAAGAGATTGAAAGAACAGAAAAGAAGAGAAGGAAGAGGAGAAAAAGAAGAGGGGAAATGAGCATAAGCATAAGAGAAGGAAGAGGAAGAAAGAGATTGAAAGAGAGGAAAAAGAAGAGAAGGAAAGGAGGGAAAAAGAGATTGAAAGAGGGGAAAAAAGAAGAGGGGAAAAGAGATTTAAAGAGGGAAAAAGAGATTGAAAGAGGGGAAAAAGAAGAGAGGAGAAGAGCATAAGCATAAGAGAAGGAAGAAAAAAAAAGAGCATAAGCATAAGAGAAAAAGAAAGAAAGCATATGCTTATGCTTATGCATGAGCATATGAGCATAAAAGAAAAAGAGAGAAAGCATAAGCTTGAAAGCTTGAGCTTATGCATGAGCAGATGAGCATATGGGAATATGAGCATGCATAAGCTGTTAGATATCAATGCTCCACTCTCGTGTAACTATGCGAGATCTAGCTAACTCTACTTGTAAGCTCCCCATATGAGGAGAAGGCATTTGAGTAGCTCGGTTATCCGGTAGGTCCTCGTTTGGACACCAAATGGGGGCCATGTGTGGCTTGATGGCTGGATAGCTTCAGATAGAGTTGGCACGCTACCAACTAGGCTACATGCAAGTGTGGGAAGGTATCCCTTGATTGACCACACTAAGGGTAGACAGAGCATTCCCATTTGAGCTTGAGACGGAATTCGTCACTTGCTCCTGCTACAAGGTAGCCCAGCACATGTTGAGTCATTCCAGCTCAAAATCTGACATTGTCCTCCTATGTGGCAATTAAATGATCCAGGAGCACGGAAGCTCGATCCACATATTGAGGCGCCGTCTCATCTTTTGACTCCTTTAAGTTTACCACCTGTAGGTACACATTCTCTGGCTCCTCTTCTTTGTCGAAATACTCAATCATTGCTGCTGTCAACCTTGGCTAGCTTTGGCGAACGTCATCGACCTGCTTTTCAATATACCACAACTTGAGCCAAACCCTTTAGAAATGTGGAAAGAACCAACAGCCATCTATCTTCAGTAAGAAAGTTGAGAGAAACACAACGGTGCTTCAAGCCACAAGATACTCATTTGGATTTTCTTCAACCCATCCGCAAAACACGAGAATGTCAGCCATGCTTGGAAGATGGAAAAGAGAGAGGAAAAATGAGGCTTATCTATTGACAAACAATAGAAAGAGGAAGCTTGAATTGAAAATTAGGTGAAGAACATCCACAAAGCATACATAGGCAGGGTAGGGTGTGACTGGTGTATTATGAAATACTATATGGAAAGAATCTTCAGCATAGAATAGCTCATAAACAATCTTGAAAGGACCAATCCTCATGATATTGCATCCATCTTTACGAGTGAGGGTTAGAGCCGCGACGTTGCATGAGGTTGTTCATCAAGGCAAACAAGAATGCCATGACAAATGTCAACAATTGGAGAGCTTGCACATCACCTTCAGCTTCTTCTAGTTCTTGTAGTCGCCATGCTATTTCTTCAAGGGGTGTGTGGTCTGGCATCCTTCTTTTGAGCAATGTCCTTGAGGATCTTTTTGATGTTCTTCCAAAGTCGATAAACTTGTATCAAATATGCCCAACACTTAGTTTCATGATGACCACAACCTTTGCATTCCTTATAAATGATCACCCTCCTTCATGGCTTGTAGCTTTGTTGGGGGTGGTACTTCCACTCACGTCAAGCGTCATTGAAGTACAAGCTTCATGTGCCAAGAAATCAGTAACCATATTTTGAGCTCGAGGGATATGCTGAATTCTTACCTCTTCAAATTGTTGGCACAATTCTAATGCTTGTTGATGTTGTGGAACCAAGCCTTTGCTCCGCACTTTCCACCTTCCACTAACTTGTTCACACACTAGTTGAGAATCTCCTTGCATCTCAAGTTGCTTGATGTGATGTTCTTGTGCCTTTTGTAGCCCAAAAATGAGTGCTGAGTACTCAGCTTGGTTGCAAGTACTTGCAGGTGCAGACTTGCTATAATAATACTCCTCACCACTTGGTGAAGTGAGCTTCACACCCACGCTAGCAACCTTGGTCGAAGGTTTGTAAGCTCCATCGAATTGAAGGATCCAAGATGTCATCACACCAAGACTAAAATTTGGACATCCCAAGTTTCTCGGTAGTCCAAGATAGGTAGAAGGAGAGGGTGGGCAGAATTCAATATTTGAGCCAAATATTTAGCACCAAATAAACTTGCAATCCTTTGTTGATAGTTTATCTTTAGACCAAAAAGAATTACAACTTGAAACTCGAAATGAGGCACAAAAGATTGATTAGGTACAAATGGATTCCTTGGTCGAAACATTACCAAACATAGCCGAGGCCTAGAAACCTTTGTAGTGAGATTGAGAATAAACCAATCAAGGCGAGTTTATCCACAGGAATTAATAAGCAAATGCACCAAATCTCCCCCCAAGCTTGGGGAGAATCCCACCCTTCGAAGAAGGATACCCTTTTAATTACCTCTGAAGCAACAAGTAGCTCGATCACTGCACAATGAGTAGAATTAAAATCAAAGTTTTGCTAGCATATCACTAGTTCTTCACCTTGAATCATCCACGGTGTATCATCCCACTTGTCGTCTCCTTGAGAAATGCACTGTACAATCAGCCGTTGAAGGTCGACATGAAGATCAAGAAAGAGATCTCACCAATTGGTAGCCGTAAGGCACAGAGGACTAGGCACCAAATCCTTAAACTCGTCGAGAAGTGACATAAATATCCACCCTCCTCGTGTGGTGTGCATCTGTGAAGTGAACTTGGAAAAGTTCCGAATCGGTGATCTAGTAGGAGATGTGAATAGAGCACATGAAATGAAATACTTGTGCTTTTTATAGCAAGAGTAAACTCCCTATGGTTAGAGAGTTACAGTTCTCGAGATTTTAATATATAAGCAAAAATCATTACATTTTCATCACTTCCTACTTGTTGGCCCAATGATAAGTCTCCCTTTTGTGAAGGGGGAGGTCTTGGGTTCAAATCTCACTCTTTAATAAAAAGAGAGGAGAGGAGAGGAGAAGGAGAAGAGAAAGAGAAGGAAAAGAAGAAGAAGAGAAGAGAGAGGGGGGCATGGGATCTGTTACAGTTTTGCAGAACCCCAGAAAAACTATCCGCGACCAGAAGATGCAGGAGCCCAGAAAACCATCGCGATCTGTCTGCGATGCACGCGGGTGTACACAGTGGACACATGAATGCATGCGCAGGAGCTCAGACAGATCACAGATGTTGTAGTTCTACAGATGTGACCGGTACGAGCAAAAGATTCGCCAGCCAAAATACACATAGGAACCACAAGCAAAAAGCAAGCCGATTGGAAGCATAGAAGCAAGGAGGTTTTGCAGCAATAGAGACAAGGAAGGCACACAGTTTGGAGGTGCAAAAGTAGAGAACTGCACACAAAATAGGCCGCAGAGCTGCACCCAATTGTAGGAGTAACAGATTTTACACCACTAGTGGTGGGGATTTCGATCCCAGCAGCCACACCAATTCTATTAGCCGGAAAAGAAATCAAGACAAGAGGCTAGAGGATAGGGATGGCGATGCTCGAGGGCCATAGAGGAAAGAAGAACATGAGGGCGAAACGTTATCATGAGAGGGGAAATGGGATTAGAAGGGGAGGGAATGAAGAGGGAGACTATGGCACAAGGGGAAAGGAAGAGGGGGGAGAGAAGCATGTACATGATGGGAGGAGGAATGTAAAGATGGAGACATCAAGGGAAGAGGGCCATGCTTTATTTGAAGGAAGGGAAGGGGGAAATCAAAGTACTAGCTAGGTGGCTTTACAAGAATGAGCGTGTATCATCAAGGAATAGCCCCCTCCTTTTATAGCCAAGAGAGGGTGTCTCTCCCAATAAATGCTTCCTCCCACATGCATGGTGTGTGTGGAAGAGTCTCCCATGTGGGCTAGGCGGTTACGAACTCTCAATTGTGTGCGATAATGCTTGATCACATTTTTCCACATATATCAACTCCCATATCCCAAGTCTATGATACTCCCTTCATCTCTTTCCAATTTTATAATACGTTCAAACATCTAGGAGGACAAGTCGAGGGTTGGCACAAGGAATCTTGCCACCTCATCCTACTTTTCCCATTATTTTACTTGCACTCTTGGACCTTCTATACCTCCCCCACATGGGCCTATCCTATATGGAGGGAATAACCCAATATAATATCGGTCTCCACCTATTTTATATTACTTCTCCCATGGACTTTGAGCCATATCTCACTAAATGCGAGCATGGAACCGCCTAGCTGGAGGGGTGGCACATGGGGGATGACAAAATATGAAGAGGGGAGAGGAGAAGAGTGGAGATGAGGAGAGAGGGCACAGCTAGAGAGCACACCACAAATGACTAATTGTACACTAGATTGAGTTGAAAAAATAGAATATATACAAACCCTTTTAGGGTTAGGGTTAGGGGATCTAACGCTTTCCTTTATAGCACTCTATAAGGTTAGTGCTATGCACATATGATCACGTGATGGTGCTATGCACACATGATCACATGATGTTGAGCATGAACTCTCAACACCTTCCCTCAAGATCAACATCAAGAAGTACGCCTTCCCTCAAGATGATGAATTTGGGGAATAGAAGAAGGACTGAGCATTACATTCCATCACACCCCTTTAATGGGAATGTCCTTCCTCTGCGTCAAAGAGCTAGTCAGTGTTTCTCGAATAGCTCTTTACCGAGTGGTTTGGTAAAGATGTATGCAACATTTTCTTTGCTATCACAATGCTGTAGTGTGATGTCACCAAGTAACACTCTTTCTCTAATGAAGTGCTCTCTGACATCAATGTGCTTTGTCCTGGAGTGATATACTAGATTTTTGGCCAATGCTTGAGACGATTAATTATCATAGTATATTGTTGTTGGCTTTGACTCATCAAAGTAGTCTATTTCTGACAATAGTCTTCTGAGCCATATAGCCTCACATGCACCTGTAGTGAGTGCCCTATATCTTGCTTCAGTCAAAGACAAAGCAACAGTTGGTTGTTTGTTTGACAACCATGATATAGCACCTTGACCAAGAAAAAATGCATATCCCTGTGTCGATCTCCTGGTCTCATGATCTCTGGCATAGTCACTGTCATAGTATCCATGCAACCGTGGATGACTTCCTTTGTATTCTATCCCAAACTATCTTGTACCTCTAATGTATCTCAAGACTCTTTTGGCTACATTTCAATGAGACTGTTTTGGATTTGCCATAAACTATGCTAGTGAGCTTACTACATATTAACAAATATCTGGCCGTGTGATTGTTAGATATATAAGAGATCCAATGAGCTGCCTGTAGTATTTGTCATTGACTGTAGGCTTTTTTGAATCTTTAGTAAGTTTCAAACTCTGTTCCATGGGAGTGGCTACAATCTTGTAATCTGCCATATGAAACTTCTTTAGGAGATTGTCAATATACTTGAGCTGACTCATGAATGTGCTATCTGAATCTCTCTAGAACTCAATTCCAAGATAATAGTGCATAAGTCCAAGATCTTTCATGTCGAACTCTGTAGATAAGTCTTGTTTTAGTTTTCTAATGAAGCTATCCTTGCTTCCTGTCACAATTAGATCATCTACGTACAAAAGTGCAATAATAATGTCTTCCCCTTGAACTTTGTAGTAGAGAGTATGATCTGCATTGGACTTCATGTATCCCAAATCAGCAAAATACTTGTCAATTCAGCTGTACCAACTTTTGGGTGCTTGCTTTAAGGTGTAGAGACTTTTCTTGAGATCTCCTTTCCTAGTTCAACATAACCTACTGGTTGTTGCATGTAGACTTCCTCGTCTAGACAACCATTGAGAAATGCATTCTTGACATCGAGCTGATACACATTCCATTTACTTAGTGTCGCTAGTGATATCAAGAACTATATGGAATCCATCTTTGCTACTGGAGCCTAAGTCTCATCATAGTCTTAATCATATTGTTGTGCAAATCTTTTTGCAACTAATCTGGCTTTATATCTCTGAATACGTCCATCTAGATAGTACTTCACTTTGTATAGCCATTTGTTTGCTATGGCCTTCTTTCTTGGTGGAAGGTCACATAATTCCCAAGTATTATTCTTATACAAAGTCGTGTGATGTATAGAGTCACTTCCTAATGTATTGCCGTGTGATCATCATCGCTATCCAAAGCTTCCCTTTTGCTCTGTCGACATGCTTTAGTTGGTGATGGCTTCCTAGACATGACCTCCACATTTCCGGATGAATGGAGGCTTGCTTCATGTGGAAAGTCAATATCCTTGAGTGGTTGTGGCTCCGATGATTCAACATATGATTGCAATGATGACTCTGAGAGTAAGAAACCCTTGTTCTTATTTTTCATAGAGCAAGGAGACTCAATATATGATTGCAACGATGACTCTAAGAGTAAGCAACCCTTGTTCTTATTTTTGATAGAGCAGGGAGACTCAATATATGATTCCAATGATGACTCTTCCTAAAAATGATGATCATTGTTACTTGCTATATGCATAGGGGATTCCATATCTAGTGCCAAGAAGTTGGATTGGACTTGGCTCACCACATTTTGTGGTGAAGGAGACTCAATATATGTCTAGCGAAGGCCCATCCTTATGAGTTGAGGTTGATGGAGAAGTAGAATGGTAGGATGGAAGAGAACTAGTGCTCCTAGTCATTTGTTCTTTGAGAAATGAGGAGAATCAAAGAATGGAGGACAATGTAGATAACTTAAATGTGCAGAAGAGTGAAGGAGCATAGTTTTGGGATGTCCTAACCCTAAAACCCCAATTTTAGAAGCCTTGAAATCCAAAAGAATTATTTTTTATTTAAAAGGCAATTGAAATCCATAGAGTATATAATACAGGCCCCACAAGTACATTCCCGATTTGCAATGTTCATCTGTGCTCTTACCCACAAGACAAAATGTTGGAGCAAATTTGAGTGTGGAATCATAGTATAGAGCTCAATACTTCAAGAGAAAGAGAATGGCCAGGTATGTATTCTCTATCAAACATTAGAGATTCCATATGGAATCAAAATATGCCTTTTTGAAAAGTAAATGTTTTAAGGGTGTTGTTGTTCACATAGTTTGTTTATCAATTGAAGGAAATCTACATAATGTTGATGAAGATATGACAAAAGTTGATAACATCATCAACTTGAGTCATAACTTATGAAGAAACTCAATAACATCATCAAGTTGTGTCATGACTTATGACAAAACTCGATAACATCATCAAGTTGTGTCATGACTTATGACAAAACTCGATAACATCATCGATTTGTGTCATGTGTCATTTCTTATCTCGATGTCAATCCCATGACAAAGGCATCTAATATTTCATGTATTTTCCATCTAATTTATATTAAATGTTTTAGTCTTATCAATACCAAAATTGTGCTTTCAGATCAAGTAAATGAAGCTCTGAAGGTGCATAGAGAACAACAAGCATTCGAATGTGCAAAGCTTACAAAGCACAGGAAGAAGGGCTTGAAGGATCCAAACATAGGGATTGTTATTGATGGCATGAACTAGAAAAAGGCCAACCTCCCACATTTTGTTAGGGTACCAAAGGATTTGAAAGAGGATTCTTTTCTGCAGATGCATCTTGTCGAATGTGTCATATATAACAATCATCTTTTATCAAAATTATTTTTTACATATCCAAATGTCCATAATGATGCCAATCTAACAATCACCATTCTTCATCATATAATTTCAACATGGTTTGAAGATTAATCCCTAATTCTTTCTAGGTTTGAGCATAATAATGTCACTCTAAATGTTCTTTTCTATTAGCCATCAGTTTATACAACAGCTTCTCTTCATACACAATTGCAAGGTATGATTAATGTACAACCATGAGAAATGTATTTGGGTGCATGGAGGTCTTGTAAAAGACAAGAGCAACTTGTAAAAATGTGGAGTGGATGTGTGCAAGATATAAAGGTGGACTCCATGGGTGCAACACTTGCCGATGATGATCATCTCGGCCATTTATTTTGGATTTCAAAGGTGATTGGTTTGATCATATCTGAAACTAGAGATATTATTTCCATTCGGCTTAGAACCAAGATCCATGATGCGTACAATGGAAAGTACACCCCTAAAATGGTCACAAATGCTCGTGGTAGGGGAAAGCAAAGAGGAGCGAAAATTCAACCACATGTTAGTGTGCTTGTTCTTGATGAGGTTGACATTCTTGCTTATGACTTTTGATTGACCAATGTTGGATATCTTCGCAAGGAGACAATTAGAATCATTAAACAAAAGCTTCCCTCAAAGAGATGCATTGATAAAGTTGGACCCTCTTCTAGAGTTACTCGAGGACAATCAGAAGCAACATTAAAATTGCGATAATGTGATTGTGCATTGTGCTAAGGAGGATGGATCATCAACATCATCTCCTAGTGATGATGATGCTGATAGTGAGGAACTTAGAGGTGTGGATATAGATGAGGATGCAATACATGATGATTTGTAAGATGATGTTGTTTTAAAAATTAAAATAATGTTAACTTCTCTCCTTGTATGTACATTGGTTTAATGGAGAATGTGATCAATTTTATGTTCTCATACAAATCCTGTCAAGTCAAGAATTCCATTTTTTCAATGTTTTTTTTTTTGGGGACTTATGATAGGAAGCCATGTTTTAAAAAGGATTGAAAAATGGCAATTCTTAACGGTATAAAAAGGAATATTCCTTTTAGTTCTCGTAGCTAGATAATCACTTAGATCCAATACCCCTCTTGCTCACCTCATGAAGGAGAGAAAAAGTCTCATAGTAAGTAATGCTACTAGATAATTTGTTTCAAAACTACCCCTGAAAATGTAAAAAGAATGTGAGTTAGGAAAGTAGTTCTTGAATCTTACCAGGTAGAAGCATTGCAAGCTTGATAGTTCTATCTGAGGCTAGAAGCATTGCAAACTAGGAAAAAATCTTTCGATGATTAAGGATCATTCACACAAAGGAGATCAATCCAAGCACAATAAGTACTAGTAGAAGACAAGTAATCTAGCTTAGCTTATTGAACATGTTGCAAGGGGGGCAACTAGAGGCTTTAACCTTATTTCATATGTTATGGTAACCATAAGTTGAGGAGTTTTGAAGGGATAACCATAATAGATCTCGTATTGTTAGAAGATAGATTGGCCTCTCCATGAATTAGAAGTCCATAGTTGGCCTGCCCTCCCCCCCTGCCCCCCCTCTCTCTCTCTCTCTCTCTCCTTTCCCTCAGGGGGTTCACCTGCCAATATTTTAGTGTATCATGTGCATTCAAAAGGAAGTGTTATTTTAATTCCACTTTTGGAAAATTTTTAACAGGTTTACAGTAATAGGAGGGGGTTTCTTATTCAACTTTAGAAAAGAATCCGTCAGTTCATAAGTAAAGAGGGGTTGTTTTATTGGGAAAGAAAATTTAGTTCAAGGTGTTTTTTAATACCGGCCTTTGAACGCACATGATACCTATGAGTTCTTAGTGGTGCATCCCCCGAGTCTCTCTCTCTCTCTCTCTCTCTCTCTCTCTCTCTCTCTCTCTTGCCCCCCCCTTGCATACAAACCCCCTAGCTATGCCATGTAGTAGCAGTTTTGAATGAGTGCACCACACAATAAAAGGAATAGTAGTGTGGATATCATCTTCAGTAGTGTGGATCTCATCTTCAATAAAGTCTTCAAGAAAGTCCGAGCCCATGTTGCCACAAGTTGAATAGTAGACTTCACTTTAGTTCAATCTCAGCTTGTAGTTGTCCTAGTCAACATGGCCTTTCAATTTGCAGGCATAGGTCTTTTGCATAGGTCATTTCATTTCATTCTTCGTTAGCTCCAAAGGTCCCTAACTTTTGTAGCCCCCACCATGGGTTGGGATGGACTCCTAGCCCAACATGGGGGTTAAAGATAAGCATTCAAGTAGTGCTCAAATTTATGCAAGGTCAACATGGAGTCTCCCAAGATGAAGTACTTGCTATCTCCGCTCAAGAAACCAAGCCCTCATACTCAACCATTGCAACATTATCAATAGCCCTACTGATGTCCTATGCAAAGACTTATTGGAGATAGAGGATAATCTCAAAACCATAGGAGAAAATCCATTACTTGTAGCAACGAATTAGAGAGCTCAATCTTCAACTTGTAGCCCTTGGGAGAAATGTGTAGGATGTGGAGAGTAGAGGTAAATACAAAATATAATACATCTCTAGTGGCATTGATACTTGTCTCCATCGTTAACGATATGGGACTCATCATCAGCCCCCGTGTGCCTCACGGACAAAGGAGACTCGCAAGCATTAAGGATTTGTATTTGATAGATGTGGGTCTCATCCCAATAGGTGAGGATTGAGGTAGGCAGAGCTGTAGCCACACCTAGAGAACTAGAGATCTACAAGTTATGCATGCTGCGGGGGGTCGAGATAGAGGAGCACCTCCAATGTGCCTACCTAGCCTATTATGAGATCTAGTGGTGATAGCAATGCCTCTTTTAAGATGGGCATGGCTTTGTCCCACTCTCATGGCTGATCCATTTCCATGACCGGGTTTGCATTGGGCTCTATCTGATTGAGATGTGACAACACAGAGAGGTAGTACCTGGATAGATCAAAGAGTAGTAGGAGATGACCATGTCATAGAATGTCATGGTAGACCTAGCCATAGTAACTCTTCATGGACTTCTACACATTTGAGTCAACTGGGGAGATACTACCATCCAAGATACGAGAAGGACCAGAGTATGCACGATCAAGGTCCTTGAACTATTGCAGCTCTCCTTAGAGGAGACTGCCAAAGACAAGGCATTTCTCTTGACATAACCTATAGGATACAGAGGTTGAGGAAACCATGCCCTCTGTTGCAACCTGTAATAGCTCGATAGCAATACATCTCAAATATCTTTGTAGTCCATTAGGGAGCCACCAGCGTGTTGTGATTCACCTTTTGAGTTTAAGCTCTTCCTTTTTCAATTTTGTTTTAGTTTGATTTTCAATTCTTGAGCTTTTTAGCTTAGCATCACACTCAACATTCCTAATGCACCCTTAACTTCAGCCCACTGCGGTGACTACGAGATTCTTCTCTTGGTGTTCTTGGAGTACTTTGTCCCATAAGCTTGTGAGGCCTCCCAAAATGTTTCTCTTTGTCTCTCTCTGTCTCCAGTAAGCAAGCCCTCATAGTCTGCCATTGCAACATTAATGACATCCACCCTCTCTCTCTCTCTCTCTAATGACATCCACCCTCTCTCTCTCCCTCTCCCTCTCCCTCTCCCTCTCCCTCTCCCTCTCCCTCTCCCCAGTAAAAGCCCTCACATCCACTCCCTATGTGAAGACACATTTGAGACAAATGATCATCTCAAATCCACAAGAGAAAATCTATTACTCACAGCAAGAAATCAGAGGGCTCAAGCTTTAACTTGCAGCCCTTGGGGCGAAAGTACAAGATATAGAGAGTAATAGAAAGTAGGAATCTATTACAAAAATGTATTACACAAATATATTACACAAAGGTATCATTGCAAAGGTGTTACACAAAATGTAATGCATTCCCACCCGCATCGATACTTGTCTCCATATCATCACCAATCAAGAAGACACATTTGAGACAAACGATCATCTCAAATCCACAAGAGAAAATCTATTACTCGCAAGAAATCAGAGGGCTCAAGCTTTAACTTGCAGCCCTTGGGGCGAAAGTACAAGATATAGAGAGTAATAGAAAGTAGGAATCTATTACAAAAATGTATTACACAAATATATTACACAAAGGTATCATTGCAAAGGTGTTACACAAAATGTAATGCATTCCCACCCGCATCGATACTTGTCTCCATATCATCACCAATCAAGTGAGCTCAACTTAGTGACACGTAAGCACTAGTTACTGATGCTATCAACAGTGTCAAAAGAACAGTTCCTCATCCAGAGATAAAGAGCAAGAAACTAGAGCATACAATACGATGATCTTACACATTTAGAAATAAAAATATGGCTATACCTTCATGATGATGACAAGAAAGACATAGACGACATAATCATATACCGGTACCACAAGTTAAGAGAACAAAAATGGTGTAGGTACTATCAATCAAAATGGCCCACAACCACATGTCTACTTGAAAGAGAGTGTTGCAAGAGTTAAGATCCTTAGACAAACACCTAACTTAAAGGGTACAAAGATTTGGATATCTTAGGAGCTCACACCAATCCAGCTCAAACAAAGAAAGAGTGAGCTCACCAAGGTAAAGGAAGCTCAAAAAGCAAGAAAATGGGAAATTTATCAAGATGGGAATGCTGTGATTAGAGACTTCAAATCTGAACCTAGAGACTCTTGTCCTTATGGTGATGTTATAAAGGCCACCTTATGATATTATTAAAATGTAGTTTCACCTTTTAATAACTCTGAACTAGTAAGTTTTAAAATGTCTCTACTAGTAAGTTTCATAACTTTTACAAACCCAAGGTCTCTTGTCCTTAAGATGATGTTATAGAAGCCACCTTATGGGAGCATTAGAATGTAATTTTGCCTTATAATATGTCTTGAGGAGTTCTCCACGTGTAAGTTCCATAACTTCAACAGACATTAATAGATCTCTCTCTCTCTCTCTCTCCCTCTCTCCCGATGGAAGATGATGTGGGCGATCACTTTCGAGACTAATCACAATATGGTACAAGAATTCGACGCAATTAAACAAAAATTTATCATCCCTACATGCATCGAGAAAAAGCCCATCTGTGAGCATGGAATCCAGCGTTGCAAGAATCCTTAAAAAGTACTAAGGAACGATCTCCATTGAACTTAAACCTGAGCCAAGGGTTTAGCGTTCAGCATCCCTGCAAGTAGCGCAACGGAGCTTCCAAAACACAGGACGCAGGTACAAAAATATCAAAGATTTAACTATTCTACATATTCTTGGTCCTATGATTATCCTTCGGTAACGGTGTGGAAGCACGTAATGGCACGTCCGCTCATCTAGACCTGTAAAAAACATCAGCACATTTTGTAGCAGCTAGCATGCATTGTTCGCGTTGAAATCCTCTTGCAAACCATAGGAATAGACGAATGAAGAACGTGCTAGCTTGAAGACGAACATGAACATCCACAAGAGATAAGGGCGTAAATAAACTTACAATGTATCTGAGCTACACTGTCAATGTTAAAGTCGAAATAAACAACATAAAGGTCGATACAAGGAAATACGCGGTGTGATCACGGCTTATAGAGAAAAGTCACGACTCACTGGATTGCATATCACAGTCTGAAAGCTTTGAAAGCATGGCCACTGGCGACATACGATAACGTTTCATAAGACGCCTGTAGTATTACTGCCATCTGAGCGGATGCAAAGCTCGACATCTGACATTTATCAGCTGCTCTTATCATAGACTGTGAGTTTGAATCGGATAGATTCCCAATGCAGCGTTCTAAAACAGAACTCTTGAAGTTGGACGGTTCAAGAGAGACCAGGGTACATCAGAAACAGTTGGACGGTGCAAGCGAGCTCCATGGGGTAGACGACATCAACAAAAGTTAATGCTGTCGACTCCTTCTCCCCCTATCGTGTTGGCTGCCAGAAGACATGAAACCAGCCAACAAGAACGTTCGAAAGTTAGAACTCTTAAGCCTTAACTCGTTCTCAAGCGAGGGTCAATACTAAGCTGCAAGACACTGAAATGTTAGCAGCGTCTGCCTCGTCAAGTTACGGCAATCTTGTAGCACAGGACAAAGCTGGAGCGAAGAGTTACCGCCTTCTTGGAGACAGCGCGAAGTCCGGTTCAACAAAATCCATGTCGTGGCAATACAGAAGAGAGGTATTGACGAACAAGAGCAACAGGAGATGGCAAAGTAGAATAGCTCGAAGACTCCCAACCTCAGACTGGAACCAATCTTTTTGAGCAAGTGATGAACACTGATGAGCATTGAAGCGCTGATAATTGATTGCTGCACAATGCAGAGAGTAGTTGCACCAGACGTCAAATTTTGCAGACTATCTAGATTCTACAACCTAGATTGCAGAAAGAGAGTAGGCCTGACGCATGAGTGACGCAGTCAAGTCCAGCTCGCCTGCCCAAGAAGTCCAAACTTCATCGAACGACGCCGTGGGACCTCGGAAGGGGATAGGGATGAAGTTTGGACTCAGGAGTCTGGAGCCACTGGGGAGTCTAGCTGCTAGCATGGCACATGCTACTGCCGAGAGGCGCTGACCGGCCAGGTTGTTTGTTACGAGCACTCCAATGAGTCATGATGAAGAGCAAGCTCACAGTAGCCAGAATCCAGCTTCGCATGCGGCGTATAAAACTTCCTGCAGCCTCCTTTCCGTTCGCGAATTCAATTGCGGCTCAGGGCATTCAGGCCAAAGATCTCTTGAAAAGGTAGAACTGCAACTGAATTGAAAAGGTAGAACTGCAACTGAATTGCGCTGCCACGTTAACTTCGGCCAGATGGTGGGAGTATTTTACAGTACTTGCAAGTTTCGCACCATGGGCAAGATTGCCCGCCCAAGTCCAGCCCACGGTCCAGATGCATTTTACGCAAGATGGGCGACTCTAGTCTGTAAACACTCCGATAAAACATGGCTTTGGAGGTTAGAAGTTGGACCCCACCCCAAGACTAGGCTCGATTCTGGAAAGAGCTAGTCTAAGAGGGCATTCCTGTGATGCGTAGATCAAGCTCTCAGATTTTTCAGGTTACACATTCGAAAGCTCCACAAGAAGAGAAGAAATTTTCTGCCCTGTAAGTGCTTTAGAGGGCATCCCCTTGAAGGATATTTGTAAAGCCGAAATTCATAGGCAACCAAAAAATAGGCTAATGGCAAAAAAATTATCGCGTTCACTACACTACAGAAGGTCATTGCTAACTTCAAGTATTTCTTTGAAGTTAGCCGCGATAGTATAACGCCCGCCTCTTTCATCCTCATTCAGCCAATGGCGAAGGTTGAAGTCACACAAAAATTTTTGACAGTTTCTTCACAATTGCAAGAAAATATGGAAAGTTACTTGATGCATTGTTCCCTTGTTATGCTCCCATTTTCATGCCTTGATTTCCTCTTATATCTCCATGGCTACATGGGAATGCTCTCTTAGTGCATTCTCATGCCATGCAAAAACTCCATCTTTTCTTTAGGAACAACATAATGAATCATTTCCATAGGCCACACTTATACCCCATTTCTCACCACCACATCGACATTTTGGCCAATGTTAAGCATCTTTCTAGGGAGACTCTGGATTTCAAGAGTCTCGAGTGAGTCTCCTCCTAGTGCCTTTATCTCCAAAACAATTCCCCAAGCAATAAGGTAGGCTGTGCAAGTGGACGTGTATGATAGAACTATGTAAGACATTAGATTTGGAGATAGGGGAACGATTCAAAGTCCCCAAAATCCATGTACAAACTAGAATATGTAGGAATGCATCCTAAGATCCCTAAAGTTAGCATGGCAATAACTTAAACGAAATTCCTAAGTAGGTAATGCCTACTTTACAGACCTATATGGATCTGAAATAGGCCCTTTGGGACAACAATAGGTCCTGAACAAAGGCAAGATGGCTAGGCAAATAGTCACATGTGTAGAGTAGGACCTCTTAAGTCCACCAGAACTAACAGATCTGCAAATGGTTGCTCTAAACTTGAGTTCCAACACCCAAGTAGAAAAACGCAGAATCTAACTCAGTGAGTCAAAAATCCAATGAAACGATCCTAGATTCAAGAATGAAGGTGTTTCCAAGCTCCTGAAGTGAAGTGGACACCAAAAGCAAGCAATAGTTGCCTCTATAAGTCAATATGGAGTCTTTATCATCGAATGGAACTGGGAAAAGCTCAAAAAACGACTTTTTCTTTGAAGACACTTAATAGGCTCTCAAAACCACTTCACAAAACCAAAGTGACTTTTCCAAAGGTTCCTTCAAGGTCTCTACACACTCGGATGCAAGTAAAGTCACCCACAAAGCTTCCCACAGAGCTTCTCCTTCCTCCCACAGAGATGCTGAGCTTCAAGCATTCACGCATGCTCAGCTAGATCACTTGGGCTCTGATACCAATTGAGAGTGCTCTCAATGGAAGCAGGAACGGAAGAGGGAGAGAGAGAGACAGAGAGCCACACAAGTTTTAGTGGGTGCAGAACCACCCTAATCTTCTTTTTCATTCATTTATATATGTGTTTGAGTATTGTACATAACTGAGGTAAAGGCACAGTGACCTTTAACCCCCACAATGGTTACCGCAAAAGATTAGATGAGTTTTATAAAAAACGGACAAGATAAGAACCAACCTTGATGAAATGGCTGTGTGGAGCCATGCTGTTAAAGAAGAACCTCAAAAGAAGCGACTACACCATTTACACATTGATTTAGAAGAGAAATATGCACTCCTACAGACTAGAGGAAAGGTTCCCCTTGTGAATGCTGAGCAAAAGGAAAACATGAGAAGAGCAGGCTCCCAATGTATTGAGTTATGGTGCGATGGACAGATTTACCCAAAATGTCCATTAAAGTAAAGGGGGTAACTCAAAATCTCCTTGCTTGTACTGCAATGAACCAACACATGTCCTAGATTCTAAATGGTGGAAAAGAGAACCCAATAGAAATAAAGTAGATAAAAATTTCAAAGCAGTTCTTGAGATCCCATTATGCAATGTTCACATTTGTACATTGCATATTGCATTCATTATATAGGATCATTGAGAAACTTGTTTTCCTATATATTGGATTTGCATGGAAACTTCTCCCTGAGAGCAGAAGAAAAGAGACACTACAATCATTAGAAGCAGTGTCAGAAATTGGTCTCCATGGAGGAGATGTACATTTTACAAATGGAAAAGATGTTCCTATCAAGCCATCTATTGGTGGGGTAAAGGCTAGAAGATTTCTGTCTCATCTAGAGAAAAAACCTCGACAACTCTATTACAGTGACCCAATATAGCTCGAGCTCCTTCCCCCAGGCCCACTACAACTCTATCTCAACCATCAAGCTGACACGCATCAAATTGTTATCCACAACCTTACTAGCTCTATCACACTAACCCACTACAGTTCAAGATACATCAAGTTGACAACCATCAAGCTGTCACCCATCAAGCTCTTCTCAAGCTGATACATACTAATAAGGTTAGTACCTTTTGTAAAGTGGTCTTTCTCAAACATTCTACAAACTCTTGTAGAACAATTTGCTAAAAAATGCGATATTCATGCTTCTTCAGGACAACTGCTCCAAATTGCGTTTTTTATCAAATTCTTGCACACCTAGCATGTTTTGCTAAGAAGCGTGATATAGGGTGTTTTTATGGAAAAGAGCCTCAAATCACGTTTTCTAGAAAAAAAAGTTATCCTCTATGTGTTTTGTCTCTGGAGGTGGCATGTGGCATTTATTATGATGAGCTCATAGGTGGTTTTAATTTGAAAAAGGAGCAAGGAATACCATGGATTTGGAGAAGAATACCACCAATTGTGGGGAGAGAGCACCATGTGTTGCCATGTGTCCCCAAATTCAAAACGTGGGGAGGGGGATGCATTAAAGGCATGCCCAAAAGGTAAAAAAGGGGGCCTACAAGTGGACTTGTAAGTGGCATGGGTCCCATGGCTGTGTAGATGGTACAGGGACCAGTGCATGCCATGCCTCATGCGAGATTGCCACGTGGTAAGGCGGCTACAATATCTACCACCTTGGGCGCCCACCTCTCCAAAACTTTAATGCACGCTAAAAATTGAACCCGCAACCTCTTGGTACCCACTTTGGGCCCTAACCACTAAGCCAACCACCAA
Organism: Dipteris shenzhenensis; assembly: GCF_047967505.1. Lineage (NCBI taxonomy): Eukaryota > Viridiplantae > Streptophyta > Polypodiopsida > Gleicheniales > Dipteridaceae > Dipteris > Dipteris shenzhenensis. Next base: position 47,842,286 of record NC_141618.1, read on the forward strand.
CAATGTGACTACAAATGTATAGATTTTGAATATATTTATACCTTGCTAGACATTTTTTTGGCCCCTCTCCCTTTATGGCTTGCAAAAGCACCTCTAACTTTGCAAAACCACTTGGGCCTCCATCATGAGCCCTCCACATAGGATGAGATTAAGTTTCCTAGTCCTCCCCTAATCCATTCCTTATGAGGCTCTTTTGAGACCCCATTTCTCCCCTAATGCAAAACAGTCTCTAAGTAGAGTTACCCTTCATTTCATCCCTATCTCTAGTTTTAGTTGCCTCTAACCTCACTGCCTCACCAGCTTTTGCTCCAAACTCATACCTCACCACCTCCATCATAGAATCCCGATGTAGCTCCAACTCCAACCTCACTAGCTCTACCACCCACTCAAGCTCCAACCACAACCTCCCCAACTCCATCTCACACCTCCCTAGCTCTAGCTTCAGCTCTACACACAAGCCTAGCTAAGAAATTTAAGACTTGTCATTGGTTTATCCTATTATTAAGGAGAAATGACCATTCCATAGCTTTCGCTCAAAGACACTCTTTGAAATGTTTTGTTGAGCACATCTCCTCTGCATTCTAGGGTTAGGATCAGGATGGTGGAGTACAACTGATTGATTAGATTAGGCTTCAACAAAATTTGCTCAACAACATGATTTGAGGTCTTTCTTTGTTTTTCTCTTCCATATTGCGTTTTCTAGCAAAAAGTCCTATTGATGCAAAAACATCATGTCTAGACAAGTTCAGGTTAATCTGCAAGATAGTTGTCTTGATCATTCAAAAGATGAAGCAAATGCCTAATAGGTGATGTAGTAGAATTACATAGATCAAGAAGACACTTGGAAAGGTAGATCAAGACTGTGGTGTATAAGTACCTATATCATTTCTCTCATTGGCCTTTGCACAAGTATAGGTAGGTGGGGATAATGATGGGAGAAAAGCAAGGTCTAAAGTATTGTCCAGATGAAGACGAGGAAGAAGATGAAGATTCAAAACTATTGAATGGATGGAGAAAGGTGAAGATAAGAGGAGAGGACACAGATGTCTATTCAAGTTACACTTGTCAGCCACACATGGCAAAACTGGTCTTCAAGGTACTATATTTAGAGTATCTAGTGATTGTATGCACCTATTTTTAGACCAAGCCGCTAGACTTTACCATTCCCTTTGTCCTCCTTATAAGCTTGTGCACACCTAGCATGTTTTGCTAATAAACACAATATAGGGTGTTTTTATGGAAAAGAGCCTCAAATCTCGTTTTCTAGAAAAAAATGTTATCCTCTGTAGACCAAGTACGGGCACCTAAGGAAACGTGAGGTCTACATAATCACAAATCTAAAAAACACTATTGCAAACATATATAGTAGATTCCTAAATGGTATATATGAGCACTATATGAGTACCTGGATTTTTTCTATCCATGGCTAGCCCTTGTGACTTGTTTGTGGCTCTTGCACAAGTGCAATGAAGGGGGGGGGGTGTTGGGGGGATGATGGGAGAAAGGGGGGGGGGGGGATGATGATGGCACTAAGGCAAGGGGGGATGATGATGGCAGTGATGTGGATCAGGATGTGGTGTAGGGATGGAGGAAAGTGTTAGATCAGAACTGGTAGAGGGCTGGACAAAAGCGTACATAAAGGAAAAGGGCATAGTTTTCAATGCATGTTACATCTGTCTTGTCAGCCACACGTGTGGAAAATGGTCTTCTAGGTTTCCGTGCATTTATTTCCTCATTATTGTTTGCATAGATTTTGAGACAAAACCCACTCTAGGTAGAGTTACCCTTCATTTTATCCCTATCTCTAGTTTCAGTTACCTCCAACCTCACCACCTCTAGCTCTAACCTCACTACATCACCAACTCCAGCTCCAACCTCACTACCTCACCACCTCGATCACAAGTCCCACAGTAGCTCCAACTCCAACCTCACCAGCTCCACCACCCACTACAGCTCCAGCCACAACCTCCCTAACTCCATCTCACACCTTCCCAATAGCTCTAGCTCTAGCTATACAAGTCATAGGTTTTTCCTATTGTTAAGGTGAAATGACCATTTGATAGCTTTCTCTCAAAGGCACTCTATAAATTGTTTTTTTAAGCATATCTCATCTGCATTGTAGGGTTTAGTAGGATGGTAGAGTCCAAACTGATTGATTAAATTAGGCTTTAATAAATTTGCTCAAAAATGCAATTTGAGCTTGTTCTTTGTTTTTCTCCGTATCGCATTTTCTAGAAAAGTTTTTGCATGCTAGGTGTTCATGAGGTATGCCAAAAACCATTTGTTGAAAAACGTGATTTCAACCTTTTCTCTATATTTTTGCACCATATCGCGCACTTTCAAGCAAACTCTTGGGTTGCTGATTTCCTTATTATATTTGGGGTTTTTTCCAGGAGAAGAACACAATAAACTATGTGAAGAAGCAAAGCAATAGCCAGAAGGAAAGCAAAAGGACCTGACATTGCAAGGGCTGCCATAGCTCCATCCAGGTCTAAATCTTCAAAGAAGGAGAAGCATGTGCACATGCTAGCAAGGAACAGGAAGAAAAGAGTGAGCCAAAGAAAATCTATCTTGATGGAGATCAGGATGGCTTAGAAACCCATAGGATATGCAGTACCCATGGCACCATTCCAGAGGCTTGTCAAGGCAATATGCATGAACTGGCATGTCGACTTTAGATGGCAAAGGACTGCACTACTTGCTCTCCAAGAAGTTGTTGAAGAGTGGCTCATAGAGTTTTTCATGGACACCATGATGGTAGTAGAACATGCAAACAAGGTCACTATCATGAAGAAAGACATCCAAACACTTGTCAGGGTCAAGTATAGATATGACAAGGTCCTTAATGCAGAGGATTGGGATGATCTCAAAATGAGAGATATCTTGTTGATACCCCTAGCTAGGAAACCTAAAGATGATGGAGTCAAGGTCATAGAGGTGTTTCACCAACTTCATGCCAGAGGCAAGGTTGCCTATGAAGAGTCCCTCAGGGAAAGAGTCAAAGAAATAGTGTCTATCTTGCAATCCTAGACATTAGTGAGGATGGTGCAAATTCAACAGAAGCTCCTACAACTTGGACCAAGGACCAGAGTAGCTATCTAGACTGTGAATGATGACCTGACCTAGGACTTGATAGAAGACTGCATCATGGCTTTAGCACAGAAAGAAAAACATGTCACTTGCACAATCATGCTTGCATCTTTATAGTAAGTATATCTTTCTATGTCAATTGTGTTTACGTCTTTGTAGCATTCACTTTTTTGTAAGCTACGTGAAGTTATTTTTTGTAGTTTTTTGAAGAGTCAGATCCATCGGAGCCTTTAGCACTCTATGTATATATTTGATCTAGCTATATCTTTCAAGCTGAAAGATAACAAGACATCAACCAAAAGCATTTCCAAATGGTTTTGCTTTTGTAATTTGGATGTGGTTGATATAATTCTCCTCCCATATTGGTTAGAGTATGTTCCTTGACCTTTTCCACTACTACCCTCTTGGTTTAATCCCCTCATATTATTTGTTTCTCTTTTAAAAATCATTGGAGTTTGGTACATATAGATGTACAACAAAATCTATGCCATACATTCACCTCCTTAAAGGGTACCCACCAGGATTTAGAATTGTAAGTCAATCATTGCCTATACTTTTGCTCTAAAATGCAATTTTCAGGTTTTCTCTTGAAAAGTCAGCCATATCGCATTTACTTGTAGAAGTATGAATTTTATAATTTGTTGCCGTTCATTCCCATTGCAGTTGTCTCAAAAAACTAATGGATGCATAGGACCTCCATGAGCCGAAGTTAAAGACGTTAGATTCAACTCACCCAATGCCATTGCAGGTATGGTAATCATTGTCACTTATCTTTATCTCCCTCTTATTTTTACACTCTTCATAGTCCAATATACATCTTAGCTTTTTATTTTGATAAAACAAACACCATAATAGGAGGATCCTTTCTCTTGTGAATGGAGGATCCCATAAGTGCAGAATATATGATGGACACATACTTTTTAAAGAAATAGCATGAATTTGTGAGTACTTTCATTGCATACTATTTGAGAAGTTCTAAATTTCATGCATTGATACAAAAAATATTGAAAACATTCTTCACTTTTATTGTAGATGAAAGAGGATAGTTTTGGCTCTGAATATGTACATAGCTTCAGAGCAAAGACAATTTTGAAGCTGCTAGAGCACTCTTCCCCTTGTCTAGCAGCCCAACCAATCCATACAGGAGAGGGTTCAAAAGACACTGAGGATTTGTGAGTTGAACAAGAGGCTCAGTTTGATCTTTTCCAAAATGTCGAGCCTATGCACGAGGAGGTAGGGACATCAAAGAAGCATGAGGCTAGAGCCCAAGCCCATGGACAAGGAGGCAGGGACACCAAAGCAGCAGGAGGAGTCGATGCACAAGGAGGCAGTACCAATGGAGGATGTGCAGTAGTAAGATCCACAGCAAGATGTATAGCAACAGGATCGATTGTAGGATGTACAAAAGTAGGATCCACAGCAGTAGGATCCACAATAGCAGCAACTTGAGTAGCATGTGGAAGATTCTCAGAAGGAGTCTCCACTACAAAAAAGTCAAGAGAGAGATTTTGAGCAATAATAGAAAAACAAATGATACTTGTAGTCATTTTGTATTAATACATCGAATGTCAACTATTTTTTTTTGGTTGCAAGTAATACTACAGTTAATAGCTTTGTATTATTTGAATTGTTCTATTTACAACGTCCTTGCATTGAATTTTGCTTTCACTCCTTTGAAGTATCTGCAAAAACAAATTTTTAACAATATGTAAATGTATTATGCAAATGTAAAGAGAATCAAATTAGGAGAAACACAGGGTGGTCAAATTAGGAGAAACACAAGGCAAAAACCAATTTACTTTCTTGTTGTTCAAAATGAATGAAAATTCTTTACGGATATTGTTCTCAGTCTCCATAATAATGTACATTGTGTAGGAGGAAGCATTACAAGAAATGGAAGAACATTAGCAAATGGATTGATCTTCATCCTGGTCTTTAGGTTATGCAAATGCAAAGGATGAGGTGCACGGATTTCTAATACTCTCGTTCCAGTGTCATCAGCAATAACAGGTCAGTGAAGCTTATTGATATGTATGTAATAATTCCTAACATCTACAAGATTTTCTTTTTAAAATTTTTCCCTTATTCGATTTTTGTTCAGAGTCTATAGCTCCGAATCCAAAAGCAGCACCAAGGACTTTTGTGAGGGACACATCTTCACCATCTTGCACATGCTTTTTCTTCTCATCCTTCTTTGTCTCAGGTCTTCTAGTTTTAGAGTGGATATTTTCCTTTGAGCAGCATGCGAGGACTTGGTTGCAATATCCTCATCTAGATGTCTTGATTGCTAGAGTTGTAAAGCTGGCACTTGCGTAGGTTGAGGGGGAGCAAAAGTGATATGCTTTAGTAGCTCAATGATAACGTTTTTGTTGTCTTCGATACATTGACTTATTGCTCTTACAAACTCCATAGATGTAGAAACATCTTCACAAAAAAGAGATTTCATAACAACCACATCACATACGTTCCATTTATTTGTAAGACTGGAGTGAAGAGCATCAATGTCATCCTCATCGTACCAACAACTCATAAGAACACCCAAGAATTCGGTATACCACACTCAGAAATGCTCTTATTTCTTGAGATGCTCAAGACTGCTCCAGTATCTAATACCTATTTTGTTAGTGACCACTGTTGATTCTTGAAATGCTTTGCTTTATCTAAAATGTCCTCTACTTCAATCCTTACAGTAAGCTCCTGGTTTATACTCTTTCCCATGTCCCTATGAGGAGAAGATACTTCTAAGGAAGAATGCAATTGCCCTTTTGATCTCTTCTTTAAAGGAGACAGTTCCTCATGCGAATCGTATTGCGGGCTAATTTGATGTGCACCACTCTTCTTGGGAGGAGGCTTTAGATTAGCCTCAACATAGCCTTGCTGCTACCTCCTTTGTGCTTGAGATTTTCCTCTCCCAACAAGAGCCGAGTCAATGTCCTATGCCTTTTTTTGGGCCCTTCCCTTCATACCCTTTCCACCAATTGGTGAGTCAAACTCATCATGAGGCTGCCTTCCTTGATTAGATTTTTGAGAATATGTATGCTTTGTTGGAATTGGACTGTCTAGTTCTAGTGATTCATCTTTATTCCTAGTAATTGTAGCCTTTTTGAATTTGAACTTGAGAGAAGGTTTTTGGCTACATAAAGAATTAGTAGCATGGGTCAAAGGAAGGCATACCAATACATTTAAAAAGAAGCCATCAAGCGTTTTGTAACAATTCATAGAAAGCAAGACCCAATGTGATGATGTTATCAAACAAAGTCATAATTTATGATAGAACTTGATAACATCATCAAATTTTGCCATAATTTATGCCGAATATCGATAACATCATCGTTTTTTATCATAATTTATGACAAAACTTGATAACATCATCAAGTTTTGTCATAATTTATGACGAAACTCGATAATAGCATCGTTTTTTATCATAAGATATGATAAAACTTGAAATATTGATTAGCACAGCATGATAATAGGTACCTGGCCATGCTCTTGGAAAGACAACAAAATATTTTTGCCTTTGTTCTTCTTCTGCAATGGTAGCAAAACAAAATTTTTTTGTCTTTGTTCTTACAAGATAGGAAGCCTGTGCATGGAAGAAGGTAGCTTTTGTGAGATAGGGGATTTGAGATAGATGAGAAGATGTAAATGGAGTTTGAGAGAAAGAAAGCAAGTTTTATGTGGTTGAGACAAGAAATCAAGCCTGGAAGATCATAGGTGACTCTTTAAGAGAGGAGATCAGGAAAAAACCTTACGAAAAAGAGGGGCAATTCTAGGAAAAACATGCAAAAAATACCATTTGATCATTGTCTTGCAAGTCACTTTTCGCACCAAAAGTACTGCAAACCCTAAAAAATTTCCAAAATTATAAGAAATTTTGATGATATCATCAATCCATGTCATAAGTTAACCCTAACTTCGATATCAGTTTGAATTGTAGCGATTGCTATGAGGAAAGTCGATGATGCCATCACATTTTGGTATGATTGTGATAGAACTCAATACCAGCATTGAGAATTGTCATAAGTTCTGATGTAACTCAATAACATCATCAAAACTTGTCATAAGTTATGACAAACTCGATAACATCATCGAAATTTGTCATAAGTTATGACATAACTCGATAACAGCATCGAATTTTGTCATAATATTAACAAATATAAACATAGTAAAATGGCCATAACTTTTGAACTAGGACTCTATTTTGGGAGCTTTTTAGCTCAAATTTTAGAGAATGAGTGGCTCTACGATGGCCAAATCATGCGAATGCATGATGTTGAAATTTGATACATAAGGTACTCAAAATTTGGGTGTAAGGTTAGTGGGTCATTACCTAGTGTGCAATTCCTTCTATAAGGAAATGCTATCTAACCAACATGTATGACCTACAAGAACCAAGCGACTCAATATATGTCTAGCGAAGGCCCATCCTTATGAGTTAAGGTTGATGGAGAAGTAGAATGGTAGGATGGAAGAGAACTAGTGCTCCTATAGCTAGTCATTTGTTCTTTGAGAAATGAGAAGAATCAAAGAATGGAGGACAATGTAGATAATTTAAATGTGCAGAAGAGTGAAGGATCATAGTTTTGGGATATCCTAACCCTGAAACCCCAATTTTAGAAGCTCTGAAATCCAAAAGTTTTATCTTTTATTTAAAAAGCAATTGAAATCCATAGAGTATATAATACATGTTGGGATATCTCAAGGTGTATGCCTCAGGCACACCTTATGTTTCTATGTGTGAGTGCTAGAGGCACAGTTAGGTGCCCACAAGCACAGTTAGGTGGTGGAAAAGCCACATAGGATGATTGAGTGAATCTAGGAGCAAATTGAGGAGATGATTGTGGAGTTTTGAGGTCATCAGTGATGTCAGTGACCTTGTATGAGGTGCCTACTTAAGGACCTCTTTCTTCTTCATTCTATAAGCAAGTATTCTGAGTTTGTGTCCACTCTACTCTTTCCTTTCAATGTTCCAACATGGTATCAGAGCCATTTGATCCCCCTTGAACCCATTTCTGCCACATCATCATCTTCTTCTTCACCATCTCTCCCTCTTCTTCCAAAAATTTTCTTGAGCTTGTTCTCCTCCGATTCTCACCCATTTCCCATGCCCTTTCTGTTGGAGATCCCTCTTGTTGGGGCGAATTTTGGGCTGCAAGGAATTGAAGAAATGTAAGCTCTGCTGGTCGCCATTGCACGAAGTTCATCAAATCTTCTTCCTGCATTTTCTCTGCGCCTGCTCTGTCTTTGTCTAATTCCTTTCAGGGCAAGCTTCTCCATACCTAGAGTTATCTTGTGCTGAAATCTGAGTAGCAATGGCTGCATATTGAAGGAGAAAACTGAGAAAAACCAGTTGACTTTGTTCAAGAAGGTGAAGGCGACCTGACGTGTTTTTTCGCCTCTCCTTCCCAGAGGATCTACTGTGGTATACTAGCTTTCTTTTGCCTCAGAAAGCCCCCTTTCTTTTGCTTTGAAGAGTGTGCTATGAGCCCTCCAAGTTCAGCTCTCTAGTTTTGACAATTTTTACATGCTTTTGAAAATGATGCTACATAAAATGCTACTCTAGCATTTCTGGTCTTTTGAAGTTTTCAATAACTTCACTACAAGTGTTGCTTCAGTTTTGTTTTGACTTGCTAGACCTGGTTGTGATTGGAAAGTGTTTATTTCATCCACTTCTATGAAGCATGTAAAAGAAGCATCACTATTTGAAATCTAGTCACTACTATTTGCTACATCAAGTGCTCATACTTTGGAAGTCTTTCAGTTATTTTTGCCTTGTAAGAGAGATAGACACTGCCCAGACCCTCTCATGGCTACCTTATATAATCTTGAGAAGTTCAATGGAAAGGGCTTCCATACATGGCAAATGAAGGTGAAATTTGCATTGATGCGGGAGAACTTATGGGGACTTGTCAAACCTACTCCTACCGCTTCTTCTACGGCCTCCAATGCTGGACAATCATCAACTCCGACACGACCGGCAAGGGATCCAGCAAGAGAAGAAAAAGCATATGGTATAATTGCTTTAGCTTTGGGTGATGATTACATACATCATATCTCTGACTTGGAGTCTCCTTCGGAAGCTTGGCAGAAGCTAGACTTGATTTTTGGTGCAAGCTCTCACATATCTAAACTATCACTTAAAATCTCTTTCTTTGAATTAAAGATGGCAAGTGATACTACTTTAGCTACTCATGTCAACTATATGCAGAGTCTTATGACTCAGTTAGCTTCTATCAACTCTCCTATCACCCCTGATGATGCTATGGCAGTGTTAATTAAGAGTATGCCTGAAAGTTTTGATCACATTGTTAGCACTTTGAAGAATCTTCCCAATCCTAACCTTGAAGGCATTATCTCAGCTCTCCAAGAAGAAGAAAGACATATGGAGCTAAGGAAAGGCAATGACACTGCTTATGTTATGAAATTGTAGAAGGGCAAGTATACTCCTTGCAATCACTGTGGAAAGACAAATCACCTTTCAAAGGACTGCTTCAAAGTTAATCCATGCAAGCACTGTGGCAAAAACAACCATAGTGAGAAGTTTTGCAGAGCCAAAGCAAAGACAGAAAATGCAAATCTACTTACAGTGAATGAGCCTCCACAAGATGAGGCATCCTTTGAAGATTATGCATTTTAAACTCATCTCTGTGTATGCTCCAGATCTCTCTTTTTATGTCAAGGTACTCAGCCTGGATAGTCCTCCAAAATGAATGAAAATAAACTATTGTGTTTTGTGTGTTTTGTAAACACCTCTGGTCACCTTATGATGTAGGCCATGTGTATGTTTTGTTCCATGGTACCTCCTGCAGACATTGTGTGCATGTACATGCAGGGGAGATAACCATTGGAAGGTCTGTTTGTATCCCTTTCTGTTTACCTTACACCCAAGGGAACCCTTGCTAGCATGAGAACCTAGCCATAGATTAATCCTTGACCACCATGAGATGGCATGAGAAACTATGAGACTAGATGTATCCATGACATAGCCTGAGGCATTTCCTTGAGGGGGGGTTTGTTGGGATATCTCAAGGTGTATGCCTCAGGCACACCTTATGTTTCTATGTGTGAGTGCTAGAGGCACAGTTAGGTGCCCACAAGCACAGTTAGGTGGTGGAAAAGCCACATAGGATGATTGAGTGAATCTAGGAGCAGATTGAGGAGATGATTGTGGAGTTTTGAGGTCATCAGTGATGTCAGTGACCTTGTATGAGGTGCCTACTTAAGGACCTCTTTCTTCTTCATTCTATAAGCAAGTATTCTGAGTTTGTGTCCACTCTACTCTTTCCTTTCAGTGTTCCAACAATACAGCCCCCACAAGCACATTCCCCATTTGCAATGTTCAGCTATGCTCTTACCCACAAGACAAAACATTGGAGCAAATTTGCGGGTTGAATCATAGTGTAGAGCGATGGCATACCCAAATGCGATGGCATCATCGACTTTCCTCATAGCAATTGTTGCAACTCAAACTTGATATCGAAGTTAGGGTTAACTTATGACATGGATCGATGATATCATCAAAATACCAAGGTATTTATAATTCATACCTATGGTATTTACAATGATCGATTCCACTCATCCTCTCAATCCCATACAATATCTTAGAAAATAGAAATAAGTGAGAGCCGCTAGGCTATCACTTGATACTCAAACTCTTATCAAACATAGAGAAAAACAATACCAATGCCAAATTAAAATATCAATTTTTGGCATCATAATGGTTAGGAAAATGTTGTGGGTTTGTTTATTTCTAGTGGTGATTTTTGTTTTGTTTAGTATGCGTCTTTCTTACATGGTATCAGAGCTTGGGCTCTAGCAAGAAGATTTGGTAGTGTGTTTCTGTTTGTGAGTAGATTGTGAGAGATGGTCTAGCCTGCAAGACTGCGAATCCCACCGTTTAGTGAAAGCGAAAAGTTGGACGCCACTAACTATCCACTCTGGAAGTTCAAGATGAAGACCATCCTAAGTGCATACGAGCTTTGGGATACTGCTACTGGGGTGGATGTGAAGCTATTGTGAGACCAAATCCAGCCAATGTAGGACAACATATAGTACCAACTGTAGATGAGATTCTCGTGTGGACAAGAAGAAATGCAGGTCTTTCTATGTACGCATCTTTCTTACATGGTATTAGAGAGAGCTTAGGCACAGACGTTATATTGTTTTCTTACACTAATGCCATGTTGAGAGGAAGAGAAAGAGGAGAGAGATAGACAGAAGAGTTGCTCCCAAGGAAGTGATTCTATTCATAGATAATAGGCATATATATAGTTGAGGACTAGGTTGAGATAGGGCAATCTATATCTATATAGCTCTAACAATACATACATAATACATATACATAGATACACACACACAACACACACACACACACACACACACACAAGCAAAAAACAAAACCACCATAGGAGAAACAAGAAAGGAAAGATGAGCCACACAGATTTTACGAAATTATATAGTTAATGTAAATAATCAAAATCCCTTCTCAATTGACAATAACACACCACAAAGTCATAAATAACTATAGTCACACTTAAAGAGTATATAAAATCTTAAACTCAAGATAGACTTAGAAATAAGGAATTTCCCCTTAAAATCCAAACGTACCAACGTGAATTTCTACCCTTCATATAAACTTTTTGTTTATTAGGTCAGAAAAAACTTTAAGGAAAAATTTGAGTAAAATTAATCCATCTAATTAGAAAAATTAGGCCACACCGAGATATTCTAATAGAGATGTTGAAACCTTTAGCACAATAAGACTAAAAATATATATATATAAACACACACACACACACACACACACACATAAATACATATATCTATATATATATACATACATACATACATACATACATATATATATATATATATAGACATATACATATACATATCCATATACATATACATATATATATACACACATCACTATACAAATATTCATTATACAACTAATAGCTTATTATTTGAGAAACAAAGGTAGGTACCAATCAATAAAGACATTAAACAAATTATTATATACATAAATATATAGCTAAGGCTAAATAAAAATTAATAAAGGGCCAACATTCAAATATCTATACTAAAGTTTTTTGATTACAGAATGCACATATTGTAAACCAAAATAACCACACTTTAGATCTAAACACTTCACACTGACTATCCATACACACACACACACACACACACACACACACTTACAGCTAAATGAACAAAAGCACAAGCACTCAATAGGAGAGGAGTCATGCAGCTAAAGGACAGAGAGCAACATACATGAAAATAAAAATTGAAATTAATGTCAGTCATGCAGTAAAGACGATGATTAAGGTTCATGAATGAAAAGGAAGAAGAAACCAAAGAGCTAGCTACTCGAAGCAAACACAGCCCAACTCAGAAAGTAAGAAACCACCTTATGCCAAGTCACAAACTGGAGCCTCGACCAATACTGACATGACACCACAAGCAAATTGAGGAGCTCATGTATAGTATGTCTCGAGAACCCATAGTCTTCCCAGAGACACTATCAGTTGACTGCCACTCTCCACCACCTTGCTTTTTCTTTTACAATGCAAACCACTCCATATGATAGATAGGACAAAAACTACATGCCCAAAGAACCAAACTCAAAGGCTAGTTGCTACTCCTTAATATGAATCAAAGTACACCATACCAAACAAACGTAGCTTAATAGAAGCACCATTATGTCGAGCAATGAACACAACCATTGACTTACCAACTTCCAAGGATCAAAATTACTATCCTAGATAGGATTACGAAGCCAACTTGGAGCAAAATAGAAGAGAAAATCCTTCGAAGGTCCACAAAGAAGAAACGAGTAGAGAAACGAGCTCAGGATGTCATTGACTTAGATGACAAGTTGAAGAATAAGGGAGCTATATAAACAAAAACTCTCTTCAAATAGAGAGACTCTAGAAGCCAAAAAATCAAGCAAAAGGATCAAGCTACGAGGGCGCTACTTGGATTAGGATAGATAAGGAAGATCGAAGAGCCAAAAGCTAGAGATTGGTGGAAAGTAGGAAATCAACACTAGCTCAAAGAACACATGACAAAGAACTATGTGGGAGCATGTGCGTGTGCATGTGCACATATGCACATGCATGCATGCATGTATATACACACATACATAGATGTTATTTATTTATGAATGCATATACATAATGTATGTATGTAGATGTTTGCATGCATACATGTACGCATCCATGCATGTGTGTGTGTGTGTGTGCATGTGCGCGCGCATGCTCACGCACTTACACACACACACACACACACACACACACATCTATGCGAGGTCACATATATACATAGACACACAATTAAATCATAGTTATAACTCCAATGAAAATTGAACAATATACTAACATCTAGTCAAGATATCAAGTTGGGTTTCATATAAGCACCATAAACGCTACACAAATTGAAAAATCCAATCAGGATAACTTGGATGGGCTCCATGTATACAAGCTCCTTAGTAGATGCTATGCAAAAATAGAGTCATATAAAACGATAAAAAAATCATGAAAATGACAACACAACTCCTTTTTTGAAAAAAAACACACAAAGAGTAGCTTTTTCTAAACTAGGGAGACAAAATACACAATTTTTTATGGAACATCTTTTTAAAATAGCTAGTTTTATGACAAAAACATTACTTACATCTTATCTAAAACCTAAAACGTCCAATATTATGAATTGGAAAAGTGTTCTAACCTATAATTTGGAAAACATGACAAATTACAAAGGAAAAGAAACTATTTTATTTAGTTCTGGGAAGTCCTTCAACCTTTTGCTTTAAAAGATCAATTGTTTTTTGATGCTTAATTGTCCAACAGTTTTAACTCAAATCCATACACAAGAATTTCTAAAGCTTGCAATTTAAACATTTCTACACATCAATAAATGCAATTTTTATTTTATCTTTTTTCTTTAAAAACATCTTTGAATCAACTTTCCCTTGAGCACTTTTGTTAAAAGGGTTTTATACCAATTACTTCCACCCAAGTAACAACATTTCCCTCAAGTATAACTTTTGTATCATTATATGTTTTCAAACTCCATGTTGTATGTAATGTGCTATCCATAAACCTATTGGAATGCATTGTCTTTAAAAAAATCTTTCTTTATAGCTTACCAACATAGCTAGTTGCTAGAAGTACAATTAGCATTGTAGTTAAGAGTCAAGACTCAAGACTTCAAATTTAAGAGTCTAGCTGATTTGCAGCTTAGCAACCAATATGGAGTCAGGTTTGGAGCAAAATAGCACTATGATGCCACACGTGTGTGAGAGATTGCATCATTGGTTCAAACCGGTTTACAAAGTAAAAAGTTTAGGTTATTAAAGATTTATTGGAATGTCTAAAGGTGTTTTATAGAGAGTACATGTGTGAAATGTCTAAATTATTGTTAGACATGAGGGTCTTAACAATCATGGTTTATTGAGAGCCAAACCCCATAGCTAGATGATGGGTTCCCATGGATCACACAATCTATAATCTAGCCTTCCTTTTCATGAAGGTGCTAGTTAATACCACATCCTTATTTGTTGACTCCAATCATGGTCCTCCATTATCTCTTCCCTTATTTGACGACCTATCCTCTCCATTGGGGACTCTCCATTCTATTTTTCTACACAAGGAATGCCATAGGCATTCAGCTTCCCACAATGGCTCAATCAGATGCATCAAAATCAAGATGAACTATTTAACTAGTCTATAGGATGGTCGAGTGGTTGGCTGGAGGGTTCTAGCCTATAAAATGGCCCTAGACTTTGGGCATTCTCGCAGGTTCTCTAGTGCCTCGATGTGGGCTACCAACATAGTAGCAACATCAGCAGCAATCCTACAACTTTTGCTACCTACAAGAAACATGGAAGGACGAAATCATGGGAGACTTTGTTGCAAAGTCAATGTCCCTATCTGTGAGCCACCATATGAGGACATAGGGGGCATATGATTATGAGAGGGAAGGGATATATGGTAGGTCTAGAGTGGAAGTACAGGCTGGCTAAGGCATAGCACTAGTAGAGCCTATATATAGACTTGCTTAGGGGGTCAACTCTAGTACCCAACCATGTTGGTTGGCTAGCCAAGCAAGCTATTCGATCTAACACCTATATAGGCCTCCCCCTTCCACCACATTTTGGCATCTTAGTCCACTAAAGCTTCTTCATCTAAGGCAACATTTGACTGATGGAGAGTGGTAGTTTTAGGCATAGAGTTCTCTTATTGTTATATGCTAGCCCCTTTGGTGGACATTTTTTGCTCAATTTTGCTATGCTTTTTCCACTATTTGATGGAAGAATATACTTAGAAATCTATCTCTCTTCCTCTATTCTATTTGTTGTTCATAGTTAGGAGTGAGGTGTTCAACACAAATAGATCATTATGTGATTGTATGAGCTAAGTGTTATCCACAATGTGTGAGAGGCTTGAGTGAGTCTTACCTTGCATTTCCAACATGATATCAAAGCAAGTTTTCCAGCTTTATGTTTTCACATCAAAGGAAGGAGTAACTTCACATGAAGGTGACTTGATTCAACTTAGGTTTTCAGAGAGTTCTGTCATTTTCTACAAGAAGAGTAATTTGTAAATTTGTTGTGTATTTATTAGCAATAGATAGCAAATTCAACAACCCCTTTAGCCACTTGTGCTTCCTCCCCCTCCACTCATATTCCTTCTTCCTTTATCCTTGAATTTAGAGAGTTTAGAAAACTAGATGGGATGAACTATCCCATTTGAAGGTGAAGATCTAGAGCCATCTAGCGGCTTGGAAGTTGTGGTAGCTTAGAACAAGAGTGGAAGCAAAGTCAAAGGACATAATGGACAGCAAGGGGAAGAACCTTATGCCTATATATGCAAAAGATCTTGAAACATGGAAGGCCCTAAAGATGCCCAAGCCCAAGCTTGAACCTAGCTTGGTCAATGTTCTACAAATCGGGTCAATTGACCTAGCTTGACTTGGTTGTTTGTATCCAAAAGGCTCAGGAGGTTCACCTCACAAAAATTTAGTGTACCACATGCATTCAAAAGGAGGGGTATTTTAATTCCACTTTTAGGGAAAAATTAACAAGATTACAATAACAAGAGGGGTTTCTTTATTCAACTTTAGAAAAAAATCCATTAGTTTATAAGTAAAGAGGGGTTATTTTATTGGGGGTGAAATTTTAGTTGAGGGGTTTTTTAAATACCCATTGAATGCACGTGATATCTAGGGTTTCTTAGTAGTGCAACCCCTGAGCCAAAAGGCAAGCCCTTGGTCAGCGGCCACTACCAAGCCTTTATGGGGCCCTACCCCTCCCCTACCCTCCTCCATTGTAGGTCATCCCTTGGACTCAAGCATTCTTCTCCGCTGTGTTTGGAAAATTCTCTTGTTGTATATAGAGTTTCCATTTCCTCATATATGCATCGATTCTCTCTCTCTCTCCCTCTCTTTCTTTCTCTCTCTCTCTACTGATTGCTTTCGTATTGCACCACACTCACATGGCATTAAATGTCAAGTTCGATAGGGACCAATAGAGGGTAGCATTTAGGCACAAGTTTGAAGGGTAATGTACATTTGGTTGCAATCTGGCATAGATCCTAGGTGCTCTACTATAGCAAATCTCAATTAGTTGTGGACCAGTCCCTTAGTGGCTAGATTTGTGATGATGTGAGTTGTTGCTCCTTGTTTATAGGTCAGAGTTTTAGGATGATTTCATTCATAGTCATTGGTGGCTGTCTAGAGCTATATGATGGGTCAACAAGAGGTTGGCTCTATAAGGTATGCATCTAGACATTCCTTTCATTGTGTATTGTGCATGGATCAAGGACATTTGAAGAGGGGTTGCAAGGCATGGCCTAGGCTATGGTGTTGGTTAACCAGGCCATTTTAGGGCCTCGAGTCAACTGACCTAGCCTAGGTTGGTTCACTATCCTCGGCTTGGCTAGATGGAAAACCCTTGGTCTGCTACTTTCAAGCCTATAAAGGACTTTGCCCTCATCCATCATAACATATTTTTGAGGCTTGGAGCATTATTCTCCTCTCTATTTTGGATGGTTATCTTACTCCATATATAGTTGCCATTGCCTTCTCTCTCTCTCTCTCTCTCTCTCTCTCTCTCTCTCTCTCTCTCTCTCTCTCTCTCCCTCTCTCTCTCTCTCTCTCTCTCTCTCTCTCTCTCTCTCTCTCTCTCCCCCTCCCCCCCCCCCCCTCTCTCTCTCTCTCTCTCTCTCTCTCTCTCTCTCTCTCTCCCCTCCCCCCCCTCTCTCTCTCTCTCTCTCTCTCTCATGTGTGTGTGTGCATGCATGCACATGCGCTCATGTGTGTGTGTGTGTGTGTGTGTGTGCGCATGCATGTGCATGCATGCACATGTGTGCATAAACTGATTGCTTCTACATTGCACCTTCTCATAGAAGAGATAAACATGAGAGGTAAAAATGAGAATATAATAGAAATGTGTGCACGCACATGTGTGTGTGTGTTTTCACATGCACACACTAAATGCTTCTACAATGCACCACTCTCATAGAACAGATACCAAAGAGATAGAAATGAACATATAAGGGAAAAAGGGTGTTCTCAAATTATAGAAAGAGTGTCTACGATATAATGAAGCCCTTAAGGATTTACACTATTAGAAAACAAAGGGTACATACAACGAAAGACTAATAAAGTGTGTGGGAATTCACATAGAGGTGTTAATTTGAAAACCAAAACTTCTTTACTTTGCAGAGCTCATGTCATGGCATTCCTCCCATCGATCAACCCATGGCAAGTAGAGAACTCCCACAGACACTTCTATGTGAAAGAATATTGAAGACATATGGCAAAGCTTCAAGCACTACTACACATGGGTCCTATTTCGATGCTTAAGGACCGACGATTAGAGTGCAAGGGGTGCTAATCATCGGTAATCAAAGTGGGATTTGTTAAGTATCACTATATAGTGACTTTAGGCAAACATCGCTATATACTGATGTTTAAAGAGCATCACTATATAGCGACACTTATTAGACATGTAAATGGTCACTATATAGCGACACTTATTAGACTTGTAAATGGTCGCTATATAGCGACACTGAGATAGTTTCTATAGCAATGTTTTATAGAGAGTGTTTTTTCTCATACCGACCTTAAAAGAGTTTTTCCCAATGACAAATTTTTTTTCCTTTTCATACATGTTTGATCCTTTGAGAGAATAAAAGTACAAGAGCATGTACATCAAGCCTTTGAAGCTCATATATTCATGTCCAAGTTTGAGATGGAAAAAATCAATGAAGAGCATTTACATCAATGGCTTCATCTTGAGCCAAATCTAACGCACCAAACAAGTCTATCTCTAACTCTATATCGAGTTGATCTCCTATATCATCATCGTACTCTAGCATCATATGTTCACCTAAGAGTACTTGATCATCTTCTTCAATAAAGTGTGGTGATTCTTTGATGATCGTCATCTTCTTCCTCAATATCATGATCTCCATCTTTGTCCCGTATGATGTCATTATGTGCATCTTCCTCTTGGCTCATATTGTGATGTTCATCTTCTTTGCTAGATCAATTTGGATCAATTGGATCCGCCATTGGTAGTGGCATCTCCATATCCACATCTCTATCTTCAAAAACTTGCTTACTTCGTGGTGCAACTTGGATCACATACCACCATCTTGGATCAGAATGATTTGGATGAAAAACCACCTATATTGAAGATGGGTGCCAAATGCCATCAATCACATATATGAAATTATCCTTAAGTACATGTATCAATGGATCTTTGAAAATGAAAGCTTCGATTAATTAAATCATTAGTATGCACCTACTCACAATGCTCGGGAAGAACAAAAGTATCACTTTCATCAGTCCAAAGTTTGGTGGAGTCTATTACAAAGAAACCGCTACTATCTTTTTTCACTGTCGCATGGGGACCATTGTAAATAGTTCTAAACCATTTTACATAAAAAATGAAAATACTAAATCGTCTGAAATCAATTTCATAGATTTTGCGTATGGTTCCATAATAATCCAACTGTGAGGAGAGAAGATTAGTATCCAAAGCACTTGCTCGGCTATCTTGTGTGAAGTTAGCCATGACTCCACAATCATCCATGACTCTCTTTGAATCAATGCATTCCACATGAAAATGTCATCCATATGACCATAATGCACTCCATAATGCACTGTACTTTTTGTACTGCAAAAGAGCATCATTAAAACAATGAAGATGCATTTATTTTATAGTGTATATTGCCATAAATAATTAATTACATCAAGAGGTAAGAAACTTACATGCATCTTACATCCAGATGATAACTCTCGCTCGTGCTCATTTATTGTGTCTCCATCGTGTTTAGCTTTACGTAGAGCTAGTTGTAGCCAATCAAGTGACATGTGAGTGGGGAGAAGGGCGAGATCCCGTGGATATGGTTGCAATCACCTATACATTATTCTAAATCTCATCCTTGAATTTATTCTTTTTACTTTGGCTGCTTCATATCTCACAATCCACTTCTAGATCTCCTTGCTATTGAGGATACAAAACTTATTGAATTTCTCCATTTACTCTTTGCTCATCTTTCTTTCAATCCCTTTTCCTTGGGGAACCTCACCAACGATTTGATCATCATCCTTGTTATGCCAAGCATCTGGCATATTGGGATCCATGGATACAAGAAACTCCGTGATATATACTAATGGCTTTTGCACAAGCCATCCCTCTACCATGCTTGCCTTTGGTCTTGCTTTTTGTCTTACAAATCCCTTCAAAGTTTTCATAAACCGCTCGAGAAAAAACATCCACTGACTATGATTGGTACCTGCAATGGCCACCTCATCAGCTATGTGCACAAGCAAGTGCACTTGAGTTGTCATAATGCTCGAGGGAAAGTGCTTCTCAAGCAAGCATTCGGCTTCGATGGATTCCACCCTAGCCTTCTTGATGCTCGATATGGAGATCTCTTTTTGAGATATCTACCTATTTCACATGCCCATGTAAGATATATTCATAATCAATCTATAGATTATTTAGATTAAATTGAAGAAAATGCAATCAATGCGATTTGATAGTAAGCATACCTCACAATACCACTGATCTTGAATATAGCATTTCTAACATCTTGTTGTAATAAGCACCCTTTTATTGTAATTGGGAGGATGAACTATCAAAGCAACAAAGAAGTCATGTCAATAATATAACATAATCATAATTACACTAATGCATCACGATTATCGGTACACTAATCCTACAGCTTAGAATACCTGTAAGACCTTGTGCTAATCATGGAACTTGAGCCCACTAAGCTTATTGTCCTTTGAAAATGCTTCTTTCAAGCAACACATGTACCCTATGGGTGTTTGAAAAGAGGCAATGTCCACCTTGACCGCCGCCTCCTCTCATGGAGAGGATCCATGTTGCTCTCGGGAGGATAACTTTTCCCGAAGCATGCACTTGGGACCACAAATGAGACATCCTATTCATAGCACACAAGTCTTCTCGCACTCCTCTCAAGTCTTTGGAACCAATCAAGTATGCCCCAATAATAGCCCCCACATTCTTGAAGATATACATGGGATCTAAGAGATGATTAATTTGTAACTAACCCTAATAAAAAAGCTCATGAAAGATCGATAGCCTCTTTATACCACGAGGAGGTTCCTCTCCATTTGCCCTCCAAGCTTGAATTAGTCACTTGCCTTCAAATATGGTGGTGGTGGATCAAGTTGACCTCCATGCGCGAGATGGTCTAGTAGAAGGTATCAAGCATGACCTGCATAAACATTTCTTCTCATATGTTTGGAGTATTGTGCGAGCAATTTCAAACCCGGTCCACAAATAGGACAAGCATGGTACCCACTTGTAACAAGTCCTGCACGTGTGCATGAATGTGTTAGTATAAGACATGCATGTGAAAGAGAGTCATAAAAGCATAATCCTATATTATACATGTAAAGACACAACCACATACCTGTGCACTCTCTAGATCCTAGGTAGTGATGCATGCATGGTCCACATCAAGATACCCCTAACCAAAATATCATTGGTATGTCTAGGAGCTCTAGAAATATCGAAGACCCACATGCCTCTCCATAAGATCTGTAACTCCTCTATTAAAGGTGCCATGTACACGTCCATTTTTTTGGCCTTGTACTTCCTTGGCACAAGTAGTGCAAGCATGAGGTGTCTCTTCTTTATTGTTAGCCATGGTGGGATATTGTAATTCACCAGGACTATGGGCCATGTTGACCAAGATGTCGAGTGTAACCCAAAAGGATTCACGCCGTCCATGGTGAGCCCAAGATGTAAGTTGCATGGCTCCCTTGCAAAGTCCGGCCATTGATTGCCTATGTGCTTCCAAGCTACACAATCTATGGGAATCCCCAATGTGTCATCAATGGACCGATGAGATGCATGCCAAGTCATCAACTCTGCTATGGATTTGCATCGGAACATGTGTTGTATTCTTGCAATGATGGAAAAGTGTCTCAAGACCTTTATCGGTATCTACTCACCCTATAAGTCATCTCTATATCATTGTTCCCCACACTTCGGACAACTAGCTAAATCTCCATGCTCATGACAAAAGAGAATATAGTCATTATGGCAAGCATGGATGGTATCATAATCCATACCCACCATTGTTAGCATCTTCTTCGCTTCATCTCTTGATGCGGGCATGGTATTTGGTGCATGCAACATCTTTTGGAGCAACCTATCATAATTCAAACATACATAGGCTTCGAATAATGATAATTCTCAAAGCAACAAAGAAGTCATGTCACTAATCGTACACCTTGAGCAAGCTTAGAATCCTATAGCCTAACATTGAGTAAACATTTACAGACTCCTGCATTCTTTGAATTAGAGTGGCAAAAGTCTGTATCTGTCTCAAGGTTTCACGTCATAATGGTATCCAATATTAATCACAAACTCAAATAGATTATAGCGTTGACTTACTGATGATCCATCACCACGTGCAACACCAACAGTGGGTACTAGTTTGGGCTCCTCCCCATACATCCACAAGTGGCACATGACAATACAACATTGATGTCGTACTTCTCACTTGCAATGAGTGCAATGATAATACAACCTCTCTGTAAGCCACTTTGCACTCCTGGGCATTGGTGCATCATCTGACAAGCTTCCACTCATTTGCACACTTCCAAAATCACAACATGAGCTATAAGGAAATCTATTAGGATCCAAAAAATAGCCACCCATGAGCTCCTTTTCTCTCTTCTAACAATAAGTGTCCTGAACCGTCACTATATAGTGATGCTTTGCCTTGTTCTACTGTCAATATATAGTGATGCTTTGCCCTATTTTGTCGCTATATAATGATGCTTTTTGGATATAAACATTGCTATATAGTGACTTACCAACGTCGCTATATAGTGACACTGGGCACTTAAACCCGAAACCTCGCGCGATGCTTTCTTTCACATCTCTATTGTGGGAAAAGCAAAAATCTCTCCTACCACCTTATATTTGATGACCTCACTTTGCTCCTCTCTATTCCCCACTCTTCACTCCTACCCAACCCCTCTCCCAACACTTGTGCTCCCTCTCCACCCTTCTCCCTCTTTGCTTGTGTAAAAGGAAGTTTTTCAAGAAGGTGAGTCTCTTTAAGCAATGTAGGTTTAATTTTTATTAGTTTTCGTTTTGTGAGTGTTGGAAGCATGTTTCTCCTTGTATTGCTAAGGCTATGTGCTAATTTTCATGCTTGATTTTCATAGGTTAAAGACCAAAAATGAGATTTGGTGAAAGAAAAAAGACTCACCTCTTCTCTTTTTAGTATTTCTCTTCCTCCTCTTTCTCCTTGTTTGTAGGCTTATGCTTCTCCTTGTTTGTAGGCTTATGCTTGTCTCCTCAATCTAATCCTTTTGAGAAGTTGCTTCTCTAAACTCCTCCTTCCTCTAACTAGTTATCTGAAAAATGGTATGTTTTCTCTCTTTTATAGGGCCAATTTATAGGGCCAGTCCATGAAACACCGAGCGGGACTTTTTCAGGTAAGAAAGTGCTTCCTCTTTTTTCCTTTTGTTATTTTTATTATTTGCAATAGCCTGCAGCTAGTGCATTATGCACTAGCTGCAATGATGGGCATAACAGCCCTCTCTTCCCCTCTCTTCTCTTATTCCCTCTTCTTCCCCTCTTTTCCTCTTTTCCTCTCTCTTTTCCCCCTCTTTCTCCTCAATCTCTTTTCCCCTCTTCCTTCTCTTATTTTTCACTCTCTTTTTTCCTCTCATTTTCTCCTCTTTTCATAAGCATATGTATTTGCCTATGCTTATGCTTATGCATGAGCATATGCTCATATGCTCATGCATACGCAAGCTTATGCTTTCTCTCTTTTCCTCTTATGCTGATATGCTCATGCATAAGCATAAGCATATGCTTTCTTTCTTTTTCTTTTATGCTTATGCTCTTTTTTCCTCTTCCTTCTCTTATGCTTATGCTCCTTTCCTCTCTTCTTTTTCCCCTCTTTCTTCTCTTCTTTTTCTCTCTTCTTTTTCCCTTCTTTCAATTGCTTTTGCCCTTTTCTTTTTTCCCCTCTTTCAATCTCTTTTTCCCTCCTTTCCTTCTCTTCTTTTCCCCCTCTTTCAATTTCTTTTCCCCTCTTCCTTCTCTTATGCTTATGCTCTTTTCACCTCTTCTTTTTCCCCTCTTTCAATCTCTTTTCCCCTCTTTCTTCTCTTCTTTTTCCCCTCTTTCAATATCTTTTCCCCTCTTCTTTTTTCCCCTCTTTCAATCTCTTTTTCTCTCCTTTCCTTCTCTTCTTTTTCCCCTCTTCCTTCTCTTATGCTTATGCTCTTTTTCCCTCTTTCAATCTCTTCTCCCCTCTTCCTTCTCTTCTTTTGCCCTCTTTCAATATCTTTTCCCCTCTTCTTTTTTCCCCTCTTTCGATCTCTTTTTCCCCTCCTTTCCTTCTCTTCTTTTTCCCCTCTTTCAATCTCTTTTTCCCTCTTCCTTCTCTTATGCTTATGCTCTTTTCCCCTCTTCTTTTTCCCCTCTTTCAATCTCTTTTCCCCTCTTCCTTCTCTTCTTTTCCCCTCTTCCTTCTCTTCTTTTCCCCTCTTCTTTTTCCCCTCTTTCAATCTCTTTTTCCCCTCTTTCAATCTCTTTTCCCTCTTTCAAACATATGCTTTCTCTCTTTTTCTCTTATGCATATGTTTTTCCTTCTCTTATGCTTATGCTTATGCATGAGCATTGTATATCTTCGACATGTATATGCTTCTGTCGCTCGGTTCATTTGAGCGATTTTGTATCACCCTTTCCACGAGGGAAATTTTGTCATAAAAAACATTCTTTTATAATTACTTAAAAAAAACATTAGTGGGGCAAAACAACGCTTGCTATTACTGGAAGATTAATCGTCGCTATGTAACGACGTTTACCACAATGTTGCTATATAATGACGTTTACTAGTGTCGCAATATAGTGACACTTATATAGCAATCGTTCTTTTCAGATGCTTATCGTGACTTAAATAACAACCTTTGAGTCCGTCAAAAGAAAACTTTTTAGTGTAAAAAAGGTAAGTATTTTTGTTGGAAAAAGACCTATGCCTTATAGTAAAGAAAGAACCTAGGAGATTGAGACTTGGATTGGGTATGGACGGTGTGAACCCATTTGGTCTCAAAAGCATCTCTTACAGTGTACGACAAGTGATATTGGTGAATTATAATCTTCCAACCTGTATGGCGATTAAGAAAGGACATGTTATATTATCCCTTCTAATTCTAGGGAAACATAAAGTAAAAGATCATGATGTTTATTTGGAGCCTTTGACTGATGAGCTAGAGATACTTTGGAGAGGTATCGAGGTGCATGAGGTGAGAAGGCCTCCCTTGTCAGGAGACTTCAATTGCAAAGTAGTCTTGATGTGGATGATGCATGACTTCCCAGGCTATGGCGAGTGTTTAGCTAAGCATTGAACTTTTAATTATGAGTAGGCAATCGATGTGGCACCTAAAACTCACCTTTAACTCTTAATTGTATCTATTGTTCAAGTCTCACTACATCGGGTTACCATGCATGTCTTGTTTGTCGTCCTTCACTAGTTGCCTCATGGGCAGACGTATTGAATAAGGTCATCTATGAGAATCACCATCAATTTCTTCCACCTGATCATCCTAGATATGTGGCCCCTTTCAATGAAGTCCCCCCATGGTCACTCACTACAGGAGATTGGATGAGAATTTGGGATGGTTCCACGACTCCTCCACCACTTGGCATGAGCCGGTAAGAGTTTGTAACTATTGTGTGCTATATTGAATGGAAATAAAAATTGCATGCTAACACTAGCTTTTGTTTAGATACTCCATCTTTTATCGTTTACCATATTGGTCCCACCTCAAGATCAATCACTTGCTTGATCCCATGCATATCTTCAAGAATGTGGCATCTACCATTTGGGAACATTTGAATGGGACATGAGATTTCATAGGCATAAGGGAGGATCTATGGAATGCTCGAGTTATGTCAGTGGAGGTGGTTTGTTTAGTGAAGGAGACATTTCCACGTTCTATTAGACTCACAAGCCAACTACATCTCATAGTGTATTTGGTGGATGACATTGCAATATGCGGTACTGTACATGCATGATGGTTGTTCTTCCTCGAGCTTTTCATGAAGACCTTGAAGGGTTTTGTGAGACAAAATGCAAGACCCGAAGGTAGCATGACCAAGGGTTGGTTGGTACAAGAGTCACTTGTATATATTTTTGAGTTTCTTGTTGATGTGGATAGCTCTCTCCCACGACTATGGAGTAGGGATGTTTTTATTGAAGGTATAGAAATGTATTATTATAATATACTGACGAAATTTTTCATAAATTATTTTTAAAAGTTTCAAAGAATTGGCGAATTATATCTTTTGTTATAATTTTTGTTTCAAAACTTGGCTAAATATTCTAGGACATCTAAAAAACTTTCAATTTTCACAAATATATTAAAAACTAGTTATATTAAAAACTCTGCCTTTTTCATTTTACATAATTTCAAAATACATGAAATAGCTAGCATTTAGGATACTGTAGAGTATGCAAAACATAAAATTGTTTAAGGATAATGAATATCGTTCAAATCCAATGGGGGAAGAAAATTCTCAAAGTCTAATTTAAATAGTCCAAAAAAGCTAATTATAGCCTTTTCTTTTACAGCTTGACTTCCAGAGCTAATGCTCTATCATACGGAAAGCTACTAACATCATAAGAACAAGAATATAATCTCAAGCTAAGATCTAAGTTATCATCTAGCTTATTACGAAGCTTATTCTTCAAGTAACTGAGAGTACTAAAACACCTTTCATCCTCAACTGAGCCAAGAATAAAGGTTTGACATAAATTTGCAAGCTTAACTACGAGAGAGCTCATTCCAAAGCCAAACCATCGAACCTTGCATTTGAACATTTTCCATTAAATTACTTTGCTAATGCATGTCTCCAAAAAGGGAAGACTGTGAATAAAGCTTTCCAAAATCCAACAAACCATTGTACTTTATATTGTCCATGTCAATGTCCCATCCAAAGTGTTTGTTGAGAGCATCCAAATGATTCTTTAGACCTGCTTTGATATTTTCATAAGATCCATTGACCCAAAAATGTGGAAATATGATGGTAAATGCTTCCATTAGGTCATTTCATGGAAACCTACTTCTAATTTCATCTACCACTGCACTTGCAACTTCACTAAGGGCATTTTTCACTATTTGTACTTTCTTTAAAGAAGCCTCTTTTTTAATGTATTGTAGTCTTTTGTGTCGTTTGTTTTCTCTTGTCATCCTGAAAATCTGATTGTTTGCATGAAGGCAAACATATCCTTCCTGGTCACATGTTAAAAGTGAGGAATCCCCATCTAGGTCTATTAAACTTTTCCAATCTTTGAACAATTTCTCGTCTTGAAAACTGGAGCTTGACTTCTTATCGTATGCTATTGTTATACTCAAATTAGTGAGTTTTATTGCCTTGACATATTCATTGATATAAATATCCTTCGATTGCGACATTTTACTCAACATATTCATTTTGTCTAAAAGTGAAATAATTCCACACAATCCTAATATCGAATCTATGTTGGTCAGTTTATGATTACAAATATCTGCCTTTTCAACCTCTTCTTTTACCTCCATGTGCATTAAATAGACCAAAGTCTTGTATTCATCCCATAATCTTTTCACTCGCTGAACCAAAGATATCCATCTAGTATCCACATTCTTCAAAATCTTCCTCCCTTTTGTACCCACTGCTTCTGTAATAACTCTAAATTGATTGTATCTTTTTGGACTCTTGCAAAAGTAAGAGTAGCTTTTTTTAACCAACGTCTCGATTTGTTGTACTAATGGAAATGTGGACACAACTTTGTAAGCTAGATTTGTGCGATGAGCCATACAATGTATCCCAACACAGTGAGGAGCATATTTTGTTTCTATTTGTATAGAGACACCATTCCGACAACCTTGCAAGACTGAAGCACCATCACATGCAAAACAAACAAGTTTCTTGACCATCTCAGACTCTGTCACACCTCCATACTCTTTTAAAGCTTGGATCAAAACTTGCACTAAGTTATTAGCATTGGATTCTGAATCAAGTTTGTGTGCATGTAAAAAATATGGTTTTCTCTTATTGTTTTCCACCACGTACAAATGCATTCCCAACCACGATGTAGTATCCACAGCTGTGTACTCATCCAATGACACAGAAAAAAAGTCTGCAAGTTTTAAAGTCTCCTTTAAATCATCAATTATGACTTGGTTCATGTGGTTAGCCATATCTATTGTGCTACTCCTTGACCAATGCATGCTTGCCAAATTAGGAACATCCAAAAATTGAAGATATGATTGGTAACCCGAGAAGCCTGATCATCGATACATTCCCAATGATTTTTCAATGATCCTTCACTTTTATTTCTGCTCGGCTCTTGTGCAAGCAAGAACTTATTGTACTCAATCTCATTTTTTAAGTGGCGGTTTTTTCCTTGTCCCATTCTTTGATCACTTTCTTTTCATTACTTGTATCTTCTACAGTCTTGTAAACCTTCCCACAATGCTTCTCCATTGTATCAATCTTCAATTGTAACCGTGCCTCCTTTTTCCTTGCCCATGTGCATATTTTACAAATGGCCCACTTTGGTGCATCCCCAGTGTCCACTTATTCTACGTCTAACCAAGGATATTTGGCTACCCAATCTTCTTGAAAATTCCTACGAATATCCCAAGCTCTCTTTCTCTTATGCTTACTTGAAGAGTTGTAACCTTGTGATGCATTCTCAATGGCTTCTTCAGTTGGTGTTGACATTGATGATACTATTTTTGACATTTTTCCACTTTCCAATCCAGTTAAATCCACTACCTCATTATTTGTCAATGATGTGCCAGCTGATGAATTTTCAATTCCAATTGCATTCCCTTGATTACAGTTTTGTGATCCTATCTTCCCTACTTCCAAGACTTGAAAACTCAAATCCCTGTTAAAACTATCATCGTTAAGTAGTGATCTAGAACATTGATTTCTAGCATGATGCATTGTGCCCGGAGCATGTTCAGGAGTCCCATAAATTGCTTCATGATTCATGGATGATTAACTTGAGAGTAAATTCTCTGGTGTACTTGATGTTGTAAACATGTTTATATTAGTGCCCAATGATGTAGAAGGTAATAAGAAAGATGTCATTTGTGTATTTTTCTCTAGAGCTTGAACTTTCTTCTTTCTTCCCATGATAAGTACCTATTTAGAAAATTATGTCTTTATTAGTTGAGCATAAAATAGAACATAATTTCTTTTCTCTAAACACATGCTGAAAAAATAGCATAATAATTCTTATCCTTATAAAATTATGTGCACTTCAAATGTGTTGCAAATAAAGTATAACACACCTTCCAAGAGAAGAAATACTTTAATTTATTTTCATACAAATCTACTATATGAATACAAAATGAATATAAGTCCACCACATGAATACAACAACAAGATATTGTTGGCTTCAAAGCAACATTCATCTCATCAAGGGGCTGCATTGCTAGACTTGCAACATTTAAAGGTAGACTGAGTATATTTTCTATGTTGCTAGCTTCAAAGCAACATTCATCTCATCAAGGGTCGCATTGCTAGACTTGCATTACATCCAAATGTTGATAGGATTCTATAGGTATCCATAAGTGCTATTCTCTCTAAAGAATTCTCAGTCATCATCTTTTCAAAGGCATGTTTTTTAATACACTTTAATAGTGCACTATCAGGCATGTGGCGAGACTATTCAAAATACCCAATTGCATCTTCCCAAAACTGTATAATCTATGTAATTATCCATCCTAATGCATATATGTCTGTCTGAGGGCTATACACACCTCTCCTAGAAAAACATTGAAGCTCAGGTGCAAACCACTTCTTTCATGCATGCTCTTGCTCTTTCTTATGCTTCCTTTGTGTAAATTGTTGGTCAGTCTCTAGAGGTGTCTTCTTCATATCCTTAAAAGCTTTTCTAGTCTCTGAAGAAACTAGTGCCATCCCTCAATCAATTATGCCAACTTTACATGCACCATTTGTTGTGAAATCTAATAGAATGTTACTAGGATGTAAGTCTGTATGAATCCATTGACCCTTATGTAACCTTGCTAGTCTAGTAATGAGTGCATGTATAATGTGGTGCACATTTGAACTAAAGTAGTTAATTTGCTCTATTTGCTCCCTTGTGCATACATCTTCCAATGTTCCTTGTGCCCTTGCCTTCGTTTCTTTGCCTCTTTTTAGGACTATGTCAACATAGCGCCTAAACTTGCCTTGCTCATATGGTAAAGTTCTCATGAAGTCCATCAAGCTACCACCATTAAAATATGGTGTGATAGTCCATAAGGGCTCTTCTGGAGTCGCTGTAATAACACGAACAAGCACAGGATGCCGAATTTGCATTTGTGCCTCCTTCCTTGCCTCTCGTGTACGATCCCCTACATCACCCTTATATTGCTTTCCAGCATAGCATATATGCTGTAATAATCTTGGAGCACCTGTGAGTTGTACTTTGTAGACAAATCCATATGTTCCAGAACCTATCTTTTCACCAACTTGGATCTTATTTTCAGTTATGTACATCATGAAGGACACATTGCTTATATGACTTACCCTAATCTATAGCTTTTGAGAATCACTATCTTGTACTTCTCGTGTTTTTCCATTCAAAATCCTTGCACTTTCTTCTCCTTTTGCTACTTCCTCCGCCCTTCTGAAAGCAATTGCTGACTTTTTCTCCCAACTTACAGCTAGTATGGTTTTTACATCCGACTTTATAACCTTTGTCTTATTTTTAGCCCAAAAGGAATTCCATAAATGCATCTTTTCCTCATTAATATCATTTGCAAATGTTGGGTTCCTTGCACATGCTTCATTAAACCGGGCCAAGACATTCCCAATGTTGCTCTCTACCCATAGCATAACATCAGTGTCCCATTTTGTGATCCCTACAAGGTGTTTCCTGTTAGGATCTAGTTCTACTTGACGCCTTGTATTCAAAACAACTTTACTCTTTAGAGTATGCAATCTAGAAGTGCTTTCTATGGTCATCTCCATCTCCTTTGCACTCATGTTATTTATCTCTGCAAGAAGCTCATCTCGAAGGACCTGATTGACATACTTCTGTTGTCCTTTAGATAACTCAAAATCAATCGCCTTACGCTTGGATCCTTCCACCCCTAAACAGTATGTAGGATCAAAACAAAAGAGCATTCAAAAATAGTTCTAAATCTAAGAAATGGAACAACTTTATCATATCCCAACATACATGAAATTTATATCAACTTATTAAAAAAAGAATAATCACATCACATCATGCATACCAAACAATAATGCTAGCTACATATTCACAACATAAACTTTAAAAAAATAAATAAGCATATATTTCTGCAGGTTGTCAGCTACAACTAAGGAACTTGGTCCTAGGTCATGGTGCCTCTTAGCCCCTTGCCTTGTGAGCACAGGAACCAGACACCACTTCCTGAACCAAGCCCTTATTTCATGTTTGAAGTCAGAATACTACACTACATAAAGCATGTCAAACCAATTTCAACTTACTCTATACAATCCACCAATAAATACATTAAAAAAGAAAGAGCACATCATAGGCAATGATGCATATGCATATTCACAACAGAAACTTTTAAAAAATATATAAACATACATTTCTTCAGCTTGTCAACTAGATCTAAGAAACTTGGTCCTAGGTCGTGGTGCCTCTTAGCCCCCTGCCTTGTGAGCACAGGAACCAGACACCACTTCCTGAACCAAGCCCTTATTTCATGTTTGAAATCATAATACTACACTACATAAAGCATGCCAAACCTATTTCAACTTACTCTATACAATGCATCAATAAATACATTAAAAAAGAAAGAGCACATCACAGGCAATGATGCATATGCATATTCACAATAGAAACTTTTAAAAAATATATAAGCATACATTTCTTCAACTTGTCAACTAGATCTAAGGAACTTGGTCCTAGGTCGTGGTGCCTCTTAGCCCCCTGCCTTGTGAGTGCAAGAACCAGGCACCACTTCCTAAACCAAGCCCTTATTTCATGTTTGAAATCATAATACTACACTACATAAAGCATGCCAAACCAATTTAAACTTACTCTATACAATGCACCAATAAATACATTAAAAAAGAAAGAGCACATCACAGGCAATGATACATATGCATATTCACAACAGAAACTTGTAAAAAATATATAAGCATACATTTCTTCAGCTTGTCAACTAGATCTAAGAAACTTGGTCCTAGGTCGTGGTGCCTCTTAGCCCACTGCCTTGTGAGCACAGGAACTAGACACCACTTCCTGAACCAAGCCCTTATTTCATGTTTGAAGTCATAATACTACACTACATAAAGCATGCCAAACCAATTTCAACTTACTCTATACAATGCACCAATAAATACATGAAAAAAGAAAGAGCACATCACAGGCAAAGATGCATATGCATATTCACAATAGAAACTTTTAAAAAATATATAAGCATACATTTCTTCAACTGTTCAACTAGATCTAAGAAACTTGGTCCTAGGTCGTGGTGCCTCTTAGCCCCCTGCCTTGTGAGCGCAGGAACCAGACACCACTTCCTGAACCAAGCCCTTATTTCATGTTTGAAATCATAATACTACTCTACATAAAGCATGCCAAACTAATTTTAACTTACTCTATACAATGCACCAATAAATACATTAAAAAAGACTTGCTACCCATGTGGCAGCAGATCTGCTGCCTACATGCCAACCTTAATTCTTTCCTTACTGTAGTCAATCCTCTACAGCTACTGACTATGGTGTGTATGAAAGACGAAAATTCAAATAGACATAGATAAGGGTCTATTGGGAAAGGTTCCTCTTCATCAAAGACTGCAGATTGAATTCCATTTTATGTCTTTAGAGGATGCTGCATGATGCTAGCTTATGTAGATGTATGCTTTTATTCCTATGTACTTTAAGAGTGGCTACTTTTTGCAAGTAGTTTTTCTCGTTTCTTTTTTCTAGACTTCTGAGCATGTTGAGCAATGAAGGTGCTTCCTTCTACTCTAGATTTTAAGAATCACATCTGGTAAGCTTCCTGCTTGATCGTTAAGCTTTGCCATGGCTCACACACCTATTTCTTAAGGAAGGATAATGCCCATTCTTTCCAAGGAATGACATGAATGTTATTGTGTATTACCCCCTTCATATGTCTAACAATGTTCCGTAGTATGTACGAAAGAGTTTGTATTTCTTTTATGCATAATGAGTTTGTATTTCTACAAGCAGCCGACAACTATGCAGATGAGTATGCAGATGAAGAGAGAACATCACCAAGCTACAACGTAGATTAAGAGAGAATTTTGTCAACGTGTCTCTACAAATATGCAAATTAATAGAGAACGTCATCATTGGAGGGTAGAGAAAAAACTTCAATCGCTAAGGGCATCCGTGAGCTTGTAGAACGACCAAGACAGAGGCAATGATCTAAGTTCTCACTAGATTTTGCCTGGCACAACCAACAACCAACAGTAGTTGATTTCAACATGTCAACAGCCCTAATCTCCCTCAAAGCTCAACCTGTTGGCAGCCACAAATTCAGATTTATGTATTTGAATACATCTTCAATGCACTGATCAGTACTTTGGAGACTACCAAGCAACTTTACATACACTACCACATAGAAACATAGCAGCCTCAACACTTGGATTATACAGTGAATTAACGACTCAAAGAATCAAAGAAATAGCTCAAAAAAAAACACGAATCGGACAAGAAAACTACACATCTAAAATTAGAGGGAGAGATGCCTGAGTGGGACACTCACATACGAGAAATTGTGATGCTGCCAATCGAAAGATGCAGAAAATATTGTCACTACTGGATCACGAGAGAGAGAGAAGAAGGGTACCAGCCCTTCTGCTGAGAGCAAGATTCGGGCTGCATCGATCAACGGGGTGGTGATCAGCAGTGGATGGTCGATGGAGGGAGTCGATTGTGTGGATATATTATTATATCAAAAAGAAAAGCTCTACGCAGTGCGGATTGTGCTCTCAATCAAAGGTGGTGTCAATGAAAGGTGGTGCGCAATCAAGCTAATGCCATAGGGAATTTGGAAACCTCGATGTCGTACTATTGACATATAACATAATCCACATAAGGAGATGCCAACAATGATTCAGTTTTGGTCTCGACACACAGTGATGCAGGGAGCAGTGCACCCAATGAAGGCAGTCTGAGAAATCCCTCAGTGCTTACTGCAGGAAATAATTGCACAGGGGAAGCACAACACCCTCGAATAATCGCAGTTTCGATAACATCCAGTAGGAAAGGCCATCCTCGGTTGGCAATGCAAACATCTCCACGAGAGAGAGAGAGAGATGAGAAGCCACATGAGCGAGAGGCAATAAGAGGAATGAGGATAAGCAAGGGGGTACAAGCAGGGCGGAAAGGGCAATGGATGGTGGGAAGATGAAGAGCAAGAGGAAGGTGAAGAAGATGAGACGGAGTAGAGCTATGAATTGACAAGACGATGAATAGCAAGCAGGAGCGAACCTGAGGTGGATGAAAAAGATGCTAATACTCCTAACACAAGTAATTGCCAATCCGGTTATCCCGAGCTTGTTTCATCAATGTAGCCTCAGATCATGCATTGCAAAAGAGATAGACCGGCGGATCATGACTCGTGAGAGAAAGGCAGAAGTCGGGGCAACTTCAGAGGCCCAAAGAAATGCATGCAAAAATGAGACATGCATGTCACAGACTGTATAAAAAGAGATACGAGCTACAATCGTCAAGATGGGCTTGAACTCTGGGCCAAGACCCAGAGAAAGCCATTGCAAAGGCCACGAGTCCATGAAGCACTAGGATACCACGTCTGAGGGACCCCCACGAGCTCACGACAGAGAGTCAAGACTTGCCTCAAGAGGTGCTGGTACTGCAGTTCCCATTCCACCATGAAGCTCCATGGATTGTGAAGAAATTTGCGTGATAGAAAACTCTTACCTGAATTCTGAGGAACGAATAGTTTCCTTTGTCCAGAATCAAGCGCGGAACTGCTATGCTCTCATTCCAAAAATGATGAATCTGGGTATATATGCGCTGCAGCTAAGCTCTGTTCAAAAACTGGTGCGGGCTCCAAGATGCTGTAAATCACAGCCCACTGAAGAAATATGTAGAGCAGTCATCAGTTGGCTCAAGAGAAACAGCAACAAAGAGATGAGCACTGAGCAGATGAGCGAACTTCTGGCATCTGTGAACTTTCGGCACACAACATAACTACTAACGTGAATCGTGATCATGCCCATATTTTAATCGAATCACAAGTATTTACGAATCACAATGACATAGAACACTACGAGTAACGAGACTCATAAAACCACCTCCAACTTACACAAAATGGCGAAGCGTCATGATAGCAAGGCGAAGCGTCACGATAGCTGTTTGTCCCAACTCAAGGATCCAATGTGTCAAGCATGGGAGACGAGAGGAAGGGAATCTATGAGAGCAAAGGCCAAGCATACTACACTCTGGCACAACCTAATATCTCACAACGGCCTACATTATGACCACCTAAGTGGCAGTGCCGTCGGCTTTAACCCATTCCTCTAAAAATAATCAAATTAATTAATACACCTTAGAAAGAGGAATGCCCTCCTCCCCACCTCTAGAATTTGATCCCATAGGTGGTCTCCTTTAAGATCTAGTGGGTAGCTCGTGGCAAGTCACCGTGGTCTCATATTATATATATAATTCCACAGCTTTGCAACTACTTGTTTTTCAGAATTGTCAAGTATAAATCGTTACGTAGTTCGAATTTATGAGCTTCTGTAATACAATTGAATGGACCCAAATCAGTTTCACTGGCAATGGATTCTGGGTGCCATTACTACTCTATCCATGAAGATCCATGTACTTCTTCAAATCTGTGTCCATGTATTCAAATACCAGGTTCAGAAGCAGCTCGCTCTTCTTCTAAACATGCTCTATGCATAGCAGCCTGCAAACAATGGAAGGGTTGCTTAATGTGAAAATGGAAGTAACAGGACACCACAGTTAGCGAGGAATTAGTGAGCAAAAAGAGACAGAAGAGAAGCTAAAAGTAAAAGAGGAGTTGTTACGACAAAAAGCTCCAACAGAAAGCCGTAGCTACTATATCAACACATAGAAAAGGGATAGCAGCACCAAGGTACTAGTGGATAGCCTAGCTGCCTATGAGAGCCATAGTGCCAGCAGTTGCAAGAGAGGGAAGAACGAGACCTTGCGAGTTGAGTAACGACCTTGAATGTGGAGTAAGTAGTAGAATTGCAGAGAGGAGATAAGGCTACAACATAGAAAATAAAGCCCACAGGAATTTGGCGCACTGATAGCCGAGCTACAAGTGGACACAAATAGAGGCTTGAATGAAGGGATGGGTTGTTTGTAGAAGGAGAGAACCTGTTTGAAGGAGGCATGGTAGGGAAGGCACTTGAGATGGTAAGGAGGAGGAGGAGAGCAAGTCGGTTGATGAAGTTGGGATGTAGTGAAGCATAACCAAAGGAGTCGGGAGCTTAATAGAGATGCAAGAATTTCAAAAAAGGAGGCAAAGAGTAGGATGGAGTGCTCAGTGCACCAAAAAAAAGGGGTTACAGAGGTGAGGTGCAAGTGCGAGGATGTAAGGATAAGAGCTAGAAGGTGGCAGTGCATAACAGTGCATAATGGCTCCAAGATGGCAGTGTATAACGGTTAGGGGGTGTGGTTTGGTGGGTATTATGTGTAACTGAAGGTGCATGTGGAGATAGATAGCACCTTTCATTTGCACTGAGTCCAAATGAGTAAGAAGGTACAACGATAAATTAAAAAGTTACATGGTAAACAACCATAGGAAATTAAGAAGGAAGCAATTAAAGGAAAATAATCACTATATAAGTATATATATGGGGAAAGTATCTAAAGACTCAAATGCAAGTTTAAAATCACATATACCATAGGAGATCATTAATCATGTATTTTAGATTACGGATTGCATTTACATTTTATGCAATATCAAATGGCTTCATGTTCAAATAGATAAAACCTCTACATTATTATCATTCTAGCAAACATTAAATGTTAACACTAGATTATACTTGATTGCACAAGTCTTCTTTTGGTGCTTAATTCTATAGATCTACCCAAATTTTTAAATTGTATATATAATATGTTGGCGAAAGTTTCCAAATATATTTATCTATTATATAAAACTTTGGCGAATTTTCATGGACTTTATTTATAATTTTATAATCTTAAAGGCTAAACCTAGCTCTTTTTTTAATTTTAGTTTCAAATTCTGGCGAATATACTAAGCTCTTATTTTTATAAAAGCATATAAACTTTCACAAGCCATATAAAACTTTTGCTTATTAATGAAACTAACGCGAAAAAATCATCCATGCTATGGAGAGATGATGAAGACCTAAGGATGACCTCTATTGTGCCTCAAGAGAAAAAATGCATCAAAGTAATAGACACGGAGCTGCTTAATAATATCAACCTTTATTGCATGCTTAATAGTGATGTGATGAAAAGATGGGTGACAAGATACGAGGATGCAAAGGCAAGAAGACAAGGAGAAAGGGCCCTCGTTCGTACACACCATGGACCTCGTGTGCCATACCCTCAGCATCTAAGAGCACTTCCAAAGGATATTCATGTGGATTGGCTACTTGACAAAATGGAGAGAGCAGAGAGAGTTGAGGGGATGCATATCACAATGGAAGAATGGGAGTATGCTAGAGGATGCATGAGCAAGGTCAGTAAATAGAATGTTATGCATAAGTTAGGAGCTTTCAACAATTTAGATTGCTTATATAATTGATTTTGTCTTGGTATAGTGTACTATGTTCAATGCTATATGGTGTGAGGGCAAGCGTTTTCGAACACAACGGATTGATAATAAGAGAAACACACAAGATTGCGATGTCATTGCTAGCTTTGAGGGAGCCAATGGAGCCATGGATGATTATTGTGGCATAATCCAAGATATTATTAACCTTGACTTTCGACGCTTCTTTGTGTATGTTTTGGATGTAAAGTGGTTTAAGGACATGGTGGAAAGAGGCCCTAATGCAATAATCGAACGCCATGCAAGTGGTTTTGTAACTATTAACTCCACAAAGTTTTGGCAAAGTGAGAACGACACACTAGTACTACCGCAACAATGTGAATAGGTATTGTACACACATATAAAAATACTCACTTTTAAATATTTGATACCTTCGATGTAAGGAAAATAACATGACTGTATTTGTGTTTGAATTAGGTTGTCTATCAACCAATGCTGGATAATAATAGGTGGTGGCATGTCATACCTATTATGCCACGTTTCAAAGTGATGTATAGTACATTTACTAATATGGAGCGTATGGAGGGTGATCATGGCTATGGAGCTGATGATGATCGTGATACGAGAGGAGGAGGATCATGAGATTGGAGCTACAGATATTGAAGCCATTACTCATGAGGACAAGCCTACCATTGGTGATGCTGATTTCGATGAGCACATGAGTAGCACAAGTAGTAGTGGGTTGAATGTATTTGTAAATCTCAACACTGGTTTGGATTTGAAGTAGATAGTTTGGCAAGAGTTGATCTCATTGAGGATGAGATTGAACCATAGCCCATCATTGATATTAGCAAAACTAATTTACATATTGTCTCATTCTCCTCACCTCACTTAATTTTTGTATATGTGGGTTTGCCAAAAAGCATTGATATTTTTGTTAAAGTTATGTGCTTTGGTGATCATGGGCAATGTTTGGAAAGCAATGATGTACATTTATCAGCCTACACCAAAATCTCACTTTCTGTATTCTCTATTTTGCATCTAGATCCACGTCTAATCCACAGTGCAGACGTGCTAATAGACGCACTAATAGACACGCAAATAGACACTAGCTAGACACACAAATAGATGCACTATTAGACATGCTATTGGACGTGCCTATATTTTTACTATTCTAGCAACGCTTATAGACGTGTCTGCAATTTTGCACGTCTATCAAGCACGTCTATAGTTGCTTTGTCTTGTTGTGTGGGGCGCCAACTCAATATGTAATATTTTAACTACCCTCGTCCAAAATCTAGGGTATGGGGGGACAAGGTCCATATATAATATGGATGGATTTACTTTAAAAAATTCAAATATGCAAGGGAAAAATATGAAAATTTCATGTCCCCTCCCACAAAATATAAGGTATATATCTTGAAAAATATGCAAAATTTTAACATTTGTATATATTTTTCATAATATGTGAGGCCAAGTGGGGAGGATATTTTTGGATGAGGGCGGGTAAAATAAAATATATACTAAAATATGGAAACCCATCTCGTTTGACATTAATGTAACTTTTTCATAGCTACCAAAATTTCAAGGTGTGAAGGCATATTTGAAGATCTTTTAGTGTAGAACACAACCATGTTGATTTGAATAATTTCTACTCATGGCATATTGTTGAATTCATTCATACTCAACATTTTGATAGGTTTCTTACTAAGGGGAGTTCGCATCCTAGGTTTGTGGGCTCCTAATGAGTATAGGTGAGCCTTGTTGCCATGCCCTACAACCACACCTTCAAGCTGATCCTCCCCGAAAACCAATGGTGAGGTAGTGCTTGATCTTGGCTAGATCTTAGTTCCTTGACCTCCTTGCTACTCTGGAATGTAGCCAATGGTGAGGCCCAAGCTTCTCCTATGATCCATCCTTGTTACCTAGGGATGAAGCCTCCTATGAGCTCTTTCACTACAAGGCATAGGCCATTTTCCGACGGAAATACCGACACTTTTTACATTAATTTTTTCTTTTCACGGGCGCAAACATCGCTATAAGTGTTGCTAAAAGCGTCGAAAAAGGAGCGTTGCTATATAGCGACACTGGCAAACATCGCTATATAGCGACGATGCAAACGTCGCTATATAGCGACACTGTTAATCATCGCTATATAGCGACATTGGTAAACGTCGCTATATAGCGACGATTAATAGAAGTAAAAAAAAAGGGTTGGTGGGGCTAAACAGGGCTTCCTTTTGGCCCTATTTAGCCCCACTAATCCTTTTTTTTTTTTGTAATTACAAAAGAAAGTTTTTTATAACAAAATTTCCCTTGCTTGCAGGGTGATACAAAATTGTTCTTGTGAAATAATGAGTAACAAATGCATATACATGTTGGACATATACAACAGTGTTTGTAACAAAATTACCATGCCGAAAGGGCAATACAAAATTGCTTAAACGAGCAGATATACAAAATGCTACTACCACTACTCATCCGAATCCGAATCATCTTCGTCTTGTTGGCCTGTTCCTTGGTCCTCGACACCTGTGTCTTCTCCCTCGTCCTCGCCACCTGCGTCCGATCCTTGGCCCTATTGATCGCTTGCCTCTGATGATGGGATGCTTGAGCTTTGACCCTAAGAGTGAACCATATAAATCGAAAATTAGATTGGAACTTAAATTAAAAAGTGAGATTACAAGTAGGAGTAAACTTATACCGTGCGAGCAGCCACCTTAGCCCAATCGACTGTCGCTCCCATTGCCTCTTGCTCAATGAACCACAGCTTTGTTCCTATCCGAAATGCGCACCGCGTCTCTGCATCTGTGGGAAGACGACCCATCGCAGCTTGCTGTGGATCCAATTTATGAGAGTTAGAGTTAGCTAAAGTGCATGTAATATGTAAGTAAAACAAATAGAACAATACATTAAATGGGAAGAAGTAGACTTACCACGGTTGCCTCGAATGCATACCATCCACCTGCACCAAAGTGCGAAGTACCTACAACATCCAGCTTTCTCTTCACAGCCCTCCTCTGACCCTCGAACATTTCGGGATGGTCCCTATGTTGCTTCTTGAAGTACTTCCAATTAGCTTTGTCTGTCCAACTGGGTTTAGCCAACCCCTTTGTAATGGAAGTACGCAAGGATGATCTACGATGCTT
This sequence comes from Dipteris shenzhenensis, assembly GCF_047967505.1. NCBI lineage: Eukaryota > Viridiplantae > Streptophyta > Polypodiopsida > Gleicheniales > Dipteridaceae > Dipteris > Dipteris shenzhenensis. Next base: position 47,882,811 of record NC_141618.1, read on the forward strand.
CAGGACCAAACCCATGCGCTCTCGCATATAATCATCATTAAACTCCACATTTGACGGATTAGGGTATCTTTGTTTTAACTCATCGATCACTGCCTACTTCTTTTGGGCATCTTAATACCGCTAATCGATATTTATGCCGCTCTTGAAGTGATGACTCATCAACCTGCTCATGGTGGCCATCACTGCTTTGCCCTTTTTATCTTCTATTATCTCTCCGGCAGATGTGATTTGATAGCAGAGATCCCCTAATGAGTAAGGGGGATTGACGGTAGCAGAGTCTGAAGGAGTGGAAGCTGCACGAGCGCTTTCGGAGCAAGGAGTAGCAGTGGGAGTAGGAGAGGGAAAGGGACCTGACTGATACTGTGTCTCCGGACCAAGTGGAGACCTAAAGGAGCATGAGTGTGCTGACTCATCTACATCTCCCGAGTCAGCATAACATGAGCCGCCTGTCCTACTCTTCCTTCCCTTGCGAGAGGCATGCGCAGGTGATGATCCCACGGTCGAAGGGGCGTGAGGGGATGGCTGGGCAGTACCTCCACCCGTCGATGTAGGGGAAGGAATTGCGAGGTCCTCTAAGAGAGTAGAGAGAAGAATCTCGCTGCCTCCTCATCGCTCATCTGCACTACAAACTCGTCGGGACTCCCGACAAAGCCATGCGCGATTAGCAAAGGAGTTCCCCGAGGGGTAGTCACAGTGCTATGTGGAAGAGGGGCCGGACCAGGGGTAGCCGTAGTGCTAGGTCCGAGAGGAGTCAGACCAGGGGTAGTCCTCGGGATAGTCGTCTGAGAGGAATCAAAGTTCTTTGGAGCATATAGATCGTGAGCTCTCCTCCTGCGAGGCTGTCCGTACTCGTCAGATGAGCGACGTGATCCCATGTCTAACATAGACACAAATACGAAAACAGAAAACAAAAAAACAAACATAAGCATTCTCATAGGCATAGGCATAGGCAAGAAGAGAGAAGAGGGAAAGGAAAGAAGAGGGAAAGGAAAGAGGGAAAGAAGATGGAAAGGAAAGAGGGAAAGAAGATGCTTCTCTCATTCTCTATTTCTGCATAAGCATGAGCTTATGCGAAAACTGAAGCATAAGCTCATGCTCATGCATGAGCATAAGCATGAGCTTATGCTTATGCTTATGCTTAAGCATAGGCATCGGAAATAGAGAAGGAGCTTATGCGGAAATAGAGAAGGAGTTTCCGCATAAGCTTCTCTCATTCTCTATTTCCGCATAAGCTCATGCATAAGCATGAGCTTATGCCGAAACTTAAGCATAAGCTCATGCTCATGCATGAGCATAGCATGAGCTTATGCTTATGCTTATGCTTAAGCATAGGCATCGGAAATAGAGAAGGAGCTTATGCGGAAATAGAGAATGAGTTTTCACATAAGCTTCTCTCATTCTCTATTTCCGCATAAGCTCATGCATAAGCATGAGCTTATGCGGAAACTTAAGCATAAGCTCATGCTCATGCATGAGCATAAGCATGAGCTTATGCTCATGCGGAAAAAGAGAAGGAGCTTATGCGGAAATAGAGAATGAGTTTCTGCATAAGCTTCTCTCATTCTCTATTTCCGCATAAGCTCATGCATAAGCATGAGCTTATGCGGAAACTTAAGCATAAGCTCATGCTCATGCATGAGCATAAGCATAAGCTCATGCGGAAGCTCAGGCAGAAAAAGAGAAGGACTTATGCGGAAATAGAGAATGAGATTCCGCATAAGCTTCTCTCATTCTCTATTTCCGCATAAGCTCATGCATAAGCATGAGCTTATGCGAAAACTTAAGCATAAGCTCATGCTCATGCATGAGCATAAGCATAAGCTCATGCGGAAGCTCATGCGGAAAAAGAGAAGGAGCTTATGCGGAAATAGAGAATGAGTTTCCGCATAAGCTTCTCTCATTCTCTATTTCCGCATAAGCTCATGCATAAGCATGAGCTTATGCGGAAACTTAAGCATAAGCTCATGCTCATGCATGAGCATAAGCATAAGCTCATGTGGAAGCTCATGGAGAAAAAGAGAAGGAGCTTATGCAAAAATAGAGAATGAGTTTCCGCATAAGCTTCTCTCATTCTCTATTTCCGCATAAGCTCATGCATAAGCATGAGCTTATGCGGAAACTTAAGCATAAGCTCATGCTCATGCATGAGCATAAGCATAAGCTTATGCTTATGCTTAAGCATAAGCATAAGCATAAGCTCATGCGGAAAAAGAGAAGGAGCTTATGCGGAAATAGAGAAAGAGTTACCGCATAAGCTTCTCTCATTCTCTATTTCCGCATAAGCTCATGCATAAGCATAAGCTTATGCGAAAACTTAAGCATAAGCTCATGCTCATGCATGAGCATAAGCATGAGCTTATGCTTATGCTTATGCATAAGCATAAGCTCATGCTCATGCATGAGCATAAGCATGAGCTTATGCTTATGCTTATGCATAAGCATAAGCTCATGCTTATGCTCATGCAAAAAAAGAGAAGGAGCTTATGCGAAAAAAGAGAAGGAGCTTATGCAAAAAAAGAGAAGGAGCTTATGCGGAAATAGAGAATGAGAGAAGCATAAGCTTCTCTCATTCTCTATTTCCGTATAAGCTCACGCATAAGCATGACTTATGCGGAAACTTAAGCATAAGCTCATTATGCTCATGCGAAAAAAGAGAAGGAGCTTATGCGGAAATAGAGAATGAGAGAAGCATTTCTGCATAAGCTCACGCATAAGCATGAGCTTATGCGGAAACTTAAGCATAAGCTCATGCTCATGTATGAGCATAAGTATGAGCTTATGCTTATGCTTATGCTTAAGCATAAGCATAAGCATAAGCATAAGCATAAGCATAAGCTTCTCTCATTCTCTATTTCCGCATAAGCTCATGCATAAGCATGAGCTTATGCGGAAACTTAAGCATAAGCTCATGCTCATGTATGAGCATAAGCATGAGCTTATGCTTAAGCATAAGCATAAGCATAAGCTCATGCTTATGCTCATGCATGAGCATGAGCTTATGCTTAAGTTTCCGCATAAGCTCCTTCTCTCATTCTCTATTTCCGCATAAGCTCACACATAAGCATGAGCTTATGTGGAAACTTAAGCATAAGCTCATGCTTATGCTCATGCGAAAAAAGAGAAGGAGCTTATGCGGAAATAGAGAACGAGAAATAGAGAAGGAGCTTCTCTCATTCTCTATTTTCGCATAAGCTCACGCATAAGCATGAGCTTATGTGGAAACTTAAGCATAAGCTCATGCTCATGCAAAAAAAGAGAAGGAGCTTATGCATAAGCTCATGCTCATGCATGAGCATAAGCTCATGCTCATGCATTAGCATAAGCATAAGCTCCTTCTTATACGAAAACATTCGCATAAGCTCATGCTCATGCATTAGCATAAGCATAAGCTCGTGCTTATGCTCATGCATGAGCATGAGCTTATGCAAATGAGAGAAGGGGGAAATAGAGAAGGGGGAAAGAGAGAAGGGGGAATGAGAGAAGCATAAGCATAAGAGAATAAGAGGGAAAGGAAAGAGAGAAGGGAAAAGAGATGAGGGGGAAAGAGAGAAGGGGGAAAAAGAGAATAAGAGAAGAGGGAAAAAAGAGAAGGGGGAAAAAGGAGAATAAGATAAGAGGGAAGAAGAAAAGAGTGGGAGGGGAAGAGAGGGTTCCTACGCCCATCACTGCAGCTAGCGCTTAAGGCGCTAGCTGCAGGCCAATGCAAATAACAAAAATAATAAATGGAAAAAAGAGGAAGCACTTACCTAAAAAAGTATGTCCCGCTCGGTGTAGTGGACTGGCCCTACAAAAGAGAGAAAACAACCCATTTTTTCAAATAAGATGTTAGTGGAAGGAGGAGATTACAAAAGCAAGTTCTTGAAGAGAGGAGATTGAGGAGACAAGGAAAGGAGGAGATTGAGGAGACAAGGAGAAAGAGAAGGAAGAGAAATATAGAAAAAAGAGGTGAGTTTTCTTTCTTTCTTGAAATCTCGTTTTTTGTTTCAATCCTTTCAAAACAAGCATGAAAACTAGTTACACTTTTAGCAATACAAGAAGAAACACTCACAAAACTAAAGCTAACAAACAAACAACCTACATTGTTGAAACAAACTCACCTCTTGAAGAACTTTCTTTCAAGAAACCAAAGAGGGAAAAGGATAGAGAGGGAGTACAAGAGGTAGGAGAAGAGTGAGGAGTGGAAAATAGAGTGGGAGGTTGCTTGGAATAGGTGGGAGGTCGTCGAAAATAGGTGAGAGCAGATTTTGGGTTGCTTACTTGAGAGATTAGGGAATAGTATGAAGAAAACGCTGCGCGTTTAGTGTTTCGGGTTTTAACCCACAGCGTCACTATATAGCGACGCTCATTCGTCACTATATAGAGACATTTTTAATTAAAAAAGTCGCTATATAGCAACGGAACAGAGCATCGCTATATAGCGACGCTTACTGTCTCTTTTTTAATATGGCCTCAAGAGAAGCTCAAACATGCTATTTTATAATTGTCAATATCTCCTCTTCATGCTTATGTTGTGATTTTATAAGTGTAGATGGAAGGGACGAGTGGAAGCTCGTCCGATGATGCGCCAACGCCTGGGAGCACGAAGTGGCTTACGGAGAGGTTATACTATCATTGCACTCATTGCAAGCGAGAAGTACGACATCAACGTCGTATTATCATGCGCCACTTGCGGATGTATGGGGAGGAGCTGGAACCAGTACTCCCCATTGGTGTTGCACATGTTGATGGATCATCGGTAAGTCAAAGCTATTTAAGTTCACAATCTTATTGTATACTAGGAAATAGAAGATCTTATATTTACACGAAATCTTAAAATAGGATGAGGAGGGTGACAAGGGTACACATATACCTTCTCACTTTCAACAAGACTATAGTCTCCCGGATGACGATGAGGGTATGGTCGACATGATGGATTCCATTTTTAGGGGCACTACATCCCACGTACACGTGATGTCAAAGTCTAAGGTCAAAATGCGAGAGTTGCAATCAACACAATTGTACGAGGGTGCTAGGATGTCTAAACTACATGCTTGTCTCTCAATCTTGAATCTACAAGTACAGTATGGGTGGTCGGATACAAGTGTCTCGGCCTTAATGAGGTTAGCCCTTGCATTAATTTGACTCATTATTTGGATATTGTTTGTTTTGAGAATCATCATTTGGATAGTGTCTTTGTCATAGGTTGCTCCAGAAGATGTTCCTGCACCAAATACCATGCCTGCATCAAGAGATGAAGCAAAAAAGATGCTAACAACGGTGGGTATGGATTATGATACCATCCATGCTTGCCGTAATGATTGTATTCTCTTTCGTCGTGAGCATGGAGATTTGGCTAGTTGTCCAAAGTGTGGGAAACAATGATATAGAGATGACTTGTAGGGTGAGCGGATACCGGTAAAGGTCTTAAGACACTTTCCCATCATTACAAGAATACAACACATGTTTCGATGCAAATCCATAGCGGAGTTGATGACATGGCATGCATCTCATCGGTCCACTGATCACACATTGAGGATTCCCGCAGATTGTGTAGCTTGGAAGCACATAGATAATTAGTGGCCGGACTTTGCGAGGGAGCCATGCAACTTATTTACATCTTGGGCTAGCCATGGACGGCGTGAATCCTTTCAGGTTATGCTCGACATCTTGGTCGACATGGCCCATAGTCGTGGTGAATTACAATATCCCACCATGGCTAACAATAAAAAAGGGACACCTCATGCTTGCACTACATGGCAAAAAACATGGACGTGTACATGGCACTAACACATTCATGCACGCGTGCAGGATTTGTTACAAGTGGGTACCATGCTTGTCCTGCGGCTCTGAAATCGCTTGCACGCTACTCCAAACATATGAGGAAAAATGTTTATAAAGGTCATGCTCGACACCTTCCGCTCGACCATCTCGCACGTGGAGGTCAGCTTGATCCACTACCATCATATTTGAAGGCAAGTGATTGGATTCAAGCTTAGAGGGTGAATGGAGAGGAACCTCCTCCTGGTATGAAGAGGCTATCGATCTTTCACGAGCTTTCTTATTGGGGTCAGTTACAAATCAATCATCTCTTGGTTCCCATGCATATCTTCAAGAATGTGGGGGCTACTATTTGGGCACACTTGGTTGGTTCTAAGGACTCGAGAGGAGTGCGAGAAGACTTGCGTGTTGCAGTTTGAGCAGTGTACGCTCATTCGTGGTGTGCATTGGGTTGCAGTGGATGATTTGTAGGCCATTTGGATGCATTGCGGTCCTTATTGGATGTGCTAATAGGCCCAAATTGCCTTGTGGGATGCTATTTTTATGGACACTTTGCATATGGATGCTATAAACTTTTCTTTGTGGAAAGAACAGATAAGGGATGTGCTTATTCAAAAGAAGCAGATTAAACCCTTGGCAGGGATTGAAGCTAAGCCTGCAAATATGTCTGAGGATGATTGGAATGAGTTGGATGCATTAGCAAAGTCTACTATTAGACTTCATCTTGCAGAGTCAGTTTATTTCATAGTAGTAAATGAGCAGACTATGGAAGATTTGTGGAAGAAACTATGTGCCACTTATGAAAAGGAAACTACCTCTAATAAAGTTTACCTCATGAAGAGGTTGTTTGAGCTGCAGATGAAAGAAGGGGTCTCCATCGCTTCTCACTTGAATGAATTCAATATTATTTTCAGCCAGCTTCACAGAAGATGAATTTTGATGCAGAGACTAAGGCAATATTTCTCTTATGTTCATTGCCATCCTCATGGGATACCTTCCGTACAGCTGTTAGTAACTCTGCACCTGGTGGAGTACTGAAATTTGATGATGTTGTGGGTAGCTTGTTGGCCGAGGAGATTAGACGGAAGTCTATGGATGGCAACAAGCAAGATGCAGCCTTAAATGTGCAAAGGGGTAGATCATAGTTCAGGGGGAAGTCCCAAGAAAGAGGGAAGTCTCGTAGCAAATCCAAGGCATAGAACATTGAGTGTTACCACTGTGACAAGAAGGGCCATATGAAAAAGGATTGCTACAAGCTAAAAAGAGAGCAAAAGGATAAGAAAAAGAATGCAAATTGGGGTGCAAATCAAAAGGAAGAGAGTCCAAGGGAGGACAAAGGAAAAGTGAAGATCGAGGAGATCAATGCAGTCACACATGATAGTGACAATGACGTTCTCTTCATGTCTAGTTTATCTGCAAAGTTGCTTACCACTTCAGATGATGCATATTCCCAGGATTGGATTTTGGATTCTGGTGCTTCATCCCATGTTACTTCCCATAGGGAATGGTTCTCCACTTATGATAATGGAAAGATAGGTTGTGTGCATCTTGGAAATGACTATGCATGTGACATAGTGGGACTAGGTGACATAAAGTTTTCTTTTGCAAATGGGTCTGCATTTATTTATGTGAGACATGTGCCTAAGTTGACCAAGAGTCTTATTTTAGTGGGTCAGCTAGATGATGCTGGTTTTCACACCACTTTTGGCTTTCAGAGTTGGAAAATTCAAAAGGGCTTTATGCTTTTGGCTAGGGGTGCCAAGTGTGGGACTTTGTATCCCATACATGTATCAGGGGTATTTGATCATGTTGTTGCAATAACCGAGCAGCCAAGCACTTCTTTGTGGCATTGCAGGTTAGGGCACATGAGCCAGAATGGAATGAAACTCTTATGCCGTTTGGGTTATGTACCGCATTTGAGTTTCTCTGATTTTGAAATTTGTGAGCACTGTCTCTATGGGAAGCAGACTAAATCAGCCCATAAAAGAAGGGGAAAGAAAGAGTCTGAAAAGCTTGATTTGGTGCATTCAAACGTATGTGATCCCATGCCTACACGATCATTAGGCGGGGCTGAATACTATGTGACATTCATTGATGATGCAACTAGGAAAATGTGGGCTTATACCTGCGAAGTCAAAGAAACACACACTAAAATAGTAAGACATTAACAAAAATGAATGAAACTGAGAACAAGTGAATAAAAGGTAAAAGGACCTTATTGTCTTGAAAGTTTAAGAGCATCACAACAACAGTGACGCAACAAAGAATGCTTGTCAAACAGAGAATGGAATGGCTGGTCATTCTAAAAGTAGAGGAATGCTTGTTGAAGAGAGAACGGCATCGGAGAACAAGAGAAAGTGGATGGCTATTTTAGGTCACTATGTGGGAAGGTTTCAAAATGGTGCTCTGTTTCAATTTTGGGTCCACATCTCTTGATACGACATGCGAACTATAAAAGAATAAAAAACAAATCTTCTCATCAATGCCACACACTTGTAACAACATAAAATACTATTTTCTTTTTCATATTTTTGCCTTTTTTCATGAAATTTCTATGTTACATTGGCCTTCTCCTCATTGGTTGAGACACATTTTTTTGAAACCCTAAAAGGACCATCCCAAAATAAGCTCCCTTTCTCACTAATGCTTTTGACCTTTCAATTCTTTAATGTCCCATAGGGTAAAGATTTGATCCACTAAATCCCAAATCGGACCATTTCTAAATCCCAACTGGAAGAAATTATCATATTTTCGTAAGGCATCGAAAGCCTTACATTCGTCAAATACCAATCCAGTTTCAAAACAACAAATTTTTCTCAATTCAATAGAAGGTTTACCATGCTCTACAATCCACTCCACATACTCACTATGAAAGAATCTGATCCGTTGAATGAACATCATAGTCAATCTATAGTCATTGTTAATGTTATGGTCCCATGCTAAGAGATTTTCCTCCACTGAGTTAAGACCTACGTATATCTTACATTCACAGTTCTTAAAATATGGGGAGTTAGGAAACTCAGTTACTAGCTCTCTCTTAGCTTGTGTAGAATGAGTGCCACCAATGCAATAGTAATCATATTGGTCCACTTGATGAGCATCAAAGTCATATTTTGTGTAAGAAAACAATACAATGTCTGTGCTCAACAAATAACAAGATCTTGTATGGCTCAACAGATAACAGGATCTTGTATGCAAGAGAAAAAAGCAGATAGTATGGATAATCAAAAATTTGATTACTATAAAACTGACACAGTAGATGGCACTGCCACCTAGCTGTGGGCTCCTGTGTCAGGAGCTTTGATGGCATGATGGAAACAGTAGACGACGGAGGTTGGATGCTAAGGAATCAGGGTTGCTAAAGCCAGTGATGAAATGGGCTTCATGAGCTTGCTCTTATATAGCCACCAGTCATATTCGGTTAGACCCAATTAGGCGACCGACCCAGTCTGCCCAAAACGGTTGACTGGGGGTCGATATCAAAATAGGCCATCAACCATACGATAGAATTGGTGCACAAAATAGGGAAACCAACCTATGGTTACCATTCGGCCCAGAGCCATCTGGGATCATCTGGGGATCCAAACAGTGGGCCCTGCAACCCAAGAGTGGGCTGCCCTGAGAAATGCTCTATCTATCCTTAGTGCGGTCAGTCATGGGATGCCTTCCCACACTTGCATGTAGCCTAGTTGGTAGTGTGCCAATTCCGTCCAGCCATCAGGCCACACATGGCCCCCATCTGGTGTCCAAACCAGGACCTACCAGATAACCGAGCTACTCAAATGCCTTCTCCTCATATGGGGGGATTACCAGTAGAGTTAGCTGGTTCCCGCATAGTTACACGAGAGTGGAGCATTGATGTCTAACATTTTGTTAGACATTGTGCAGGAGGAAGCATTACAAGAAATGGAAGAACATTAGTAAATGGATTGATCTTCATCCTAGTCTTTAGGTTATGCAATTGCAAAGGGTAACATGCACAGATTTCTAATCCTCTCGTTCCAGTGTCATCATCAATAACAGGTTAGTGAAGCTTATTGATATGTATGCAATAATTCCTGACATCCACAAGATTTTCTTTCCCTTATTCAATTTTTGTTTGGAGTCTACAGCTCCAAAACTGAAAGCAACACTAGGGACCTTTGTGAGGAACACATCTTTCGCATCTTGCACATGTTTTTTTTCTCATCCTTCTTTGTCTTAGGTCTTCCACATTTTAGAGTGTATATTTTCCTTTGAGTAGCATGTGAGGACTTGGTTGCAATATCCTCATCTAGATGTCTTGATTGCTCAAGTTGTAAAGCTGGCACTTGCGTAGGTTGAGAGGGAGCAAAAGTGATATGCTTTAGTAGCTCAATGATAATATTTTTGTTGTCTTTGATACATTGACTTATTGCTCTTACAAACTCCATAGGTGTAGAAACATCTTCACAAAAAAGAGTTAATAACAACAACATCACATACCTTCCCTTTATTTTTAAGACTGAAGTGCAGAGCACCAGTGTCATCCTCATCATACCAACAACTCGTAAGAACACCCAAGGATTTTGGTGTACCACACTCAGAAATGCCGTCCTTTCTTGAGATGATCAAGACTGCTCCAATACTTGATGCATGTTTTGTTAGTGACCACTGTTGATTCTCAAAATGCTTTGCTTCATCTGAAATCTCCTCTACTTCAATCTTGATAGCAAGCTCCTGGTTTATACTCTTTCCCATGTCCCTATGAGGAGAACATACTTCTAAGGAAGAATGCAATTGCCTTTTTGATCTCTTCTTTTTAGGTAAAGGAAACAGTTCCTCATGCGAATCATATTGCAGGCTAATTTGATGTGCACCACTCTTCTTGGGAGGAGGCATTAGATCAGCCTCAACATAGCCTTGCTGCTGCTGCTACTACCTCCTTTGTCCTTGAGATTTTCCTTTCCCAACAAGAGGTGACTCAATGTCCTATGCCTTCTTTTGGGCCCTTCCCTTCATACCCTTTCCACCAATTGGTGAGTCAAACTCATCACGAGGCTGCCTTCCTTGATTAGATTTTTGAGAATATGTACGCTTTGTTGGAACTGGACTGTTTGGTTCTAGTGATTCATCTTTATTCCTAGTAATTGCAGCCTTTTTCAATTTGAACTAGAGAGAAGGTTTTTGGCTACATAAAGAATTAGTAGCATGGGTCGAAGGAAGGTGTACCAAGACATAAAAAAGGAAGCCATCAAGCATTTTGTAACAGTTCACGGAAAACCCAACTCGATGATGTTATCAAACAAAGTCATAACTTATGATAGAACTTGATAACATCATTAAATTTTGTCATAATTTATGATGAATATCAATAACATCATTGTTTTTTATCATAACATATGACAAAACTTGATAACATCATCAAGTTTTGTCATAATTCATGACAAAACTCGATAATTCATAATTCATAGATACCCTTACAATTAGCTCAAAACACTCTAGAAACTATCATTAGACACAAAGGCCTATAACTTTTCATAGAGACATGATACCAAAGATTCAAATAAATATAGAGATGCGCCTTGAGATGGATTCACGCTGATATACATTTCGTAAGAAACAAAGAAGCGGCTAGAAAGTTATGGGCAGTTTACTAGACAGGGGTAAAACCTGTCATGAAAACAAACTATCAAACACAGAGACTCATAACTTTTTGCTGTAGTATCTGATGATAAAAAGACATGTGGCTTGAAAAGAGCTTGGCACTGATATAAGTTTCATCAAAATCGGACTAACGAGAGGAAAAATATGAGCAAAACACTAATAGGGGGTTCAAACTATCATGAAAACTGACTGTCAAACACAGAGACTCATAACTTTTTGTTGTAGTATCTGATTCAAGGTCTAATAACACAGAGACATGTGCCTTGAAGAGAGCTTTGCACTAATATAATTTCATCAAAATCGGACTAACGAGCAAAAATTTATGAGCAAAACACTAACAGGGAGTCACACTATCATGAAAACTGCCCTCCACCGTGCTAATTTCGCCTGAGTAGCATGCTCCCTCAAGACTCCACCTTTATCAACGATCCACTCCTCATAGATTTTTCCTAGAAGAGAGTAAGTAACTGCCTTGGTGGCTCAAGAAATGGATGGAACATGTGTGTGCAATGAGTGGCCGAATAGAAAGAACTTTTAAGGCTTTGAAAGGAAGAAAAGGGAAGAGAGACTCAAGAGAGGGAATACGAAGTGATCTTCATTGTTGATAGAGTGAGATTCCACTCCAATGAAACTCCAAATGCTACAAACACAAGGGATAAGAAGAGGTTTCATACATACAAGAGGGAACGGAAGCTCCAAGACTACTCATAGAGATAGAATGAACTAGAGAGAGATGGACTCAAGAGTCTACACAAGAGAATATCTACAAGAGGGAGAGAAGGCTCATGGAAGAGGCTTGAGGAGACTAGAGCTATAGAAACATGAGGCCTAATGGTGGAGAGATGATGAACAATGGAGAGGAGCGCTCCTTTTATAGATATTTTTTCATGCTCCTTCACCCATTTATAATTGCTTCCTATAGATTCCTTTCCCCATCAATCACATAAGCTCGTATGTCACCATCCATGTCCTTTTTGGCTACTCTTGCCATGTGTCCCATCAAAAGATGCTCAAGACTCTTAAAATATTAAGAAATTCAAGATTCTCTCCACATGGAGCCCATAGGGACCGTCTTTTTTCAATATGTCCACATCCTCCTTATTCCACATAGGAATTCTAGAAGGATTCCTCTTGACCCCACACTCCTCCACAGGCCTTCCACATGCTTGGCATGTGGCCTCTCTTATATTATTGGAACACATGGACATGAGCCCACCTCTTTATATGACTCACTCTTCGTATTTTCTAGAAACCCCATAATATCCCATACACAAATAACTCTCACCCCATACTAAGGTATTTATAATTCACACCTATGGTATTTACAATGATCCATTCCACTCATCCTCTCAATCCCATACAATATCTTAGAAAATAGAAATAAGTGAGAGCCGCTAGGCTATCACTTGATACTCAAACTCTTATCAAACATAGAAGAAAACAATACCAATGCCAAATAAAAAATATCAAATTTTGGCATCACAATACTACCTTGACCATATATTGGTTTGTAGAAGAGCATTAATGCATGCACTCACTCGGGACTCACTCTTGGCAACAATAGATTGCAACGGATTCAATCTAGATCTTTGAAGGATGGTCTATGGAGCAATCCCATTATGGAAAGTTGATTGGACCTTGTGGAAGGTTTGATGTTTCATGGATGGAAACTTATATTAAGGAACATGTTGAGGTAATGCCAACTACATGCAAACTACACTTAACTGACAACTACACAAAGTTCAAAGTATTCTCAATATACAATGATGAGATGTTAATTAGTAATGAGCAACACATGAGCTATTGCCATTTCACAAGGTTATGGAGGAATTACTTCAATAATGTGACCACTCCAAGGAAGGTTAGAATGGGCATACGTAGCATATGTGCAAAGTTGAATAGTAGGAGGTAAAATGCAAAATCAAAGAATGAAAGAGGTACTCCTCCATGCTCAATATTTCATGTATTTTCCATCTAATTTATATTAAATGTTTTAGTCTTCTCAATACCAAAATTGTGCTTTCAGATCAAGTAAATGAAGCTTTGAAGGTGCATAGAGAACAACAAGCATTGGAACGTGCAAAGCTTACAAAGCACAGGAAAAGGGCTTGAAGAATGCAAACAAATACTTAGGGATTTTTATTGATCGCATGGCCCAAAAAAAGACCAACCTCCCACATTTTGTTAGGGTACCAAAGGATTTGAAGGAGGATTCTTTTTTGCAGATGCATCTTGTCGAATGTCTCATATATAACAACCATCTTTTATCAAAAATATTTTTCACATATCCAAATGTCCATAATGATGCCAATCTAACAATCACCATTCTTCATCAAATAATTTCAACATGGGAAGGGCCTCTTCCTTTCGTCTAGTATTTGCAATTGGACAACACAGCTAGAGAGATTAAAAATCAAACTTTTCTTGCATTTTTGAATATGTTGGTTCAGAAAGGTATCTTCACTAAGGTCAAACTTGGGTTCCTCTTGGTTGGTCACACACATGCTCAAATTGGTCACATGTTTAGCACATTTTCAAACAAGCTAGCATGACACGATGCCTTCACTTTGACAACAATGATTTCACTTATAGCTGAAGTATATACACCACATCCTCATGTGCTACACTTGAAAGAAACATTTGACTTTAGAAAGTTTGTGAATGGTTCAAATTCATTTGACACATGTATTCAACAGCTAAACAATCTAAGCTTTCAGCATCAATTTCGCATTAAGATGAGAGCTGGAAAAACATATATGGATGCCAAGTAGTACTCTCCATCTCCAATATGGCTACCAGAAAATGGATTGCTTTTTCTATCTTTCATTCCTGATCGTATGATTTGTGCTTCTTTGCAAGATCCACTGGAGGTTTTATTAGAAGTGCAACGGGCTCAAAGCCAAAAGAGAAACATTGATTACCATAGATGCCTTCAAGAAAAGAAGGATCTCATGAGAAGAAGGCCCACACATATGCAAGGGATGAGGACACAAGATGGTTTCTATTGGCCATCAGTTCATGCAACTCTAGTTGAAAATGCAGTAACTTCTCTTCATACACAATTGCAAGGTATGATTAATGTACATCCACACGAGAAATGTATTTGGGTGCATGGAGGTCTCATAAAGGACAAGAGCGACTTGTAGAAATGTGGAGTGGAAGTGTGCAAGATGTAAAGGTGGACTCCATGGGTGCAACACTTACCGATGATGATCATCTTGGCCATTTATTTTGGATTTCAAAGGTGATTGGTTTGATCATATCTGAAACTAGAGATATTTCTTCCATTCAAGTGCATTAGTTTAGAAACCAAGATTCATGATGCGTACAATGGAAAGTACACCCCTGAAATGGTCACAAATGCTCATGGTAGGGGTAAGCGAAGAGGAGCAAAAAATCAACCACATGTTAGTGTGCTTGTTCTTGATGATGTTAACATTCTTGTTTATGACTTTTGATTGACCAATGGCATACATCTTCACAAGGAGGCAATTGAAATCATTAAACAAAAGCTTCACTCAAAGAGATGCATTGATAAAGCTGGAACATCTTCTAGAGTTACTCGAGGACAATCAAAAGCAACATTAGGATTGCATAGGGATGTGGATAATGTGATTGCCCATCATGCTGAGGAGGATGGATCATCAACATCATCTGCTGAGGAGGATGGATTTGAAAATGGCAATTTTTAACAGTATAAAAAGGAATATTCCTTTTAGTTCTCGTTTCTACGAAATAGTTCTCATAGCTAGATAATCACTTAGATCCAATACCCCTCCAGCTCACCTCATGAAGGAGAGAAAAAGTCTCATAGTAAGTAATGCTACTAGATAATTTCTTTCTAAAACTACCCCTGAAAATCTAAAAAGAATGTGAGTTAGGTAAGTAGTTTTACCACAACTTCAAGGACAAACTTGATAGTCATACCTTAGGGTAGAAGATTAGCAAACTAGATAGTTGTACCTTTGGGTAGAAGCATTGCAAGCTTGATAGTTCTATTTGAGGCTAGAAGCATTCCAAACTAGGAGAAAATCTTTCGATGATTAAGGATCATTCACACAAAGGAGATCAATCCAAGCACAATAAGTATTAGTAAAAGACAAGTAATCTAGCTTAGCTTATTGAACATGTTGCAAGGGTGGGCAACTAGAGGCTTTAACCATATTTCATATGTTGTGGTAACCATAAGTTTAGGAGTTTTGAAGGGATGACCATAATAGATCTTGTATTGCTAGAAGATACAGTAGTGCGGATCTCATCTTCAATAAAGTCTTCAAGAAAGTCCAAGGTCGTGTTGCCAGAAGCTAAATAATAGACTTCACTTTAGTTCAGTCTCAGCTTGTAGTTTTCCTAGACAACATGGCCTTTCAATTTGCATGCATAGGTCTTTTGCATAGGTCATTTCATTCTTTGTGAGCTCCAAAGGTCCCCAGCTTGTAGCCCCCACCATGGGTTGGCATGGACTCCTAGCCCAACATGGGGGTTAAAGATAAGCATTCGGGTACTGCTCAAATTTATGCAAGATCAACATGGAGTCTCCTAAGATGAAGTAATTCCTATCTCCACTAGAGAAGCCAAGCCCTCATACTCAACCATTGCAACATTATCAACACCCCCACCGATGTCCTATGCAAAGACTTATTCGAGATAGAGGATCATCTCAAAACCATAGGAGAAAATCCATTACTTGCAGCACGAATTAGAGAGCTCAAGCTTCAACTTGTAGCCCTTGGGAGAAATGTGCAGGATATGGAGAGTAGAGGTAAATACAAAATATAATACATCTCTAGTGGCCTTGATACTTGTCTCCATGGTTAACAATATGGGACTGATCATCAGCCCCCGTGTGCCTCATGGATAGAGGAGACTCACAAGCATTGAGGATTGCTATTTGACAAATGTGGGTCTCATCCCAATAGGTGAGGATTGAGGTAGGGAGAGTTGTAGCCACACCTAGAGAGCTACAAATCTACAAGTTATGCATGTTCCAAGGGGATCGAGATAGAGGAGCACCTCTTATGTGCCTACCTAGCCTATTATGAGATCTAGGGGTGATAGCAATGCCTCTTTTAGGATGGGCACGACTTTATCCCACTCTCATGGCAGATCCATTTCCATGACCAAATAGATCAAGAGCAGTAGGAGATGACCATGTCATATGATGTCATGGTAGACCCAGCCATAGTAACACTTCATGGACTTTTATACATTTGAGTCAGCCTGGGGAGATACTACCATGCAAAAGATGGGAAGGACCAAAGTATGCACAATCAAGGTCCATGATCTATCGCAGCTCTCCTTAGAGGAGACTACCAGAGATGAGGCATTACTCTTGATGTAGCCTGTAGGATATAGAGGCTGAGGAAACCATGCCCTTTGTTGTAGCCTATAATAGGTTGATAGCAATACATCTCAACTATCTTTGCAGTCCATTAGGGAGCCAACACGGTGTTGTGGTTCACCTTTTGAGTTAAGCTCCTCCTTTTTCAATTTTGTTTATTGCACAATGATAAGCCCTAAGGGGGCTCATCTATTCTCCAAATATGTTTTTTAATAAGTGTTGGAGAACTAGTTAGAATCCAAATCCATTAAGAATCTATTTTATTCCATACATTAGACTATTTGAGAGATTTCCAAGATAGCCCCAAGGATAAAATCTTAAAAGGGCGAGAACCAAGACTAGGTGTCCTATTTTTGGACAATGGAGTAGGATTAGGCATTCTCTGCCTTGATGTCATTTCGTGACCCAAGCTCAATGATCTTCCTAACTCCCATACTCCTTGCTTCCTTAGAAGACACCCAAGGATGATGATCTTTAAGAGTTCAAAATTATCTACTGTAATTAGCCACCTCCCTTATCCTTGAATAGGTCTTCAGAGGGACTACCCATTTTCTTGCTTTTTGTGCTTCCTTTACCTTGGTGAGCTCACTGTTTCTTTGTTTATGTTGGATTGGTGTGAGCTCCTAAGATATCCAAATCTTTGTACCCTTTAAGCTATGTGTTTGTCTAAGGATCTTAGGTCTTGCAACCCTCCCTTTCAAGTAGACATGTTTTGTGGGCCATTTTGATTGATATTACATACATCATTTTTGTCCCACTCAACTTGTACAGTCATATGATTACATCGTTTATGTCTTTCTCATCATCATCATGAAGGTATAGCCATATTTTTATCCTTAATGCATAAGATCGTCATATTGCATGCTCTAGTTTCTTGCTCTTTTACCTCTACATGAGGAACTGCTCTTTTGACATTGTTGATAACATCAATAACTAGTGCTTACTTGTCACTAAATTGAGCTCACTTTATTGGTGATCATATGCAGACAAGTATCGATGCGGGTGGTAATGCATTAAATTTCTATAATACCCTTGCAATGATACCTTTGTGTAATATATGTGTGTAATACATTTTTGTAATACGTTCCTACTTCCCATTACTCTTTATATCTTGTGCTTTCGTCCCAAGGGCTGCAAGGTAAAGCTTGAGCCCTCTGATTTCTTGCTACAAGTAATAGATTTTCTCTTGTGGATTTGAGATGATTGTTTGTCTCAAATGTGTCTTCGCACAGGGAATGTATGTCATTAATGTTGCAATGGCAAACTATGAGGGCTTTTACTGGAGAGAGAGAGAGAGAAAGAGAGAGAGAGAGAGAGAGAGAGAGAGAGTGGATGTCATTAATGTTGCAATGGCAGACTATGAGGGCTTGCTTACTGGAGAGAGAGAGAGAGAGAGAGAGAGAAATATTGGGAGGCCTCACAAGCTTATGGGACAAAGTACTCCAAGAACACCAAGAGAAGAATCTCATAGAGGCCTCAGTGGGTTAAAGCAAAGGGTGCATTAGGAATGTTGATTGTGATCTAAGCTAAAAAGCTCAAGAACTCAAAACTAAACTGCATTCAAGTATGTGATGCCCCAAATTATGGATCTCTTAATCGGAAGAGTTGGATCCCTTACAAGAGATTATGGACTTACTGATGTTGATGTCTACAAGGCTCTATCTTTGTCACATTACCATATGTCTCAACCACTTCTTCTCATAAACAAATTTGCTATCATTTTAAAAGGTAGTTTGATGATGCATGACAATAACAAGAGTGCAAAAAGCTTTTTGTGGTGCCCATATTCCTTTAAAGCCTCATTGATTTCCCTTAGGCCCATATTGGACATAATGGTCAAATCAAACAAGGGTGTCATGAGATGCTTACTATATAGGTACAAGACATTGTTTATGGCATTGTACTACGATATTATAGTAATGTCTTGAGCAATTTAGAACAGCTTGCTAAGCCATCAGAAGCCCTTGCAACCAAGCTACCCCTAGGAAGCCTTCTAGAGGTGGGCATAAGATGTTAAGCCATTTAAGTGGGTTAGTAAAGTAGCTTAGATGGGAAATCTCAATTAGAAGAATATAATTTTTTTAAAGAAGAAAATTTTTCATTTTGTACTCAATAAATATTACTGAGTGATTGGGGAACCAATTGCATGAACAATGTGTGCACCATACTAAGTCAGTAGCTCATGATGATGTAGAAGCCATCTATATCTTACTATCTAAGATTAAGATGAATAAAAGAATACTAAGGGAAACTCTTATTTTGAAAAACATAAATGAATTGGTTTCAATATGAATAGGATAAAGTAGGATTTCTAGCTATGCTTTGCCTTCTCAACTCTACCTAGTGATGTTACTGTAATCTAATAGAGGGTGCATATGGAAAATTGATAATTACATGCAGTTCAATGGAAGCTTGAGCAATTACTATAAATCGATGGGCTACAAGGGGCTAGGATGTTTCTCTCTTACACTTTTTCTTACATCACTCCAAGTTGATGGGCTTAGGATGTCTTTCTCTTACACATTTTCTCACATCACTCAAAGCATACTCATGAAAGAGTATGTAAGCTATATAAAATTTGCAAGAGAGAGTAATGAAATGGCCTTACATATCATGTTTACAAGTCAACACTATTGCAAATGAAGTGAGAACATTGCATGGCTTCTCAAAAAAAAATCTTTAAAATCCTAGCATTATTGGTCAATTTTTAAAAGTAATTTATTTTCTCATAGGCCCATCTCCAAAAACACTCGATTCTAAGAAGGGGCACAAATTTATGTAATGCAACTTTTTAAGATGTAGTAGATACATATCCTTATGTTTTCATACTTGACTACACGTGAAAATGATCTTCAAATTACATGCTAGATTATTAATATTTATTTGTAGGTTGCAAGAAATATTTTACATCTACAAAATCACCCTAAGATTTCATCATGATTGATGGTATAGAAATTTAATTCAAACCCAATGAAAGTGAAAGATATTATTATTTATTTTATGAACAAGAGACCAAATAAAGTCCATGTGAAATATGTACTAAATGGGAAATCCTTATGACAAAAAGAACACCAAATCATATAAATATCTTAAAATATGTCCATATGTCAAAATTCATATGAAAAACCAAATGCCTAACTAAACATCAACACAATCTATGCTTGTCTTATCAACAATGGTAGCAATCTCTCCTTCTTGTACAATAGTGGAACCTATTCCAGTGTCCTCAGTAGCTTCATGCTCTAGATCAGCAAATCACCATCCTCATCATAAAGAGGAGGTTGAGGCTCTAATGATGATGCTTGAACCCAATCACTATTAATTGCTGCAGCTCCCACCTCCTAATTAGGATTAGGCAACTCATTCATGGCATTGATCCTTTGGAGAATGAATGATGCTTGCAACACAGTTCTGGCCCTTCTTCAAACCACAAACTATAGTTGTACTGGAACCAGAGAAGAGGTCCAAGATGAAGTCATTCTCAAAAGAGAATAAGTCTATCATCTGATTAATCAGCCTTTGGGGCTTCTGATATGGGTTCACCATATGATGGGATGTGTCTGAGAAATGCAACTTTCTTGTCACCATAGGATGCTTAAAAGCATTTTGAACATTCTTTTTTCTACAATGCATCCCAACCTTTCTCTTCTTAGAGGCAGAGAAATACCCAATTGTCATTATCTCAAAACAACTCACCATCCTTTCTCCTTGTACATGGGTGAGATTTGTTTCATACCTATAGAAACCAGCCATAAAAATAAATCTTTTGCAATACATATAGAATAAATGCTGAAGTTTAGAAAACATAATAGAAAACTATCATAGAGATAAGGATGCTTACCAACTCATTGATTCTAGTGCATGTGTTTCTTGCATGAGGATCTTTGCAGTTGTAGATGATTGCTTCATAGAATGGAATATCAAAATCCTCCAAACTGAGGCTGTTGTTACCGATATAAATTTTTGGAGCAATTCAATTGCTCATAGTTAAAGGGGATTTGGTCAAAGGTTGATCCCTTTAGTTTATAACCGAATAGAATGTCAACTATGCAGAATGTGTAGTTCAGCTTTGGGATCTTGTCAACCATGTCCACAACATCAATATTGAAGATGCCATACTAGAGAGGCTCAAGAGAACACCCCAGTAGAGTAATTTTTTTCATGTCAGAAGTTGGCAAAAAACTCCTTTTCAAACTTTGCATATTTAATATGGGAAATAAAATTGGCAGGACATGGAAACTTTGCTGTATTTGCTCTAACCCTTGTTTTTTGAGAAAAAGAAACATTTACTCATATTACTATGTAGTAGCAACCAGAAGCTAGAGTAAGGTACTGTGAAGATAGTGGGAGAGAGGGAAGGAGTCTCACTTGCAGCTTTCTCACATGCACAATGGGGGAATACACACAAAGGTGGAGGCTGAAAACAGTTTTTCTCTTCTTAGTTGTGTAAGCCAAAAGAACTCTATTACAAAGAAATAGAAGAACCCTATATGTGGGTCTCAAACCAAACTCAACTAACTAAGGTGGCATACTAACTGAGCCACAAACTAGAGTAGATAAGGATAGCTGTCATCCAGCTATTATTCGTGGGCGGTGTACCAACCGCATCTCCAGCTAACAAGTCGGTGACATAAATGCACAACGATCACCCTGGCATATCGCGAGTGGAGCTCGATATCTCAACACTCCCCCTCGAGCTCAATCCCAATTCTTGCACACCAAGCAGGTCTGTGAACTTGCGCAGCTTCTCTGTGCCCAATGCCTTCATGAATATGTCAGCTACCTGATCCTCTGTGCTGACATAAACTAGATCAATAAGACCTAGTAAAACCTTCTCCTGCACATAGTGATAATGCACCTCAATGTGCTTTGTTCTAGCATGAAAGACTAGGTTCTTTGCCAAGTGTATGCTGCTCATGTTGTCACAATAAATGACAACTGGCCCATCTATAGACTGATGCATATCATAGAGTAGCTTATGCAACCAAGCTACCTCACATGCAGCCATTGTTGCACCCCTATACTCAGCCTCTGTGCTCGACAAGGCAACTGTAGGCTGTTTCTTGCTGCTCCAAGTGACTGCAGCACTCCCAAAAGCGAACACATATCCACTGGTAGATCGTCTATCAGAAATACTACCAGCCCAATCAGCATCAGTGTATCCATGCAACTGTATCTGAACCCTAGCCTCATAAAATAGTCCATACTGCAATGTGGACTTCACATACCTGAGTATGCGTCTAGCCACATCCAAATGCGGTTTCCTTGGAACCTGCATAAACTGACTTACCAACCCAACAGCATAGCTCAAATCTGGCTTGGTAATAGTCATGTAAATCAAACTTCATACTATGCATCTGTACATAGTAGGGTCTTCCAGAAGCTCACCTACATCTGCGCTCAGCTTCACATTCTGCTCCAAAGGAACTGAAATAGGCTTACAACTTGTCATCCCATATTTGGACAGCATGTCCAATCCATACTGCCTCTGCAAGAGCTGTATCCCACTTGGTGATCTAATCACCTCAATGCCCAAGAAATAATGCAGCTCTCCCAAATACTTCATCTCAAACTTCTGCCTCAATAGCATTTTCACATGAAGGATATCTTCATCACTATCACCTGTGATGATCAAATCATCAACATAAATGACAAGCAGCATAATCCCTTTCTATGTTTTTCTCACATAGAGTGAGAAATCTGCCTTGGAAATCTGAAAGCCAATAGTAACAAGATATTGTCCTATCTTGTCAGACCATGCTCTAGGTGCTTGCTTCAAGCCATACAAGGCTTTCTTCAACCTGCAAACAAACTCAAGATGAATAGCATGAACATAACCTGCTGGCTGCTCCATAAAGACCTCTTCTTGCAAATCACCATGCAAGAAGGCATTATTTACATCCATCTGATGTAAAGACCATCCCTTTGATGCAGCCATAGCAATGCCTGCTCTTACGGTTGCCATCCTTGCAACCGGGCTGAAAGTTTCTTCATAATCAATGCCATATGTCTGTGCATACCCCTTGACAACTAATCTTGCCTTGTATCTATTCACAGAACCATCTGCATTATGCTTGATCTTATAAACCCACTTACAGCCAATTGCATTCTTGTCTTTAGGCAAAGGCACCAATTCCCATGTAGCATTTGCATCCAAGGCATCCATTTCTTCATCCATGGCTTTCTCCCATTTTTCATTTCCCATGGCTTGCTCAAAAGAAGTGGGTTCTGGTTCCTGTATCACTTTGACCATATAGGCATAGTGAATGGCTATAAATCCATCATATTTTAGCCTATCCATAGGATACCTAACCCTGGTAGACCTGCGCAAAAAAGGCTCACTTCCAAGTGCTCTCAAAACATCCCTGGTCTTCCTTACTCCAGGTGTAACAACAGAAGGAATACCCAACTCATCATCAATGCTCTGCTCTGAGCCACTGGATTCACCATCCACATAAGAGTGACCTGCATTCACATCAAACATGGGCTGATCTACCTTCTCTTTTCCTTTTCATGATACCTGCGTACCACTATCTGCATTGCTTTGAGGAGATTCTCCTGATCTCAATCTACCTATCCATGGCGAAGTATGTGAACCACTACTAGAGGACACTCCAGGTCCACTAATATTTTGTGATTGCTACTGTGAATTTTGTGCAGCATTACCATTTTGTGCATCTACATCAATCATTACATTTATTGGTTTATACCAGCTGCTCATCTCATAAAAAACATCTCTACTCACTGTGAACTTTCGTGTAGAAGGGTTATAGCATCTATACCCTTTCTGCTGCAGAGAATAACCAATAAAGACGCACTTCTCAGCTTTTGGATCCAACTTGGACCTCAACTCATCTGGCACATGGACATAGGCAATGCAACCAAAAATTTTCAAATGAGAAATATATGGTTTCCTACCAGTATACATCTCCTCTGGCGTCATGCCATGTATTGCTGCAGTGGGAGTCCTGTTCATTATATAAACTGCTGTAGCAACTGCTTCAGCCCAATAATAATCTGGTAGATCTTTTTCATTTAGCATAGCCCGAGATACCTCTCCAATATGCCTGTTTTTCCTTTCTGCAATTCCATTTTGCTGTGGGGTATGACTGCATAAATATTGCTTCTTTATACCATGCTCCTGCAAGAACCTTGCAAACTCATTTGAGAGGTACTCTCCCCCTCCATCTGACCTTAGGCATTTTATTTGTAGGCCTGTTTCTTTTTCAACCATAGCTTTGAAAGCTTTGAAGTGCCCAAACACTTCACTTTTCTTTTTCATAAAATACACCCAAAGTTTTCTGCTGAAGTCATCAATAAATGTGACAAAATAGTGACAGCCACCAATAGATGTAGCTTTAGTAGTCCACACATCAGAGTGGATTAATTCCAATGGCTTTTTAGTCTCTTGAACATGCCTAGGAAAAGGTTTCCTTGCATGTTTCCCAAATTGACAGGCTTCACAAACCTTGTGCATTTCTGCAACCTTGAATTTAGGCAATCCTGCAACAATATTTTGGGCTTGCATTGATTTAAGTCGCTGTATATTAACATGACCAATGCGTTTGTGCTAGATATCAATATCTGCAACTACACCGGTCCCATGTGCAAACATTGCTGCACTCAATTCAGGCATGTCCGCATCCAACGTAAACATCCTGCCCTTCTTCTTTCCTTTTGCTATCAAGTGACCATTATTTTTCATATCCTCAACAAAGCATCCATGAGGATTAAATCTGACCTGTAAGCCCTGTTCAACCATCTGACCAATAGAAACCAGGTTCTTGGTGATGTTCGTGACATGAAATGCATCAGACAAGTATTTCTTTTTCCCATCCTGCATAGACAAAGGAATTTTGCCAATCTGCACAATAGGATGTGCAGTATCATCACCAGTCTCCACAAATCCTAGTTTTTCCATTTTCCTTGCATCCTGCATCCATTCAGCATGACCTGTCATGTGGTTTGACGCACCTGAGTCAACATACCACACATCATTGCTTTCTTTTGCACTTATCATAGAATTTGTCATATGCTGCACCATAAACAAATGCTCATTTCTGTCATCACCCTGTCTACTAGAGGATGCATAATTGCCTTGCTGCAATTTTCCATTCATAATGTCATTCTTCTTTTTGTAGCAGTCTTTAGCCATATGCCCCATTTTACCACAGTAGTAGCATTCAACATTGCTGTTTGCATTTTGGCCTCTCTGCCATCCACCACGACCTCTTTGGCTCCCCCTGCCTCTAGAGTTACCACGTCCTCCTGCATAGGACTAGTTTTCTTGCGTTTGCTGCATATTCTGATTTCTACCACGACCTGCAGATCGGCCTCCTCTACCTCTACCTCTACCTCTACCAGCATTTGAGTAGAAGACAGTTTCTTTTGAAGTTCCTGCTGAAGAAGATGCACCACCATTTCTCTTCTCTTCAGAAATAAGAAGAGCAATCAACTCCTCAAAATCAGGAAATTTTTCACGGATGGCAATGGATGTCCGGAACTATGCATAATCCTTTCCTAGACCATTCAAGGTCATAGAAACTAAATCGTCATCATCCACTGGCAACCCAATGGAAGCAAGTGCATCCGCAATTTTCTTCACCTTCATGTGGTAGTCATTGATGCTCATATTTTCTCTCTGCACATTGTGCAGCTCCTGCTTGAGCTGCATTTTCCTGGCTTATGTATTTGTGCTGTACATTTTTGCCAAAGTATCCCATGCCTCCTTTGGCATACTTGCATCCTAAATATGCACAATCATGGAGTCCGAAATATTGATAGACATCCTAAATATGCACAATCATGGAGTCCGAAATATGCATTTCCTGTTGATTGGGAACATTAGGAAGAACAGGTTCTTCTTCATTTCCTGTAATGAACTCCCGATAGCCTTTTCCCATAAGGAAATTCGTCATTCTAAACTTCCATGCTTGGAAGTTGTTCTTGTCAAGCTTTTTAGTGACAATCTGTGAAAGAGAATCAGATGCAATTACAGAACACTGCAAAATATTTTGTCACTGCAAAAAACACAGCTTTTGCCTCACACGGGCAGATCTGCAAAACTGACGAAAGTGGTATTTCACCACACAGTCACTTCCTAGTGACGATTTTGCATCAACAGGCAACAAGCATGATTCTGCAAAAAAACACAGCTTTTGCCTCACACGGGCAGATCTGCAAAACTGACGAAAGTGGTATTTCACCACACAGTCACTTCCTAGTGACGATTTTGCATCAACAGGCAATAAGCATGATTCTGCAACTCCCAATATCTCTACGTATAGGCATACGATGCAATTTCTGTGGCAACTTTTCACCGACCTGTAGAACAGTGGTCGCATAGCAAAAACAGGGCCTCTTCCTAAGTGCCTGTGGAGAAATTCCACCTCCAAAATGGGCCCCGAAATGACCTCGAATCAGAAAAATAAAGTCACCATGGGCTTCGCCCCTTCACGCAGCATATAATTCCCTCTCACCACACCACGAAGGGCGTCTCAATCTAAGATAGTGCACTCTTGCACTTCCGGCTATGCTACCTGCAGAGATTTGCTCCCAAACTCAAAATAGGAAAGCAACACTGGTCCTCTTACCAGGACACCGCGAACTTGGTTTGCTTTCTTGAGCTGCTTACCATGAACAAGGCTCTGATACCATGTGAAGATAGTGGGAGAGAGGGAAGGAGTCTCACTTGCGGCTTTCTCACATGAACAATGGAGGAATACACACAAAGGTGGAGGCTGAAAACACTTTTCCTCTTCTTAGTTGTGTAAGCCAAAAGAACTCTATTACAAAGAAATAGAAGAACCCTATATGTGGGTCTCAAACCAAACTCAACTAACTAAGGTGGCATACTAACTGAGCCACAAACTAGAGTAGATAAGGATAGCTGTCATCCAGCTATTATTCGTGGGCAGTGTACCAACCGCATCTCCAGCTAACAAGTCAGTGACATAAATGCACAACGGTCACCCTGGCATATCGCGAGTGGAGCTCGATATCTCAACAGGTACATGAGGAAGGAAGGATTTATAACTATCAACAACAATAAAGTATATGACATTCAATTAAACTCACAATATTCTTGAAGGAAACAAAGAATTGCTTTAATGAGTTGTGATTGCTTGAGGTTGGGTAACTCTGCCTCACCTCCTCCCATGATGAACAATTTAAGTCAAACATCATTTGTTCCTACATTTTCATATAAGTCTTGTTCCTTTTTTTGCCAAGACAAATGTTTTAACATAATTCATAAATCAATATCTTAGAGAAATACTTCAACAAGAAAGTTTCATGAAAACTTTAGAAAATACTCACTCGTGAAACTCATTTTCCATTTCATCAAGTGAGAGCTCCTTGTCAATAACACGAGATAAAAAAGAAGTTATCATCTTCTCATCACCAATCCCTTGCATTGACTTCTAGTGAGTGATTTTCATATCATCAGAGATTGACTTCAAAGATACATCAACCTTCTTCTCTTTCCCTTTGTAGGACACATTTGGGTCATCTCATTAGATAGCCTTCATTAGGAAAAAAGGCCGGAGCTCATTTTGGGGCCCTATAAGAAATTCGCTATTTTCTCTTTTATCTCTCTTCTAGGGTGTGGAAAAAGCATTAAAATACGGATATTTGTTAGTTTAGGACCACAAGTGTGTCAATCTAGGGAGAAAACAAAAAATCATTTCAAAGAATTAAGAAGATGCTGCATTTAACTCTCCATATAGATTTTGCATCTCTTTCGATGGTGGCCTCTCATAAAGAATCCATCACGCCATCACTAATCAATTTTTTTTCAAATATTTGAATGGTTACTATGTGAAAGATTAGATGAGTTTTATAAAAAGCAGATAAGATGAAGAACCAACCCTCATGAAATGGCTACGTGCAACCATGCTGTTGAAGAAGAACCTCAAAAGAAGCGACTATACCATTTGCACATTGATTTAGAAGAAAAATATGCATTGCTATAGAAAAGAGGAAAGGTTTTGCTTGTGAATGCTGAGCAAAAGGAAAACATGAGAAGAGCAGGCTCCCAACATATCGACTTATGGTGTGATGGATAGATTTACCCAAAATGTCCATTGAGAAATTTCAGCCCTCCATTTTCTAATTCGACAATGCTATTGAGGTTTGTGGGTCACAGGAACAATGGAATGTATGGATACATTTTGACTCAACAGTCAACTGCGGAAATGTACAAGACATTGTATGTGCGAGAAAGAATGGAGAAGGGCCAAGAGATGTTGAGCTAAGGAGAGAAATAATGAAGAGAACGGTTCTTGGAGAGAGACAACGAAGCAAGAGAATTTGAAACATTGCGCAGTTGAAAGCTGGCACTAGAGGATGTAAGTGCAAAGTACAGAAAGCAAGGTAAGAGTACATCTTATTTAGCCATTGTATTTGTATATGTGTGTCTGTCTTGCAAGAGAAGCTGTAATATTGTAGAGTGTACTTGTTGCAAGGAAATTTTAGGACCTGAGAAGGAAAACATTGATCCTAATTTAATTCCCATCAAACAAATGAAGGGTTTAGTCTCCACTGTTGTTGTAAAGAACATGATGGACGACAAGAAGTTTAAGAAGGTAATACGTGAAGTTCTTGAAGACTTTGTATGGGAAAGTAAAGCTGATGTCACAAAAATTCAAGAGGCTCTTGATGTGAGCAGAGTGAGCAGAAAGGGATATGCTTCAATATTTATAGTTGTGCCATCAACATTAAAAGATCAATGGATAAAATGTGTGTTGTTACCAACACCAGCACAAGTGTGGAAGGAACGAGGTCATCTCAACCAAGAAATTGATAAGTTTATTGGATAGTACTTTCATATCGAAAGTGTATATGAAAGTGAAAAGGGAAGCACTACATATAATGCTTGGAATAACATTTTTGTAGATCTTGAACAATTGCAGAGACTTGTGGTTGGGTTTCACAGAATCAATTTGAAGAATGTAAAGGAGTTTGGAAGTTTGTTGTGAAACTTGATGAGTGTGAAATCGTCAAGGAAAAAAAAAAGGAGAGAGTTTCTATCAATTTGGTGAATTGAGCACTTGATCAATCAATCACAAAGTCAAGCTCAAAGTACTTAGTGTTCAATTGGAAAAGCACGTATGGTGGTTGGGCGCATTTGAGGTATGTAAACTATTGCCTTTCAAATTAGTCTTTGCTCAAAATGTAATAAATTTTATATCATATATCTTGCAAACTTGTGGTTTTAAATTGCAGGTGAAGACTAAGGACCATGCAGTACTTTATTGGGTATTTCATCAAATAGATATACCATCAATTATCAAGAGTCAAGTCCAAGGAAGTCATCTTCATGTTGCAGGGAAGGGTGATTTTCAAATTGAATGGCATATGGCAGGTGACCTAAAGACATTGAAGTGTATGTTCAATATAAGCAAAGTGGGTAACTCAAAATCTCCTTGCTTGTACTAGCAGTTCTTGAGATCCCATTATGCAATGCTCACATTTGTACATTGCATGCATTATGTAGGATCATTGAGAAACTTGTTTTCCTATATATTGGACTTGCATGAAAACTTCTCCCTGAGAGCAGAAGAAAAGAGGCACTACAATCATTAGAAGCAGTGCTATCAGAAATTGGTCTCCATGGAGGAGATGTACATTTTACAAAAGATATTAAAAAATCTACAAATGGAAAAGATGTTCCTATCAAGCCATCTATTGGTGGAGTAAAGGCTAGAATATTTCCATCTCATATAGAGAAAAGAAAAATAAATTGCAGTAAAACAACATAAGTATCAAGGATAAAGTATAACTTGTGGAGAAAACTACACAATGCTTTCAAAGATCATCAGGCAAATGGATTGGCAAGAGATGTCAAGGCAAAAGTGTGGAAATGCTTAGATAAACTTTTTGTTTTTTGTGACCAATAACTTGTGGAGAAAACTACACAATGCTTTCAAAGATCATCAGGCAAATGGATTGGCAAGAGATGTCAAGGCAAAAGTGTGGAAATGCTTAGATAAACTTTTTGTTTTTTGTGACCAAGCCACCTTTAGTAAAAATGATCAACAAGCATTTGAAGAAGTGGTAAAGAGTTTTGGAAAGGCAAATAAAGAGGCTTGGACAACATGTAACATCACTCATGACATGGTAAGAACAATATCATGTTTTTGTGCATGTTTTTTTAAAAAGCAAACAATCTTAGTTTTATATATTCTAATACCCACTTGCCTATGTATCAAAACAACATACAATCTACAATCACCTTCCTTTCTTGGTAAAAAAATATGGATGCCCTGCAATTTGGTCCACACAGGGAATGGAGAAATCACACTACATGGCATGAAATGCATTCTTTAGACATACACAACATTTTAGAGAAAAACAAAAAGCCAATAGTTTAGAAGAAGTCTTCCAATGGTTCTATCAACGAATACTACAAAGACTTCAAGCCAAGAAGAAAGTGAACACATCACAAGTTAAGCTAGCTTTTAGGTTAGCTCAAAAAGAAAGAAGGAGATAGATTTTTGGAGAACTCAAATACAACACAAAGACATGCTCAGTAGAGACACTCAAATGTATTTGTAAACCACAAATGGGTAGATAGAAGCTAAGTGCTAATCCTTGTTCATCAATTGGTGTCATCAAATGTAAACTTTTTTTTTTTTGCAATGACCAAGACTTGGATCTTTCATTCATAAGAAGTCATTGTATGAAAGGTCCTTATTTACGTTGCCATAAGCATCGAAAAAGAATGGTCGCTATATAAGCATCGCTATATAGTGACACTAATAAACATTGCTATATAGCGACACTGGTAAACGTCGCTTTATAGTGACACTGGTAAACATCGCTATATAGTGACGATTAACAGAAGCTTTAAAAAAACATTAGAGGGGCTAAACAGGGCCACAACAAGCCTTGTTTTTCCCCACTAATGGTTTTTATTTAGTAATTACAAAAGAATGCTTTTTATTACAAAATTCTCCTTGTGGAAAGGGTGATAAAAAATTGCTCAAATGAACCGAGCGATAGAAGCATATACATGTCGAAGATATACAACATTGTTTGTTACAAAGTAAATGCAAACTACTACTACTACCATTACTCATTCGAATTATCATCATCCTCCTCATCCTCTCCCTGCTGGCCTGATCCTTGGCCCTCATGAATTGCATTTGCTCCTTGGCCCTCGTCAAAGCCATGTAAGCCTAATCCCTCATCATCACCACTCACCTCCTCTGATGGGACATTTGAGCTTTGATTCTAAGAGTGAAACCATATTAATTGGAAATTAGATTGGAACTTAAAGAATAAAACAATTTAAAAAGTGAGATTACAAGTAGGAGTAGACTTCTACCGTGCGAGCAGCCACCTCAGCCCAATCGACCATCACTCCCAGTGCCTCCTGCTCAATAAACCATGGCTTTATTCCGAAGCAAAATGTGCATCTTGTCTCTGTATGTGTAGGAAGGTGACACATTGCAGCTTGCTGTGGGGCCAATTTATGAGAGTTAGATAAAGTGCATGCAATATGTAGTAAAACAAATAAAAAAATACATTAAATGAGAAGGTCAAGTAGACTTACCATGATTGCCTCAAACGCTAACCATCTGCCTACACCAAAGTGCGAAGTACCTACAGAGTCTAGCTGTCTCCTTGTAGCCCTCCTCTGACCCTTGAACATTTCGGGATGGTCCCTGTGCTGCGTCTTAAAAGCCTTTCAATTAGCTTTGTTTGCCCAACTAGGTTTAGCTTTCCCCTTTGCGATGGAAGTACGCAAGGTTGACCTACAATGCTTCAAGACCAAACCCATGCACTCTCACATGTAATTCTCATTAAACTCCCAATTTGGAGGGTTAGGGTATTTTCTTTTCAATTCATCGATGACTGCCTGCTTCTTTTGGTCATCTTGGTACGGCCAGTCAGTAGCTATGCCACTCCTAAAGTGGTGGCTCATCAACCACCTCATGGTGGCCATGACTGCTGCATCCTTTTTATCTTCTATTATCTCTCTAGCAGCCGTGATTTGATAGGATAGGTCCTCGACCTGGTAACGAGGACTCATGGTAGTGGTAGCGTCAGAGCGAGTGGTGTTTGTATGAGTGCTTCCGGAGCGAGGAGTAGCAGTGGGAGTAGGAGAGGGGAAGGGACCTAACTGGTACTGGGTCTCGGGACCAGGTGGAGACCTATAGGGATGTGAGTGTGCTAACTCATCTACATCTCTCGAGTCAGCATAACATAAGCGACCCCTCCTAGTCTTCCTTCCCTTACCATGGGCATGCCCAGGTGATGACTCCTTAGTTGAAGGGGCTAGAGGGGATGGCTAGATAGTAGGTCCAGCCGTTGGTGTAGGAGAGAGAGTTGCTGAGGTCCTCTGGGATAGTAGAGAGAAGAATCTCACTGCCTTCTCTTCGCTCATCTATGCAACAAACTCATCGAGACTCCCAACAAAGCCATGGGCTGCTAGTAAAGGAGTTCACCAAGGGGTAGTCACAGTGCTATGCCTGAGAGAAGTAGAGCCAGGAGTAGTCATAGGGGTAGGCCCCTGAGCTATCACCTGAGTGGAATCAAAGTCCTCTGGAGAATAGAGATCATGATGTCTCCTCTATGAGGGTTTTCATACTCGTCGGACGTGCGGTGATTCCATGTCTAATTTGGGGGGATTGGACAAATGTAGACACAAACACGAAAACAAAAAACAAAAAAAAAGAGCAGATAAGAAGTGGAAAGCATAAGAAGCAAAAGAGAAGGAGAAGTATAAGAGAAGGAGAGGGGAAAAGAAGAGAAAGAAAAGGGGAAAAGAGATTGAAAGAGGGGAGAAGAACCAAATATGCATAAGAGAAAAAAGAGAGAAAGCATATGCATAAGAGAGAAAGAGAGAAAGCATATGCATGCTTATGCTTATGCATAAGCATATGAGCATATGCTCATGCATAAGCATAAGCATAAGCATAAGAATATGCATAGGCATATGCTTATGAAAAGAAGATAAAAAGAGAGGGAAAAAGAAGAGAAGGAAAGGAGAAGGAGAAGGAGAAGGAGAAGGAGAAGGAAAAAGGGAAGGGGAAAAGAGATTGAAAGAGGGAAAAAAGAAGAGAAGGAAAGGAGGGCAAAAGAGATTGAAAGAGGGGGAAAAAGAAGAGGGGAAAAGAGATTGAAAGAGGGGAAAAAGAAGAGGGGAACATAAGAGAAGGAAGAGGGGGAAAAGAAGAGGGGCAAAGAAGAGAAGAAAGAGGGGAAAAGAGAGGAAAAAGAAGGGGGGAAATGAGCATAAGCATAAGAGAAGGAAAAGGGAAAAAGAGATTGAAAGAGGGGAAAAAGAAGAGAAGGAAAGGAGGGAAAAAGAGATTGAAAGAGGGGAAAAAAGATGAGGGAAAAGAGATTGAAAGAGGGGAAAAGAGATTGAGAAGGAAGAGGGGAAAAAGAAGAGGGGAAATGAGCATAAGGATAAGAGAAGAAAGAGGGGAAAAAGAAGAGAAGGAAAGGAGGGAAAAAGAGATTGAAAGAGGGGAAAAAAGAAGAGGGGAAAAGAGATTTAAAGAGGGAAAAGGAGATTGAAAGAGGGGAAAAGGAAGAGGGGAAAAAAAAGAGAGGAAAAGAGCATAAGCATAAGAGAAGGAAGAGGAAAAAAGAGCATATGCATAAGAGAAGGAAGAGGAAAAAAGAGCATAAGCATAAGAGAAAAAGAAAGAAATCATATGCTTATGCTTATGCATGAGCATATGAGCATAAAATAAAAAGAGAGAAAGCATAAGCTTGAGAGCTTGAGCTTATGCATGAGCATATAAGCATATGGGGATATGAGCATGCATAAGCTATTAGATATCAATGCTCCACTCTCATGTAACTACGCGGGAACCAGCTAACTCTACTTGTAAGCCCCCCATATGAGGAGAAGGCATTTGAGTAGCTCAGTTATCCAGTAGGTCCTCGTTTGGACACCAGAAGGGGGCCATGTGTGGCCTGATGGCTGGACAGCTTCAGATAGAGTTGGCACACTGCCAACTAGGCTACATGGAAGTGCAGGAAGGTATCCCTTGATTGACTGCACTAAGGGTAGACAGAGCATTCCCATTTGAGCTTGAGGTAGAATTCGTCACTTGCTCCTGCTACAAGGTAGCCCAGCACATGCTGAGTCATTCCAGCTCAAAGTTCAGCATTGTCCTCTTGTGTGGCAATTAAATGATCTAGGAGCATGGCCGCTCGATCCACATATCGAGTACTGTCTCATCTTCTGACTCCTTCAAGTTTGCCACCTGTAGGTACACATTCTCTGGCTCCTCTTCTTTGCTGAAATACTCAATCATCGCTGTTGTCAACCTTGGCTAGCTTTGGTGAATGTCATCGGCCTGCTTTTCATACCACACTTGAGCCAAACCCTTCAGAAATGTGGGAAGAACCAATAGCCATCTATCTTAAGTAAGAAAGTTGAGAGAAACACAACGACACTTCAAGGCCACAAGATACTCATTTGGATTTTCTTCAACCCATCCACAAAACACGAGAATGTCAGCCATGCTTGGAAGATGGAAAAGAGAGAGGCAAAATGAGGCTTATCTATTGACAAACAATAGAAAGAGGAAGCTTGAATTGAAAATCAGGTGAAGAACATCCACAAAGAATACATAGGCAGGGTAGGGTGTGACTGGTGTATTGTGAAATACTATATGGGAAGAATCTTCAACATAGAATAGCTCATAAACAATCTTGAAAGAACCAATCCTCATGATATTGCATCCATCTTTACAAGTGAGGGTTAGAGCCGTGACACTGCATGAGGTTGTTCATCAAGGCAAACAAGAATGCCATGACAAATGTCAACAACTAGAGAGCTCGCACATCACCTTCTGTAAAGAATAAGGGAGAGAGATAGGAGACTCAAGTTCAGCTTTCTTCACAACACACAACAACAATACAATAGAAGAGGGAAATACCCTATATGTCGAAACCTAGAATATGTGGTTCATATGTGAACCCAAACCAAAAACATACGTGGTAGTCTAACTACACCACGAGTACAACTAACATAGGCGGTGACATAAATGATAGTCATCCATGATAGTCATCCAGGAGATATATCGGGGGTAGAGCTTGATATCTCAACACTCCCCCTCAAGCTCAAATCCATCTCACGTACACCAAGCAAGCTCCTAAATCTGCGAAGCTTCTCGGTACCCAATGCCTTCGTAAAAATATCAGCCACCTGCTCCTCAGTGCTGACATAGACAAGATCAATCTCATCAGCTAGAACCTTCTCTCTCACAAAGTGATAATGCACCTCAATGTGCTTCGTTCTAGCATGATAAATTGGGTTATTAGCAAGCATGATGCTGCTAATGTTGTCACAATGAATGACAACTGCTGCATGAACTGACTGTCCCATATCTCCAAGTAGCTTCCGTAACCAAGCTACCTCACATGCAGCCATTGCTGCACCCCTGTACTCAGCCTCTGTGCTCGACAAGGCAACTGTTGGCTGCTTCTTGCTACTCCAACTGATGGCAGCACTCCCAAGAGAAAACATAAAACCACTAGTAGATCTCCTGTCTGAGACACTACCAGCCCAGTCAGCATCTGTGTATCCATGTACCTCTAATGCACACCCAGCTTCATAAAACAGTCCATAGTGCAATGTGGACTTCACATACCGCAGTATGCACCTAGCCGCATCCAAATGTGGCTTCCTCAGTGCCTGCATAAACTGACTCACCAGCCCCACAGCATAGCTCAAATCTGGTCTGGTTATAGTCATGTAAATCAAGCTACCTACTATGCGCCTGTACATAGTAATATCTTCAAGAAGCTCACCTGACTCTGCATTGAGCTTCACATTCTGCTCCAATGGAACAGAGATAGGCTTACAGCCTGTCATCCCATATTTGGACAGCATGTCCAAACCGTATTGCCTTTGCAACAGCCATATCCCACTCGGGGATCTAATAACCTCAATGCCCAAGAAGTAACGCAGCTCTCCCAAATCCTTCATCTCAAATTTCTGCTTCAACAACAGCTTCACTTCATTAATGTCTGCATCACTATCACCTGTAATAATCAAGTCATCAACATAGATGACTATAAGCACAATCCCTCTGTTTGTCCTTTTCACATAAAGTGAAAAATCTGAATTGGAAATCTGAAATCCAATAGTGACAAGATATTGCCCTATCTTGTCTGACCATGCCCTCGGCGCCTGTTTTAAGCCATACAAGGCTTTGCGCAACCTGCATACAAAATCGGGGTGTGAATTATCCTCATAACCTTCTGGCTGCATCATATAAACCTCTTCCTGCAAATCACCATGCAAGAAGGCATTTTTGACATCCATCTGATGCAAAGACCATCCCTTTGTAGCAGCCATAGCAATTACTTTTCTCACGGTTGCCATCCTTGCAACTGAGCTGAAAGTTTCCTCATAGTCAATTCCATATGTCTGTGCAAAACCTTTGGCAACCAATCTTGCCTTGTACCTGCTAACAGACCCATCAGCATTGTGCTTTACTTTGTAAACCCACTTGCAGCCAATAGCCTTCTTATCATGAGGCAAAGGCATCAAATCCCAAGTGTGGTTTGCATCCAAGGCAGCCATCTCTTCATCCATAGCTGCTTCCCAATTTTTATGCCCTGCTGCATCCTCAAAACATGTGGGCTCTGGCTCCTCTAGAACCTTGACCATATAAGCATAGTGATGTGCTGTATACCCATCATATCTCAGCCTGTCAACTGGATACTTAATACGAGTGGACCTCTGTACAACTGGATCAGTTGTAGGAGTCTTTAAATCATGCCTGCTTTTCCTTGCACCAGGTGTAACAACAGAAGGAATCCCAAGTTCCTCATCAAGGCTCATTTCAGAGCCACTTGACTCTCCATCAACATGAGAGCTA
The DNA here is from genome assembly GCF_047967505.1 of Dipteris shenzhenensis. Taxonomy (NCBI): domain Eukaryota; kingdom Viridiplantae; phylum Streptophyta; class Polypodiopsida; order Gleicheniales; family Dipteridaceae; genus Dipteris; species Dipteris shenzhenensis. The sequence goes on from NC_141618.1 coordinate 47,919,390, forward strand.
CCAGCAGACACATCAAACACTAGAGCATGGTCCACTTTTTCTTTTCCCTTATGTGATACCTGCACAACACTATCAGGACTGCCATGTGACGATTCACTAGATCTCAATCTCCCTGTCCATGCATTAGATCCACTAGTAGAGGACTCTCTGGGTCCACTCAAGGCTTGAGATTGCTGCTCTGCATTTATTGCAGCATTCCCATTTCCTGCATCTGCATCTCCTACCATAACAGTTGGTGCATACCAGCTGCTCATTTCATCAAAAACAACATCTCTGCTCACTTGCATTTTGCGAGTGGAAGGGTTATAACAGCAATACCCTTTCTGGTGCTGAGCATATCCAATAAAGATGCATTTTTCTGCCTTTGGATCCAGCTTTGTTCTCTTCTCATCAGGAACATGAACATAAGCTATGCAACCAAATACCTTCAAGTGAGAAATAACTGGTTTTTGGCCTGTATACATTTCTTCAGGCGTCATGCCATGGACAGCTGCAGTGGGGGTTCTGTTCATAATATAAACAGCAGTTGCTACTGCTTCAGCCCAAAAATAATCAGGCATGTTTTTCTCATTTAGGATTGCCCGTCCTACTTCTGCAATATGCCTGTTCTTCCTTTCTGCAACCCCATTCTGCTGAGGGGTAGACCTGCATGAGTACTTCCTTTGAATTCCCTGTTCTTTCAGATATTCACAAAATTCTTCTGAAAAGTACTCTCCCCCTCCATCACATCTTAGCACTTTAATATGCACACCTTTCTCTTTTTCAACCATGGCCTTAAAAGCCTTGAAATGGCTAAACACTTTACTTTTGTGCTTCATAAAATAAATCCACACCTTCCTAGTGTAGTCATCAATAAACGTCACATAATAATGGCATCCACCAATAGAAGCAGTTTTGGTTGTCCAAACATCTGAATGGATCACTTCCAAAGGTCTTATGCTCACCTTAGCATTTTTGGGAAATGCATGTCTGGCCTGCTTACCCATTTGGCATGCTTCACATACCTTTTGCATTCCCTCAACTCTGAATTTAGGCAAACCTGCAACAATGTTTTTCGTTTGCATAGATTTCAGCCTTTGTATATTCACGTGCCCAATGCGCTTGTGCCATATCTCAATATCTGCAATGACACCTCTCCCATGCGCAAACATAGCAGCTTTCACCTCAGGCATATCAACATCCAAGGTGAACATTCTTCCATTTTTGTTGCCTTTCACAACCAAGCGGCATTTATTTTTCAAGTCCTCAACAAAGCATCCATCAGGATTAAATCTAACCTGCAGACCTTGCTCAACCATCTGGCCAACTGAAACCAGGTTCTTAGTGATTTTTGGAACATGAAGTACATCTGCCAAGTACTTCGTTTTGCCATCCTGCATAGCCAATGGCACTTTACCAACCTGCGTAATTGGGTGCGCAGTATCATCACCTGTTTCAACATAACCTGGCTTATCCAAATTTCTAACATCATGAAACCACTCACCATGACTGGTCATGTGGTTAGAGGCACCTGAATCAACATACCAAACATCATTGCAAGCTGCAGCATCTCCTGACATGGAGTTAACCATATGCTGCATCACAAAAAGGTGCTCATTTCTGTCGTCACCATGCCCACTTGATGATGCATAGTTGCTTTGCTGCAACTTCCCACTTTTGATGTCATTCTGCTTTTTATAGCATGTATTCTCGTTGTGTCCAGGCTTTCCACAATAATAGCATTCTGTGCTGCTATTTACTTGCTGGTTCCTTTGCCATGAACCACGGCCTCTTTGGCTCCCCCTGCCTCTAGAACTACCACGTCCTCCTCCATAGGACTGGTTTTCCTGTTGTTGCTGTTGGTTCTGATTTCCTGCACGGCCACCAAAACGACCTCTTCCTCTACCTCTGCCTCTACTTGTATTCGAGTAGAAAGCAGTCTCTTGAGAAGTTGAGGTGGCTGAACCACCATTCCTTTGCTCTTCACTCAGCAAGAGAGCAATAAGTTCCTGAAAATCAGGAAATGTTTCATGGACTCCAATGGATGTCCGAAACTGTGCATAATCTTTCCCAAGACCATTCAAGGTCACGGACACTAAGTCCTCATCATCAACAGGTGCTCCAATGGAGGCAAGAGAATCTGCAAGGCCTTTCACCTTCAAGGAATACTCATTTATATTCAGATTTTTCCTTTGCACATTGTGCAACTCCTGCTTTAGCTGCATCTTTCGTGCTTTGGTATTTGTGCTATACAGCTTCACCAATGTATCCCATGCCTCCTTAGGCGTCTCTACATCCTGTATATGCACAATCATAGAATCTAAAATGCTAACAGATAGCCAATACAAGCATTTTCTGGCTTTTTCATGCCATTCCTTAAAGGCCTTCAATTCAGCAGGAGTGGGAGCAGTACCCAAAACTGGTTCTGCAGTTTCACCACTGATGTAATCCCAAACTCCCTTTCCCATAAGGAAGTTTGTCATCCTGAACTTCCATGCTTGGAAGTTGTTCTTGTCAAGCTTCTCACTGACAATGGTAGATAGATTCTCAGACATTTTACAAATCACGAATTGCAACAGCAACCTGTAAACACAGCAAATGCCTCACAAGGGCAAATAGCAAAACTTCTGCGAAAAGCCTCACAGGGGCAGATCTGCAACACTGACGAAAGTGGTATTTCACCACACAGTCACTTCCTCGTGACGATTTTGCATCAACAGGCAATAGGCATGAATCTGCAACTCCCAATATCTCTGCACATAGGCATACGATGCAATTTCTGTGGCACCTTTCCACCGACTAGCCGCGCGGTGGTCGCACAGCAAAAACAGGGCCTTTTTCTGAGTGCCTGCGAAGAACTTCCGCCTCCAAAACGGGCTTCGAAACGGCCTCAAATCAAAAACATAAAGTCACCAAGGGCTTTGCCTTCTCCCGCAGCATATACTGCGCTCTCGCCACACCGCGAAGGGCCTCTCAATCTGAAACAGTGCACTCCTGCACTTCTGGCTGTGCTACCTGCAGAGATTTGCTCCCAAACTCGAAATAGGAAAGCAACACTGGTCCTCTTACTAGGACACCACAAACTTGGCTTGCTTTCTTGAGCTCCTTACCACGAACAAGGCTCTGATACCATGTAAAGAATAAGGGAGAGAGATAGGAGACTCAAGTTCAGCTTTCTTCACAACACACAACAACAATACAATAGAAGAGGGAAATACCCTATATGTCGAAACCTAGAATATGTGGTTCATATGTGAACCCAAACCAAAAACATATGTGGTAGTCTAACTACACCACGAGTACAACTAACATAGGCGGTGACATAAATGATAGTCATCCAGGAGATATATCGGGGGTAGAGCTTGATATCTCAACACCTTCAGCTTCTTCTAGTTCTTGTAGTCACCATGCTATTTCTTCAAGGGGTGTGCAGTCTGGCATCCTTCTTTTGAGCAATGTCCTTGAGGACCTTTCTGATGATCTTCCAAAGTCGGTAAACTCGTATCAAATATGCCCAACACTTAGTTTCATGATGACCACAACCTTTGCATTCCTTACGAATGATCACCCTCCTTCATGGCTTGCAGCTTTGTTGGGGTGGTACTTCCACTCGCGTCATGTGTGATTGAAGTACAAGCTTCACGTGTCAAGAAATCAGCAACCATATTTTGAGCTCAAGGGATATGCTGAATTTTTACCTCTTCAAATTGTTGGTACAGTTCCAATGCTTGTTGATGTCGTGGAACCAAGCCTTTGCTCCGCACCTTCCACCTTCCACTAACTTGTTCACACACTAGTTGAGAATCTCCTTGCACCTCAAGTTGCTTGGCGTGATGTTCTTGTGCCTTTTGTAGCCCAAAAATGAGTGCCGAGTACTCAGCTTGGTTGCAAGTACTTGCAGGTGTAGACTTGCTATAATAATACTCCTCACCACTCGGTGAAGTGAGCTTCACACTCACGCCAGTAGCCTTGGTCGAAGGTTTGTAAGCTCTATCGAATTGAAGGATCCAAGATGTCATCACACCAAGACTAAAATTCGGACATCCCAAGTTTCTCGGTAGCCCAAGATAGGTAGAAGAAGAGGGTGGGGAGAATTCAATACTTGAGCCAAACATTCAGCACCAAATAAAATTGCAATCCTTTGTTGATAGTTTATCTTTAGACCAAAAAGAATTACAACTTGAAACACAAAATGAGGCACAAAAGGTTGATTAGGTACAAATCGATTCTTTGGTCGAAACATTACCAACCATAGCCGAGGCCTAGAAACCTTTGTAGTGAGATTGAGAATAAACCATTCAAGGTGAGCTTATCCACAGGAATTAATAGGCAAATGCACCAAATCTTCCCCCAAGCTTGGGGAGCATCCCACCCTTTGAAGAAGGACACCCTTTTAATTACTTCTAAAGTAGCAAGTAGCTCGATCACAACATAATGAGTAGAATTAAAATCAAAGTTCTGCCACCATATCACTAGTTCTTCACCTTGAATCATCCACGATCACAACAACACAAAGCAACTATAGACGCACTTGGTAGATGCGCAAAATAGCAGGCACATCTATAGGCGTTGCTTGAGTAGAGGAATTATGGGTGCGTCTAACAACTCGTCTATTTGCACATTTAAATAGCACGTCTATTTGCGCGTTTAAATAACACGTCTATTTGTGCGTCTAAACTAAGAAAATATTGGCCCATCTAACGTAGCGTTTATCAGCGTGTCTATTTGCGCGTGTATTAGTGCATTTATTTGCACATTTACATTGGGAATCAAAAGGGTATTTAGATGCGTATATAGACGCAAACGAGAGAATACAAAAAGTGAGATTTTGGTGTACATCATTGCTTTCCAAACATTGCCCATGATTACCAAAGCACATAATTTTAACAAAAACATCAATGCTTTTTTGCAAGCCCACATATACAAGAATTAAGTGAGGTGAGAAGAATGAGACAATATGTAAAATAGTTTTGCCAATATCAATGATGGGCTACGGTTCAATCTCATCCTCAATGAGATCAACCCTTGCCAAACTATCTACTTCAAAATCCAAACAAGTGTTTAGATCTACAAATACATTCAACCCACTACTACTTGTGCTACTCATGTGCTCATCGAAATCAGCATCACCAATGGTAGGCTCGTCCTCACAGGTAATGGCCTCAATATCTGTATCTCCTATCTCATCTCTCGTATCACGATCATCATCACGTCCATGGCCATGATCATCCTCCATACGCTCCATATTAGTAAATGTACTATACATCACTTTGGAACATGGCATAATAGGTATGACATGCCACCATTGGGTATTATCCACCATTGGTTGATAGACAACCCAATTCAAACACAAATACAATCATGTTATGTTTCTTACATCAGATATTTAAAAGCGAGTATTTTTATATGTGTGCACAGTACTTGTTCACATTGTTGCGGTAGTACTAGTGTGTCCTTCCTACTTTGCTAAAACTTTGTGGAGTCAATAGTTACAAAGCCACTTGCATGGCGTTTGATTGTTGCATTAGGGCCTCTTTCCAGCACGTCCTTAAACCACTTTACATCCAAAAAATACACAAAGAAGCATCGAAAGTCAAGCATAATAATATCTTGGATTATGCCACAATAATCATCCATGGCTCCATTGGCTCCCTCAAAGCTAGCAATGACGCCGCAATCTTGTGTGTTTCTCTTATCATCCATCCGTTGAGTTCGAAAATGCTTGTCCTCACACCATATAGCATTGAACATAGTGCACTACACCAAGAAAAAATCAATTAAATAAGCAATCTAAATTATTGAAAGCTCCTAACTTAAGCATAACATTCTATATACCGACCTTGCTCATGCATCCCCTAGCATACTCCCATTCTTCCATTGTGATATGCATCCCCTCTTCTTTCTCTGATTTCTCCATTTCATCAAGTAGCCAATCCACATGAATATCCTTTGGAAGTGCTCTTAGATACTGAGGGTACGGCACACAAGATCTGTGGTGTGTACAAAAGAGGACCCTTTCTTCTTGTCTTCTTGCCTTTGCATCCTCGTATCTTGTCACCCATCTTTTCATCACATCACGACTAAGCATGCAAAAGAGGTTGATACTATTATGCAACTCTGTGTCTATTGCTTTGTTGCATCCTTTCCCTTGAGGCACAATAGAGGTCATCCTTAGGTCTTCATCATCTCTCCATAGTCGTGGGAGAGATCTATCCACATCAACAAGAAACTCAGAAATATATACAAGTGACTCTTGTACCAACCAACTCTCAGCCATGCTACCTTTGGGTCTTGCATTTTGTCTCATGAAGCCCATCAAGGTCTTCATGAAGTGCTCGAGGACGAACAACCATCATGCATGTATAGTACCGCATATAGCAATCCCATCCACCAAATGCACTATAAGATGTAGGCTTGTGAGAATAGAATGTGGAAATGTCTCTTCCACTAAACAAACCACCTCCACTGACATAACTCGAGCATTCTTAAGCATGGTGGGATCTATTTTCTTTGAGCTCGCATACCTAGAAATGAAAAAGTATAGCATATTAGTAATATCCATTTAAACTTGCATGGAGCATTGATACGCATCATATTTTGTATCATGTAAAGTATCTCACAAGCTCGCCCATCTTGTAAATACAATCTTTCATGTCCTTCGATGCACTACGTGAAATGATAGTAGGTAGCATGAACTGAACCCATGAGAGGTAGTTGATTAGTTGCTTATAATTATTCACTCACAAATTTGAAAGGAAAAAGATATTATGCACATAAAATACTTACTTGGAGCATCTTGTGCCAATCATGAGACTTCAAGCCATATAATTTCTCTACACCTCATGCATTCAGTGGAAGTACAAATTGTAGTAATAGCGCACTTCACCGTCACCATCTCTAGCTTTGATAACATCCATGGTGCACGAGGTAAAAAAACACGCCCATTTGGTCTCTCTGGTGGCCAAGCTTCACGCATCCTCCCTGTGGTACATAGATCCTCCCTTATGCCTATGGAATCTCGTGTCCCATTCAAATGCTCTCAAACGGTAGATGCCACATTCTTGAAGATATGCATGGGATCAAGTAGGTGATTGATCTTAAGGTGGGACCAATATGGTAAACGATAAAAGATGGAGTATCTAAACAAAATAAAGTGTTAGCGGGTAATCTTTATTTCTAGCCAATATAGAGGAAGAACAACCAGTGAGCATACTATCCAATGCCCATCAATACATGACAATACTCAAACCACAGACTAGGTAGACTCTTCGTTAGCATATCTGTAGGGTTATCATCTATATGAACCTTGAAAAGCTCTATGTGCTTGTCCTCAAGTACCTCCCTAATGAAATGGTACCTGACCTCAATGTGTTTGGTCTTTGCATGAAAGACCGGATTCCATGCTAGTTGAATAGCACTCATGGAATCACTATGCAATGTCGGTACACCTGTATGAATCCCCAAATCTCCCACTAGCCGATCAAGCCATATAGCCTCCTTTCAACCCTCTGTGGCTACAACATACTCAGCTTCTGTGGTAGACAAAGCAACGCACTTCTGTGCGCGAGACATCCACGACACTGCACCACCTGCAAAGCTGAACACATAACCAGAAGTGGATCTCCTACTATCCACATGCCCTGCATAGTCTGAATCTATGTACCCAAGTACACGCATGTCTCCTCTACCAAAGCAGATGCACATCTCCTTGGTACCCTTCATGTACCTCATGATGCACTTAACTGCCTCCCAATGCCTCTTTCCTAGATTAGCCATATACCGGCTAACAACTCCTACTGTAAATGCAACGTTTGGTCTAGTATCTATCATAGCATACATAAGACTCCCAATTGCTGATGCATATGGAGCTCCTACTGTAAATGCAATGTTTGGTCTAGTATCTATCATAGCATACATAAGACTCCCAATTGCTGATGAGGAACCTTGGCCATCATGGCCCTTTCCTCATCTGATTTGGGACTATCTGTATGACTCAGTTTCACATATGGAGGCAATGGAATACTCACTGCCTTCCCCCCCTCCATATTGAAATGCTGCAATACTTTTGTAACATACTCTTTTTGTGAAAGCCAAAGGAGTTTCCTACTCCGATCATGCGTGATGTGCATACCAAGAATATGACATGCAAATCCCAAATCCTTCATATCAAAAGCCTCACACAAGAGTGAGAATTTCACATGGCAACCAAAAACTTTGGTCGTGCCAATAGGAAACGGTCTATCACTCTACCTCATGAAGATGTGGATGTACAAAGTATCTCTTTGCTACGAAGACCTACCTCACTAATCTCATGTGTATAAGTTTCCAATACTGTGAATGTGGATGGGAAAGGATAATAGTGGCGAAAGGAGATTGGGTTTTGATGCAACCCAATAAGTGGAGAAAGCAACAATCAACTAACACTTTTTTGACTTCTTGGAAGGGCAGACTGAAAGATATTAGAGTAAAAAAGGAAGGCACAAGATGCTTTAGAGAGGTTCAGATACAACATGTCTACGTGCACCGAGAACTTGTATTACGAGATCATCCTGCATATCTTCCACACCATAGACCCAATTGTAAGTGTAGTGTGTAATGAAATACTTGAAATGAAATATCTATTTCTTTCCATGACAGACAGTCTCTTTGTTTTAGTTCAGATATATATCCCTCATCATACAAAGAGTGGCAACCAATGGAGTGCATACTGGGATTCTTTGATGCTTTACATGGTGCTATTGGGGAGCTATAGTACAGAGGTAGAAAATCAACAATACAGGTTGAATCGGGTATTTTTTTTAATGATCACTTTTAGCAATTGCTCAGTCACACACAATTTATTTAAAAAGCAAGATCTCTCGGTGTGGAATACAGTTGATTGGCCAGTCCCTGATGGTAGCATCACAGAATCCTATAGAGCCAAACTATTTTCGAAAGTACATCATTCCTTGAACCCAAATATTGCTACAGGATAGTTAAAATCAATGTTTTCATGGCACTTATAGTTTTTGTAGAACTTTTTTAGGATTATCTAGTTAAAGTTTGTAACACAACGTTGACTTTCAGAGAAAAAGGGTATGATGAAGTTCCAATTCCAAAATTTTTGGATAATGGTTGGGATAGAATGGTGGCCAACAATCTGTATTGTGAGTTTGCTCATAAGTCCATCAACATTAAGTACATGATTGCCTCGCAGAACTTTATTTTCTCTTTTTACTATAAATGCAATATGATGATAGGTACAAAACTTGTGGCAATGGACCAAGACAAGAGGTCATCAGGTCCAATAATTGAAATCAATGTTATTGAGAATGACATCCTTCTAACATCCATCTTAATGGGACAATGCTACACTCTCTATCAATTATGCAATGACATTATAATTTATGGAGACTGAGAACCATAACAACACAAAGCAACTATAGATGCACTTGGTAGACGTGCAAAATAGCAGGCGCATCTATAGGCATTGCTTGAGTAAAGGAATTATAGGCGCATCTAAAAGCGCATCTAACAACTCGTCTATTTGCGCGTTTAAATAGCGTGTCTATTTGCGTGTTTAAATTGAGAAAATATGGGCCTGTCTAACATCGCGTTTATCAGCGCATCTATTTGTGCATGTATTAACACATCTATTTGCGTGTCTAAACTGAGAAAATATTGGCCCGTCTAACATAGCATTTATCAGCGCATCTATTTGCGCACATATTAGCACGTTTATTTGCGCGTTTACACTGGGAATCAGACGTGTATTTAGATGCATATATAGACGCAAACCAGAGAATACAGAAAGTGAGATTTTGGTGTACATCATTGCTTTCCAAACATTGCCCATGATTACCAAAGCACATAATTTTAACAAAAACATCAATGCTTTTTTGCAAGCCCACATATACAAGAATTAAGTGAGGTGAGGAGAATAAGACAATATGTAAAATAGTTTTGCCAATATCAATGATGGGCTACGGTTCAATCTCATCCTCAATGAGATCAACCCTTGCCAAACTATCTACTTCAAAATCCAAACAAGTGTTTAGATCTACAAATACAATCAACCCACTACTACTTGTGCTACTCATGTGCTTATCGAAATTAGCATCACCAATGGTAGGCTCATCCTCACAGGTAATGGCCTCAATATCTATATCTCCTATCTCATGATCATCCTCCTCTCTCGTATCACGGTCATCATCATGTCCATGGCCATGATCATCATCCATACGCTCCATATTAGTAAATGTACTATACATCACTTTGGAACATGGCATAATAGGTATAACATGCCACCATCGGGTATTATCCACCATTGGTTGATAGACAACCTAATTCAAACACAAATACAATCATGTTAATTTTCTTGCATTAAATATTTAAAAGTGAGTATTTTTATATCTGTGCACAATACCTGTTCACATTGTTACAGTAGTACTAGTGTGTCCTTCCTGCTTTGCCAAAACTTTGTGGAGTCAATAGTTACAAAGCCAATTGCATGGCATTTGATTGTTGCATTAGGGCCTTTTTCCACCACGTCCTTAAACCACTTTACATCCAAAACATACACAAAGAAGCGTCGAAAGTCAAGCATAATAATATCTTGGATTATGCCACAATAATCATCCATGGCTCCATTGGCTCCCTCAAAGCTAGCAATGACGCCGCAATCTTGTGTGTTTCTCTTATCATCAATCTGTTGTGTTTGAAAATGCTTGCCCTCACACCATATAGCATTGAACATAGTGCACTACACCAAGAAAAAATCAATTAAATAAGCAATCTAAATTATTAAAAGCTCCTAACTTATGCATAACATTCTATATACCGACCTTGCTCATGCATCCCCTAGCATACTCCCACTCTTCCATTGTGATATGCATCCCCTCATCTTTCTCTACTTTCTCCATTTCATCAAGTAGCCAATCCACATGAATATCCTTCGGAAGTGCTCTTAGATACTGAGGCTATGGCACATGAGATCTGTGGTGTGCATGAAAGAGGGCCCTTCCTTCTTGTCTTCTTGCCTTTGCATCCTCGTATTTTGTCACCCATCTTTTCATCACATCACTATTAAGCATGCAAAATAGGTTGATACTATTATGCAACTCTGTGTCTATTACTTTGTTGCATCCTTTCCCTTGAGGCATAATAGAGATCATCCTTAGGTCTTCATCATCTCTCCATAGTCGTGGGAGAGAGCTATCCACATCAACAAGAAACTCAGAAATATATACAAGTGACTCTTGTACCAACCAACCCTCGGCCATGCTACCTTTGGGTCTTGCATTTTGTCTCATGAAGCCCTTTAAGGTCTTCATGAAGTGCTCGAGGAAGAACCACCATCGTGCATGTATAGTACCGCATATAGCAATCTCATCCACCAAATGCACTATAAGATGTAGTTGGCTTATGAGAATAGAACATGGAAATGTCTCCTCCACTAAACAGGCCACCTCCACTGACATAACTCAAGCATTCTCAAGCGTGGTGGGATCTATTTCCTTTGAGCTCACATACCTAGAAATGAAAAAGTACAGCACATTAGCAAAGCACATTAGCAATATGCATTCAAACTTGCATGGAGCATTGATAAGCATCATATTTTGTATCATGTAAAGTACCTCACAAGCTCACCCATCTTGTAAATACAATCTTTCACGTCCTTCGATTCACTACATGAAATGCTAGTAGATAGTATGAACTGAACCCACGAGGAGGTGGTTGATTAGTTGCTTCTAATTATTCACTCATAAATTTGAAAGGAAAAAGATAGTATGCACATAAAATACTTACTTGGAGCATCTTGTGCCAATCATGAGATTTCAAGCCATATAATTGCTCTACACCTCTTTTCTTACTCTTTGTAAAGGCTCCCTTCAAACACCTCATGCATCCAGTGGGAGTATGAATTGTAGTAATAGCGTGCTTCATCGTCGCCATCTCTAGCTTTGATAACATCCATGGTGCACGAGGTAAAAAAACATGCCCATTTGGTCTCTCTTGTGGCCAAGCTTCATGCATCCTCCCTATGGTACGTAGATCCTCCCTTATGCCTACGGAATCTCGTGTCCCATTCAAATGCTCCCAAATGGTAGATGCCACATTCTTGAAGATATGCATGGGATCAAGCAGGTGATTGATCTTGAGGTGGGACCAATATGATAAATGATAAAAGATGGAGTATCTAAATAAAATAAAGTGTTAGCGGGTAATCTTTATTTCCAGCCAATATAGCACACAATAGTTACAAACCCTTACCGGCTCATGCCAAGTGGTGGAGGAGCCGTGGAACCGTCCCAAATTCTCATCCAATCTCCCGTGGTGAGTGATTGTGGGAGGACTTCATTCCAAGGGGCAACATATCTAGGATGATCAGGTGGGAGAAATCGATGGTGATTCTCATAGATGACCTTATTCATTGCATCTGCCCATGAGGCAACTAGCGAAGGACCACAAACAGGACATGCATGGTAACCCGATGTAGTGAGACCTGAACAATAGATGCAATTAAGAGTTGAAGGTGGGTTTAGGATGGCACATCCTTTGCCTATTCTTAATTAGAAGTGCAATGCTTACTTGAACACTCACCATAGCCTAGGAAGTCATGCATAATCCACATCAAGACTATTTTGCAGTTGAAGTCTCGTGATGAGGGAGGCCTGCTCACATCATGCACCTCAATACCTCTCCAAAGTATCTCTAGCTCATCAATTAAAGGCTCCAAATAAACATTAGGGTTTTTGACTTTATGTTTCCCTGGAATTAGAAGGGACAGCATAACATGTCCTTCCTTAATAGCCATAGAGGGTGGAAGATTATAATTCACCAATACCACTGGCCATACACTGTAAGACATGCTTTTGAGACCAAATGGGTTCACATTGTCCATACCCAATCCAAGTCTCAAGCTCCTAGGTTCTTCCTTGAAGCTTGGCCATGTGTCTTCAATATGCTTCCACGCAGGAGAGTCCGCGGGAGTTCTTCACTTGCCATCGATTGATCGATGGGAGGAATGCCATGACATGAGCTCTACAATAGATTTGCACTTGAACATATGTTGGATGCAAGGGATTATGGGAAAATGTCGTAGAACCTTACAAGGCACGTCCAAAGTTTTGAGATCTGCTCTATATCTTGCCTCTCCACAAGTAGGATACTCTCTTGCATCCTTATGTAGTCCACGAAACAAAACGCAATCGTTGACACATGCATGGATGTGCTTGTAATCTAATCCTCCAAGAGAGGTCACATGTTGCCTTGCCATATCTCTTGAGGTCGGTAATTTATTCTCCCTTGGAAGAATTTTACACACAATAGCCTACACGTAAAGACCATAAATGAGGAAAAGCATTCGAGTAATTGACCCACTAGCATAATTCACCATGTTTGCAAAATAGACTTTAAAGATTACTTGAGTAATGCATTCAAACTTGCATTGCTCCATCCATAGATGGTTTGCAAGTTTAGTAACTCAAGGGAGGCATGTAGAACAGAGAATGTGCACCCCTCAAATAGTGGAGTCGATGCTGTAGTAAAAAGATCATCCTGCTCCATACTATCATCCCTCCCTTGATGGACATATAAATCCCACACCATATCATCAAACACCTCCTCCTCCACAGTTTTATGAGGTAATGGTGGAGGGCTACTATCACCATCACTCCATGCATCCATAATGGTCCCTCCTAAAGATCCCACCTCATATCGCCGACGCTTCGCCTCCTCACGACGAGCATAGGGCAACATATGCTGGTGTGGCACTACATCCTGTATCAAATTAAAACGGGATCATAACTCAAACATATGAACACCCATAGGTATCTCAATCAACCTTAACTTACAAACCCTTACCCTGTTTACGGTCGCATCCCATTCTCCATACTTTGAGATGTGATTGAGTGTAATCCTGCGTGCATGATACATGTTTCCTCGACATCGATCACACATACATTTGATTTTTTGCTCCAACTACATTTCACGATGGTGGATACGGAGGGATTCATCATCACTGGAGCTACTTGTTAAAGATGAAGACATCCTACAAACAAACAACCCAAAAAAATTTGCTCTTCTTCAAATGTTTAATTTTAAACTCTGTGGCGCGTCTATTTGTTTTGTGGTGTGCGTCTAAAAGCTCGTCTAAAAGCGCATTTAAAATCGCGTCTACTCTGTGTCTTTACATGCGTAATAGATGCGCTTTTAGACGTGCCTATAGGTACGGCTTTTAAACCTGCTTTTAGCGTGCTTGCTTCGCTTTTCTTGAGATTACTTATACTTCGCAAGGCTTGCTTGCTTCCTTATTAGCAGATCCACAGTTTCGACGCTTAAGAGAAGGCACCCACACTTACTTCCAAGCTTACACTTAAGAGGAAGGCACCCACACTTACTTCCAAGCTTAAAGGAGAGGAGGGCGAACAAGGAGGAGAAGCAACTTTGAAAAAGGAGAAGAACCTTCCATACCTCTATCCAAGGTAAGTCTTTTTGCAGTTGATCTTTTTTGGAAGTTTGCTCTCTTTGGATTTGTACTTTCTCGTATCCCAAAAACGCATGATCTGGGTATCAACGCATGATCTGTGTATCAGTGTCATGTTTGTGTGTCGAGCACAATATCTTTTTCTACTTTTTGGAAAAGTCCGTTTGTCGGAGCGCGTCCCAGAGCACGTCTAAAACCACGTCTACAGGTGCATCTAAACACGTATCTAGTTTATTTGTAGACACAGACAACCGCGTCTATAGACATGTCATTATACGTGAAAATAGACGCGGTAATCAGACGTGTCTATAGACACGCTCCGATAGTATTCCTTCCCCTTTCTTCTCAGCTCATCAGTAATAGATTTTTTTTCTTGTTTTCAGTTCATCATGTGGCCAGGAAGCGCTTCCAACTCACCTGATCCCCAGGAGTCTATTTTTAGGGACTTATATAACCTTTTAGGACACCCTCCTAGTCCTGCGGAGTTATACAGGTATATGATGGGTACACTAAACACCCCCAGGAGTCGGCACTACAAACTCCAAACCACCCTACACTAGCTGAGATCACCCCAGTGGAGTCAGCACAGCCCAGCCAGCTACACAACGGAGGCTCATCTCCCATGCCGTCTTATGCCCCTTCCCCCATGTCATCTTATGCCCCTTCCCCCATGCTGTAAGGAGGTCCTTCTGTCTCATAGAGCCGTCGACATACTCCTGTGCAGTTGAGACTCGGTTCTCCAGCTATGATTGGTCAGCATAGTCCTGTGCAGTCTCTAGCTATGAGTGGCCAGTGTACGAGCTTGACACGACACGATAGCAGGCGTAGTAGCAGGGAGAGTGGTGGGGGATGCATGGCACAGTGCTTTGGGAGGGGTGGCGGTGGGGACAATGATGATTCAGATGATTTAGACGTGCCTCCGGGTGATGGTACGATATTCTATGACATCACTCAGATAGGAGGCATCTTGATGGATGCGCGGGGGAAGGACATCATGGCCTTCATGCGCTCTGTAATTGCTAATAATTAGAGAGATTGCTTTATCCACTTCAAAGACTAGCCAAAGAGGTTGGCTGATGAGACCCTCGCTGCTATTCGCTCTAGGTATCCTAACACCCTCAATCGCTAGTTCACAGATAAATGGGCCAAGTCAAAGATTGTTATGATACTTGGCAATAAAAGATCTTCGCTTAAGAGGCAAGCACTCGCGGAGCTTGCCAGGCTCGAGGGAGGTCAACCACCAAGGGACCCACCCCACACTGCTCACAAGCGTGAGTGGAAGAAAGCAATAAAGTCAGCGAGGGAGGACCCCAGTCTGCAGCACATGGAGGCACGAAGGATCCAGATGGAGGAATATGAAAGCATGCATTTTGGAGCATGGGGTGTTGAATCATGGGAGGCCCAATTTGTAAGTATCAATCTCAAATTATATTGCTTATGTAGTTTATTAGGAGGTTGTTTCTTTGTACTAATCCCTCTGCAAATTGTGTCGTCTTGCAACTTGAGATCGTGGGCAGATACCTTACTCTTGTGGAGATAGCCTACCACCACCACCATTGCAGAGGAGATACATGGAGGCACTTCTATGATGACGGGTTGATTATTGAGGAGCAGTATATCTGGGCTACTGGAGTGGCCCCCGAGGTATTTGAAAGTAATGAAATAATGCCAATATCATAAGTAAAGATTTGATTTTTTATACATTAATATATGTTGTCCCTTGTTTACAGGCCCGTGCACAAGACGACGAGGAAGACGAGAAAGGAGGTCCAGAAGGGAGCACAGAAGGGAGCGTGGAAGGGAGCATGGAAGGGAGCAAGGATTAGTCGTAGAAGTAGTGCTAGCTACTCTTTTTTGTACTTAAAGCCACTGGCTTGGCTTCGTGCCTCTTGTATATACACTCCTCTTATTTTTTGTACTTGAAGCCACATGACGTGGCTTAGCTTCCTTATTTTTTGTACTTAAAGCCACATGACGTGGCTTAGCTTCGTGGTATATGTACATACAAGCACTTTTTGAGCTTTCAATTTTAGTGCGTTTTGGACTTGTAATGTTTTATTTAGAATTGTAATTAAAATGCGGTTGGCTGTAAGAATTGAATTACACAATGTGGAAATGGGATTCTTGTAACTATATAGCATACACAATATACACATCATTCTGTAAATTTAAAAAAAAATATTATAAAGCACGTCTATCAGTGCGTCTATAAACGCATCTATATATGCGTCTGTCTGTCAACAAGTGTCTATTTTTGCATCTACAAATGCATTTATAAGAGCATCTATTTAAGCGTTTATATGCGCGTCTATACGCACGTGTGTGTCTTATATAGAGGCACTATTAGACGCGGGTCTCCAGATGCAAAAATAGACGTGCCCGTAAGTTTTTTATTTAGTTCAGTAAACGCATTTGTGTGCATATCTATGGGTGTTTTGTCTTGTTATGAACAATATCCGTAAAGAATTTTCATTCATTTTGAATAACAAGAAAGTAAGTTGGTTTCCACCCTGTGTTTCTCCTAATTTGATTTTCTTTACATCTGCATAATACATTTACATATTGTTAAAGTTTTTATTTTGCAGATACTTCAAAGGAGTGAAAGCTAAATTCAATGCAAGGACATTGTAAATAGAACAATTCAGATAATACAAAGCTATTGACTCCAGGTATTACTTGCAACAAAAAAAAAAGTTGACATTTGATGTATTAATACAAAATGACTATAAGTATCATCTATTTTTCTATTATTTCTTAGAATCTCTCTCTTGACTTTTTTGCAGTGGAGACTCCTTTTGAGAATCTTCCACATGCTGCTCAGGTTGCTGCTATTGTGGATCTTGGTTTTGTACATCTTGCTATGGATCCTGCTATTATACATCCTGTTGTGGATCTTACTACTGCACATCCTCCATTGGTTTTGCCTCCTCGTGCATCGACTCCTCCTGCTGCTTTGGTGTACCTGCCTCCTCCTCCATGGACTTTTGCTTAGCCTCGTGCTGCTTTGGTGTCCCTGCCTCCCCGTCCATGGGCTTGGGCTCAGCCTCATGTAGCATTTTGAGTTGCATTGGAGTGGAGTCTCACTCTATCGACAATGAAGATCACTTCTAACCTCTAAAGCCATGTTTTATCAGAGTGTTTATAGACTAGAGTCGCCCATCTTGCATTAAATGCATCTGGACCGTAGCTAGACCGTGGGCTTGACTTGGGTGGGCAATCTTGCCCATCCATGATCCGTGGGCAGTGCCCATGGTGCGCAACTTGCAAGTACTGTAAAATACTCCCACCATCTGGCCGAAGTTAACGTGGCAGCGCAATTCAGTTGCAGTTCTACCTTTTCAATTCAGTTGCAGTTCTACCTTTTCAAGAGATGTTTGGCCTGAATGCGCTGAGCCGCAATTGAATTCTCGAACGGAAAGGAGGCTGCAGGAAGTTTTATACGTCGCATGCGAAGCTGGATTCTGGCTACTGTCAGCTTGCTCTTCATCATGACTCATTGGAGTGCTCGTAACAAACAACCTCCGCGGTCAGTACGCGCCTCTCGGCAATAGCTTGTGCCAGCAGCTAGACTCCCCAGTGGCTGCAGACTCCTGAGTCCAAACTTCATCCCTATCCCCTGCCGAGGTCCCACGGAAGTTCTTGGGCAGGCGAGCTGGACTTGAGTGACGCGTCAGGCCTAGTCTCTTTCTGCAATCTAGGTTGTAGAATCTAGATAGTCTGCAAAATTTGACGTCTGGTGCAACTACTCGCTGCATTGTGCAGCAATCAATTATCAGAGCTTCAAAAGTTCAATGCTCATCAGTGTTCATCACCTGCTCAAAAAGATTGGTTCCAGTCTGAGGTTGGGAGTCTTCGAGCTCCTCTACTTTGCCATCTCCAGTTGCTCTTGTTCGTCAATACCTCTCTTCTGTATTGCCACGAGATGGGCTTTGTTAAATCGGATTTCGCGCTGTCTCCAAGAAGGCGGTAACTCTTCGCTCCGGCTTTTTCCTTTGCTACAAGATTGCCGTAACTTGGCGAGGCAGATGCTGCTAACATTTCAGTGTCTTGCAGCTTAGTATTGACCCTGGCTTGAGAACGAGTTAAGGCTTAAGAGTTCTAACGTTCGAACGTTCTTGTTGGCTGGTTTCATGTCTTCCGGCAGCCAACACGATAGGGGGAAAAGCAGTCGACAGCATTAACTTTTGTTGATGTCGTCTACCCCATGGAGCTCGCTTGCACCGTCCAACTGTTTCTGATGTACCCTGGGCTCTCTTGCACCGTCCAACTTCAAGAGTTCTGTTTTAGAACGCTGCATTGGGAATCTATCCGATTCAAACTCAGCGTCTATGATAAGAGCAGCTGTTAAATGTCAGATGTCGAGCTTTGCATCCGCTCAGATGGAAGTATTATTACAGGCGTCTTATGAGACGTTATCATATGTTGCCAGTGGCCATGCTTTCAAAGCTTTCAGACTGTAATATGCAATCCAGTGAGTCGTGACCTTTTTTCTATAGCCGTAATCACACGGCGTATTTCCTTGCATCGGCCTTTATGTTGTTCATTTCGACCGTTAACATTGACAGTGTAGTGTACTCAGATACATTGTAAGCTAATGTACGCACTTATCTCTTGTCGATGTTCATGTTCGTCTTTTCAAGCTAGCACGTTCTCCATTCGTCTATTCCTATGGTTTGCAAGAGGATTTCAGCGCGGACAATGCGCATGCTAGCTGCTACGAAATGTGCTGATGTTTTTTATAGCTCTAGATGAGCGGACGTGCCATTACATGCTTCCACACCGTTACCGAAGGATAATCATAGGACTTAGAATATGTGGAATAGTTAGATCTTTGATGTTTCTGTACCTGCGTTCTCTGTTTTGGAAGCTCCGTGGCGCTACTTGCAGGGATGCTGAACGCAAAACCCTTGGCTCAGGTTTGAGTTCAATAGAGATTGTTCCTTAGTACTTTTTAAGGATTCTTGCAACGCTGGCTTCCATGCTCACAGAACGTCGAATTCTCGTACCATATTGTGATCCTGAAAGTGATCGCCCACATATCTTCCATCGGGAGAGAGGGAGAGAGAGCGAGAGATCTATTAATGTTTGTAGTAGTTACGAAACTTACTTCATGTGGATAACTCCTCAAGACATATTATAGGGCAAAACTACATTCTAGTACTCCTATAAGGTGGCCTCTATAACATCATCTTAACGACAAGAGACCCGGGTTTGTAAAACTTAATGTAACAACTTACTAGTAGAGAATTGTCTAGAGTTATTAAAAGGTGAAACTATATTTTAATATCATAAGGTGGCCTCTATAACATCACTTTAAGGACAAGAGTCTCTAGGTTTGAATTTGAAGTCTCTAATCAAGGCTTTCCCATCTTGATAAACTACCCAATTTCTTGCTTTTTGCGCTTCCTTTACCTTGGTGAGCTCTCTCTTTCTTTGTTTGAGCTGGATTGGTGTGAGCTCCTAAGATATCCAAATCTTTGTACCCTTCAAGCTATGTGTTTGTGTAAGGATCTTAACTCTTCCAACCCTCTCGTTCAAGTAGACATGTGCTTGTGGGCCATTTTGATTGATATTACATACATCATTTTTGTCCCACTCAACTTGTAGTATAGGCATATGATTATGTCGTCTATGTTTTTCTCGTCATCATCATGAAGGTATAGCCATATTTTTATCTCTTAATGCATAAGATCATTATATTGCATGCTCTAGTTTCTTGCTCTTTTATCTCTGGATGAGGTATTGCTTTTGACTTTGTTGATAGCACTAGTAACTAGTGCTTACTTGTCACTAAATTGAGCATACTTGATTGGTGATGATATGGAGACAATTATCGATGCAGGTGGGAATGCATTACATTTGTATAATACCTTTGCAATGATACCTTTGTGTAATATATGTGTGATACATTTTTGTAAAAGTTTCCTACTTCCCATTACTCTCTACATCCTGTACTTTGTCCCAAGGGCTGCAAGGTAGAGCTTGAGCCCTTTTGATTTCTTGTTGCAAGTAATAGATTTTCTCTTGTGAATTTGAGATGATTTTTCTCACATGTGTCTTCACATAGGGAGTGGATGTCATTAATGTTGCAATGGTTGACTATGAGGGCTTTTATTGGGGAGAGGGAGAGGGAGAGTGAGAGGGAGAGGAAGAAGGAGAGAGAGAGAGTGAAGAGGGAGCGAGAGAGGGAGAGAGGGAGAGAGGGAGAGGGGGGGAGAGAGAGAGAGAGTGGATGTCATTAATGTTGCAATGGTAGACTATGAGGGCTTGCTTACTCAAGAGAGAGAGCGAGAGAGTGAGAGAGAGAGAGAGAGAGAGAGAGAGGGAGAGAGAGAGAGAGAGAGAGAGAGAGAGAGAGAGATGTTTTGGGAGGCCCCACAAGCTTATGGGACAAAGTACTCGAAAAACACCAAGAGAAGAATCTCATAGAAGCCTCAGTGGGCTGAAGCAAAGGGTGCATTAGGAATGTTGAGTGTGATGCTAAGCTAAAAAGCTCAAGAACTCAAAACTAAACTAATACAAATTTGAAAAAGGAAGAGCTTAAGCTCAAAAGGTGAACCACAACACCGTGGTGGCTCCCTAATAAACTGCAAAGATATTAGAGATGTATTGCTATCGAGCTGATACAAGCTACAAAAGAGGGTGTGGTTTCCCCAACCTCTGTATCCTATAGGCTATGATAAGAGTAATGCCTTGTCTCTAGCAGCCTCCTCTAAGGAGAGCTGCAATAGATCAGGGACCTCGATCATGCATACTCTGGTCCTCCTCGTTTCTTACATGGTAGTATCTCCCTAGTTGACTCAAGTGTATACTCAGTGTGTATAGAAGTCCATGAAGTGTTACTGTGGCCGGGTCTACCATGACATCCTATGACATGGTCATCTCCTACTACTCTTTCATCTATCCAAGTAATACCTCTCTATGTTGTCACATCTTAGCCAGATAGAGCCCAATGCAAACCCGGTCATGGAAATGGATCAGCCATGAGAGTCATGCCCATCCTAAAAGAGGCATTGCTATCACCCTTAGATCTCATCATAGGCTAGGTAGGCACATAGGAGGTGCTCCTCTATCTCGATCCCCCGTAGCATGCAGAACTTGTAGATCTGTAGCTCTCTAGGTGTGGCTACAGCTCTCCCTACCTCAATCCTCACCTATTGGGATGAGACCCACATTTGTCAAATAGCAATCCTCAATGCTTGTGAGTCTGCTCTGTCCGTGACGTACACAGGGGCTGATGATGAGTCCCATATCATCAACCATGGAGACAAGTATCAATGCCACTAGAGATGTATTATATTTTGTATTTACCTCTACTCTCCATATCTTGCACATTTCTCCCAAGGGCTACAAGTCAAAGCTTGAGCTCTCTAATTTGTTGCTGCAAGTAATGCATTTTCTCCTATGGTTTTGAGATGATCCTCTATCTCCAATAAGTATTTGCATAGGACATCGGTGGGGGTATTGATAATGTTGCAATGGTTGAGTATGAGGGCTTGGTTTGTGGAGTGATAGCAATTACTTCATCTTGGGAGACTCCATGTTGACCTTGCATATATTTGAGCACTACCCAAATGCTTATCTTTAACCCCCATGTTGGGCTAGGAGTCCATCCCAACCCATTGTGGGGCTTACAAGCTGGGGACCTTTGGAGCTAACAAAGAATGAAATGACCTATGCAAAAGACCTATGCCTGGAAATTGAAAAGGCCATGTTGACTATGACAACTACAAGTTGAGACTGAACTAAAGTGAAGTCTACTATTCAACTTGTGGCAACACGACCTTGAACTTTCTTGAAGACTTTATTGAAGATGAGATCCACACTATTGATCATGTTACTATGTGGCACACTCATTCATAGAGACTTTATTGAAGATGATATCCACACTACTATTCCTTTTACTGTGTGGTGCACTCACTCAAAACTGCTACTACATGGCATAGCTAGGCAGTTGCTACACAAGGGGGGGCGAGACAGAGAGAGAGAGAGAGAGAGAGAGAGAGAGAGAGAGAGAGAGAGAGAGAAGAAGAAAAGAAGAAGAAGAATGTATTACTGTCCTCTGGGGGCCAAAATACTGACCCATGGGACCCATAAA
Source organism: Dipteris shenzhenensis (assembly GCF_047967505.1). Taxonomy (NCBI): domain Eukaryota; kingdom Viridiplantae; phylum Streptophyta; class Polypodiopsida; order Gleicheniales; family Dipteridaceae; genus Dipteris; species Dipteris shenzhenensis. The sequence continues at coordinate 47,941,934 of NC_141618.1, forward strand.
AGTCATGATACAAGTGTCTCCTTCCTTTTATGGAAGGGGGGAGAACAATTATTTTGAAATACATTGAGTAATTCAACATTCACGATATTTAAGAACCTTGGCAATATAGTTACCCAAAGTGGCTATATGGCTATGTGAGAGCAAGCTTGCTAGGGTGTCGTGTTCCTCTGTAATATTGTTAAAGTCCCTCCTTATGCAGGCATACCGTGTGCATGTAAGGAGGACATGTGCTTCTGTCTCTACTTGTTCTTGGTCACATAGCTTGCAAAATCTTTGTTCCCTTGAGACATCTCCCCAAGCACCTTTCTCTATCGTCAGGGTGTGTAATCGGGTGCGGATGAGTGCAATGCTTCTCCTTGCATTTGCAGGTATGGGCATAGTTATGTATTTTTGTGCATTTTCTTCCTCCTTGGAGTAGGTGTCCCAATAAATGGGATTGACATGCGTACAGTAGTACTCATACTTAGCCCTTTTTTCAGCTGATTGCCATTTTTGCTACAATATTCCCAATAAAGCTTTATGAAATGCCTTCTCATCCATTTCCCCAGATGACATCTCTAGGTAGGATGTTACTCTCCATCTTTGGAACCATCTCTGAATGTCTTGCCACCAACCAGATGATAGCTTCTTGCTTTTGTTTGTCTTTTGACCCCTTTTACTTGCTTCCCATGCTTTCATTGGTAATCTCTGCGACCCCATGGACTTGACCTTCTTTATGTATTTGAAAACCCTTCATAGTGCTCTCAGTTCAATGGGCCTTGTATCAGTCTCAATAAGCATGATTGAGTATGGTGTAGTAATTTTAACTCCTAGATGCCGTCATAGAAATGATTTCTGTATTTTTTCAATATCATTCCATTTTGATGCTGAGATGGTACCTCCCCATACTTCTACTGCATATAGGACTGTTTCACCACATAAGCATCAAATAAAATCCGTCTGATAATCCATCTCTTAGTGTCACCATTTTTGCAATCATTTTCAAAATGATAATATTTTCCCCACCTAGCATCAATCCTTCTGTGGACACAATCATTCCATCTATGATTTGCTGGCACATTTATTTCCAGGTATTTGAATGTGATTACTCTCTCGATTTCTTGCTCATTGTACATAATACTTGGGGTGTTTGTAGGCTGCTTTGTTTTTATCATCATTTTAATTTTGGTGACATTTACCATGAGGCCGCTCTTTGCACAAAACTTGTGTAGAATGTGCATCATCCGCTGCATATTTTCTGTTATGTATGAGAAAAAGACAACATCATCTACATATAACAATAGTAGTATGGTGCATGCATAGATTTGGGGGCTCTCTAGTTGCTGTTCTTGCATCATTTCTTTGACCAACTCCTCCAATCTGTCAATACATAGTCCAAATAATGTTGGTGACAGAGGGCAACCCTGTTTAACCCCCATATTACTATGGAATGTAGTTGACAATCCGTTTCTACCTTTGAGTTGGCAAGTTAATCTCTCATATAATGTGAAGACTGCTATTTTCAAGTGATTTGGCACTCTTAAGTAGCCCATTCTTTCCCACAAATTGTTTCTAGGCATTGTGTCAAATGCCTTCTTAAAATCTATGAAGCAGCAATAGAGAGGCTTTCCTTGTAGCCGGCTCTCTTCCATTAGAACCCGTAATGTGACCAAGTGATCCACAGTGTTATGGTTTATTCGAAAACCAGCTTGTCCAATGGCCCTCTTTCCATTCAATTCTGCCCATAGACTAAGTTCTCTCTCAATGATTGTGATAAAGAGCTTGGCCATGGTGGATCCCACCATAATGGTTCTATAGTTGGAAAGTTGGTTATGATCCCCACCTTTATACATTGGTTTCACCCAATTTTCTTGCCACTCTGGGGGGAAACCATTAGCAATTGCATCATTAAGCAAAGAAACTAGGCAAATTCGTGTGTAGTCACCTGCCCATTTTAGTAGCTCAGCCTTTATATGCAATGTGTCATCTGCTTTTCCATTGGCCATTTTCTTTAGGCCCTCATTCACATCGTCCATAGAGAAAATATGTGGGCCATTGTAGTGAGCTATGTCTGTGGACATAGGTAAGGCATGTGGGTGGGTGTAGAGTTGCTTGGCATATTGGAGCATTTCTTCATCTGTGAAATCTCCCATGATTTCTTTTGATCTCCCTTTAGTTTGCCTCCATGTTCCTCTCAGGTTCTTAGCAAACTCAATGGCATCTTTCCACTCTTTGTCTAGTTGATATTTCCTCTTTTTTCTCCGAGTGAGTGCATGAAAGTGTTTTTTAGCCTCTTTACATTGCATGTCATTTGGCATCTGTTTAATTTTCAGCCTAGCTTTTATGCATTCATCATCAAACCATTTGTTTTGTGGTAAGCCCTTCGTGCATACTCTCTTGATCTTTTTTTGACCCATGACTATATGTGCAGCTAAGAGTAAAGTCTCTTTCATCTCGCTCCAGTTCAGCCTGCAAACCTCCTTAATAAGAGCATCGGTAGTGTCCGCATACTTCTCCCTCTTGTCTATGTCCATACGAAAAGACCAATTCATTGCTGCATGGACTGGAGTTTCTGCCAAATGGGGTATGTGCATTTTAAGATAAAGGGGAGTACGATCTGATTTTGGATACTTTGGACCAATTATATAATCATGTACCAAATTTACTGCATCAAGTGAAATTAAAGCATAGTCTACCACACTTGATCCTCCACTACCTGGAAAGCATGTGGAAAGAGGTCTGATCCATTCAGCACAATCATATGAAGCCCATTCACTAGGCTTGTCAATGCCTCTCCATGTGCATTTACTTCCTTGTCCTCCGAGTGTCTGTGCCACTTGGGATCTATCTCAATTTCTTTGTCTTTGTCATATTCATGCCCTATAAGTGACTGAAACTGGGTGTCCCCAATGTGTGCATTCATGTCTCCTAGAATCAATACTCTCCCCTTGGCATGGAATTCCACCAAATCTAAGCACAAGTCTCCGTATGGATCTGATGCATCTCTACCATAGCATTGATAGTACGTTGACCCTAAGTGCGGTATGTAGCACCCAACTATGTAAAGTGGTAGGGGCTCTGCTTTCACCATGATCCAGATGAACCGTTTATGAGGGTCATCTTTGCAAATGCTTATATTATCTCATAAGTTTTCTTTGTATAGGCATGCAACTCCTCCTTGCCCTCTTATACTAGTGTGTGTTTGGCATATTGAATGTGTTACATATCCATTGATTGGAGGTAGTTTGTGCGTATCCCTCTCCCATGTCTCTGCAAGAAAGACTACATCTGCATCCTCAAGCACATCATTAAGGCCTGCCCCCTTCTGCCAGGGGAAACCTCTGCAATTCCAAAACATTACTTTGATTTCCTTCTGGGTCCCATGAGCCGCGTATCCCTAGAGGGTGGTGTCCTCTTTTGCCTCTTGTCTCTTGTTGCATGCTTCATAGGATTGGCGTCTTTCGGCTTGTTGCTTGGGCATTCTACCTTCAGTGATGAAGTAAGAGGTTCCTCGTAGGTATATCCTACTATTATCTAATATAATTGTTATTTTCCTTGCATCCATCATCGTGCATACAATTGCCCGGTGGTAGTCTTTCTCTTCCTTTTTCTTGCCGACCCTATGTGCTCCAAAAACAGTCTCATCCTGCATAGCAAAATGCTCCTGAAAGAAATCTATAATTTCCTTGGCTAGTGACAGGGGTGTTTCTGCATCCTTTTCTGTCATACCTCGTATGACTATATTTTGTGCTCTTTTCTCCCTTTCAATGCATTCTTTTGCATCTATCCCTTGCTCAATATGCACCTTTTTGTTACTAATTTCTTGATTGCTTCCATGCCCCTCTGTATTTGCACCCTTGGCTATCTTAGCCCAAGTAACAGAATGCATCCCTTGCTGTTGTATGGTCTTATTTTCTTCCAAGTCATGTACTCTCTGTTGCAGGTTACCAATGCTCATAACTTGATCTAATTGAGCATTTTTATGCTCTAGATCTTGGCATTTTAGTGCTAGACTCCTTAACTCTTGTTGCTGTTGCATCATTGCTGCCTGAATGGATGCTAGAAAATTCCAAAAGTTTCCTTGTGATGGCATAAAAGGCGTTGCATGTCCATCTAAAGTGGTAAGTGCCAATTCTTCCAAAGGAGGTGGCAACATTGATGATTTTTTAGGAGTTTCTTTTACTTCTTTTGATGCTTTCTGCACCTCAGTTTGTTGACGTACCATCGTTGCTTCAGTTCGTGCTCTTGGCATTGCCTTGATTGGTGTAGAGTATGAGGAGAGCCCAGTTCTAAGCTCTCTCCTATTGAGCTTTGCTTCAGCCAGGTCTGATCGTGTCAACAATGATTTATGCTCTCATATAAACCGGGTGATGTAGTCTGTTGAACAGCAGCAGAAGAAAACAGCAGCAGAAGAAAGCCCTTCGGCAAGTCTCACCAAAGCTCCGATGGTGCCTTTGGTAGATATGTCTCGAATAGGAGAGCAAAGAGATCGTGCGATGCACGACAGAAAAAAGAAGCAGCAGTTATTGCAACTCAGCTGAAGAGTAGTGGGGACAAAGGGATCCTTACGGCAACCGGGTTGGAGTTTTACCCCCCTTTCGAAGCTGATGGTGCCCTCAGATTTTGAAAAAAAACTAAGGAACTATCTTGATACTGTGACCCGACTATCACGCGCGGCAGACAACAGGAGCTACAGTTTAGGTGAACAAGCCGGAAGGCTTGGGGAAGGTATGATTGATCTCCATTAAAATTTCTTGTATATCAGTAAGGATGGATATACTCCAAGTGCACACAAGAGATTTGGTATTTGAGCAAGTATAATTGTCTTGTCAAAGATACGTTCATCTCGAAACCCTTCTCCCTTAGCCAACCCACAGTCAAAACCTTCGGACCTCACAGTTCAAGGGTATTAAAAAACACCTTGAACTAAATTTTCTTTCCCAATAAAACAACCCCTCTTTATTTATGAACTATGGATTCTTTTCTAAAGTTGAATTAAAAACCCCCTCTTGTTACTATAAACCTATTAAGAATTTTCCAAAAGTGGAATTAAAATAACCCCTATTTTTAAATGCACATGGTACACTAAAATATTGGGAGGTGAACCCCCGAGGAGAAGGAGAGAGAGAGAGAGAGAGAGAGAAGGGGGGGGGGGGCAGGGGGGGAGGGCAGGCCAACTATGGACTTCTAATTCATGGAGAGGCTAATCTATCTTCTAGCAATACAAGGTCTATTATGGTCATCCCTTCAAAACTCCTCAACGTATGGTTAACACAACATATGAAATAAGGTTAAAGCCTCTAGTTGTCCCCCTTGCAACATGTTCAATAAGCTAAGCTAGATTACTTGTCTTCTACTAATACTTATTGTGCTTGGATTGATCTCCTTTGTGTGAATGATCCTTAATCATCAAAAGATTTTCTCCTAATTTGCAATGCCTCTAGCCTCAAATAGAACTATCAAGCTTACAATGCTTCTACCCAAAGGTACAACTGTCTAGTTTGCTAATCTTCTACCCTAAGATACGATTATCAAGCTTGTCCTTGAATTTGTGTAAGATTCAAGAACTACTTAACTAACTCACATTCTTTGTCCATTTTCGTGGGTAGTTTTAGAAACAAATTATCTAGTAGCATTACTTACTATGAGAAATTTTCTCTCCTTCATGAGGTGAGCGAGAGGGATATTGGATCTAAGTGATTATCTAGCTACGAGAACTATTTCGTAGAAACGAGAACTAAAAGGAATATTCATGTTTATACCATTCAAAATTGCCATTTTCAATCCTTTTTAAAACATGGCTTCCTATCGTAGAGAGAGAGAGAGGGGGGGGGGGGGGCAGGGGGGGAGGGCAGGCCAACTATGGACTTCTAATTCATGGAGAGGCTAATCTATCTTCTAGCAATACAAGGTCTATTATGGTCATCCCTTCAAAACTCCTCAACTTATGGTTAACACAACATATAAAATAAGGTTAAAGCCTCTAGTTGTCCCCCTTGCAACATGTTCAATAAGCTAAGCTAGATTACTTGTCTTCTACTAATACTTATTGTGCTTGGATTGATCTCCTTTGTGTGAATGATCCTTAATCATCAAAAGATTTTCTCCTAATTTGCAATGCTTCTAGCCTCAAATAGAACTATCAAGCTTACAATGCTTCTACCCAAAGGTACAACTGTCTAGTTTGCTAATCTTCTACCCTAAGATACGATTATCAAGCTTGTCCTTGAATTTGTGTAAGATTCAAGAACTACTTAACTAACTCACATTCTTTGTCCATTTTCGTGGGTAGTTTTAGAAACAAATTATCTAGTAGCGTTACTTACTATGAGAAATTTTCTCTCCTTCATGAGGTGAGCGAGAGGGATATTGGATCTAAGTGATTATCTAGCTACGAGAACTATTTCGTAGAAACGAGAACTAAAAGGAATATTCATGTTTATACCATTCAAAATTGCCATTTTCAATCCTTTTTAAAACATGGCTTCCTATCGTAGAGAGAGAGAGAGGGGGGGGGGGGGGCAGGGGGGGAGGGCAGGCCAACTATGGACTTCTAATTCATGGAGAGGCTAATCTATCTTCTAGCAATACAAGGTCTATTATGGTCATCCCTTCAAAACTCCTCAACTTATGGTTAACACAACATATAAAATAAGGTTAAAGCCTCTAGTTGTCCCCCTTGCAACATGTTCAATAAGCTAAGCTAGATTACTTGTCTTCTACTAATACTTATTGTGCTTGGATTGATCTCCTTTGTGTGAATGATCCTTAATCATCAAAAGATTTTCTCCTAATTTGCAATGCTTCTAGCCTCAAATAGAACTATCAAGCTTACAATGCTTCTACCCAAAGGTACAACTGTCTAGTTTGCTAATCTTCTACCCTAAGATACGATTATCAAGCTTGTCCTTGAATTTGTGTAAGATTCAAGAACTACTTAACTAACTCACATTCTTTGTCCATTTTCGTGGGTAGTTTTAGAAACAAATTATCTAGTAGCATTACTTACTATGAGAAATTTTCTCTCCTTCATGAGGTGAGCGAGAGGGATATTGGATCTAAGTGATTATCTAGCTACGAGAACTATTTCGTAGAAACGAGAACTAAAAGGAATATTCATGTTTATACCATTCAAAATTGCCATTTTCAATCCTTTTTAAAACATGGCTTCCTATCATAAGTCAAAAAAAAAAAAACACGGAAAAAATGGAATTCTTGACTTGACTGGATTTGTATGAGAACATAAAATTGAGCACATTCTCCTATAAACCAATGTACACACAAGGAGAAAAGCTAACATTATTTCAATTTTTACAACATCATATGAAAATGAAAGAAGAAGATACCCATCATACAAAAGATCTTACAAATCATCATGTACTATATCCTCATCTGTATCCACACCCCTAAGTTCCTCACTATCAGCATCATCATCGCTAAGAGATGATGTTGATGATCCATCCTCCTCAGCACTATGCACAATCACATTATCCCAATCCTAATGTTGCTTTTGATTGTCCTCGAGTAACTCTAGAAGAGCATCCACCTTTATCAATGCATCTCTTTGAGGGAAGCTTTTGTTTAATGATTCCAATTGTCTCCTTGCGAAGATGTCCAACATTGGTCAATCAAAAGTCATAAACAAGAATGTCAACCTCATCAAGAACAAGCACACTAACATGTGGTTGATTTTTTGCTCCTCTTCACTTTCCCCTAGCACGAGCGTTTGTGACCATTTCAAGGGTGTACTTTCCATCGTACGCATCATGAATCTTGGTTCTAAACCAATGCAATAATATCTCCAGTTTCAAATATGATCAAGCCAATCACCTTTGAAATCCAAAATAAATGGCCAAGATGATCATCATCGGCAAGTGTTGCACCCATGGAGTCCACCTTTATATCTTGCACACTTCCACTCCACATTTCTACAAGTCGCTCTTGTCTTTTACGACACCTCTGTGCACCCAAATACATTTCTTATGGCTATACATTAATCATACCTTGCAATTGTGTATGAAGAGAAGTTATTGCATTTTCAACTAGAGTTCCATGAACTAATGGCCAATAGAAAGGAACATTTAGAGTGACATTATTATGCTCAAACCTGGAAAGAATTAGGGATTGATCTTCAAAGAACTCATTCCACCATCTTGTGTCCTCATCCCTTGCATATGTGTGGGCCTTCTTCTCAATGAGATCCTTCTTTTCTTGAAGGCATCTATGGTAATCAATGTCTCTCTTTTGGCTTTGAGCCCGTTGCACTTCTAATAAAACCTCCAGTGGATCTTGCAAAGAAGCACAAATCATAAGATTAGGAATGAAAGATAGAAATAGCAATCCATTTTTCGGTAGCCATGTTGGAGATGGAGAGTACTGCTTGGCATCCATATATGTCTTTTCATCTCTCATCTGAATGCAAAATTGATGCTAAAAGCTTAGATTGTTTAGCTGTTGAATATATGTATCGGATGAATTTGAACCATTCACAAACTTTCTAAAGTCAAATGTTTCTTTCAAGTGTAGCACATGAGGATGTGTGTATATGCTTCAGCTATAAGTGAAATCATTGTTGTCAAAGTGAAGGCATCATGTTGCGCTAGCTTCTTTGAGAATGTGCTAAACATGTGATCAATTTGATCATGTGTGTGACCAACCAAGAGGAACCCAAGTTTGACCTTAGTGAAGATACCTTTTTGACCCCACAAATTCGAAAATGCAAGCAAAGTTTGATTCTTGTTCTCTCTAGCCATGTTGTCCAATTGCAAATACTAGACGGAAGGAAGAGGCCCTTCCCATTTTGAAATTATATGATGAAGAATGGTGATTATTAGATTGGCATCATTTTGGACATTTGGATATGTAAAAATACTTTTGATAAAAGATGGTTGTTATATATGAGACATCCAACAAGATGCACTTGTAGAAAAGAATCCTTCTTCAAATCCTTTGGCACCCTAATAAAATGTGGGAGGTTGGTCTTTTTCAGGTCCATGCCATCAATAACAATCCCCAAGTATTTGTTTGGATTCTTCAAGCCCTTCTTCTTGTGCTTTGTAAGCTTTGCATGTTCCAATTCTTGTTGTTCTGTATGCACCTTCAGAGCTTCATTTACTTGATCTGAAAGCACAATTTTGGTATTGGGAAGACTAAAACTTTTAATATAAATTTGATGGAAGATGCATGAAATATTGAGCATGGAGGAGTACCTCTTTCATTCTTCAATTTTGCATTTTGCCTCCTACTCTTCAACTTTGCACATATGCTATGTATGCGCATTCTAACATTCCTTGGAATGGTCACACTATTGTAGTACTTCTTCCATAACCTTTTGAAAGGGCAATAGCTCGTGTGTTGCTCATTACTATTTAACATCTCATTATCGTATATTGACAATACTTTGAATCTTGTGTAGTTGTCAGTTAAGTGTAGTTTGCCTGTAGTTGGCATTACCTCAACATGTTCCTTAAAATAAGTTTCCATCCATGAAATAGCAAACCTTCCACAAGGTCCAATCAACTTTCCATAATGGCAATTGCTCCATAGATCATCCTTCAAAGATCTAGACTGAATCCGTTGCAATCTATTGTTGCCAAGAGTGAGTGCATGCTTGAATGCTCCTCTATAAACCAAAAATGGTCTAGTATTGTGACGCCAAAAATTGATATTTTTTATTTGGCATTGGTATTATTTTCTTTTATGTTTGACAAGAGCTTGAGTATCAAGTGATATCCTAGTAGCTCTCACTTATTTCTATTTTCTAAGACATTGTATGGGTTTGAGAGGATTAGTGGAATGGGATTATTGTAAATACCATAGGTATGAATTATAAATACCTTGGTATGGGGTGAGAGTTATTTGTGTATGGGATATTATGGGGTTTTTAGAAAATAGGAAGAGTGAGTCATATAAAGAGGTGGGCTCATGTCCACGTGTTCCAATAATATAAGAGAGGCCACATGCCAAGCATGTGGAAGGCATCTGGAGGAGTGTGGAGTCTGGAGGACTCCTTCTAGAATTCCTATGTGGAATAAGGAGGATGTGGACATATGGAAAAGAGAGGGTGCCTATGGGCTCCATGTGGAGAGACTCTTGACTTTCTTAATATTTTAAGAGTCTTGAGCATCTTTTGATGGGACACATGGCAAGAGTAGCCAAAAGGACATGGATGGTGACATGCGGGCTTATGTGATTGATGGGGAAAGGAATCTATAGGCAACAATTGTAAATGGGTGAACAAGAGTGACAAAATCTCTATAAAAGGAGCCCTCCTCTCCCTTGTTCATCATCTCTCCACCATTAGGCCTCATGTTTCGGTATCTCTAGTCTCCTTAAGCCTATTCCATGAGCCTTCTCTCCCTCTTGTAGATATTCTCTTATGTAGACTCTTGAGTCCATCTCTCTCTAGTTCATTCTCTCTCTATGAATAGTCTTGGAGCTTCCACTCCCTCTTGTATGTATGAAACCTCTTCTTCTCCCTTATGTTTGTAGTATTTTGAGTTGCATTGGAGTGGAGTCTCACTCTATTGACAATGAAGATCACTTCGTATTCCCTCTCTTGAGTCTCTCTTCCCTTTTCTTCCTTTCAAAGCCTTAAAAGTTCTTTCTATTTGGCTGCTCATGGCACGCACATGGTCCATCCATTTGTTAAGCCACCAAGGGAGTTACTTACTCTCTTCTAGGCAAATCTATAAGTGGTGGATCGTTGATGAAGGTGGAATCTGGAGGGAGCATCCTGCTCAGGTGAAATTAGCATGGGTGGAGGGCAGTTTTCATGATAGTTTGACCCCCTGTTAGTATTTTGCTCATAACTTTCCGCTCGTTAGTCCGATTTTGATGAAACTTATATCAGCGCAAAGCTCTCTTCAAGAGCATGTCTTTTTGTTATTAGACCTTAAATCAGATACTAGATCAAAAATTTATGAGTCTCTGTGTTTGACAATCAGTTTTCATGATAGTTTGAACCCCCTATTACTGTTTTTCTCATAACATTCCACTCGTTACTCCGATTTTGATGAAACTCATATCAGCATGAATCTCTCTTCAAGGCACATGCCTCTATGTCATTAGACTTGAATCAGAGACCACACCAAAAACTGATGAGTCTCTATGTTTGACATTCTATTTTCATGATAGTTTTTACCCCCATGTAGTAAACCACCCATTACTTTCTAGCCGCTTCTTTGTTTCTTACGAAATGTATATTAGTATAAACTCATCTTAAGGCACATCTCTATATGTGTTTGAATCTTTGGTATCATGTCTCTATCAAAAATTACAGGCCTCTGTGTCTAATGATAGTTTGTAGAGTGTTTTGAGCTAATTGTAAAGGTATCTATGAAGGAGGTGTGTGAAGTTTATTACCCCCAACTTCATGTCACAATATTCAAACACATCTTTTGTAGTTCGCATGATTGATCTACATAGATAAGCTTCTTGCTCCTCACGATTAAGACTGAGGTAGTCAGATCTGATGGACTTGATCTTCCCAACTCCTAGATGTCTCAAGCAACCATTATGGAAACAATATACCTTAGATGTCTCAAAGAGCTGAGCTACAGATAATAAGAATCTTTTTCTCCTCCTACCATAGCTGGAATGTCTTTGATTAATTTATAGAGTCACTTCCTAATGTATTGCCATGTGATCATCATCGCTATCCAAAGCTTTCCTTTTGCTCCGTCGACATGCTTCAGTTGGTGATGGCTTCCTAGACATGACCTCCACATTTCCAAATGAATGGAGGCTTGCCTCATGTTTAAAGTCAATATCCTTGAGTGGTTGTGGCTTCAATGATTCAACATATGATTGCAATGATGACTTTGAGAGTAAGAAACCCTTGTTCTTATTTTTCATAGAGCAAGGAGACTCAATATATGATTCCAACGATGACTCTAAGAGTAAGCAACCCTTGTTCTTATTTTTCATAGAGCAGGGAGACTCAATATATGATTCTAATGATGACTCTTCCTAAAAATGACGATCATTATTACTTGCTATATGCACAAGGGATTCCATATCTAGTGCCAAGAAGTTGGATTGGACTTGGCTTACCACATTTTGTGGTGGAGACTCAATATATGTCTAGCGAAGGCCCATCCTTATGAGTTGAGGTTGATGGAGAAGTAGAATGGTAGGATGGAAGAGAACTAGTGCTCCTAGTCATTTGTTCTTTGAGAAATGAGGAGAATCAAAGAATGGAGGACAATGTAGATAACTTAAATGTGCAAAAGAGTGAAGGAGCATAGTTTTGGGATGTCCCAACCCTAAAACCCCAATTTTAGAAGCCCTAGAATCCAAAAGAATTATTTTTTATTTAAAAAGCAATTGAAATCCATAGAGTATATAATACAGGCCCCACAAGTACATTCCCAATTTGCAATGTTCATCTGTGCTCTTACCCACAAGACAAAATGTTGGAGCAAATTTGAGTGTTGAATCATAGTGTAGAGCTCGATACTTCAAGAGAAAGAGAATGGCTAGGTATGTATTCTCTATCAAACATTAGAGATTCCATATGGAATCAAAATATGCCTTTTTAAAAAGTAAATGTTTTAAGGGTGTTGTTGTTCACATAATTTGTTTATCAATTGAAGGAAATCTACATAATGTTGATGAAGATATGACAAAAGTTAATAACATCATCAACTTGAGTCGTAACTTATGAAGAAACTCAATAACATCATCAAGTTGTGTCATGACTTATGACAAAACTCGATAACATCATCGAGTTGTGTCATGACTTATGACAAAACTCGATAACATCATCGAGTTGTGTCATGACTTATGACAAAACTCGATAACATCATCGATTTGTGTCATGTGTCATTTCTTAACTCAATGTCAATCCCATGACAAAGGCATCTATATGTCCTGATAATAGTTAATAGTGTATGCATGCCTCATGATATAAGTTGAACAAGTATTTGGATGTCTTTCTTCATGATAGTGACCTTGTTTGCATGTTCTACTACCATCATGGTTTCCATGAAAAACTCTCTGAGCCACTCTTCAGCAGCTTCTTGGAGAGCAAGAAGTGCAGTCCTTTGCCATCTAAAGTCGATATGCCAGTTCATGCATATTGCCCTGACAAGCCTCTGGAATGGTGCCATGGGTATTGCATATCCTATGGCTTTCTGAGCCGTCCTGATTTCCATCAAGATAGATTTTCTTTGGCTTACTCTTTTCTTCCTATTCGTTGCTAGCATGTGCACATGCTTTCCCTTCTTTGAAGATTCAAACCTGGATGGAGTTGTGGCAGCCCCTGCAATGTCAAGTCCTTTTGCTTTCCTTCTGGCTATTGCTTTTCTTCTTCACATAGTGTATTTTGTTTTTCTCTTAGAAAAAAACCCAAATATAATAAGGAAATCAGCAACCCAAGAGTTTGCTTGAAAGCGCGATATGGTGCAAAAATATAGAGAAAAGGTTGAAATCACGTTTTTCAACAAATGGTTTTTGGCATACCTCAGGAACACCCAGCATGCAAAAACTTTTCTAGAAAATGTGATATGGAGGAGAAAAACAAAGAACAAGCTCAAATTGCATTTTTGAGCAAATTTATTAAAGCCTACTTTAATCAATCAGTTTGGATGCTACCATCCTACTAAAACCTACAATGCAGATGAGATATGCTTAAAAAACACTTCATAGAGTGCCTTTGAGAGAAAGCTATCAAATGGTCATTTCACCTTAACAATAGTAAAAACTAATGACTTGTACAGCTAGAGCTAGAGCTGTTGGGAAGCTGTGAGATGGAGTTGGGGAGGTTGTGGCTAGAGTTGTAGTGGGTGGTGGAGCTGGTGAGGTTGGAGTTGGAGCTACTATGGGACTTTGTGATGGAGGCGGTGAGGTAGTGAGGTTGGAGCTAGAGTTGGTGAGGTAGTGAGGTTAGAGCTAGAGGTGGTGAGGTTGGAGGCAATTGAAACTAGAGATAGGGATGAAATGAAGGGTAACTCTACTTAGAGTAGGTTTTGTCTCAAAATCTATGCAAACAATAATGAGGAAATAAATGCACAGAAACCTAGAAGACCATTTTCCACACGTGTGGCTAACAAGACAGATGTATATGCATTGAAAAATGTACCCTTTTCCTTTATGTACACTTTTGTCCAGCCCTCTACCAGTTTTGATCTAACACTTTCCTCCATCCCTACACCACATCCTGATCCACATCACCCCCCTTGCCTTAGTGCCATCATCATCCCCCCCCCCCTTTCTCCCATCATCCCCCCAACACACCCCCCCCCCTTCACTGCACTTGTGCAAGAGCCACAAACAAGTCACAAGGGCTAGCCATGGATAGAAAAAATCCAGGTACTCATATAGTGCTCATATATACCATTTAGGAGTCTACTATATTTGTTTGCAATAGTGTTTTCTAGATTTGTGATTATGTAGACCTCACGTTTCCTTAGGTGCCCGTACTTGGTCTACAGAGGATAACATTTTTTTCTAGAAAACAAGATTTGAGGCTCTTTTCCATAAAAACACCCCATATTGTGTTTATTAGCAAAACATGCTAGGTGTGCACAAGCTTATAGGGAGGACAAAGGGAATGGTAAAGTCTAGCGGCTTGGTCTAAAAATAGGTGCATACAATCACTAGATACTCTAAATATAGTACCTTGAAGACCAGTTTTGCCATGTGTGGCTGACAAGTGTAACTTGAATAGACATCTGTGTCCTCTCCTCTTATCTTCACCTTTCTCCATCCATTCAATAGTTTTGAATCCTCATCTTCTTCCTCGTCTTCATCTGGACAATACTTTAGACCTTGCTTTTCTCCCATCATTATCCCCACCTACCTATACTTGTGCAAAGGCCAATGAGAGAAATGATATAGGTACTTATACACCACAGTCTTGATCTACCTTTCCAAGTGTCTTCTTGATCTATGTAATTCTACTACATCACCTATTAGGCATTTGCTTCATCTTTTGAATGATCAAAACAACTATCTTGCAGATTAACCTGAACTTGTCTAGACATGATGTTTTTGCATCAATAGGACTTTTTGCTAGAAAATGCAATATGGAAGAGAAAAACAAAGAAAGACCTCAAATCATGTTGTTGAGCAAGTTTTGTTGAAGCCTAATCTAATCAATCAGTTGTACTCCACCATCCTGATCCTAACCCTAGAATGCAGATGAGATGTGTTCATCTTTGAGCAAAAGCTATGGAATGGTCATTTCTCCTTAATAATAGGATAAACCAATGACAAGTCTTAAATTTCTTAGCTGGGCTTGTGTGTAGAGCTGAAGCTGGAGCTAGGGAGGTGTGAGATGGAGTTGGGGAGGTTGTGGTTGGAGCTTGAGTGGATGGTGGAGCTAGTGAGGTTGGAGTTGGAGCTACATCGGGATTCTATGATGGAGGTGGTGAGGTATGAGTTTGGAGCAAAAGCTGGTGAGGCAGTGAGGTTAGAGGCAACTAAAACTAGAGATAGGGATGAAATGAAGGGTAACTCTACTTAGAGACTATTTTGCATTAGGGGAGAAATGGGGTCTCAAAAGAGCCTCATAAGGAATGGATTAGGGGAGGACTAGGAAACTTAATCTCATCCTATGTGGAGGGCTCATGATGGAGGCCCAAGTGGTTTTGCAAAGTTAGAGGTGCTTTTGCAAGCCATAAAGGGAGAGGGGCCAAAAAAATGTCTAGCAAGGTATAAATATATTCAAAATCTATACATTTGTAGTCACATTATTGGTGGTTGGCTTAGTGGTTAGGGCCCAAAGTGGGTACCAAGAGGTTGCGGGTTCAATTTTTAGCACGCATTAAAGTTCTGGAGAGGTGGGCGCCCAAGGTGGCAAATATTGTAGCCGCCTTACCACGTGGCAATCTCGCATGAGGCATGGCATGCACTGGTCCCTGTACCATCTACACAGCCATGGGACCCATGCCACTTACAAGTCCACTTGTAGGCCCCCTTTTTTACCTTTTGGGCATGCCTTTAATGCATCCCCCTCCCCACGTTTTGAATTTGGGACACATGGCAACACATGGTGCTCTCTCCCCACAATTGGTGGTATTCTTCTCCAAATCCATGGTATTCCTTGCTCCTTTTTCAAATTAAAACCACCTATGAGCTCATCATAATAAATGCCACATGCCACCTCCAGAGACAAAACACATAGAGGATAACTTTTTTTTCTAGAAAATGTGATTTGAGGCTCTTTTCCATAAAAACACCCTATATCACGCTTCTTAGCAAAACATGCTAGGTGTGCAAGAATTTGATAAAAAACGCAATTTGGAGCAGTTGTCCTGAAGAAGCATGAATATCGCATTTTTTAGCAAATTGTTCTACAAGAGTTTGTAGAATGTTTGAGAAAACCACTTTACAAAAGGTACTAACCTTATTAGTATGTATCAGCTTGAGAAGAGCTTGATGGGTGACAGCTTGATGGTTGTCAACTTGATGTATCTTGAACTGTAGTGGGTTAGTGTGATAGAGCTAGTAAGGTTGTGGATAACAATTTGATGCGTGTCAGCTTGATGGTTGAGATAGAGTTGTAGTGGGCCTGGGGAAGGAGCTCGAGCTATATTGGGTCACTGTAATAGAGTTGTCGAGGTTTTTTCTCTAGATGAGACAGAAATCTTCTAGCCTTTACTCCACCAATAGATGGCTTGATAGGAACATCTTTTCCATTTGTAAAATGTACATCTCCTCCATGGAGACCAATTTCTGACACTGCTTCTAATGATTGTAGTGTCTCTTTTCTTCTGCTCTCAGGGAGAAGTTTCCATGCAAATCCAATATATAGGAAAACAAGTTTCTCAATGTTCCTATATAATGAATGCAATGTACAAATGTGAACATTGCATAATGGGATCTCAAGAACTGCTTTGAAATTTTTATCTACTTTATTTCTATTGGGTTCTCTTTTCCACCATTTAGAATCTAGGACATGTGTTGGTTCATTGCAGTACAAGCAAGGAGATTTTGAGTTACCCCCTTTACTTTAATGGACATTTTGGGTAAATCTGTCCATCGCACCATAACTCAATACGTTGGGAGCCTGCTCTTCTCATGTTTTCCTTTTGCTCAGCATTCACAAGTGGAACCTTTCCTCTGGTCTGTAGGAGTACATATTTCTCTTCTAAATCAATGTGCAAATGGTGTAGTCGCTTCTTTTGAGGTTCTTCTTTAACAGCATGGCTGCACACAGCCATTTCATCAAGGTTGGTTCTTATCTTGTCCGTTTTTTATAAAACTCATCTAATCTTTTGCGGTAACCATTGTGGGGGTTAAAGGTCACTATGCCTTTACCTCAGTTATGTACAATACTCAAACACATATATAAATAAATGAAAAAGAAGATTAGGGTGGTTCTGCACCCACTAAAGCTTGTGTGGCTCTCTGTCTCTCTCTCTTCCTCTTCCGTTCCTGCTTCCGTTGAGAGCACTCTCAATTGGTATCAGAGCCCAGGTGATCTAGCTGAGCATGCGTGAATGCTTGAAGCTCAGCATCTCTGTGGGAGGAAGGAGAAGCTCTGTGGGAAGCTTTGTGGGTGACTTTACTTGCATCCGAGTGTGTAGAGACCTTGAAGGAACCTTTGGAAAAGTCACTTTGGTTTTGTGAAGTGGTTTTGAGAGCCTATTAAGTGTCTTCAAAGAAAAAGTCGTTTTTTGAGCTTTTCCCAGTTCCATTCGATGATAAAGACTCCATATTGACTTATAGAGGCAACTATTGCTTGCTTTTGGTGTCCACTTCACTTCAGGAGCTTGGAAACACCTTCATTCTTGAATCTAGGATTGTTTCATTGGATTTCTGACTCACTGAGTTAGATTCTGCGTTTTTCTACTTGGGTGTTGGAACTCAAGTTTAGAGCAACCATTTGCAGATCTGTTAGTTCTGGTGGACTTAAGAGGTCCTACTCTACACATGTGACTATTTGCCTAGCCATCTCGCCTTTGTTCAGGACCTATTGTTGTCCCAAGGGGCCTATTTAAGATCCATATAGGTCTATAAAGTAGGCATTACCTACTCAGGAATTTCGTTTAAGTTATTGCCATGCTAACTTTAGGGATCTTAGGATGCATTCCTACATATTCTAGTTTGTACATTGGGTGAGTTGAATTTCCCTGAGGGACTCTTCATAGGCAACCTTGCCTCTAGTATGAAATTGGTGAAACACCTCTATGACCTTGACTCCATCATCTTTAGGTTTCCTGGCTGGAGGTATCAACAAGATATCTCTCATTTTGAGATCATCCCAATCCTCTGCATTAAGTATCTTGTCATATCTATACTTGACCCTAACAAGTATTTGGATGTCTTTCTTCATGATAGTGACCTTGTTTGCATGTTCTACTACCATCATGGTTTCCATGAAAAAATCTCTGAGCCACTCTTCAGCAGCTTCTTGGAGAGCAAGTAGTGCAGTCCTTTGCCATCTAAAGTCGACATGCCAGTTCATGCATATTGCCCTGACAAGCCTCTGGAATGGTGCCATGGGTACTGCATATCCTATGGCTTTCTGAGCCATCCTGATCTCCATCAAGATAGATTTTCTTTGGCTCACTCTTTTCTTCCTGTTCCTTGCTAGCATGTGCACATGCTTCCCCTTCTTTGAAGATTCAGACCTGGATGGAGCTGTGGTAGCCCCTGCAATGTCAGGTCCTTTTGCTTTCCTTCTGGCTATTGCTTTGCTTCTTCACATAGTGTATTTTGTTTTTCTCCTCGAAAAAAGCCCAAATATAATAAGGAAATCAGTAACCCAAGAGTTTGCTTGAAAGCGCGATATGGTGCAAAAATATAGAGAAAAGGTTGAAATCACGTTTTTCAACAAATGGTTTTCGGCATACCTCAGGAACACCCAGCATGCAAAAACTTTTCTAGAAAACGTGATATGGAGGAGAAAAACAAAGAACAATCTCAAATTGCATTTTGGAGCGAATTTATTAAAGCCTACTTCAATCAATCACTTTGGATGATACCATCCTACTAAAACCTACAATGCAGATGAGATATGCTTAAAAGACAACTCATAGAGTGCCTTTGAGAGAAAGCTATCAAATGGTCATTTCACCTTAACAATAGTAAAAACCAATGACTTGTACAGCTAGAGCTAGAGCTATTGGGAAGCTGTGAGATGGAGTTGGGGAGGGTGTGGCTAGAGTTATAGTGGGTGGTGGAGCTGGTGAGGTTGAGTTGGAGCTACTGTGGGACTTTGTGATGGAGGCGGTGAGGTAGTGAGGTTAGAGCTAGAGGTAGTGAGGTAGTGAGGTTAGAGCTAGAGTTGGTGAGGTAGTGACGTTAGAGCTAGAGGTGGTGAGGTTGGAGGCAACTGAAACTAGAGATAGGGATGAAATGAAGGGTAACTCTACTTAGAGTGGGTTTTGTCTCAAACTCTATGCAAACAATAATGAGGAAATAAATGCATGGGAACCTAGAAGACCATTTTCCACATGTGTGGTTGACAAGACAGATGTATATGCATTGAAAACTGTGCCCTTTTCATTTATGTACATTTTTGTCTAGCCCTCTACTAGTTTTGATCTAATACTTTCCTCCATCCCTACACCACATCCTGATCTACATCACTGCCATCATCATCCCCCCTTGCCTTAGTGCCATCATCATCCCCCCCCCCCCTTTCTCCCATCATCCCCCCAACACACCCCCCCCCCTTCATTGCACTTGTGCAAGAGCAAGTCACAAGGGCTAGCCATGGATAGAAAAAATCCAGGTACTCATATAGTGCTCATATATACCATTTAGGAGTCTACTATATTTGTTTGCAATAGTGTTTTATTGATTTGTGATTATGTAGACCTCACGTTTCCTTAGGTGCCCGTACTTGGTCTACAGAGGATAACATTTTTTTCTAGAAAACGAGATTTGAGGCTCTTTTCCATAAAAACACTCTATATTGTGTTTATTAGCAAAACATGCTAGGTGTGCACAAGCTTATAGGGAGGACAAAGGGAATGGTAAAGTCTAGCAGCTTGGTCTAAAAATAGGTGCATACAATCACTAGATACTCTAAATATAGTACCTTGAAGACCAATTTTGCCATGTGTGGCTGACAAGTGTAACTTGAATAGACATTTGTGTCCTCTCCTCTTATCTTCACCTTTCTCCATCCATTCAATAGTTTTGAATCTTCATCTTCTTCCTCATCTTCATCTGGACAATACTTTAGACCTTGTTTTCTTCCATCATTATCCCCACCTACCTATACTTGTGCAAAGGCCAATGAGAGAAATGATACAGGTACTTATACATCACTCTCTTGATCTACCTTTCCAAGTGTCTTCTTGATCTATGTAATTCTACTACATCACATATTAGGCATTTGCTT
The DNA here is from genome assembly GCF_047967505.1 of Dipteris shenzhenensis. NCBI lineage: Eukaryota > Viridiplantae > Streptophyta > Polypodiopsida > Gleicheniales > Dipteridaceae > Dipteris > Dipteris shenzhenensis. The sequence continues at coordinate 47,962,215 of NC_141618.1, forward strand.
CATCTTTTAAATGATCAAGACAACTATCTTTTGCAGATTTTAACCTGAACTTGTCTAAACATGATGTTTTTGCATCAATAGGACTTTTTGCTAGAAAATGCAATATGGAAGAGAAAAACAAAGAAAGACCTCAAATCATGTTTTTGAGCAAATTTTGTTGAAGCCTAATCTAATCAATCAGTTGTACTCCACCATCCTGATCCTAACCCTAGAATACAGATGAGATGTGCTCAACAAAACATTTCAAAGAGTGTCTTTGAGAGAAAGCTATGGAATGGTCATTTCTCCTTAATAATAGGATAAACCAATGACAAGTCTTAAATTGCTTACCTGGGCTTGTGTGTAGAGCTGAAGCTGGAGCTGGGGAGGTGTGAGATGGAGCTGGGGAGGTTGTGGCTTGGGTGGTGGAGCTAGTGAGGTTGGAGTTGGAGCTGCAGCGGGACTCTATGATGGAGGTGGTGAGGTAGTGAGTTTGGAGCAAAAGTTGGTGAGGTAGTGAGGTTAGAGGCAACTAAAACTAGAGATAGGGATGAAATGAAGGGTAACTCTACTTAGAGACCGTTTTGCAGTAGGGAGAAATGGGGTCTCAAAAGGGCCTCATAAGGAATGGATTAGCGGGGGATTAGGAAACTTAATCTCATCCTATGTGGAGGGCTCATGATGGAGGCCCAAGTGGTTTTGCAAAGTTAGAGGTGCTTTTGCAAGCCATAAAGGAAGAGGGGCCAAAAAAATGTCTAGCAAGGTATAAATATATTCAAAATCTATACCTTTGTAGTCACATTATTGGTGGTTGGCTTAGTGGTTAGGGCCCAAAGTGGGTACCAAGAGGTTGCGGGTTCAATTTTTAGTGCGCATTAAAGTTTTGGAGAGGTGGGCGCCCAAGGTGGCAGCTATTGTAGCTGCCTTTCCACGTGGCAATCTCGCATGAGGCATGGCGTGCACTGGTCCCTGTACCATCTACACAGCCATGGGACCCATGCCACTTACAAGTCCACTTGTAGGCCCCCTTTTTTACCTTTTGGGCATGCCTTTAATGCACCCCCCTCCCCACGTTTTGAATTTGGGGACACATGGCAACACATAGTGCTCTCTCCCCACAATTGGTGGTATTCTTCTCCAAATCCATGGTATTCCTTGCTCCTTTTTCAAATTGAAACCACCTATGAGCTCATCATAATAAATGCCACATGCCACCTCCAAAGACACAACACATAGAGGATAACTTTTTTTTCTAGAAAACGTGATTTGAGGCTCTTTTCCATAAAAACACCCTATATCACGCTTCTTAGCAAAACATGCTAGGTGTGCAAGAATTTGATAAAAAATGCAATTTGGAGCAGTTGTCCTGAAGAAGCATGAATATCGCGTTTTTTAGCAAATTGTTCTACAAGAGTTTGTAGAATGTTTGAGAAAGACCAATTTACAAAAGGTACTAACCTTATTAGTATGTATCAGCTTGAGAAGAGCTTGATGGGTGACAGCTTGATGGTTGTCAACTTGATGTATCTTGAACTGTAGTGGGTTAGTGTGATAGAGCTAGTAAGGTTGTGGATAACAATTTGAAGTTGTCGAGGTTTTTTCTCTAGATGAGACTGAAATCTTCTAGCCTTTACTCCACCAATAGATGGCTTGATAGGAACATCTTTTCCATTTGTAAAATGTACATCTCCTCCATGGAGACCAATTTCTGACACTGCTTCTAATGATTGTAGTGTCTCTTTTCTTCTGCTCTCAGGGAGAAGTTTCCATGCAAATCCAATATATAGGAAAACAAGTTTCTCAATGATCCTATATAATGAATGCAATGTACAAATGTGAACATTGCATAATGGGATCTCAAGAATTGCTTTGAAATTTTTATCTACTTTATTTCTATTGGGTTCTCTTTTCCACCATTTAGAATCTAGGACATGTGTTGGTTCATTGCAGTACAAGCAAGGAGATTTTGAGTTACCCCCTTTACTTTTATTGAACATACACTTTAGCGTCTTCAGGTCACTTTCCATATGCCATTCAATTTGAAAATCAACCTTCCTAGGAACATGAAGATGGTTTCCTTAGACTTGACTCTTGATAATTGATGGTATATCTATTTGATGAAATACCCAATAAACTACTGCATGGTCCTCAGTCTTCACCTACGATTTAAAACCACAAGTTTACAAGATATATGATATAAAATTTATTACATTTTGAGCAAAGACTAATTTGGAAGGCTATAGTTTACATACCTCAAATGCGCCCAACCACCATACATGCTTTTCCAATTGGACACTAAGTACTTTGAGCTAGACTTTGTGATTGATTGATCAAGTGCTCAATTCATCAATTAGAAACTCTCTCCGTCTTTTTTTCCTTGACAATTTCACACTCATCGAGCTTCACAACAAACTTCAAAACTCCTTTACATTCTTCAAATGTGATGCTGTGAAAACCACAAGTCTCTACAAGTGTTCAATATCTAAAAAATATATTATTCCAAGCATTATATGTAGTGCTTCCCTTTTCACTTTCATATACACTTTCAATATGAAAGTAATATCCAATAAACTTATCAATTTCTTGGTTGAGATGAGTCAAAATGTATCCATACATTCCATTGGTCTCGTCACCCACAAACCTCAATAGCGTTGTCAGATTAGAAAATGGAGGGCTCGAATTTCTCAATGGACATTTTGGGTAAATTTGTCCATCGCACCATAACTCAATACGTTGGAAGCCTGCTCTTCTCATGTTTTCCTTTTGCTCAGCATTCACAAGTGGAACCTTTCCTCTGGTCTGTAGCAGTGCATATTTCTCTTCTAAATCAATGTGCAAATGGTGTAGTTGCTTCTTTTGAGGTTCTTCTTTAGCAGCATGGCTGCACACAGCCATTTCATCAAGGTTGGTTCTTATCTTGTCCGTTTTTTATAAAATTCATCTAATCTTTTGCGGTAACCATTGTGGGGGTTAAAGGTCACTGTGCCTTTACCTCAGTTATGTACAATACTCAAACACATATATAAACGAATGAAAAAGAAGATTAGGGTGGTTTCGCACCCACTAAAACTTGTGTGGCTCTCTGTCTCTCTCTCTCCCTCTTCCGTTCCTGCTTTCGTTGAGAGCACTCTCAATTGGTATCAGAGCCCAGGTGATCTAGCTGAGCATGCGTGAATGCTTGAAGCTCAGCATCTCTGTGGGAGGAAGGAGAAGCTCTGTGGGAAGCTTTGTGGGTGACTTTACTTGCATCCGAGTGTGTAGAGACCTTGAAGGAACCTTTGGAAAAGTCACTTTGGTTTTGTGAAGTGGTTTTGAGAGCCTATTAAGTGTCTTCAAAGAAAAAGTCGTTTTTTGAGCTTTTCTTAGTTCCATTCGATGATAAAGACTCCATATTGACTTATAGAGGCAACTATTGCTTGCTTTTGGTGTCCACTTCATTTCAAGAGCTTGGAAACACCTTCATTCTTGAATCTAGGATCGTTTCATTGGATTTCTGACTCACTGAGTTAGTTTTTGCATTTTTCTACTTGGGTGTTGGAACTCAAGTTTAGAGCAACCATTTGCAGATCTGTTAGTTCTGGTGGACTTAAGAGGTCCTAAAACTTCTATGTTGCTCATCATTCGCACTTCGGTGGAGTTTACAAATAGCTCTGTTTCCAAAAACGTATTTTAGTCCATGTGTTGGACCCAGTGATTGAAACCACGGTTTGCAAAATCGTCTGTCCCACTGCATTTCGGACGTCCAAAAACCCCTATCTATCAGTTCTTGTGCAATTCGGTGGAGGATTTTCAAAGTTATAGATCTCTGTGTATTCGATTTCATCTCTCTGTTATGCATTTTTTCATTCTAAGTTTTTGAAACCTTAGATTTATGCCACATGGCAGTGGATAAGTGTTGACTCCCATTTCTCACTCATCAGTTGGGATTTTGGAGTTCCGGCAGAAGAGAGATATTTGCAGATTTTCTTGTTGAGTTTGATTATGCAATGGTGCCCATGCTTTGAGGCATCTCGGCTTCTATTTTCAATAGCATTCATTACCATAGGACTATGATTTCTTGAGCATACCTTATGCAGATCACTCTAGTTGTAGTTTGAGCAGTGTGCGCTCATTCATGGTGTGCATTGGGTTGCAGTGGATGATTTATAGGCCATTTGGATGCATTGCGGTCCTTATTGGATGCACTGATAGGCCCAAATTGCCTTGTGGGATGCTATTTTTATGGACGCTTTGCACATGGATGCTATTTTATGCTGAGGGACAGCTTTGACACATTGCAGGTGATGCACTGATAGTGCTATGCTCTCTTGGATGAGATATTATTAATGCATATGCTAGTGGACAGTGTTTATGCTTGAGTCATTTGGCACTTATTGGCATTTTGGATTGCCATTGCAGTTGGCATTTTCTTTTGGGCCAGATTTGCTCATATGGTTGCATAGTATATGCACATGAGTCAGATGCATCTTTTGATGCTTTGAGCTTTGAGTTTTGGTGATATTTCACTCTATTGTGGCATACACATTTGGGTGCACCTGGTATTTGGTGTGATTCTCTTTTGTAGGCACTAGCATTTGGGATTTTTGTTTCATTTCATCATGGCATCCTCTTCCATGTCTGAAAAGGAGTTTTTTAGCATTAAAAAGTTTGATGGGACAAACTTTTCTTTGTGGAAAGAACAAATAAGGGATGTGCTTATTCAAAAGAAGCAGATTAAACCCTTGGCAGGGATTTTGAAGCTATGCCTACAAATATGTCTCAGGATGATTGGAATGAGTTGGATGCATTAGCAAAACCTACTATTAGACTTCATCTTGCAGAGTCTATTTATTTCATAATAGTAAATGAGTAGACTACGGAAGATTTGTGGAAGAAACTGTGTGCCACTTATGAAAAGAAAACTACCTCTAATAAAGTTTACCTCATGAAGAGGTTGTTTGAGCTACAGATGAAGGAAGGGGTCTCCATTGCTTCTCACTTGAATGAATTCAATATTATTTTCAGCCAGCTTCAAGCTTAGAAGATGAATTTTGATGCAGATACTAAGGCAATATTTCTCTTATGTTCATTGCCATCCTCATGGGATACCTTCCGTACAGCTGTTAGTAACTCTGCACCTGGTGGAGTACTAAAATTTGATGATGTTGTGGGTAGCTTGTTGGCCGAGGAGATTAGACGAAAGTCTATGGACAACAACAAGCAGGATGCAGCCTTAAATTTGCAAAGGGGTAGATCATAGTTCAGGGGGAAGTCCCAAGAAAGAGGGAAGTCTCGTAGCAAATCCAGGGCACAGAACATTGAGTGTTACCACTGTGGCAAGAAGGGCCATATGAAAAAGGATTGCTACAAGCTGAAAAGAGACCAAAAGGATAAGAAAAAGAATGCAAATTGGGGTGCAAATCAAAAGGAAGAGAGTCCAAGGGAGGACAAAGGAAAAGTGAAGATTGAGGAGATCAATGTAGTCACACATGATAGTGACAATAACATTCTCTTCATGTCTAGTTTATCTGCAGAGTTGCTTACCACTTCAGATGATGCATATTGCCAAGATTGGATTTTGGATTTTGGTGCCTCATTCCATGTTACTCCCCATAGGGAATGGTTCTCCACTTATGATAGTGGAAAGAGAGGTTGTGTGCATCTTGGAAATGACTATGCATGTGACATAGTGGGAGTAGGTGACATAAAGTTTTCTTTTGCAAATGGGTCTGCATTTATTTTGAAACATATGAGACATGTACCTAAGTTAACCAAGAGTCTTATTTCAATGGGTCAGCTAGATGATGCTGGTTTTCACACCACTTTTGGCTGTCAAAGTTGGAAAATTCAGAAGGGCTCTATGCTTTTTGCCAGGGGTGCCAAGTGTGGGACTTTGTATCCCTTACATGTATCAGGGGTATTTGATCATGTTGTTGCAATAACCGAGCAGCCAAGCACTTCTTCATGGCATTGTAGGTTAGGGCACATGAGCTAGAATGGAATGAAAATCTTATGCCGTTTGAGTTATGTACCGCATTTGAGTTTCTCTGATTTTGAAATTTGTGAGCACTGTCTCTATGGGAAGCAGACTAAATCAGCCCATAAAAGAAGGGGAAAGAAAGAGTTTGAAAAGCTTGATTTGGTGCATTCAGACGTATGTGGTCCCATGCCTACACGATCATTAGGCGGGGCTGAATAATATGTGACATTCATTGATGATGCAACTAGGAAAGTGTGGGCTTATGCTATAGCTCGGAAGAGTGATGTGTTCGAGGTATTTCAGAATGGCTGGCCTTGGTTGAGAATCAGTCAGGTAGAACGCTTAGATGCCTACGGACTGATAATGGTGGAGAGTATCTCTCATATGACTTTCAACATTTCTGTGATACATGTGGGATTAAGAGGGAGCTCACATCCCCTTGTACTCCAGAGCAAAATCCAGTTGCAGAAAAGATGAACCGTACCATTCAAGAAAGGTTGCAATGCATGCTTTCTAATGCAAGTCTTTCTGGTGGTTTTTGGGCTGAGGCAATGAAGACTGCAGTGCATGTGATCAATAGATCACATAGTAAGAATTTGGATGGTGGTATTCCTGAAGAGGCATGGAGTGGCAAGAAGACCTCTTACTCTCATTTGCATATATTTGGGTGTGAGGCATATGCACATGTGCCAAAAGAGCTTCAAAGGAAGCTAGATCCTAAGTCTAGGAAATGCATCTTTCTGGGTTATGGTGAAAGTGGAGGGATGGGCTATCGTCTCTGGGATCCATAACCAAAGAAGATCATATGCAGCCATGATGTAGTCTTCAATGAGAAGAAGATGCATAAGGCACCCAAAGAAGGGCTGGAACTGTGTTGTAGTTGAGAAGGACCAAGGGCAAGCATCATTCATTCTCCAAAGGATCAATGCCATGAATGAATTGTCTGATCCTAATTAGGAGGTGGGAGCTATAGCAATTAATAGTGATTGGGTTCAAGCATCATCATTAGAGCCTCAACCTCCTCTTTATGATGAGGATGGTGAATTTGTTGAGCTGGAGCATGAAGCTACTGAGGACACTAGAATAGGTTCAACTATTGTACAAGAAGGAGAGATTCCTACCATTGTTGATAAGACAAGCATAGATTGTGTTGATGTTTAGTTAGGCATTTGGTTTTTCATATGAATTTTGACATATGGACATATTTTAAGATATTTATATGATTTGGTGTTCTTTTTGTCATAAGGATTTCCCATTTAGTACATATTTCACATGGACTTTATTTGGTTTCTTGGTTATAATATAAATAATAATATCTTTCACTTTCATTTGGTTTGAGTTAAATTTCTATACCATCAATCATGATGAAATCTTAGGGTGACTTTGTGGATGTAAAATATTTCTTGCAACCTATAAAAAAACATTAATAATCTAGCATGTGTTTTGAAGATCATATTCATGTATAGTCAAGTATGAAAACATAAGGATATGTATCTACTGCATTACATAAATTTGTGCCCCTTCTTAGAATCGAGAGTGTTTTGAAGATGGACCTATGAGAAAATAAATTACTTTTAAAAATTGACCAATAATGCTAGGATTTTGAAGATTTGTTTTTGAGAAGCAATGCAATGTTCTCACTTCATCCACAATAGTGTGACTTGTAAACATGATATGTAAGTCCATTTCATTACTCTCTCTTGCAAATTTTATATAGCTCACATACTCATGAGTACGCTTTGAGTGATCTGAGCAAACATGTAAGAGAAAAACATCCTAAGCCCATTAACTTTGAGTGATGTAAGAAAAAGTGTAAGAAAGAAACATCCTAGCCCCTTGTAGCACATCGATTTATAGTAATTACTCAAGCTTCCATTGAACTGCATGTAATTATCAATTTTCCATATGCACCCTCTAATAGTGTACAGTAACATCACTAGGTAGAGTTGAGATGGCAAAGCATGGCTAGAAATCCTACTTTATCCTATTCATATTGAAACCAATTCATTGATGTTTTTCAAAATAAGAGTTTCACTTAGTATTTTGTTATTCATCTTAATCTTAGATAGTAAGATATAGATGGCTCCTACATCATCATGAGCTATTGACTTAGTATGGTGCACACATTGTTCATGCAATTGGTTCCCCAATCACTCAGTTATATATATTGAATCCAAAAAGAAAAATTTTCTTCTTTAAAACAATTATATTCTTCTAGTTGAGATTTCCCATAGTTCTCTGACTCATGTGCATACTCTACTACCACATTGATATGTTTTTTCTAAGCTACTTTAATAACCCACTTAAATGGTCCCTTAAAATCTTGTGCCCACCTCTAGAAGGCTTCCTAGGGGTGGCTTGGTTGCAAGGGTTTGTGATGGCTTAGCAAGCTGTTCTAAATTGCTGGAGACATTACTATACTATCGTAGTACCATGCATCATCACACTACCTTTTAAACTGATAGCAAATTTGTTTATGAGAAGAAGTGGTTGAGACATATGGTAGTGTGATAAAGATAGATCCTTGTAGACATCAACATCAGAAAGTCCATAATCTCTTGTAAGTGATCCAATCCTTCCAATTAAGGGATCCATAATTTGGGGCATCATATACTTGAATGCCCTTATTGCGCAATGAGAAGCCCTAAGGGAGCTCATCTATTCTCCAAATATGTTTTTTAATAAGTGTTGGAAAACTAGTTAGAATCCAAATCCATAAAGAATCTATTTTATTCCATACATTAGTCTATTTGAGAGATTTCCAAGCCACCCCAAGGATCAAATCTTAAAAGGGCGAGCACCAAGACTAGGTGTCCTATTTTTGGACAATGGAGTAGGATTAGGCATTCTCTGCCTTAACGTCATTTTGTGACCCGAGCTCAATGCTTTCCCTAACTCCCATACTCCTTGCTTCCTTACTAGAAGACATCCAAGGATGATGATCTTTAAGAGTTCTACTATAATTAGCCACCTCCCTTATCCATAAGTAGGTCTTGAGAGGGTCTTGAGGCATGCTTCTTATAGCTCCAGTCTCTACTCTTGAACTAGATCCCTAGTGACTGTGTTATGAGACCCAAAGGCTCTCCTTATATAGACCCCGAAGGGGCTTAATTATTAGCTGAGTTGTAGTCCCTTATGACAAACCCACTAGCCAATCTGACTTGCTAGTCTATAGACCCCAGCTCAACATGTAGCCCTGCCCAACCATGTACTACTACCCTCATCCAAAATCTAGGGTATGGGGGGACAAGGTCCATATATAATATGCATGGATTTACTTTAAAATTTTCAAATATGCAAGGGAAAAATATAAAAATTTCATGTCCCCCCTCCCATAAAGTATAAGGTATATATCTTGAAAAATATGCAAGATTTTAACATTTGTACATATTTTTCATAATATGTGAGGCCCAAGGGGGGGGGGGGTATTTTGGATGAGGGGGGGTAAAACAAAATATACACTAAAATATGGAAACCCATCTCCTTTGAAATTAATGTAACATTTTCATGTGCTACCGAAATTTCAAGGTGTAAAGACATATTTAAAGATCTTTTAGTGTAGAACACAACCATGTTGATTTGAATAATTTATACTCATGGCATATTGTTGGATTCATTCATACTCAAGATTTTGATAGGTGTCTTACTAAGGGGAGTTGGTATCCTAGGTTTGTGCACTCCTGACGAGCATAGGTAAGCCTTCAAGCTGATCCTCCCAGAAAACCAATGGTGAGGTAGTGATTGATCTTGGCTAGATCTTGGTTCCTCGACCCCCTTGCTACTCTGGAATGTAGCCAATGGTGAGGCCCAAGCTCTCCTCCTATGATCCATCCTTGTTACCGTGAATGTCAACCTAGGGATGAAGCCTCCTATGAGCTCTCTGCCTGCCACCTTCTCTAGTCCTTGACAAGTCCTTTAGGCTGGATACCTACGTGTGTGCAAATATGCTCCTTAGATGTTGCTCCAATAGATGTGTTACGAGCCTCTAATTATCAGTCCCTTTTATGGGGGTTGGGAGCTCCCCAAGTGGTCTGACCAATAGTCCCTACTAGGAGCACGGCTCCAATTGGTCGACTATCCAAACCAACCTAGTTGGTTGCCCCATGACTAGCCCTACTTGGCCATGTAGATGGCTTCCACTAGCCCATGCCTAGCCTAGCCAAATCCACCTATATTTGAGGCCTTTCCTAGCATAAATTTGTCGTTCTGTCTCATGTCACCTATTTGCCTTTCTTCAATGCATGTTCTAGCCTTTAATCTAGTCCAACCACTACTCTACACATGTGACTATTTGCCTAGCCATCTCGCCTTTGTTCAGGACCTATTGTTGTCCCAAGGGGCCTATTTCAGATCCATATAGGTCTGTAAAGTAGGCATTACCTACTCAGGAATTTCGTTTAAGTTATTGCCATGCTAACTTTAGGAATCTTAGGATGCATTCCTACATATTCTAGTTTGTACATGGATTTTGGGGACTTTGAATCGTTCCCCTATCTCCAAATCTAATGTCTTACATAGTTCTATCATACACGTCCACTTGCACAGCCTACCTTATTGCTTGGGGAATTTTTTTGGAGCTAAAGGCACTAGGAGGAGACTCATTCGAGACTCTTGAAATCCAGAGTCTCCCTAGAAAGATGCTTAACATTGGCCAAAATGTAGATGTGGTGGTGAGAAATGGGGTATAAGTGTGGCCTATGGAAATGATTCATTATGTTGTTCCTAAAGAAAAGATGGACTTTTTGCATGGCATGAGAATGCACTAAGAGAGCATTCCCATGTAGCCATGGAGATATAAGAGGAAATCAAGGCATGAAAATGGGAGCATAACAAGGGAACAATGCATCAAGTAACTTTCCATATTTTCTTGCAATTGTGAAGAAACTGTCAAAAATTTTTGTGTGACTTCAACCTTCGCCATTGGCTGAATGAGGATGAAAGAGGCGGGCGTTATACTATCGCGGCTAACTTCAAAGAAATACTTGAAGTTAGCAATGACCTTCTGTAGTGTAGTGAACGCGATAATTTTTTTGCCATTAGCCTATTTTTTGGTTGCCTATGAATTTCGGCTTTACAAATATCCTTCAAGGGGATGCCCTCTAAAGCACTTACAGGGCAGAAAATTTCTTCTCTTCTTGTGGAGCTTTCGAATGTGTAACCTGAAAAATCTGAGAGCTTGATCTACGCATCACAGGAATGCCCTCTTAGACTAGCTCTTTCCAGAATCGAGCCTAGTCTTGGGGTGGGGTCCAAATTCTAACCTCCAAAGCCATGTTTTATCGGAGTGTTTACAGACTAGAGTCGCCCATCTTGCGTAAAATGCATCTGGACCGTGGACTGGACTTGGGCGGGCAATCTTGCCCATGGTGCGAAACTTGCAAGTACTGTAAAATACTCCCACCATCTGGCCGAAGTTAACGTGGCAGCGCAATTCAGTTGCAGCGCAGCCGCAATTGAATTCTCGAACGGAACGGAGGCTGCAGGAAGTTTTATACGCCGCATGCGAAGCTGGATTCTCGCTACTGTGAGCTTGCTCTTCATCATGACTCATTGGAGTGCTCGTAACAAACAATCTCGCCGGTCAGCGCCTCTCGGCAGTAGCATGTGCCATGCTAGCAGCTAGACTCCCCAGTGGCTCCAGACTCCTGAGTCCAAACTTCATCCCTATCCCCTGCCGAGGTCCCACGGCGTCGTTCGATGAAGTTTGGACTTCTTGGGCAGGCGAGCTGGACTTGACTGACGACTCATGCGTCAGGCCTACTCTCTTTCTGCAATCTAGGTTGTAGAATCTAGATAGTCTGCAAAATTTGACGTCTGGTGCAACTACTCTCCGCATTGTGCAGCAATCAATTATCAGCGCTTCAATGCTCATCAGTGTTCATCACTTGCTCAAAAAGATTGGTTCCAGTCTGAGGTTGGGAGTCTTCGAGCTATTCTACTTCGCCATCTCCTGTTGCTCTTGTTCGTCAATACCTCTCTTCTGTATTGCCACGACATGGACTTTGTTGAACCGGACATCGCGCTGTCTCCAAGAAGGCGGTAACTCTTCGCTCCAGCTTTGTCCTGTGCTACAAGATTGCCGTAACTTGGCGAGGCAGACGCTGCTAACATTTCAGTGTCTTGCAGCTTAGTATTGACCCTCGCTTGAGAACGAGTTAAGGCTTAAGAGTTCTAACTTTCGAACGTTCTTGTTGTATGGTGTCGTCTACCCCATGGAGCTCGCTTGCACCGTCCAACTGTTTGTGATGTACCCTGGGCTCTCTTGCACCGTCCAACTTCAAGAGTTCTGTTTTAGAACGCTGCATTGGGAATCTATCCGATTCAAACTCACCGTCTATGATAAGAGCAGCCGTTAAATGTCAGAAGTCGAGCTTTGCATCCGCTCAGATGGCAGTAATATTACAGGAGTCGTTATCATATGTCGCCAGTGGCCATGCTTTCAAAGCTTTCAGACTGTAATATGCAATCCAGTGAGTCGTGACTTTTTTCTATAAGCCGTGATCACACCGCGTATTTCCTTGTATCGACCGTTGTGTTTATTTCGACCGTTAACATTGACAGTGTAGTGTACTCAGGCACATTGTAAGTTAATTTACGCACTTATCTCTTGTCGATGTTCATGTTCGTCTTCAAGCTAGCACGTTCTCCATTCGTCTATTCCTATGGTTTGCAAGAGGATTTCAACGCGAACAATGCATGCTAGCTGCTACAAAATGTGCTGATGTTTTTTATAGGTCTAGATGAGCGGACGTGCCATTACGTTCTTCCACACCGTTACCGAAGGATAATCATCGGACTAAGAATATGTAGAATAGATAGATCTCTGATATTTTTGTACCTGCGTCCTGTGTTTTGGAAGCTCCGTGGTGCTACTTGCAGGGATGCTGAACGGTAAACCCTTGGCTCAGGTTTAAGTTCAATGGAGATTGTTCCTTAGTACTTTTTAAGGATTCTTGCAACGTTGGCTTATGCTCACAGATAGGCCTTTTCTCGGTGCATGTAGGGATGATAAATTTTTGTTTAATTGCGTCGAATTCTTGTACCATATTGTGATTAGTTTCGAAAGTGATCGCCCACATCATCTTCCATCGGGAGAGAGAGAGAGAGATCTATTAATGTTTGTAGAAGTTATGGAACTTACTACATGTGGATAACTCCTCAAGACATATTATAGGGCAAAACTAGATTCTAATTCTCCCATAAGGTGGCTTCTATAACATCATCTTAAGGATAATAGACCCTGGGTTTGTAAAAGTTATTTAACTTACTAGTAGAGAATCGTCTAGAGTTATTAAAAGGTGAAACTACATTTTAATGATATCATAAGGTGGCCTTTATAACATCACCATAAGGACAAGTGTCTCTAGGTTTGGATTTGAAGTCTCTAATCACGGCTTCCCATCTTGATAAATTGCCCATTTTCTTGCTTTTTATGCTTCCTTTACCTTGGTGAGCTTACTCTTTCTTTGTTTGAGCTGGGATTGGTGTGAGCTCCTAAGATATCCAAATCTTTGTACCCTTCAAGCTATGTGTTTGTCTAAGGATCTTAACCCTTGCGATACTCCTTTCCAAGTAGACATGTCCTTGTGGGCCATTTTGATTGATATTACATACACCATTTTTATCCCACTCAACTTGTGGTACAAGCATATGATTATGTCGTCTATGTCTTTCTGGTCATCATCATGAAGGTATCGTCATATTTTTATCTCTTAGTGCATAAGATCATTGTATTGCATGCTCTAGTTTCTTTCTCTTTTACCTCTCGATGAGGAACTGCTCTTTGACATTGTTGATAGCATCAGTAACTAGTACTTGTCACTCAATTGAGCTCACTTGAATTGTGATGATATGGAGACAAGTATTGATGTGGGTGGGAATGGAATACATTTGTATAATACCTTTGCAATGATATTTTTGTGCAATACATGTGTGTAATACATTTTTGTAATAGTTTCCTACTTCCTGTCACTCTCTATATCTTGTACTTTCGTCCCAAGGGCTGCAAGGTAAAGCTTGAGCCCTCTTATTTCTTACTGCAAGTAATAGATTTTCTCTTGTGGATTTGAGATGATTGTTTGTCTCAAATGTGTCTAATTCGCACAGGGAGTGGATGTCATTAATGTTGCAATGGGTGACTATGAGGGCTTTTACTGGGGAGAGGGAGAGGGAGAGGGAGAGGGAGAGGGAGAGGGAGAGGGAGAGGGAGAGGGAGAGGGAGAGGGGGAGAGAGAGAGAGAGAGATAGAGAGATAGAGAGAGAGAGAGAGAGAGAGAGAGAGAGAGAGAGAGAGAGGGAGAGAGAGAGAGATGGTGGATGTCATTAATGTTGCAATGGCAGACTATGAGGGCTTGCTTACTGGAGAGAGAGGGAGAGAGAAACATTTTGGGAGGCCTCACATGCTTATGGGACAAAGTATTCCAAGAACACCAAGAGAAGAATCTCGTAGAAGCCTCAGTGGGCTGAAGCAAAGGGTGCATTAGGAATGTTGAGTGTGATGCTAAGCTAAAAAGCTCAAGAACTGAAAACTAAACAAAAACAAAATTGAAAAAGGAAGAGCTTGAACTCAAAAGGTGAACCACAACACCGTGGTGGCTCCCTAATAGACTACAAAGATATTTGATATGTATTGCTATCGAGCTATTACAAGCTGCAATAGAGGGCATGGTTTCCTCAACCTCTGTATCCTATAGGCTATGTCAAGAGTAATGCCTCATCTCTGGTAGTCTCCTCTAAGGAGAGCTGCAATAGATCGGGGACCTCGATCGTGCATACTCTGGTCCTTCCCATCTCCTGCATGGTAAACACCTATTTCATTAATTTTGGACTTTTTGTGTTGTTTTTGGGCAAAACCCAAAAATCGTTCCCAAATGAAAACTTTACTTTGTGAAAATATCCTTCCCAAACCAAAATTTTACTTTCCGAAAATATTCTTCCCAAATCAAAAGCTCACTTTGTGGCACTATCATATTCACATAAAAATATACTTTTTTCAATCTATACTTTTGCACCAACATGCAAAAATTTAAAATAATCCTATATTAGAAATTGTAGCTATATCTAAGTTATTTGTTAATTTAATTATTTTTAATATTTTTCCTTGACGTGATAAATTTATAAATCCATTAAAGGAGACTTAAATATTTCATGAAAATAACATTGTCACTCACAATATGCACAAAATTTTTAAAACTTTTAATAAATAGAAAAAAGACATGATGCCATAAGACCCAAGTTTTGTATTGAACCAAAGAGGTATAATAGCAATTATAGCTATTATTATATGAGTACATTGAGAGACGTTTCTCTCAGCTAGAGTCTTTATATCCAAAATGATATAGATTGAACATATGTTTACAATTTAAATTGTTGCTCTTAAAGAGCCTCAATTCGTGCCATCTGCATAATTTGACTCCCCATTGTCTTATTGCTCAATGTCACGATAGTCTCTTGCCAGGTGCCATTTGCATAATTTGACTCCCACTTGTCTTGCCAAGCCTTGCCCCTTGGGTGCATTGACTCCCCATTGTCTTATTGCTTAATGCGATAGTCCCTTGCCCAGTGCCATCTGCATTAACTCCCCATTGTCTTGCCAAGCCTTGACCCTTGGGTGACATCCAGTGCAAAATACAGGTGCCATCTGCGTTAACTCCCACAAGTTGTCTTGCCAAGCCTTGCCCCTTGGGTGCATTGACTCCCCATTGTCTTATTGCTCAATGTGATAGTCCCTTGCCAGGTGCCATCTGCATTAACTCCCTATTGTCTTGGCAAGCAGGTACCCTTGGGTGATATCCAATGCATATTTTGACTCTCATTTGACATAGGAGGTGATGACTCTGATTATACTGATTATAATTGTCTTAGATTGGCTTCTGGCCTAGTACCCAAATCAAATCCTTCAATGGACTTCAATACAAAGCTTTAATCATGGACATTCTTCATTTGCGTTGTCTCCTTCTACTTCCTCCATGGTGAGCATCCTTAAAAATTCGTGTATATGCAAAATTGTTTGCTGTGGTATTTTTATTTTTCCTTCTACCTCATATCCCATGCGCTTCTTTGATTTCTTTGCCCTTGAATGCCAAGACACTATGATTGTCTCCATCAAAACTTGAGAGACCGCTTCATCATTTGGGACCCACTCCATTATACAATTAGTATACAATGTGTTGTTATCCATATTCTCCTTCCTACCCTTTGGCTCATACCATACCGCTGTAAATGTTGTAGCTCTCCCTTGGTCATCTCTTTGCACATCAACTACTTTTGAAACCCAAAACATTACATTCTCATATTCATCATCCGATGGCTGAACCACAATAAAACAATTGACCTCTGTATCTACTTATGGCATAAACTCTCTCTTCTTCAGTCCACAATATGGACATGGGAGTAATGATACAAATTCATTTCCAAAGACTGAATCTGGGTGCAAATCATTATGAACATTTGGCCAAAACATATTGCATTCTTCCTTGACATCCTTTGAGCCTCACATTCTCTCAAGGTCCTTTATTAAATTTTGTGTCTTGTTAATTAGTGTTCTCTCCAAGTAGGCTTCAAATCAAGATATCTCCAGAGCATTTCCTCTTTGTATATTGTAATAAATGCTTTTAATCCTTCTATTTCACAGTTAGACCTCTCATTGAATTCTTGTATAGGAGCCCATGTTGGATACCTTTCCTTGCTAGGAATTGAAGTTAAGAGACTATAACATTCTTCAAGTTCCCATTTTGTATCATGAGAATAATGTTGCCATTGCATTACAGGTTTTTCATCTTTAACAAAAAAACAAAAGTAGTGTGGATTGGTATGACTTGTCAATGCATCACCACCCATTTGTATGAAAGGTAGAATGAAGCTCTTCCAATCATACATTCTTTTGAGCCTCTCACATACTGTACTTTCCTTAATTGCCTGCCACATCTTCTTACCAAGTCATCTATTGTCTCCACATCCTTGCATTTAAGCTCCCTTGAGACTGTGCTAAAAACCTGATCGATATCCTCATGTGTATGCCCAACATACAAAAATCCACATTCGACCTCATCGAAGATTCGATGAGCAACTAGCATGGAGCAGAATGCAAACATGAGTACAATCTTATTTTCTCGTTAGCAATTATCAGCTTGTATTCTCAAAGTCGATGGTAGGCGACCTTTTTCTGCATGTATATTGCGAATTGCCTTCATAATAGATGTTACAACTTGATTGCTATCATGTAGATGCAACGAATCAATCCATATATCTGCAAAGAACTTACTTCCATGCACTAACACTCCACATAGATGTGTCTTTAGAAAGTGCTTTCCTTGTAATTTAGGTGGAGTGGCAACAAAACGAGACAATGTTGTTGTACTCTGATCCATGCAAACATGAGTACATTCTTATTTTCTCGTTAGCTTGTATTCTCAAAGTCGTGGTAGGTGACCTTTTTCTGCATGTATATTGCGAATTGCCTTCATAATAGATGTTACAACTTGATGTGTCTTTAGAAAGTGCTTTCCTTGTAATTTAGGTGGAGTGGCAACAAAACGAGACAATGTTGTTGTATTCTGATCCATGCCATCACAATACGGCACATGTAGTCATCAGGATGCAAAATAGCTTGCTCCTTCCAAAATGCATATTTTTGTCTAGAATGTCAAATAAGGTCATGATGAGATTTTCAGTTTTTTTTGTATAATTCTCTTTGATTTGGACATGTTGACTCTCAATCACTCGCTTTAAATCATCAGACATTGCACTTTGACATTTTTTGCCTCCTTGGGATTTTAACATATCCAAAGTTCTTCTTCCAAAGAGTATACAAAGTATGAGAAGAAGCTATGGCATCCCCTCTTTGCCTTTGCTTTTTTGCAATAGAGTCAAATACTTCGAGCTTTGTCAAGCCCATTGGAAGGTGCCGCGTCACCATTAGGGAGTTTGGTAGATATATGGGGTTGAGGTAAAGCATTTTCATGTATGAAGTCTTGCAAAATTGTTGCTGCCCTGATAGTTGAGATTCTTGATTTGGACCTTCCTCTATTACCATGAATGCTAAATTTGTTGCTGCCCTTTGCCTTGGTGACTAAATCCCAATATGTACCATGGGATAATCCAGTAATATTGTGATATTCCTTATTGCAAATCCTTTTTCCATTTACGAGAGGTTTTACCTTTTGTCTTGAACTTAGCCTTTTATTGCCATTCTGAAGAAAGCAAGAGAGACTTGTGAGAAGGACCTAGTTGAAGGTGTGTGCAAAGTATTGTGCCCATCGGATATCCTTTGCATTGTCGATCAAGCATAAAAGACTGTTTTTGCCTTAGTGTCATGCACAATCATGAAAAAACATGGTCCTAAGTGTGTTAATCAAACAAGTACTTATCCGATGGGGGCTCCACTTTGCACGCAAGACCGTTTCAACTACGTTGAGATGCGTGCAAAGTATTGTCACCATTGGATATGCTCTGCATGGTCGATTATGCATTATACAACGTTTTTCCCGTAGTGATATGCACATCCACAAAAAAACATGCCCTTAGGTATGTTTTTTGACCAAGTACTTTTCGGATGGGTGTGCCTCTTTGTGAACATTTCAATACCACCTAGGTTGAGGTATCATAAAAGTATTGTGCCCATCGGATATGCTTTGCATGGTTGATCGAGCATTAAATACCATTTTTGCTCTAGTGTCATGCACATCCGTAAAAAAAACACACTGCTAGGTGTGTTATCCGATCAAGTACTTATGTGATGGGAATGCCACTTTGCATGTAAGTCAATTCCACCTGGTTGAAGGTGTGTGCAAAGTATTGTGCCCATTGGATATGCTTTGCTTTGTGGATCAAGTATAAAACACCGTTTTTGCTATACTGTCATGCACAACCATATAAAAACACAGCCCTAGGTGTGTTATTCAAACAAGTACTTATCGGATGGGAGCTCCACTTTGCACGCAATTCTGTTTCAACTACGTTGAGGTGCATGCAAAGTATTGTCACCATCGGATATTCTTTGCATGGTCGATCACGCATTATACACCATTTTTTCCCGAGTGATATGCACATCCGTAAAAAAACACGCCCTTAGGTGTGTTATCTGACTAAGTACTTATTGGATGGGTGTGCCTCTTTGAGAACATTCCAATACCACCTAGGTTAAGGTGTACAAAAAGTGTTGTGTCCATCAGATATCCTTTGCATGATCAATCGAGCAATAAATACTATTTTTGCTCTAGCGTCATGCACATCCGTAAAAAAACACGCTGCTAGGTATGTTATCCGATCAAGCACTTATGGGATGGGAGTGCCACTTTGCATGTAAATCAATTCCAACTAGTTGAAGGTGTGTGCAAAGTATTGTGCCCATCGGATATGCTTTGCATTGTCGATCAAGCATAAAACTCCGTTTTTGCCTGAGTGTCATGCACAACCATGAAAAAACACGGTCCTAAGTGTGTTATTTAAACAAGTACTTGTCGGATGGGAACTCCACTTTGCACACAAGTCTGTTTCAACTATGTTGAGGTGCGTGCAAATTATTGTCACCATCGGATATGATTTGCATGGTCGATCACGCATTATACACCGTTTTTTCCCTAGTGATATGCACATCCGCAAAAAAACACGCCCTTAGGTGTGTTATCTGACCAAGTACTTATCGGATGGGTGTGCCTCGATGAGAACATCTCAATACCACCTAGGTTGAGGCATACAAAAAGTGTTGTGTCCATCGGATATCCTTTGCATGGTCGATCGAGCATTAAATACTATTTTTGCTCTAGTGTCATGCATGTCCATAGAAAAACACGCTGCTAGGTATGTTATCTGATCAAGCACTTATGGGATGGACGTGCCACTTTGCATGTAAGTCGATTCCACCTAGTTGAAGGTGTGTGCAAAGTATTATGCCCATCGAATATGCTTTGCATTGTCGATCAAGCATAAAACACCGTTTTTGCCTTAGTGTCATGCATAACCATGAAAAAACACGGTCCTAGGTGTGTTATTCAAACAAGTACTTATCGGATGGGGGATCCACTTTGCACGCAAGTCCATTTCAACTAAGTTGAGGTGCATGCAAAGTATTGTCACCATCGGATATGCTTTGCATGGTCGATCACGCATTATACACCATTTTTTCCCGAGTGATATGCACATCCGCAAAAAAACATGCCCTTAGGTGTGTTATGTGACCAAGTACATATTGGATGGGTGTGCCTCTTTGAGAACATTCCAATACCACCTAGGTTGAGGTGTACGAAAAGTGTTGTGCCGATCGAATATCCTTTGCATGATCGATCGAGCAATAAATACTATTTTTGCTCTAGTGTCATGCACATCCGTAAAAAAACACGCTGCTAGGTATGTTATCCAATCAAGCACTTATGGGATGGGAGTACCACTTTGCATGTAAGTCAATTCCACCTATTTGAAGGTGTGTGCAAAGTGTTGCGCCCATCGAATATGCTTTGCATTGTCGATCAAGCATAAAACGCCGTTTTTGCCTTACTGTCACACACAACCATGAAAAAACACGGTCCTAAGTGTGTTAATTAAACAAGTACTTATCGGATGGGAGCTCTACTTTGCATGCAAGTCTGTTTCAACTATGTTGAGGTGTGCGCAAAGTATTGTCACCATCGGATATGATTTGCATGGTCGATCACGCATTATACACCATTTTTTCCCTACTGATATGCATATCCGCAAAAAAACATGCCCTTAGGTGTGTTATCTGACCAAGTACTTATCGGATGGGTATGCCTCGATGAGAACATTTCAATACCACCTAGGTTGAGGCATATGAAAAGTGTTGTGCCCATCGGATATCCTTTGCATGGTCGAACGAGCATTAAATACTATTTTTGCTCTAGTGTCATGCACATCCATCAAAAAACATGTTGCTAGGTATGTTATCCAATCAAGCACTTATGGGATGGGTGTGCCACTTTGCATATAAGTTGATTCTACCTATTTGAAGGTGTGTGCAAAGTATTGCACCCATCGGATATGCTTTGCATTGTCGATCAGGAATAAAACACCGTTTTTTCCTTAGTGTCATGCACAACCATGAAAAAACACGGTCCTAGGTGTGTTATTCAAACAAGTACTTATCAGATGGGGGCTCCAATTTGCACACAAGTCCGTTTCAACTACATTGAGATTCATGCAAAGTATTGTCACTATCGGATATGCTCTGCATGGTCGATTATGCATTATACAATGTTTTTCCCGTAGTGATATGCACATCCACAAAATAACATGCCCTTAGGTATGTTATCTAACCAAGTACTTATCAGATGGGTGTCCCTCTTTGAGAACATTTCAATACCACCTTGGTTAAGGTATAGGAAAAGTATTGTGCCCATCGGATATCCTTTGCATGATCGATCTAGCAATAAATACTATTTTTGCTCTAGTGTCATGCACATCCGTAAAAAAACACGCTGCTAGGTATGTTATCCAATCAACCACTTATAGGATGGGAGTGCCACTTTGAATTTAAGTCAATTCTACCTAGTTAAAGGTTTGTGCAAAGTATTGTGCCCATCGGATATGCTTTACATTGTCGATCAAGCATAAAACACCGTTTTTGCCTGAAAAGTATTGTGCCCATCGGATATCCTTTGCATGGTCAATCGAGCATTAAATACTATTTTTGCTCTAGTGTCATGCACATTCGTAAAAAAAACACGCTACTAGGTATGTTATCCGATCAAGCACTTATGGGATGGGTGTGCCACTTTGCATGTAAGTCAATTCCATGTAGTTGAAGGTGTGTGCAAAGTATTGTGTCCATCGAATATGGTTTGCATTGTCAATCAGGCATAAAATACCGTTTTTTCCTTAGTGTCATGCACAACCATGAAAAAAACACGGTCCTAAGTGTGTTAATCAAACAAGTACTTATCAAATGGGGGCTCCAGTTTGCACACAAGTCCGTTTCAACTATGTTGAGATGCGTGCAAAGTATTGTCACCATCGGATATGCTCTGCATGGTCAATTACGCATTATACAACGTTTTTCCCGTGGTGATATGCACATCCGCAAAAAAACATGCCCTTAGGTATGTTATCTGACCAAGTACTTATTGGATGGGTGTGCCTCTTTGAGAACATTTCAATATCACCTAGGTTAAGGTATAGGAAAAGTATTGTGCCCATCGGATATGCTTTGGATGGTCGATCGAGCATTAAATACCATTTTTGCCTTAGTGTCATGCACATCCATAAAAAAACACGCTGCTAGGTGTGTTATCCAATCAAGTACTTATGCGATGGGAATGCCACTTTACATGTAAGTCAACTCCACCTAGTTGAAGAGTGTGTGCAAAGTATTGTGCCCATCGGATATGCTTTGCATTGTCGATCAAGCATAAAACACCGTTTTTGCCTTTGTGTCATGCACAACCATATAAAAACATGATCGTAGGCGTGTTATTCAAATAAGTACTTATCGGATGGGGGCTCCACTTTGCACACAAGTCTCTTTCAACTATGTTGAGATACGTGCAAAGTATTGTCACCATCGGATATGCTTTGCATGGTCGATCATGCATTGTACACCATTTTTTCCCTAGTGATATGAACATCCGTAAAAAAACATGCCCTTAGGTGTGTTATCTGACCAAGTACTTATCGGATAGGTGTGCCTCTTTGAGAATATTTGAATACCACCTAGGTTGAGGCGTACAAAAGTTGTTGTACCCATCGGATATCCTGGATCTCAAGAACTGCTTTGAAATTTTTATCTACTTTATTTCTATTGGGTTTTCTTTTCCACAATTTAGAATCTAGGACATGTGCTGGTTCATTGCAGTACAAGCAAGGAGATTTTGAGTTACCCCCTTTACTTTTATTGAACATACACTTTAGCGTCTTCAAGTCACTTTCCATATGCCATTCAATTTGAAAATCAACCTTCCCAGGAACATGAAGATGGTTTCCTTAGACTTGACTCTTGATAATTGATGGTATATCTATTTGATGAAATAGCTAATAAACTACTGCATGGTCCTCAGTCTTCACCTGCAATTTAAAACCACAAGTTTGCAAGATATATGATATAAAATTTATTACATTTTGAGCAAAGAATAATTTCGAAGGCTATAGTTTACATACCTCAAATGCGCCCAACCACCATACGTGCTTTTCCAATTGGACACTAACTATTTGAGCTAGACTTTGTGATTGATTAATCAAGTGCTCAATTCATCAAAGTGATAGAAACTCTCTCCGTCTTTTTTTCCATGACAATTTCACACTCATCAAGCTTCACAACAAACTTCAAAACTCCTTTACATTCTTCAAATGTGATGCTGTGGAACTCAACCACAAGTCTCTACAATTGTTCAAGATCTACAAAAATATTATTCCAAGCATTATATGTAGTGCTTCCCTTTTCACTTTCATATACACTTTCAATATGAAAGTACTGTCCAATAAACTTATCAATTTCTTGGTTGAGATGAGTCAAAATGTATCCATACATTCCATTGTTCCCATCACCCACAAACCTCAATAGCGTTCGGATTAGAAAATGGAGGGCTGGAATTTCTCAATAGACATTTTGGGTAAATCTGTCCATCGCACCATAACTCAATACGTTGGGAGCCTGCTCTTCTCATGTTTTCCTTTTGCTCAGCATTCACAAGTGGAACCTTTCCTCTGGTCTATAGCAGTGCATATTTTTCTTCTAAATCAATGTGCAAATGGTGTAGTCGCTTCTTTTGAGGTTCTTCTTTAACAGCATGGTTGCACACAGCCATTTCATCAAGGTTGGTTCTTATCTTGTTTGTTTTTTATAAAACTCATCTAATCTTTTACGGTAACCATTGTGGGGGTTAAAGGTCACTGTGCCTTTAACTCGGTTATATACAATACACAAACACATATATAAATGAATGAAAAAGAAGATTAGGGTGGTTCTGCACCCACTAAAACTTGTGTGGCTCTCTGTCTCTCTCTCTCCCTCTTCCGTTCTTGCTTCTATTGAGAGCACTCTCAACTGGTATCAGAGCCCAGGTGATCTAGCTGAGTGTGCATGAATGCTTGAAGCTCAGCATCTCTGTGGGAGGAAGGAGAAGCTATGTGGGAAGCTTTGTGGGTGACTTTACTTGCATCCAAGTGTGTAGAGACCTTGGAGGCTTGGCATTTTGGAAAAGATCAACTGTAGGCTCTCCTTCCACATCCACTCAAGCAACTTATCAACACTCGCACCTTCTAGAATATCTTCTAGATGGCTAGTGCCTAGGACATACTGAGCCTCTTGTTCAACTTGCAAATCCTCAGTGTCTTTTGAACCCTCTCCTGTATGGATTGGTTGGGATGCTGGACAAGGGGAAGAGTGCTCTAGCAACTTCAAAATTGTCTTTGCTCTAAAGCTATGTACATATTTAGAGCCAAAACTATCCTCTTTCATCTACAATAAAAATGAAGAATGTTTTCAATATTTTCTATATCAATGCATGAAATTTAGAACTTCTCAAATAGTATGCAATGAAAGTACTCACAAATTCATGTTGTTTCTTTGAAAAGTATGTGTCCATCATATATTTTGCACTTATGAGAGTCCTCCATTCACAAGAGAAAGGATCCTCCTATTATGGTGTTTGTTTTATCAAAATAAAAAGCTAAGATGTATATTGGACTATGAAGAGTGTAAAAATAAGAGGGAGATAAAGATAAGTGACAATGATTACCGTACCTACAATGGCATTGGTGGGTGAGTTGAATCTAACGTCTTTAACTTTGGATCATGGAGGTCCTGTGCATCCATTAGTCTTTTGAGACAACTGAAATGGGAATGAACGACAACAAATTATAAAATTCATACTTCTACAAGTAAATGCGATATGGCTGACTTTTTAAGAGAAAACCTGAAAATTGCATTTTAGAGCAAAAGTATAGGCAATGACTGACTTACAATTCTAAATCCTAGTGGGTACCCTTTAAGGAGGTGAATGTATGGCATAGATTTTGTTTTACATCTATATGTACCAAACTCCAACGATTTTTGCAAGAGAAACAAATAACATGAGGGGATTAAACCAAGAGGGTAGTAGTGGAAAAGGTCAAGGAACATACTCTGACCAATATGGGAGGAGAATCATATCAACCACATCCAAACTACAAAAGCAAAGCCACTTGGAAATGCTTTTGGTTGATGTCTTGTTATCTTTTAGCTTGAAAGATATAGCTAGAGCAAATATATACACAAAGTGCTAAAGGCTCCAGTGGATCTGACTCTTCAAAAAACTACAAAAAATAACTTCACTTAGCTTACGAAAAAGTGAATGCTACAAAGACGTAAATACAATTGACATAGAAAGATATACTTACTATAAAGATGCAAGCATGATCGTGCAAGTGACATGTTTTTCTTTTTGTGCTAAAGCCATGATGCAGTCTTCTGTCAAGTCCCAGGTTAGGTCATCATTCACATTCTGGATAGCTACTCTGATCCTTGGTCCAAGTTGTAGGAGCTTCTGTTGAATTTGCACCATCCTCACTAATGTCTAGGATTGCAAGATAGACACTATTTCTTTGATTCTTTCCCTGAGGGACTCTTCATAGGCAACCTTGCCTCTAGTATGAAATTGGTGAAACACCTCTATGACCTTGACTCCATCATCTTTAGGTTTCCTGGCTGGAGGTATCAACAAGATATCTCTCATTTTGAGATCATCCCAATCCTCTGCATTAAGTATCTTGTCATATCTATACTTGACCCTAACAAGTATTTGGATGTCTTTCTTCATGATAGTGACCTTGTTTGCATGTTCTACTACCATCATGGTTTCCATGAAAAAATCTCTGAGCCACTCTTCAGCAGCTTCTTGGAGAGCAAGTAGTGCAGTCCTTTGCCATCTAAAGTCGACATGCCAGTTCATGCATATTGCCCTGGCAAGCCTCTGGAATGGTGCCATGGGTACTGCATATCCTATGGCTTTCTGAGCCATCCTGATCTCCATCAAGATAGATTTTCTTTGGCTCACTCTTTTCTTCCTGTTCCTTGCTAGCATGTGCACATGCTTCCCCTTCTTTGAAGATTCAGACCTGGATGGAGCTGTGGTAGCCCCTGCAATGTCAGGTCCTTTTGCTTTCCTTCTGGCTATTGCTTTGCTTCTTCACATAGTGTATTTTGTTTTTCTCCTCGAAAAAAGCCCAAATATAATAAGGAAATCAGTAACCCAAGACCAAGAGTTTGCTTGAAAGCGCGATATGGTGCAAAAATATAGAGAAAAGGTTGAAATCACGTTTTTCAACAAATGGTTTTTGGCATACCTCAGGAACACCCAGCATGCAAAAACTTTTCTAGAAAACTTGATATGGAGGAGAAAAACAAAGAACAAGCTCAAATTGCATTTCGGAGCAAATTTATTAAAGCCTACTTCAATCAATCACTTTGGATGATACCATCCTACTAAAACCTACAATGCAGATGAGATATGCTTAAAAGACAACTCATAGAGTGCCTTTGAGAGAAAGCTATCAAATGGTCATTTCACCTTAACAATAGTAAAAACCAATGACTTGTACAGCTAGAGCTAGAGCTATT
The DNA here is from genome assembly GCF_047967505.1 of Dipteris shenzhenensis. NCBI lineage: Eukaryota > Viridiplantae > Streptophyta > Polypodiopsida > Gleicheniales > Dipteridaceae > Dipteris > Dipteris shenzhenensis. Next base: position 47,988,698 of record NC_141618.1, read on the forward strand.
GGGAAGCTGTGAGATGGAGTTGGGGAGGGTGTGGCTAGAGTTATAGTGGGTGTTGGAGCTGGTGAGGTTGAGTTGGAGCTACTGTGGGACTTTGTGATGGAGGCGGTGAGGTGGTGAGGTTAGAGCTAGAGGTAGTGAGGTAGTGAGGTTAGAGCTAGAGTTGGTGAGGTAGTGAGGTTAGAGCTAGAGGTGGTGAGGTTGGAGGCAACTGAAACTAGAGATAGGGATGAAATGAAGGGTAACTCTACTTAGAGTGGGTTTTGTCTCAAACTCTATGCAAACAATAATGAGGAAATAAATGCACGGGAACCTAGAAGACCATTTTCCACATGTGTGGTTGACAAGACAGATGTATATGCATTGAAAACTGTGCCCTTTTCATTTATGTACATTTTTGTCCAGCCCTCTACTAGTTTTGATCTAACACTTTCCTCCATCCCTACACCACATCCTGATCTACATCACTGCCATCATCATCCCCCCTTGCCTTAGTGCCATCATCATCCCCCCCCCCCCCTTTCTCCCATCATCCCCCCAACACCCCCCCCCCCTTCATTGCACTTGTGCAAGAGCCACAGACAAGTCACAAGGGCCAGCCATGGATAGAAAAAATCCAGATACTCATATAGTGCTCATATATACCATTTAGGAGTCTACTATATTTGTTTGCAATAGTGTTTTATTGATTTGTGATTATGTAGACCTCACGTTTCCTTAGGTGCCCGTACTTGGTCTACAGAGGATAACATTTTTTTCTAGAAAACGAGATTTGAGGCTCTTTTCCATAAAAACACCCTATATTGTGTTTATTAGCAAAACATGCTAGGTGTGCACAAGCTTATAGGGAGGACAAAGGGAATGGTAAAGTCTAGCAGCTTGGTCTAAAAATAGGTGCATACAATCACTAGATACTCTAAATATAGTACCTTGAAGACCAGTTTTGCCATGTGTGGCTGACAAGTGTAACTTGAATAGACATCTGTGTCCTCTCCTCTTATCTTCACCTTTCTCCATCCATTCAATAGTTTTGAATCTTCATCTTCTTCCTCGTCTTCATCTGGACAATACTTTAGACCTTGTTTTCTTCCATCATTATCCCCACCTACCTATACTTGTGCAAAGGCCAATGAGAGAAATGATACAAGTACTTATACATCACTCTCTTGATCTACCTTTCCAAGTGTCTTCTTGATCTATGTAATTCTACTACATCACATATTAGGCATTTGCTTCATCTTTTAAATGATCAAGACAACTATCTTGCAGATTAACCTGAACTTGTCTAAACATGATGCTTTTGCATCAATAGGACTTTCTGCTAAAAAATGCAATATGGAAGAGAAAAACAAAGAAAGACCTCAAATCATGTTTTTGAGCAAATTTTGTTGAAGCCTAATCTAATCAATCAGTTGTACTCCACCATCCTGATCCTAACCCTAGAATGCAGATGAGATGTGCTCAACAAAACATTTCAAAGAGTGTCTTTGAGAGAAAGCTATGGAATGGTCATTTCTCCTTAATAATAGGATAAACCAATGACAGGTCTTAAATTGCTTACCTGGGCTTGTGTGTAGAGCTGAAGCTGGAGCTGGGGAGGTGTGAGATGGAGCTGGGGAGGTTGTGGCTGGAGCTTGAGTGGGTGGTGGAGCTAGTGAGGTTGGAGTTGGAGCTACAGGATGGAGGTGGTGAGGTAGTGAGTTTGGAGCAAAAGTTGGTGAGGTAGTGAGGTTAGAGGCAACTAAAACTAGAGATAGGGATGAAATGAAGGGTAACTCTACTTAGAGACCGTTTTGCAGTAGGGAGAAATGGGGTCTCAAAAGGGCCTCATAAGGAATGGATTAGCGGGGGATTAGGAAACTTAATCTCATCCTATGTGGAGGGCTCATGATGGAGGCCCAAGTGGTTTTGCAAAGTTAGAGGTGCTTTTGCAAGCCATAAAGGAAGAGGGGCCAAAAAAATGTCTAGCAAGGTATAAATATATTCAAAATCTATACCTTTGTAGTCACATTATTGGTGGTTGGCTTAGTGGTTAGGGCCCAAAGTGGGTACCAAGAGGTTGCGGGTTCAATTTTTAGTGCGCATTAAAGTTTTGGAGAGGTGGGCGCCCAAGGTGGCAGCTATTGTAGCTGCCTTTCCACGTGGCAATCTCGCATGAGGCATGGCGTGCACTGGTCCCTGTACCATCTACACAGCCATGGGACCCATGCCACTTACAAGTCCACTTGTAGGCCCCCTTTTTTACCTTTTGGGCATGCCTTTAATGCACCCCCCTCCCCACGTTTTGAATTTGGGGACACATGGCAACACATAGTGCTCTCTCCCCACAATTGGTGGTATTCTTCTCCAAATCCATGATCCATGGTATTCCTTGCTCCTTTTTCAAATTGAAACCACCTATGAGCTCATCATAATAAATGCCACATGCCACCTCCAAAGACACAACACATAGAGGATAACTTTTTTTTCTAGAAAACGTGATTTGAGGCTCTTTTCCATAAAAACACCCTATATCACGCTTCTTAGCAAAACATGCTAGGTGTGCAAGAATTTGATAAAAAATGCAATTTGGAGCAGTTGTCCTGAAGAAGCATGAATATCGCGTTTTTTAGCAAATTGTTCTACAAGAGTTTGTAGAATGTTTGAGAAAGACCAATTTACAAAAGGTACTAACCTTATTAGTATGTATCAGCTTGAGAAGAGCTTGATGGGTGACAGCTTGATGGTTGTCAACTTGATGTATCTTGAACTGTAGTGGGTTAGTGTGATAGAGCTAGTAAGGTTGTGGATAACAATTTGAAGTTGTCGAGGTTTTTTCTCTAGATGAGACAGAAATCTTCTAGCCTTTACTCCACCAATAGATGGCTTGATAGGAACATCTTTTCCATTTGTAAAATGTACATCTCCTCCATGGAGACCAATTTCTGACACTGCTTCTAATGATTGTAGTGTCTCTTTTCTTCTGCTCTCAGGGAGAAGTTTCCATGCAAATCCAATATATAGGAAAACAAGTTTCTCAATGATCCTATATAATGAATGCAATGTACAAATGTGAACATTGCATAATGGGATCTCAAGAACTGCTTTGAAATTTTTATCTACTTTATTTCTATTGGGTTCTCTTTTCCACCATTTAGAATCTAGGACATGTGTTGGTTCATTGTAGTACAAGCAAGGAGATTTTGAGTTACCCCCTTTACTTTTATTGAACATACACTTTAGCGTCTTCAGGTCACTTTCCATATGCCATTCAATTTGAAAATCAACCTTCCTAGGAACATGAAGATGGTTTCCTTAGACTTGACTCTTGATAATTGATGGTATATCTATTTGATGAAATACCCAATAAACTACTGCATGGTCCTCAGTCTTCACCTACGATTTAAAACTACAAGTTTGCAAGATATATGATATAAAATTTATTACATTTTGAGCAAAGACTAATTTGGAAGGCTATAGTTTACATACCTCAAATGCGCCCAACCACCATACATGCTTTTCCAATTGGACACTAAGTACTTTGAGCTAGACTTTGTGATTGATTGATCAAGTGCTCAATTCATCAATTAGAAACTCTCTCCATCTTTTTTTCCTTGACAATTTCACACTCATCGAGCTTCACAACAAACTTCAAAACTCCTTTACATTCTTCAAATGTGATGCTGTGAAAACCACAAGTCTCTACAATTGTTCAATATCTAAAAAAAATATTATTCCAAGCATTATATGTAGTGCTTCCCTTTTCACTTTCATATACACTTTCAATATGAAAGTAATATCCAATAAACTTATCAATTTCTTGGTTGAGATGAGTCAAAATGTATCCATACATTCCATTGTTCCCGCCACCCACAAACCTCAATAGCGTTGTCAGATTAGAAAATGGAGGGCTCGAATTTCTCAATGGACATTTTGGGTAAATTTGTCCATCGCACCATAACTCAATACGTTGGGAGCCTGCTCTTCTCATGTTTTCCTTTTGCTCAGCATTCACAAGTGGAACCTTTCCTCTGGTCTGTAGCAGTGCATATTTCTCTTCTAAATCAATGTGCAAATGGTGTAGTTGCTTCTTTTGAGGTTCTTCTTTAGCAGCATGGCTGCACACAGCCATTTCATCAAGGTTTGTTCTTATCTTGTCCGTTTTTTATAAAACTCATCTAATCTTTTGCGGTAACCATTGTGGGGGTTAAAGGTCACTGTGCCTTTACCTCAGTTATGTACAATACTCAAACACATATATAAATGAATGAAAAAGAAGATTAGGGTGGTTTTGCACCCACTAAAACTTGTGTGGCTCTCTGTCTCTCTCTCTCCCTCTTCCGTTCCTGCTTCCGTTGAGAGCACTCTCAATTGGTATCAGAGCCCAGGTGATCTAGCTGAGCATGCGTGAATGCTTGAAGCTCAGCATCTCTGTGGGAGGAAGGAGAAGCTCTGTGGGAAGCTTTGTGGGTGACTTTACTTACATCCGAGTGTGTAGAGACCTTGAAGGAACCTTTGGAAAAGTCACTTTGGTTTTGTGAAGTGGTTTTGAGAGCCTATTAAGTGTCTTCAAAGAAAAAGTCGTTTTTTGAGCTTTTCCTAGTTCCATTCGATGATAAGACTCCATCTTGACTTATAGAGGCAACTATTGCTTGCTTTTGGTGTCCACTTCATTTCAGGAGCTTGGAAACACCTTCATTCTTGAATCTAGGATCGTTTCATTGGATTTGTGACTCACTGAGTTAGTTTCTGCATTTTTCTACTTGGGTGTTGGAACTCAAGTTTAGAGCAACCATTTGCAGATCTGTTAGTTCTGGTGGACTTAAGAGGTCCTAAAACTTCTATGTTGCTCATCATTCGCACTTCGGTGGAGTTTACAAATAGCTCTGTTTCCAAAAACGTATTTTAGTCCATGTGTTGGACCCAGTGATTGAAACCACGGTTTGCAAAATCGTCTGTCCCACTGCATTTCGGACGTCCAAAAACCCCTATCTATCAGTTCTTGTGCGATTCGGTGGAGGATTTTCAAAGTTATAGATCTCTGTGTATTCGATTTCATCTCTCTGTTATGCATTTTTTCATTCTAAGGTTTTGAAACCTTAGATTTATGCCACATGGCAGTGGATAAGTGTTGACTCCCATTTCTCACTCATCAGTTGGGATTTTGGAGTTCCGGCAGAAGAGAGATATTTGCAGATTTTCTTGTTGAGTTTGATTATGCAATGGTGCCCATGTTTTGAGGCATCTCAGCTTCTATTTTCAGTAGCATTCATTACCGTAGGACTATGATTTCAAGAGCATACCTTATGCAGATCACTCTAGTTGTAGTTTGAGCAGTGTGCGCTCATTCATGGTGTGCATTGGGTTGCAGTGGATGATTTATAGGCCATTTGGATGCATTGCGGTCCTTATTGGATGCACTGATAGGCCCAAATTGCCTTGTGGGATGCTATTTTTATGGACGCTTTGCACATGGATGCTATTTTATGCTGAGGGACAGCTTTGACACATTGCAGGTGATGCACTGATAGTGCTATGCTCTCTTGGATGAGATATTATTAATGCATATGCTAGTGGACAGTGTTTATGCTTGAGTCATTTGGCACTTATTGGCATTTTGGATTGCCATTGCAGTTGGCATTTTCTTTTGGGCCAGATTTGCTCATATGGTTGCATAGTATATGCACATGAGTCAGATGCATCTTTTGATGCTTTGAGCTTTGAGTTTTGGTGATATTTCACTCTATTGTGGCATACGCATTTGGGTGCACCTGGTATTTGGTGTGATTCTCTTTTGTAGGCACTAGCATTTGGGATTTTTGTTTCATTTGCATCATGGCATCCTCTTCCATGTCTGAAAAGGAGTTTTTTAGCATTAAAAAGTTTGATGGGACAAACTTTTCTTTGTGGAAAGAACAAATAAGGGATGTGCTTATTCAAAAGAAGCAGATTAAACCCTTGGCAGGGATTTTGAAGCTATGCCTGCAAATATGTCTCAGGATGATTGGAATGAGTTTTATGCATTAGCAAAATCTACTATTAGACTTCATCTTGCAGAGTCAGTTTATTTCATAATAGTAAATGAGTAGACTACGGAAGATTTGTGGAAGAAACTATGTGCCACTTATGAAAAGAAAACTACCTCTAATAAAGTTTACCTCATGAAGAGGTTGTTTGAGCTACAGATGAAGGAAGGAGTCTCCATTGCTTCTCACTTGAATGAATTCAATATTATTTTCAGCCAGCTTCAAGCTCAGAAGATGAATTTTGATGCAGATACTAAGGCAATATTTCTCTTATGTTCATTGCCATCCTCATGGGATACCTTCCGTACAGCTGTTAGTAACTCTGCACCTGGTGGAGTACTAAAATTTGATGATGTTGTGGGTAGCTTGTTGGCCGAGGAGATTAGACGAAAGTCTATGGACAACAACAAGCAGGATGCAGCCTTAAATTTGCAAAGGGGTAGATCATAGTTCAGGGGGAAGTCCCAAGAAAGAGGGAAGTCTCGTAGCAAATCCAGGGCACAGAACATTGAGTGTTACCACTGTGGCAAGAAGGGCCATATGAAAAAGGATTGCTACAAGCTGAAAAGAGACCAAAAGGATAAGAAAAAGAATGCAAATTGGGGTGCAAATCAAAAGGAAGAGAGTCCAAGGGAGGACAAAGGAAAAGTGAAGATTGAGGAGATCAATGTAGTCACACATGATAGTGACAATAACATTCTCTTCATGTCTAGTTTATCTGCAGAGTTGCTTACCACTTCAGATGATGCATATTCCCAAGATTGGATTTTGGATTTTGGTGCCTCATTCCATGTTACTCCCCATAGGGAATGGTTCTCCACTTATGATAGTGGAAAGAGAGGTTGTGTGCATCTTGGAAATGACTATGCATGTGACATAGTGGGAGTAGGTGACATAAAGTTTTCTTTTGCAAATGGGTCTGCATTTATTTTGAAACATATGAGACATGTACCTAAGTTAACCAAGAGTCTTATTTCAATGGGTCAGCTAGATGATGCTGGTTTTCACACCACTTTTGGCTGTCAAAGTTGGAAAATTCAGAAGGGCTCTATGCTTTTTGCCAGGGGTGCCAAGTGTGGGACTTTGTATCCCTTACATGTATCAGGGGTATTTGATCATGTTGTTGCAATAACCGAGCAGCCAAGCACTTCTTCATGGCATTGTAGGTTAGGGCACATGAGCTAGAATGGAATGAAAATCTTATGCCGTTTGAGTTATGTACCGCATTTGAGTTTCTCTGATTTTGAAATTTGTGAGCACTGTCTCTATGGGAAGCAGACTAAATCAGCCCATAAAAGAAGGGGAAAGAAAGAGTTTGAAAAGCTTGATTTGGTGCATTCAGACGTATGTGGTCCCATGCCTACACGATCATTAGGCGGGGCTGAATAATATGTGACATTCATTGATGATGCAACTAGGAAAGTGTGGGCTTATGCTATAGCTCGGAAGAGTGATGTGTTCGAGGTATTTTAGAAATGGCTGGCCTTGGTTGAGAATCAGTCAGGTAGAACGCTTAGATGCCTACGGACTGATAATGGTGGAGAGTATCTCTCTCATGACTTTCAACATTTCTGTGATACATGTGGGATTAAGAGGGAGCTCACATCCCCTCGTACTCCAGAGCAAAATCCAATTGCAGAAAAGATGAACCATACCATTCAAGAAAGGTTGCAATGCATGCTTTCCAACGCAAGTCTTTCTGGTGGTTTTTGGGCTGAGGCAATGAAGACTGCAGTGCATGTGATCAATAGATCACATAGTAAGAATTTGGATGGTGGTATTCGTGAAGAGGCATGGAGTGGCAAGAAGCCCTCTTACTCTCATTTGCATATATTTGGGTGTGAGGCATATGCACATGTGCCAAAAGAGCTTCGAAGGAAGCCAGATCCTAAGTCTAGGAAATGTATCTTTCTGGGTTATGGTGAAAGTGGAGGGATGGGCTATCGTCTCTGGGATCCATAACCAAAGAAGATCATATGCAGCCATGATGTAGTCTTCAATGAGAAGAAGATGCATAAGGCACCCAAAGAAGGGCTGGAACTGTGTTGTAGTTGAGAAGGACCAAGGGCAAGCATCATTCATTCTCCAAAGGATCAATGCCATGAATGAGTTGCCTGATCCTAATTAGGAGGTGGGAGCTATAGCTATTAATAGTGATTGGGTTCAAGCATCATCATTAGAGCCTCAACCTCCTCTTTATGATGAGGATGGTGAATTTGTTGAGCTGGAGCATGAAGCTACTGAGGACACTAGAATAGGTTCAACTATTGTACAAGAAGGAGAGATTCCTACCATTGTTGATAAGACAAGCATAGATTGTGTTGATGTTTAGTTAGGCATTTGGTTTTCATATGAATTTTGACATATGGACATATTTTAAGATATTTATATGATTTGGTGTTCTTTTTGTCATAAGGATTTCCCATTTAGTACATATTTCACATGGACTTTATTTGGTTTCTTGGTTATAATATAAATAATAATATCTTTCACTTTCATTTGGTTTGAGTTAAATTTCTATACCATCAATCATGATGAAATCTTAGGGTGACTTTGTGGATGTAAAATATTTCTTGCAACCTATAAAAAAACATTAATAATCTAGCATATGTTTTGAAGATCATATTCATGTATAGTCAAGTATGAAAACATAAGGATATGTATCTACTGCATTACATAAATTTGTGCCCCTTCTTAGAATCGAGTTTTTTGGAGATGGACCTATGAGAAAATAAATTACTTTTAAAAATTGACCAATAATGCTAGGATTTTGAAGATTTGTTTTTGAGAAGCAATGCAATGTTCTCACTTCATCCACAATAGTGTGACTTGTAAACATGATATGTAAGTCCATTTCATTACTCTCTCTTGCAAATTTTATATAGCTCACATACTCATGAGTATGCTTTGAGTGATCTGAGCAAACATGTAAGAGAAAAACATCCTAAGCCCATTAACTTTGAGTGATGTAAGAAAAAGTGTAAGAAAGAAACATCCTAGCCCCTTGTAGCACATCGATTTATAGTAATTACTCAAGCTTCCATTGAACTGCATGTAATTATCAATTTTCCATATGCACCCTCTAATAGTGTACTGTAACATCACTAGGTAGAGTTGAGATGGCAAAGCATGGCTAGAAATCCTACTTTATCCTATTCATATTGAAACCAATTCATTGATGTTTTTCAAAATAAGAGTTTCACTTAGTATTTTGTTATTCATCTTAATCTTAGATAGTAAGATATAGATGGCTCCTACATCGTCATGAGCTATTGACTTAGTATGGTGCACACATTGTTCATGCAATTGGTTCCCCAATCACTCAGTTATATATATTGAATCCAAAAAGAAAAATTTTCTTCTTTAAAACAATTATATTCTTCTAGTTGAGATTTCCCATAGTTCTCTGACTCATGTGCATACTCTACTACCACATTGATATGTTTTTTCTAAGCTACTTTACTAACCCACTTAAATGGTCCCTTAAAATCTTGTGCCCACCTCTGGAAGGCTTCCTGGGGGTGGCTTGGTTGCAAGGGTTTGTGATGGCTTAGCAGGCTGTTCTAAATTGCTGGAGACATTACTATACTATCGTAGTACCATGCATCATCACACTACCTTTTAAACTGATAGCAAATTTGTTTATGAGAAGAAGTGGTTGAGACATATGGTAGTGTGATAAAGATAGATCCTTGTAGACATCAACATCAGAAAGTCCATAATCTCTTGTAAGTGATCCAATCCTTCCAATTAAGGGATCCATAATTTGGGGCATCATATACTTGAATGCCCTTATTGCGCAATGAGAAGCCCTAAGGGAGCTCATCTATTCTCCAAATATGTTTTTTAATAAGTGTTGGAAAACTAGTTAGAATCCAAATCCATAAAGAATTTATTTTATTCCATACATTAGTCTATTTGAGAGATTTCCAAGCCACCCCAAGGATCAAATCTTAAAAGGGTGAGCACCAAGACTAGGTGTCCTATTTTTGGACAATGGAGTAGGATTAGGCATTCTCTGCCTTAACGTCATTTTGTGACCCGAGCTCAATGCTTTCCCTAACTCCCATACTCCTTGCTTCCTTACTAGAAGACATCCAAGGATGATGATCTTTAAGAGTTCTACTATAATTAGCCACCTCCCTTATCCATAAGTAGGTCTTGAGAGGGTCTTGAGGCATGCTTCTTATAGCTCCAGTCTCTACTCTTGAACTAGATCCCTAGTGACTGTGTTATGAGACCCAAAGGCTCTCCTTATATAGACCCCGAAGGGGCTTAATTATTGGCTGAGTTGTAGTCCCTTATGACAAACCCACTAGCCAATCTGACTTGCTGGTCTACAGACCCCAGCTCAACATGTAGCCCTGCCCAACCATGTACTACTACCCTCATCCAAAATCTAGGGTATGGGGGGACAAGGTCCATATATAATATGCATGGATTTACTTTAAAATTTTCAAATATGCAAGGGAAAAATATAAAAATTTCATGTCCCCCCTCCCATAAAGTATAAGGTATATATCTTGAAAAATATGCAAGATTTTAACATTTGTACATATTTTTCATAATATGTGAGGCCCAAGGGGGGGGGGGGTATTTTGGATGAGGGGGGGTAAAACAAAATATACACTAAAATATGGAAACCCATCTCCTTTGAAATTAATGTAACATTTTCATGTGCTACCGAAATTTCAAGGTGTAAAGACATATTTAAAGATCTTTTAGTGTAGAACACAACCATGTTGATTTGAATAATTTATACTCATGGCATATTGTTGGATTCATTCATACTCAAGATTTTGATAGGTGTCTTACTAAGGGGAGTTGGTATCCTAGGTTTGTGCACTCCTGACGAGCATAGGTAAGCCTTCAAGCTGATCCTCCCAGAAAACCAATGGTGAGGTAGTGATTGATCTTGGCTAGATCTTGGTTCCTCGACCCCCTTGCTACTCTGGAATGTAGCCAATGGTGAGGCCCAAGCTCTCCTCCTATGATCCATCCTTGTTACCGTGAATGTCAACCTAGGGATGAAGCCTCCTATGAGCTCTCTGCCTGCCACCTTCTCTAGTCCTTGACAAGTCCTTTAGGCTGGATACCTACGTGTGTGCAAATATGCTCCTTAGATGTTGCTCCAATAGATGTGTTACGAGCCTCTAATTATCAGTCCCTTTTATGGGGGTTGGGAGCTCCCCAAGTGGTCTGACCAATAGTCCCTACTAGGAGCACGGCTCCAATTGGTCGACTATCCAAACCAACCTAGTTGGTTGCCCCATGACTAGCCCTACTTGGCCATGTAGATGGCTTCCACTAGCCCATGCCTAGCCTAGCCAAATCCACCTATATTTGAGGCCTTTCCTAGCATAAATTTGTCGTTCTGTCTCATGTCACCTATTTGCCTTTCTTCAATGCATGTTCTAGCCTTTAATCTAGTCCAACCACTACTCTACACATGTGACTATTTGCCTAGCTATCTCGCCTTTGTTGGGGACCTATTGTTGTCCCAAGGGGCCTATTTCAGATCCATATAGGTCTGTAAAGTAGGCATTACCTACTCAGGAATTTCGTTCAAGTTATTGCCATACTAACTTTAGGGATCTTAGGATGCATTCCTACATATTCTAGTTTGTACATGGATTTTGGGGACTTTGAATCGTTCCCCTATCTCCAAATCTAATGTCTTATATAGTTCTATCATACACGTCCACTTGCACAGCCTACCTTATTGCTTGGGGAATTTTTTTGGAGCTAAAGGCACTACGAGGAGACTCACTCGAGACTCTTGAAATCCAGAGTCTCCCTAGAAAGATGCTTAACATTGGCCAAAATGTAGATGTGGTAGTGAGAAATGGGGTATAAGTGTGGCCTATGGAAATGATTCATTATGTTGTTCCTTAAGAAAAGATGGACTTTTTGCATGGCATGAGAATGCACTAAGAGAGCATTCCCATGTAGCCATGGAGATATAAGAGGAAATCAAGGCATGAAAATGGGAGCATAACAAGGGAACAATGCATCAAGTAACTTTCCATATTTTCTTGCAATTGTGAAGAAACTGTCAAAAATTTTTGTGTGACTTCAACCTTCGCCATTGGCTGAATGAGGATGAAAGAGGCGGGCGTTATACTATCGCGGCTAACTTCAAAGAAATACTTGAAGTTAGCAATGACCTTCTGTAGTGTAGTGAACGCGATAATTTTTTTGCCATTAGCCTATTTTTTGGTTGCCTATGAATTTCGGCTTTACAAATATCCTTCAAGGGGATGCCCTCTAAAGCACTTACAGGGCAGAAAATTTCTTCTCTTCTTGTGGAGCTTTCGAATGTGTAACCTGAAAAATCTGAGAGCTTGATCTACGCATCACAGGAATGCCCTCTTAGACTAGCTCTTTCCAGAATCGAGCCTAGTCTTGGGGTGGGGTCCAAATTCTAACCTCCAAAGCCATGTTTTATCGGAGTGTTTACAGACCATGTATTATTGGACTGGACTTGGGCGGGCAATCTTGCCCATGGTGCGAAACTTGCAAGTACTGTAAAATACTCCCACCATCTGGCCGAAGTTAACGTGGCAGCGCAATTCAGTTGCAGCGCAGCCGCAATTGAATTCTCGAACGGAACGGAGGCTGCAGGAAGTTTTATACGCCGCATGCGAAGCTGGATTCTCGCTACTGTGAGCTTGCTCTTCATCATGACTCATTGGAATGCTCGTAACAAACAAGCTCGCCGGTCAGCGCCTCTCGGCAGTAGCATGTGCCATGCTAGCAGCTAGACTCCCCAGTGGCTCCAGACTCCTGAGTCCAAACTTCATCCCTATCCCCTGCCCAGGTCCCACGGCGTCGTTCGATGAAGTTTGGACTTCTTGGGCAGGCGAGCTGGACTTGACTGACGACTCATGCGTCAGGCCTACTCTCTTTCTGCAATCTAGGTTGTAGAATCTAGATAGTCTGCAAAATTTGACGTCTGGTGCAACTACTCTCCGCATTGTGCAGCAATCAATTATCAGCGCTTCAATGCTCATCAGTGTTCATCACTTGCTCAAAAAGATTGGTTCCAGTCTGAGGTTGGGAGTCTTCGAGCTATTCTACTTCGCCATCTCCTGTTGCTCTTGTTCGTCAATACCTCTCTTCTGTATTGCCACGACATGGACTTTGTTGAACCGGACATCGCGCTGTCTCCAAGAAGGCGGTAACTCTTCGCTCCAGCTTTGTCCTGTGCTACAAGATTGCCGTAACTTGGCGAGGCAGACGCTGCTAACATTTCAGTGTCTTGCAGCTTAGTATTGACCCTCGCTTGAGAACGAGTTAAGGCTTAAGAGTTCTAACTTTCGAACGTTCTTGTTGGCTGGTTTCATGTCTTCTGGCAGCCAACACGATAGGGGGAAAAGGAGTCGACAGCATTAGCTTTTGTTGATGTCGTCTACCCCATGGAGCTCGCTTGCACCGTCCAACTGTTTGTGATGTACCCTGGGCTCTCTTGCACCGTCCAACTTCAAGAGTTCTGTTTTAGAACGCTGCATTGGGAATCTATCCGATTCAAACTCACCGTCTATGATAAGAGCAGCCGTTAAATGTCAGAAGTCGAGCTTTGCATCCGCTCAGATTGCAGTAATATTACAGGCGTCTTATGAATCGTTATCATATGTCGCCAGTGGCCATGCTTTCAAAGCTTTCAGACTGTAATATGCAATCCAGTGAGTCGTGACTTTTTTCTATAAGCCGTGATCACACCGCGTATTTCCTTGTATCGACCGTTGTGTTTATTTCGACCGTTAACATTGACAGTGTAGTGTACTCAGATACATTGTAAGTTAATTTACGCACTTATCTCTTAACGATGTTCATGTTCGTCTTCAAGCTAGCACGTTCTCCATTCGTCTATTCCTATGGTTTGCAAGAGGATTTCAACGCGAACAATGCATGCTAGCTGCTACAAAATGTGCTGATGTTTTTTATAGGTCTAGATGAGCGGACGTGCCATTACGTTCTTCCACACCGTTACCGAAGGATAATCATAGGACTAAGAATATGTAGAATAGATAGATCTCTGATATTTTTGTACCTGCGTCCTGTGTTTTGGAAGCTCCGTGGTGCTACTTGCAGGGATGCTGAACGGTAAACCCTTGGCTCAGGTTTAAGTTCAATGGAGATTGTTCCTTAGTACTTTTTAAGGATTCTTGCAACGTTGGCTTATGCTCACAGATAGGCCTTTTCTCGGTGCATGTAGGGATGATAAATTTTTGTTTAATTGCGTCGAATTCTTGTACCATATTGTGATTAGTTTCGAAAGTGATCGCCCACATCATCTTCCATCGGGAGAGAGAGAGAGAGATCTATTAATGTTTGTAGAAGTTATGGAACTTACTACATGTGGATAACTCCTCAAGACATATTATAGGGCAAAACTACATTCTAATACTCCCATAAGGTGGCTTCTATAACATCATCTTAAGGACAATAGACCCTGGGTTTGTAAAAGTTATTTAACTTACTAGTAGAGAATCGTCTAGAGTTATTAAAAGGTGAAACTACATTTTAATGATATCATAAGGTGGCCTTTATAACATCACCATAAGGACAAGTGTCTCTAGGTTTGGATTTGAAGTCTCTAATCACGGCTTCCCATCTTGATAAATTGCCCATTTTCTTGCTTTTTATGCTTCTTTAACTTGGTGAGCTTACTCTTTCTTTGTTTAAGCTGGGATTGGTGTGAGCTCCTAAGATGTCCAAATCTTTGTACCCTTCAAGCTATGTGTTTGTCTAAGGATCTTAACCCTTGCGATACTCCTTTCCAAGTAGACATGTCCTTGTGGGCCATTTCGATTGATATTACATACACCATTTTTATCCCACTCAACTTGTGGGGTACAGGCATATGATTATGTCGTCTATGTCTTTCTCGTCATCATCATGAAGGTATCGCCATATTTTTATCTCTTAATGCATAAGATCATTGTATTGCATGCTCTAGTTTCTTGCTCTTTTACCTCTCGATGAGGAACTGCTCTTTGACATTGTTGATAGCATCAGTAACTAGTACTTGTCACTCAATTGAGCTCACTTGAATTGTGATGATATGGAGACAAGTATCGATGCGGGTGGGAATGCAATACATTTGTATAATACCTTTGCAATGATATTTTTGTGCAATACATGTGTGTAATACATTTTTGTAATAGTTTCCTACTTCCCGTTACTCTCTATATCTTGTACTTTCATCCCAAGGGCTGCAAGGTAAAGCTTGAGCCCTCTTATTTCTTACTGCAAGTAATAGATTTTCTCTTGTGGATTTGAGATGATTGTTTGTCTCAAATGTGTCTAATTCGCACAGGGAGTGGATGTCATTAATGTTGCAATGGGTGACTATGAGGGCTTTTACTGGGGAGAGGGAGAGGGAGAGGGAGAGGGAGAGGGAGAGGGAGAGGGAGAGGGAGAGGGGGGGGGGGGAGAGAGAGAGAGAGATAGATAGAGAGAGAGAGAGAGAGAGAGAGAGAGAGATGGTGGATGTCATTAATGTTGCAATGGCAGACTATGAGGGCTTGCTTACTGAAGAGAGAGGGAGAGAGAAACATTTTGGGAGGCCTCACATGCTTATGGGACAAAGTAATCCAAGAACACCAAGAGAAGAATCTCGTAGAAGCCTCAGTGGGCTGAAGCAAAGGGTGCATTAGGAATGTTGAGTGTGATGCTAAGCTAAAAAGCTCAAGAACTGAAAACTAAACGAAAACAAAATTGAAAAAGGAAGAGCTTGAACTCAAAAGGTGAACCACAACACCGTGGTGGCTCCCTAATAGACTACAAAGATATTTGATATGTATTGCTATCGAGCTATTACAAGCTGCAATAGAGGGCATGGTTTCCTCAACCTCTGTATCCTATAGGCTATGTCAAGAGTAATGCCTCATCTCTGGCAGTCTCCTCTAAGGAGAGCTGCAATAGATCGGGGACCTCGATCGCGCATACTCTGGTCCTTCCCATCTCCTGCATGGTAAACACCTATTTCATTAATTTTGGACTTTTTGTGTTGTTTTTGGGCAAAGCCCAAAAATCCTTCCCAAATGAAAACTTTACTTTGTGAAAATATCCTTCCCAAATCAAAATTTTACTTTCTGAAAATATTCTTCCCAAATCAAAAGCTCACTTTGTGGCACTATCATATTCACATAAAAATATGGTTTTTTCAATCTATACTTTTGCACCAACATGCAAAAATTTAAAATAATCCTATATTAGAAATTGTAGCTATATCTAAGTTATTTGTTAATTTAATTATTTTTAATATTTTTCCTTGACATGATAAATTTATAAATCCATTAAAGGAGACTTAAATATTTCATGAAAATAACATTGTCACTCGCAATATGCTCAAAATTTTTAAAACTTTTAATAAATAGAAAAAAGACATGATGCCATAAGACCCAAGTTTTGTATTGAACCAAAGAGGTATAATAGCAATTATAGCTATTATTATATGAGTACATTGAGAGACGTTTCTCTCAGCTAGAGTCTTTATATCCAAAATGATATAGATTGAACATATGCTTACAATTTAAATTGTTGCTCTTAAAGAGCCTCAATTCGTGCCGTCTACATAATTTGACTCCCCATTGTCTTATTGCTCAATGTCACGATAGTCTCTTGCCAGGTGCCATTTGCATAATTTGACTCCCACTTGTCTTGCCAAGCCTTGCCCCTTGGGTGCATTGACTCCCCATTGTCTTATTGCTCAATGCGATAGTCCCTTGCCAAGTGCCATCTGCATTAACTCCTCATTGTCTTGCCAAGCCTTGACCCTTGGGTGACATCCAGTGCAAAATACAGGTGCCATCTGTGTTAACTCCCACAAGTTGTCTTGCCAAGCCTTGCCCCTTGGGTGCATTGACTCCCCATTGTCTTATTGCTCAATGTGATAGTCCCTTGCCAGGTGCCATCTGCATTAACTCCCTATTGTCTTCGCAACCAAATTGTCTTAGATTGGCTTCTGGCCTAGTACCCAAATCAAATCCTTCAATGGACTTCAATACAAAGCTTTAATCATGGACATTCTTCATTTGTGTTGTCTCCTTCTACTTCCTCCATGGTGAGCATCCTTAAAAATTCGTGTATATGCAAAATTGTTTGCTGTGGTATTTTTATTTTTCCTTCTATCTCATATCCCATGCGCTTCTTTGATTTCTTTGCCCTTGAATGCCAAGACACTATGATTGTCTCCATCAAAACTTGAGAGACCGCTTCATCATTTGGGACCCACTCCTTCATTATACAATTAGTAAACAATGTGTTGTTATCCATATTCTCCTTCCTACCCTTTGGCTCATACCATACCGCTGTAAATGTTGTAGCTCTCCCTTGGTCATCTCTTTGCACATCAACTACTTTTGCAACCCAAAACATTACATTCTCATATTCATCATCCGATGGCCAAACCATAATAAAACAATCGACCTCTATATCTACTTATGGCATAAACTCTCTCTTCTTCAGTCCACAATATGGACATGGGAGTAATGATACAAATTCATTTCCAAAGACTGAAGCTGGGTGCAAATCATTATGAACATTTGGCCAAAACATATTGCATTCTTCCTTGACATCCTTTGAGCCTCACATTCTCTCAAGGTCCTTTATTAAATTTCGTGTCTTGTTAATTATAGTGGTAGTGTGTTCTCTCCAAGTAGGCTTCAAATCAAGATATCTCCAGAGCATTTCCTCTTTGTATGTAATAAATGCTTTTAATCCTTCTATTTCACAGTTAGACCTCTCATTGAATTCTTGTATAGGAGCCCATGTTGGATACCTTTCCTTGCTAGGAATTGAAGTTAAGAGACTATAACATTCTTCAAGTTCCCATTTTGTATCATGAGAATAATGTTGCCATTGCATTACAGGTTTTTCATCTTTAACAAAAAAACAAAAGTAGTGTGGATTGGTATGACCTGTCAATGCATCACCACCCATTTGTATGAAAGGTAGAATGAAGCTCTTCCAATCATACATTCTTTCGAGCCTCTCACATACTGTACTTTCCTTAACTTGCCTGCCACATCTTCTTACCAAGTCATCTATTGTCTCCACATTCTTGCATTTAAGCTCCCTTGAGACTGTGCTAAAAACCTGATCGATATCCTCATGTGTATGCCCAACATACAAAAATCCACATTCGACCTCATCGAAGATTCGATGAGCAACTAGCATGGAGCAGAATGCAAACATGAGTACATTCTTATTTTCTCGTTAGCAATTATCAGCTTGTATTCTCAAAGTCGATGGTAGGCGACCTTTTTCTGCATGTATATTGCGAATTGCCTTCATAATAGATGTTACAACTTGATTGCTATCATGTAGATGCAAGGAATCAATCCATATATCTGCAAAGAACTTACTTCCATGCACTAACACTCCACATCGATGTGTCTTTAGAAAGTGCTTTCCTTGTAATTTAGGTGGAGTGGCAACAAAACGAGACAATGTTGTTGTATTCTGATCCATGCAAACATGAGTACATTCTTATTTTCTCGTTAGCAATTATCAGCTTGTATTCTCAAAGTCGTGGTAGGCGACCTTTTTCTGCATGTATATTGCGAATTGCCTTCATAATAGATGTTACAACTTGATGTGTCTTTAGAAAGTGCTTTCCTTGTAATTTAGGTGGAGTGGCAACAAAACGAGACAATGTTGTTGTATTCTGATCCATGCCATCTACAATAAGGCACATGTAGTCATCAGGATGCAAAATAGCTTGCTCCTTCCAAAATGCATATTTTTGTCTGGAATGTCGAATAAGGTCATGATGAGATTTTCAGTTTTTTTTGTATAATTCCCTTTGATTTGGACATGTTGACTCTCAATCACTCGCTTTAAATCATCACAGACATTGCACTTTGACATTTTTTGCCTCCTTGGGATTTTAACATATCCAAAGTTCTTCTTCCAAAGAGTATACAAAGTATGAGAAGAAGCTATGGCATCCCCTCTTTGCCTTTGCTTTTTTACAATAGAGTCAAATACTTCGAGCTTTGTCAAGCCCATTGGAAGGTGCCGCGTCACCATTAGGGAGTTTGGTAGATATATGGGGTTGAGGTAAAGCATTTTCATGTATGAAGTCTTGCAAAATTGCTGCTGCCCTGATAGTTGAGATTCTTGATTTGGACCTTCCTCTATTACCGTGAATGCTAAATTTATTGCTGCCCTTTGCCTTGGTGACTAAATCCCAATATGTACCATGGGATAATCCAGTAATATTGTGATATGCCTTATTGCAAATCCTTTTTCCATTTATGAGAGGTTTTACCTTTTGTCTTGAACTTAGCCTTTTATTGCCATTCTAAAGAAAGCAAGAGAGACTTGTGAGAAGGACCTAGTTGAAGGTGTGTGCAAAGTATTGTGCCCATCGGATATGCTTTGCATTGTCGATCAAGCATAAAAGACTGTTTTTGCCTTAGTGTCATGCACAACCATGAAAAAACATGGTCCTAAGTGTGTTAATCAAACAAAGTACTTATCCGATGGGGGCTCCACTTTGCACGCAAGACCGTTTCAACTACGTTGAGATGCGTGCAAAGTATTGCCACCATTGGTTATGCTCTGCATGGTCGATTACGCATTATACAACGTTTTTCCTGTAGTGATATGCACATCCGCAAAAAAACATGCCCTTAGGTATGTTTTTTGACCAAGTACTTTTCGGATGGGTGTGCCTCTTTGTGAATATTTCAATACCACCTAGGTTGAGGTATGAGAAAAGTATTGTGCCCATCGGATATGCCTTGCATGGTCGATCGAGCATTAAATACCATTTTTGCTCTAGTGTCATGCACATCCGTAAAAAAAACACACTACTAGGTGTGTTATCCGATCAAGTACTTATGCGATGGGAATGCCACTTTGCATGTAAGTCAATTCCACCTGGTTGAAGGTGTGTGCAAAGTATTGTGCCCATTGGATATGCTTTGCATTGTGGATCAAGTATAAAACACCGTTTTTGCTGTAGTGTCATGCACAACCATATAAAAACACAGCCCTAGGTGTGTTATTCAAATAAGTACTTATCGGATGGGAGCTCCACTTTACACGTAAGTCCGTTTCAACTACGTTGAGGTGCATGTAAAGTATTGCCACCATCGGATATTCTTTGCATGGTCGATCACGCATTATACACCATTTTTTCCCGAGTGATATGCACATCCGCAAAAAAACACGCCCTTAGGTGTGTTGTCTGACTAAGTACTTATTGGATGGGTATGCCTCTTTGAGAACATTCCAATACCACCTAGGTTAAGGTGTACAAAAAGTGTTGTGTCCATCAGATATCCTTTGCATGATCGATCGAGCAATAAATACTATTTTTGCTCTAGCGTCATGCACATCCGTAAAAAACACGCTGCTAGGTATGTTATCCGATCAAGCACTTATGGGATGGGAGTGCCACTTTGCATGTAAATCAATTCCAACTAGTTGAAGGTGTGTGCAAAGTATTGTGCCCATCGAATATGCTTTGCATTGTCGATCAAGCATAAAACTCTGTTTTTGCCTTAGTGTCACGCACAACCATGAAAAAACACGGTCCTAAGTGTGTTATTTAAACAAGTACTTGTCGGATGGGGGCTCCACTTTGCACGCAAGTCCGTTTCAACTATGTTGAGGTGCGTGCAAATTATTGTCACCATCGGATATGATTTGCATGGTTTATACACCGTTTTTTCCCTAGTGATATGCACATCCGCAAAAAAACACGCCCTTAGGTGTGTTATCTGACCAAGTACTTATCGGATGGGTGTGCCTCAATGAGAACATCTCAATACCACCTAGGTTGAGGCATAAAAAAAGTGTTGTGTCCATCGGATATCCTTTGCATGGTCGATCGAGCATTAAATACTATTTTTGCTCTAGTGTCATGCATGTCCATAAAAAAACACGCTGCTAGGTATGTTATCTGATCAAGCACTTATGGGATGGGCGTGCCACTTTGCATGTAAGTCGATTCCACCTAGTTTAAGGTGTGTGCAAAGTATTATGCCCATCAGATATGCTTTGCATTGTCGATCAAGCATAAAACACCGTTTTTGCCTTAGTGTCATGCATAACCATGAAAAAACACGGTCATAGGTATGTTATTCAAACAGGTACTTATCGGATGGGGGATCCACTTTGCACGCAAGTCCATTTCAACTACGTTGAGGTGCATGCAAAGTATTGTCACCATCAGATATGCTTTTCATGGTCGATCATGCATTATACACCATTTTTTCCCGAGTGATATGCACATCCGCAAAAAAACACGCCCTTAGGTGTGTTATCTGACCAAGTACTTATTGGATGGGTGTGCCTCTTTGAGAACATTCCAATACCACCTAGGTTGAGGTGTACAAAAAGTGTTGTGCCGATCGGATATCCTTTGCATGATCGATCGAGCAATAAATACTATTTTTGCTCTAGTGTCATGCACATCCGTAAAAAAACACGCTGCTAGGTATGTTATCCAATCAAGCACTTATGGGATGGGAGTACCACTTTGCATGTAAGTCCATTCCACCTATTTGAAGGTGTGTGCAAAGTATTGCGCCCATCGGATATGCTTTGCATTGTCGATCAAGCATAAAACGCCGTTTTTGCCTTACTGTCACACACAACCATGAAAAAACACGGTCCTAAGTGTGTTAATTAAACAAGGACTTATCGGATGGGAGCTCTACTTTGCATGCAAGTTCTTTTCAACTATGTTGAGGTGTGCGCAAAGTATTGTCACCATCGGATATGATTTGCATGGTCGATCACGCATTATACACCGTTTTTTCCCTAGTGATATGCATATCCACATAAAAACATGCCCTTAGGTGTGTTATCTGACCAAGTACTTATCGGATGGGTATGCCTCGATGAGAACATTTCAATACCACCTAGGTTGAGGCATATGAAAAGTGTTGTGCCCATCGGATATCCTTTGCATGGTCGATCGAGCATTAAATACTATTTTTGCTCTAGTGTCATGCACATCCGTCAAAAAACATGCTGCTATGTATGTTATCCGATCAAGCACTTATGGGATGGGTGTGCCACTTTGCATATAAGTTGATTCTACCTAGTTGAAGGTGTGTGCAAAGTATTGCACCCATCGGATATGCTTTGCATTGTCGATCAGGCATAAAACACCGTTTTTTCCTTAGTGTCATGCACAACCATGAAAAAACACGGTCCTAAGTGTGTTAATCAAACAAGTACTTATCGGATGGGGGCTCCAATTTGCACACAAGTCCGTTTCAACTACATTGAGATTCATGCAAAGTATTATCACTATCGGATATGCTCTACATGGTCGATTATGCATTATACAACGTTTTTCCCGTAGTGATATGCACATCCACAAAAAAGCATGCCCTTAGGTATGTTATCTAACCAAGTACTTATCAGATGGGTGTCCCTCTTTGAGAACAATTCAATACCACCTTGGTTAAGGTATAGGAAAAGTATTGTGCCCATCGGATATCCTTTGCATGATCGATCGAGCAATAAATACTATTTTTGCTCTAGTGTCATGCACATCCGTAAAAAAACACGCTGCTAGGTATGTTATCCAATCAAGCACTTATAGGATGGGAGTGCCACTTTGAATTTAAGTCAATTCTACCTAGTTAAAGGTTTGTGCAAAGTATTGTGCCCATCGGATATGCTTTACATTGTCGATAAAGCATAAAACACCGTTTTTGCCTTAGTGTCATGCACAACCATAAAAAAACATGGTCCTAAGTGTGTGAATTAAACAAGTACTTATCGGATGGGGGCTCCACTTTGCACGCAAGTCCGTTTCAACTACATTGAGGTGTGTGCAAAGTATTGTCACCTTCGGATATGATTTGCATGGTTGATCACGCATTATACACCGTTTTTCCCTAGTGATATGCACATCCACAAAAAAACACACCCTTAGGTGTGTTATCTGACCAAGTACTTATCGGATGGGTGTGCCTCTTTGAGAACATTTCAATACCACCTAGGTTGTAGTGTAGGAAAAGTATTGTGCCCATCGAATATCCTTTGCATGGTCAATCGAGCATTAAATACTATTTTTGCTCTAGTGTCATGCACATTCGTTAAAAAAACACGCTGCTAGGTATGTTATCCGATCAAGCACTTATGGGATGGGTGTGCCACTTTGCATGTAAGTCAATTCCACGTAGTTGAAGGTGTGTGCAAAGTATTGTGTCCATCGAATATGGTTTGCAGTGTCAATCAGGCATAAAACACCGTTTTTGCCTTAGTGTCATGCACAACCATGAAAAAAACACGGTCCTAAGTGTGTTAATCAAACAAGTACTTATCAAATGGGGGCTCGAGTTTGCACACAAGTCCGTTTCAACTATGTTGAGATGCGTGCAAAGTATTGTCACCATCGGATATGCTCTGCATGGTCAATTACGCATTATACAACGTTTTTCCCGTGGTGATATGCACATCTGCAAAAAAACATGCCCTTAGGTATGTTATCTGACCAAGTACTTATTGGATGGGTGTGCCTCTTTGAGAACATTTCAATATCACCTAGGTTAAGGTATAGGAAAAGTATTGTGCCCATCGGATATGCTTTGGATGGTCGATCGAGCATTAAATACCATTTTTGCCTTAGTGTCATGCACATCCGTAAAAAAGCACGTTGCTAGGTGTGTTATCCAATCAAGTACTTATGCGATGGGAATGCCATTTTGCATGTAATTCAACTCCACCTAGTTGAAGTGTGTGTGCAAAGTATTGTGCCCATCGGATATGCTTTGCATTGTCGATCAAGCATAAAACACCGTTTTTGCCTTTGTGTCATGCACAACCATATAAAAACATGATCGTAGGCGTGTTATTCAAATAAGTACTTATCGGATGGGGGCTCCACTTTGCACACAAGTCTCTTTCAACTATGTTGAGATACGTGCAAAGTATTGTCACCATCGGATATGCTTTGCATGGTCGATCATGCATTGTACACCGTTTTTTCCCTAGTGATATGAACATCCGCAAAAAAACACGCCCTTAGGTGTGTTATCTGACCAAGTACTTATCGGATGGGTGTGCCTCTTTGAGAATATTTCAATACCACCTAGGTTGAGGAGTACAAAAACTGTTGTACCCATCGGATATCCTGGATCTCAAGAACTACTTTGAAATTTTTATCTACTTTATTTCTATTGGGTTTTCTTTTCCACCATTTAGAATCTAGGACATGTGCTGGTTCATTGCAGTACAAGCAAGGAGATTTTGAGTTACCCCCTTTACTTTTATTGAACATACACTTTAGCATCTTCAAGTCACTTTCCATATGCCATTCAATTTGAAAATCAACCTTCCCAGGAACATGAAGATGGTTTCCTTAGACTTGACCCTTGATAATTTATGGTATATCTATTTGATGAAATAGCTAATAAACTACTGCATGGTCCTCAGTCTTCACCTGCGATTTAAAACCACAAGTTTGCAAGATATATGATATAAAATTTATTACATTTTAAGCAAAGAATAATTTGGAAGGCTATAGTTTACATACCTCAAATGCGCCAAACCACCATACATGCTTTTCCAATTGGACACTAAGTATTGAGCTAGACTTTGTGATTGATTAATCAAGTGCTCAATTCATCAAAGTGATAGAAACTCTCTCCGTCTTTTTTTCCTTGACAATTTCACACTCATCGAGCTTCACAACAAACTTCAAAACTCCTTTACATTCTTCAAATGTGATGCTGTGGAACTCAACCACAAGTCTCTACAATTGTTCAAGATCTACAAAAATATTATTCCAAGCATTATATGTAGTGCTTCCCTTTTCACTTTCATATACACTTTCAATATGAAAGTACTATCCAATAAACTTATCAATTTCTTGGTTGAGATGAGTCAAAATGTATCCATACATTCCATTGTTCCCATCACCCACAAACCTCAATAGCGTTGTCGGATTAGAAAATGGAGGGCTGGAATTTCTCAATAGACATTTTGGGTAAATCTGTCCATCGCACCATAACTCAATACGTTGAGAGCCTGCTCTTCTCATGTTTTCCTTTTGCTCAGCATTCACAAGTGGAACCTTTCCTCTGGTCTATAGCAGTGCATATTTTTCTTCTAAATCAATATGCAAATGGTGTAGTCGCTTCTTTTGAGGTTCTTCTTTAACACATGGTTGCACACAGCCATTTCATCAAGGTTGGTTCTTATCTTGTCTGTTTTTTAAAAAACTCATCTAATCTTTTGCGGTAACCATTGTGGGGGTTAAAGGTCACTGTGCCTTTACCTCGGTTATATACAATACACAAACACATATATAAATGGGGGTTAAAGGTCACTGTGCCTTTGCGGTAACCATTGTGGGGGTTAAAGGTCACTGTGCCTTTACCTCGGTTCTGCACCCACTAAAACTTGTGTGGCACTCTGTCTCTCTCTCTCCCTCTTCCGTTCTTGCTTCTATTGAGAGCACTCTCAACTGGTATCAGACCCAGGTGATCTAGCTGAGTGTGCATGAATGCTTGAAGCTCAGCATCTCTGTGGGAGGAAGGAGAAGCTATGTGGGAAGCTTTGTGGGTGACTTTACTTGCATCCAAGTGTGTAGAGACCTTGGAGGCTCGGCATTTTGGAAAAGATCAACTGTAGGCTCTCCTTCCACATCCACTCAAGCAACTTATCAACACTCGCACCTTCTAGAATATCTTCTAGATGGCTAGTGCCTAGGACATACTGAGCCTCTTGTTCAACTCGCAAATCCTCAATGTCTTTTGAACCCTCTCTTGTATGGATTGGTTGGGATGCTGGACAAGGGGAAGAGTGCTCTAGCAGCTTCAAAATTGTCTTTGCTCTAAAGCTATGTACATTTTCAGAGCCAAAACTATCCTCTTTCATCTACAATAAAAATGAAGAATGTTTTCAATATTTTCTATATCAATGCATGAAATTTAGAACTTCTCAAATAGTATGCAATGAAAGTACTGACAAATTCATGCTGTTTCTTTGAAAAGTATGTGTCCATCATATATTTTGCACTTATGAGAGTCCTCCATTCACAGGAGAAAGGATCCTCCTATTATGGTGTTTGTTTTATCAAAATAAAAAGCTAAGATGTATATTGGACTATGAAGAGTGTAAAAATAAGAGGGAGATAAAGATAAATGACAATAATTACCGTACCTACAATGGCATTGGGTGAGTTGAATCTAACGTCTTTAACTTTGGATCATGGAGGTCCTGTGCATCCATTAGTCTTTTGAGACAACTGAAATGGGAATGAACGACAACAAATTATAAAATTCATACTTCTACAAGTAAATGCGATATGGCTGACTTTTTAAGAGAGAACCTGAAAATTGCATTTTAGAGCAAAAGTATAGGCAATGACTGACTTACAATTCTAAATCCTAGTGGGTACCCTTTAAGGAGGTGAATGTATGGCATAGATTTTGTTTTACATCTATATGTACCAAACTCCAACGATTTTTGCAATAGGGATTAAACCAAGAGGGTAGTAGTGGAAAAGGTCAAGGAACATACTCTGACCAATATGGGAGGAGAATCATATCAACCACATCCAAACTACAAAAGCAAAACCACTTGGAAATGCTTTTGGTTGATGTCTTGTTATCTTTTAGCTTGAAAGATATAGCTAGAGCAAATATATACACAAAGTGCTAAAGGCTCCAGTGGATCTGACTCTTCAAAAAACTACAAAAAATAACTTCACTTAGCTTACGAAAAAGTGAATGCTACAAAGACGTAAACACAATTGACATAGAAAGATATACTTACTATAAAGATGCAAGCATGATCGTGCAAGTGACATGTTTTTCTCTTTGTGCTAAAGCCATGATGTAGTCTTCTGTCAAGTCCCAGATTAGGTCAGCATTCACATTCTGGATAGCTACTCTGATCCTTGGTCCAAGTTGTAGGAGCTTCTGTTGAATTTGCACCATCCTCACTAATGTCTAGGATTGCAAGATAGACACTATTTCTTTGATTCTTTCCCTGAGGGACTCTTCATAGGCAACCTTGCCTCTAGTATGAAGTTGGTGAAACACCTCTATGACCTTGACTCCATCATCTTTAGGTTTCCTGGCTGGAGGTATCAACAAGATATCTCTCATTTTGAGATCATCCCAATCCTCTGCATTAAGGATCTTGTCATATCTATACTTGACCCTAACAAGTATTTGGATGTCTTTCTTCATGATAGTGACCTTGTTTGCATGTTCTACTACCATCATGGTTTCCATGAAAAACTCTCTGAGCCACTCTTCAGCAGCTTCTTGGAGAGCAAGTAGTGCAGTCCTTTGCCATCTAAAGTCAACATGCCAGCTCATGCATATTGCCCTGACAAGCCTCTGGAATGGTGCCATGAGTACTGCATATCCTATGGCTTTCTGAGCCATCCTGATCTCCATCAAGATAGATTTTCTTTGGCTCACTCTTTTCTTTCTGTTCCTTGCTAGCATGTGCACATGCTTCCCCTTCTTTGAAGATTCAGACCTGGATGGAGCTGTGGTAGCCCTTGCAATGTCAGGTCCCTTTGCTTTCCTTCTGGCTATTGCTTTGCTTCTTCACATAGTGTATTTTGTTTTTCTCCTGGAAAAAATCCCAAATATAATAAGGAAATCAGTAACCCAAGAGTTTGCTTGAAAGCGCGATATGGTGCAAAAATATAGAGAAAAGGTTGAAATCACGTTTTTCAACAAATGGTTTTTGGCATACCTCAGGAACACCCAGCATGCAAAAACTTTTCTAGAAAACGTGATATGGAGGAGAAAAACAAAGAACAAGCTCAAATTGCATTTTGGAGCAAACTTATTAAAGCCTACTTTAATCAATCACTTTGGATGATACCATCCTATTAAAACCTACAATGCAGATGAGATATGCTTAAAAGACAACTCATAGAGTGCCAGCTAGAGCTAGAGCTGTTGGGAAGCTGTGAGATGGAGTTGGGGAGGGTGTGGCTAGAGTTATAGTGGGTGGTGGAGCTGGTGAGGTTGAGTTGGAGCTACTGTGGGACTTTGTGATGGAGGCGGTGAGGTAGTGAGGTTGGAGTTGGTGAGGTAGTGAGGTTAGAGCTAGAGGTGGTGAGGTTGGAGGCAACTGAAACTAGAGATAGGGATGAAATGAAGGGTAACTCTACTTAGAGTGGGTTTTGTCTCAAAATCTATGCAAACAATAATGAGGAAATAAATGCACGGGAACCTAGAAGACCATTTTCCACATGTGTGGCTGACAAGACAGATGTATATGCATTGAAAACTGTGCCCTTTTCATTTATGTACATTTTTGTCTAGCCCTCTACTAGTTCTGATCTAGCACTTTCCTCCATCCCTACACCACATCCTGATCTACATCACTGCCATCATCATCCCCCCTTGCCTTAGTGCCATCATCATCCCCCCCCCCCCCCTTTCTCCCATCATCCCCCCAACACCCCCCCCCCCTTCATTGCACTTGTGTAGTAAGAGCCACAGACAAGTCACAAGGGCCAGCCATGGATAGAAAAAATCCAGGTACTCATATAGTGCTCATATATACCATTTAGGAGTCTACTATATTTGTTTGCAATAGTGTTTTATTGATTTGTGATTATGTAGACCTCACGTTTCCTTAGGTGCCCGTACTTGGTCTACAGAGGATAACATTTTTTTCTAGAAAACGAGATTTGAGGCTCTTTTCCATAAAAACACCCTATATTGTGTTTACTAGCAAAACATGCTAGGTGTGCACAAGCTTATAGGGAGGACAAAGGGAATGGTAAAGTCTAGTAGCTTGGTCTAAAAATAGGTGCATACAATCACTAGATACTCTAAATATAGTACCTTGAAGACCAGTTTTGCCATGTGTGGCTGACAAGTGTAACTTGAATAGACATCTGTGTCCTCTCCTCTTATGTTCACCTTTCTCCATCCATTCAATAGTTTTGAATCTTCATCTTCTTCCTCGTCTTCATCTGGACAATACTTTAGACCTTGTTTTCTTCCATCATTATCCCCACCTACCTATACTTGTGCAAAGGCCAATGAGAGAAATGATACAGGTACTTATACATCACTCTCTTGATCTACCTTTCCAAGTGTCTTCTTGATCTATGTAATTCTACTACATCACATATTAGGCATTTGCTTCATCTTTTAAATGATCAAGACAACTATCTTGCAGATTAACCTGAAGTTGTCTAAACATGATGTTTTTGCATCAATAGGACTTTTTGCTAGAAAATGCAATATGGAAGAGAAAAACAAAGAGAGACCTCAAATCATGTTTTTGAGCAAATTTTGTTGAAGCCTAATCTAATCAATCAGTTGTACTCCACCATCCTGATCCTAACCCTAGAATGCAGATGAGATGTGCTCAACAAAACATTTCAAAGAGTGTCTTTGAGAGAAAGCTATGGAATGGTCATTTCTCCTTAATAATAGGATAAACCAATGACAGGTCTTAAATTGCTTACCTGGGCTTGTGCGTAGAGCTGAAGCTGGAGCTAGGGAGGTGTGAGATGGAGCTGGGGAGGTTGTGGCTGGAGCTTGAGTGGGTGGTGGAGCTAGTGAGGTTGGAGTTGGAGCTGCAGCGGGACTCTATGATGGAGGTGGTGAGGTAGTGAGTTTGGAGCAAAAGTTGGTGAGGTAGTGAGGTTAGAGGCAACTAAAACTAAAGATAGGGATGAAATGAAGGGTAACTCTACTTAGAGACCGTTTTGCAGTAGGGAGAAATGGGGTCTCAAAAGGGCCTCATAAGGAATGGATTAGCGGGGGATTAGGAAACTTAATCTCATCCTATGTGGAGGGCTCATGATGGAGGCCCAAGTGGTTTTGCAAAGTTAGAGGTGCTTTTGCAAGCCATAAAGGAAGAGGGGCCAAAAAAATGTCTAGCAAGGTATAAATATATTCAAAATCTATACCTTTGTAGTCACATTATTGGTGGTTGGCTTAGTGGTTAGGGCCCAAAGTGGGTACCAAGAGGTTGCGGGTTCAATTTTTAGCGCACATTAAAGTTTTGGAGAGGTGGGCACCCAAGGTGGCAGCTATTGTAGCTGCCTTTCCACGTGGCAATCTCGCATGAGGCATGGCGTGCACTGGTCCCTGTACCATCTACACAGCCATGGGACCCATGCCACTTACAAGTCCACTTGTAGGCCCCCTTTTTTACCTTTTGGGCATGCCTTTAATGCACCCCCCTCCCCACGTTTTGAATTTGGGGACACATGGCAACACATAGTGCTCTCTCCCCACAATTGGTGGTATTCTTCTCCAAATCCATGGTATTCCTTGCTCCTTTTTCAAATTGAAACCACCTATGAGCTCATCATAATAAATGCCACATGCCACCTCCAAAGACACAACACATAGAGGATAACTTTTTTTTCTAGAAAACGTGATTTGAGGCTCTTTTCCATAAAAACACCCTATATCAAGCTTCTTAGCAAAACATGCTAGGTGTGCAAGAATTTGATAAAAAATGCAATTTGGAGCAGTTGTCCTGAAGAAGCATGAATATCGCGTTTTTTAGCAAATTGTTCTACAAGAGTTTGTAGAATGTTTGAGAAAGACCAATTTACAAAAGGTACTAACCTTATTAGTATGTATCAGCTTGAGAAGAGCTTGATGGGTGACAGCTTGATGGTTGTCAACTTGATGTATCTTGAACTGTAGTGGGTTAGTGTGATAGAGCTAGTAAGGTTGTGGATAACAATTTGAAGTTAGCCTTCTCCTCATATGGGGGGCTTACAAGTAGAGTTAGCTGGTTCCCGCATAGTTACACGAGAGTGGAGCATTGATATCTAACACCCCCCCTCAATGTCCACCCGCAAGTGAACTTACTTTTTGGCCCAATGCCTCTCTAGCAAGTCTCTTCCAAGAGCCTTCGTGAAGATGTCCATAGCATTCTTTGTAGTCGAACAGTACACTAAGTCGAAATCTCCATCCATGATGAGCTCGCGTACAAAGTGATATTGAATCTCAATGTGTTTTGTGCGAGCGTGGAACACATGGTTCTTTGCAACTGCCATGCAGCTTTGATTGTCACATGATAATTGTGTAGACTTGTTCTGCATTGCGCCCATGTGCCCTAAAATCCTCCTCAACCATACTGCCTCACAAGAAGCAAAACATGTTGATTTGTACTCAGCCTTGGTAGAAGAAAGAGCAACTGTGGGTTGCTTCTTGTTAACCATGACACATCTCCAGATCCAAGTGAGAAACAGTAACCTGTCAGTGATCTCCTGCTGTCCACGTCTCCTGCCCAATCCGAGTCATAGAATCCGGTCAAGGTGTTGCCCTTGGTAAAGGTGATGCCCTTGGTAGTTGTCCTGAACGAGCATGAATATCACGTTTTTTAGCAAATTGTTCTGTAAGAGTTTCTAGAATTTTTGAGAAAGACCACTTTACAAAAGGTACTAACCTTATTTGTATGTATCAGCTTGAGAAAAGCTTGATGGGTGACAGCTTGATGGTTGTCAACTTGATGTATCTTGAACTGTAGTGGGTTAGTGTGATAGAGCTAGTAAGGTTGTGGATAACAATTTGATGCGTGTCAGCTTGATGGTTGAGAAAGAGTTGTAGTGGGCCTGGGGGAAGGAGCTCGAGCTATATTGGGTCAGTGTAATAGAGTTGTCGAGGTTTTTTCTCTAGATGAGACAGAAATCTTCTAGCCTTTACTCCACCAATAGATGGCTTGATAGGAACATCTTTTCCATTTGTAGATTTTTTAATATCCTTTGTAAAATGTACATCTCCTCCATGGAGACCAATTTCTGACACTGCTTCTAATGATTGTAGTGCCTCTTTTCTTCTGCTCTCAGGGAGAAGTTTCCATGCAAATCCAATATATAGGAAAACAAGTTTCTCAATGATCCTATATAATGAATGCAATATAATGAATGCAATAATGTACAAATGTGAACATTGCATAATGGGATCTCAAGAATTGCTTTGAAATTTTTATATAGTTTATTTCTATTGGGTTTTCTTTTCCACCATTTAGAATCTAGGACATGTGTTGGTTCATTGCAGTACAAGCAAGGAGATTTTGAGTTACCCCCTTTACTTTTATTGAACATACACTTTAGCGTCTTCAGGTCACTTTCCATATGCCATTCAATTTGAAAATCAACCTTCCCAGGAACATGAAGATGGTTTCCTTAGACTTGACTCTTGATAATTGATGGTATATCTATTTGATGAAATACCCAATAAACTACTGCATGGTCCTCAGTCTTCACCTGCAGAGACTAAGGCAATATTTCTCTTATGTTCATTGCCATCCTCATGGGATACCTTCCGTACAGCTGTTAGTAACTCTGCACTTGGTGGAGTACTAAAATTTGAGTACCTCATGGGTGGCTTATTGGCCGAGGAGATTAGACGGAAGTCTATGGACAGCAACAAGCAGGATGCAGCCTTAAATGTGTAAAGGGGTAGATCACAGTTCAGGGGGAAGTCCCAAGAAAGAGGGAAGTCTCATAGCAAATCTAGGGCACAGAACATTGAGTGTTACCTCTGTGGCAAAAAGGGCCATATGAAAAAGGATTGCTACAAGCTGAAAAGAGACCAAAAGGATAAGAAAAAGAATGCAAATTGGGGTGCAAATCAAAAGGAAGAGAGTCCAAGGTAGGACAAAGGAAAAGTGAAGATTGAGGAGATCAATGCAGTCACACATGATAGTGACAATGACGTTCTCTTCATGTCTAGTTTATCTGCAGAGTTGCTTACCACTTCAGATGATGCATATTCCCAGGATTGGATTTTGGATTTTGGTGCCTCATTCCATGTTACTCCCCATAGGGAATGGTTCTCCACTTATGACAGTGGAAAGACAGGTTGTGTGCATCTTGGAAATGACTATGCATGTGACATAGTGGGAGTAGGTGACAAAGTTTTCTTTTGCAAATGGGTCTGCATTTATTTTGAAACATGTGAGACATGTGCCTAAGTTGACCAAGAGTCTTATTTCAGTGGATCAGCTAGATGATGCAGGTTTTCACACCACTTTTGTCTTTTAAAGTTGGAAAATTCAGAAGGGCTCTATGCTTTTGGCCAAGGGTGCCAAGTGTGGGACTTTGTATCCCTTACATGTATCAAGGGTATTTGATCATGTTGTTGCAATAACCGAGCAGCCAAGCACTTCTTTGTGGCATTGCAGGTTGGGGCACATGAGCCAGAATGGAATGAAACTCTTATGCCATTTGGGTTATGTACCACATTTGAGTTTCTCTGATTTTGAATTTTGTGAGCACTGTCTCTATGGGAAGCAGACTAAATCAGCTCATAAAAGAAGGGGAAATAAAGAGTTTGAAAAGCTTGATTTGGTGCATTCAGATGTATGTGGTCCCATGCCTACACGGTCATTAGGTGGGGCTGAATACTATGTGACATTCATTGATGATGCAACTAGGAAAGTGTGGGCTTATGCTGTAGCTCAGAAGAGTGATGCGTTCCAGGTATTTCAAAAATGGCTGGCCTTGGTTGAGAATCAGTCAGGTAGAATGCTTATACGGACTGACAATGGTGGAGAGTATCTCTCTCATGAATTTCAACATTTCTGTGATACATGTGGGATTAAGAGGGAGCTCACATCCCCTCGTACTCCAGAGCAAAATCCAGTTGCAAAAAATATGAACCATACCATTCAAGAAAGGTTGCAATGCATGCTTTCCAATGCAAGTCTTTCTGGTGGTTTTTGGGCTGAGGCAATGAAGACTGCAGTGCATGTGATCAATAGATCACCTAGTAAGAGTTTGGATGGTGGTATTTCTGAAGAGGCATGGAGTGGCAAGAAGCCCTTTTACTCTCAATTACGTATATTTGGGTGTGAGGCATATGCACATGTGCCAAAAGAGCTTTGAAAGAAGCTAGATCCTAAGTCTAGGAAATGCATCTTTTTGGGTTATGGTGAAAATGGAGAGATGGGCTATCATCTCTGGGATCTAGAAGTAAAGAAGATCATACGTAGCCATGATGTGGTCTTTAATGAGAAGAAGATGCATAAGGCACCCATGAGCGATGTGGAAATGAGGAGAATCACTTTCCAAGATGTGAATCCACCTACATATGTTGATAGACAACAAGTTTTCCATGCACCAAATGTGCAAGAAATGGTACCACCAAGTACTCCCATAGGTATACAATCAAGGGTAGATGATGGATCATCTGTTGGTGGAAATGATGAGCCAAATGTGGCTGATATGCAACTGGGATAGCAAGTTGAAATGCCCTTGAGAAAATCATCTTGAGTGTCTAGACTGCCTGATAGGTTTGTTCCAGGAGTAGACTATGTGATGCTTACTGATTGCGAGGAGCCTTCTTGCTACAGAGAGGCTATGATGCATGAGGATCAACACATGTGGGAGTATGCTATGCAATTAGAGATGAGTTCACTTATGAAGAATAAGACTTGGGACTTGGTTTCTTTGCCACATGAAAAGAAAGAATTGCCATGTAAATGGGTCTACAAATGAAGGTCACAGGTGATGATGTGCCTAGGTACAAGGCCCATTTGGTCGCTAAAGGGTTCAAGCAAGAGAAGGGTGTGGACTTTGATGAGATATTCTCTCCGGTTGTGAAGATGATCACACTTAGATGCATGCTTGGACTAGTGGTAGCAGAGGATATGGAGCTTATGCAGATGGATGTCAAGATAGCTTTCTTGCATGGGGACTTGCATGAGGAAATTTACATGGTGCAGCCAGAAGGCTTTGAAGAAAAGGACAAAGAGCATTTAGTTTGCAAGCTGAAGAAGAGTCTCTATGGTCTTAAGCAAGTGCCTAGAGAATGGTATCATAAGTTTGATGCTTTCATTCGGTCCCAAGGTTTTAGAAGAAGTGAAATTGATCACTGCCTCTACACTAAAAGGGCTAAGGATAATAGCCTGATAATCTTGGCACTATATGTGGATGACATGCTATTGGCTAGTAAGAATACTTATAAGCTAGATGCATTAAAGGCCAAGTTGCATGAGGCCTTCGATATGAAGGATTTGGGACTTACAAGTCATATTCTTGGTATGCGCATCACGCGTGATCGGAGTAGGAAACTCCTTTGGCTTTCACAAAAAGAGTATGTTACAAAAGTATTGTACCGTTTCAATATGGAGGGGGGGAAGGCAGTGAGTACTGCATTGCCTCCATATGTGAAATTGAGTCATACAGATAGTCCCAAATCAGATGAGGAAAGGGCCATGATGGCCAAGGTTCCTTATGCATCAGCAGTTGGGAGTCTTATGTATGCTATGATAGCTACTAGACTATACATTGCATTTGTAGTGGGAGTTGTTAGCTTGCATATGGCTAATCTAGGAAAGAGGCATTGGGAGGCAGTTTAATGCATCATGAGGTATGTGAAGGGTACCAAGGAGATGTGCATCTGCTTTAGTAGAGGAGACATGCATGTACTTGGGTACACAGATTCAGACTATGCAGGGCATGTGGATAGTAGAAGATCCACTTCTGGTTATGTGTTCACCTTTGCAGGTGGTATAGTGTCGTGGATATCTCATGCACAGAAGTGCGTTGCTTTGTCTACCATAGAGGCTGAGTATGTTGTAGCCACAGAGGGTTGCAAGGAGGCTATATGGCTTGATCGGCTAGTGGGAGATTTGGGGATTCATACAGGTGTACCGACATTGTATAGTGATTCCATGAGTGCTATTCAGCTAGCACGGAATTCGGTCTTTCATGCAAAGACCAAACACATTGAGGTCAAGTACCATTTCATTAGGGAGGTACTTGAGGACAAGCGTATAGAGCTTGTTAAGGTTCATACAGATGATAACCCTATAGATATGCTAACAAAGAGTCTACCTAGTCAGCGGTTTGAGTATTGTCATGTATTGATGGGCATTGGATAGTATGCTCACTGGTTGTTCTCCCTTAAAGGCACATTGTCCTTTAAGTGGAAGGTTGTGGGGGTTAAAGGTCACTGTGCCTTTACCCCGGTTATGTCCAATACTCAAACACATATATAAATGAATAAAAAAGAAGATTAGGGTGGTTCTGCACCCACCAAAACTTGTGTGGCTCTCTGTCTCTCTCTCTCCCTCTTCCGTTCTTGCTTCTGTTGAGAGCACTCTCAACCATTTAAATATTTGAAAAAAAATAGATTAGTGACAGTGTGATGGATACTTTAGGAGAGGCCACCATTGAAAGAATGGAGAGAGAATCTAAATGGAGAGTTTAATGCAGCATCTTCTCAATTATTTGAAAGGACTTTTTTATTTCTCCCTGGACTGACACACTTGTGGTCACAAACTAATAGATATCCGTATTTTAATGCTTTGAATATTTCCATGTCGTGCCAATTTTATTTCCCATATTGCATATGCAAAGTTTGAAAAGGAGTCTTTTGCCAACTTCTTACATGAAAAAAATTACTCTACCAGGGTGTTCTCTTGAGCCTCTCCAGTATGGCATCTTCAATATTGATGTTGTGGACATGGTTGACAAGATCCCAAAGTTAAAATACACATTTTGCATAGCTGACATTCCGTTCGGTTATAAACTAAAGAGATCAACCTTTGACCAAATCCCCTTTAACTATGAGCAATTAAATTGCTCCAAAAGTCCTCATGTAAGAAATACATGCACTTGAATCAATGTGCTGATAAGCATTCTTATCTCTATGATAGTTTCTATAATGTTTTCTAAACTTTAGCATTTATACTATATGTGTTGCAACAGATTTATTTTTATAGCTGATTTCTATAGGTATAAAACAAATCTCATGCATGTACCAGGAGAAAGAATGGTGAGTTGTTTTGAGATGATGACAATTGGGTATTTCTCTACCTCTAAGAAGAGAAAGGTTGGGATGCATTGTAGAAAACAGAATGTTCAAAATGTTTTTAAGCATCCTGCGGTGACAAGAAAGTTGAATTTCTCAGACGCATCCCATCATATGGTGAACCCATATCAGAAGCCCCAAAGGCTAATTAATCAGATGATAGACTTATTCTCTTTTGAGAATGACTTCATCTTGGACCTCTTCTTTGGTTCCGGTACAACTATAGTTTGTGCTTTGAAGAAGGGTTGGAACTATGTTGCAGTTGAGAAGGACCAAGGGCAAGCATCATTCATTCTCCAAAGGATCAATGCCATGAATGAGTTGCCTGATCCTAATTAGGAGGTGGGAGCTACAGCAATTAATAGTGATTGGGTTCAAGCATCATCATTAGAGCCTCAACCTCCTCTTTATGATGAGGATGGTGAATTTGCTGAGCTAGAGCATGAAGCTACTGAGGACACTGGAATAGGTTCAACTATTGTACAAGAACGAGAGATTGCTACCATTGTTGATAAGACAAGCATAGATTGTGTTGATGTTTAGTTAGGCATTTGGTTTTTCATATGAATTTTGACATATGGACATATTTTAAGATATTTATATGATTTGGTGTTCTTTTTGTCATAAGGATTTCCCATTTAGTACATATTTCACATGGACTTTATTTGGTTTCTTGGTTATACTATAAATAATAATATCTTTCACTTTCATTTGGTTTGAGTTAAATTTCTA
This sequence comes from Dipteris shenzhenensis, assembly GCF_047967505.1. NCBI lineage: Eukaryota > Viridiplantae > Streptophyta > Polypodiopsida > Gleicheniales > Dipteridaceae > Dipteris > Dipteris shenzhenensis. The sequence goes on from NC_141618.1 coordinate 48,026,193, forward strand.
TACCATCAATCATGATGAAATCTTAGGGTGACTTTGTGGATGTAAAATATTTCTTGCAACCTAGAAAAAAATATTAATAATCTAGCATGTGTTTTGAAGATCATATTCATGTGTAGTCAAGTATGAAAACATAAGGATATGTATCTACTGCATTACATAAATTTGTGCCCCTTCTTAGAATCGAGTGTTTTGGAAATGGACCTATGAGAAAATAAATTACTTTTAAAAATTGACCAATAATGCTAGGATTTTGAAGATCTTTTTTTGAGAAGCCATGCAATGTTCTCACTTCATCCACAATAGTGTTGACTTGTAAACATGATATGTAAGGCCATTTCATTACTCTCTCTTGCAAATTTTATATAGCTCACATACTCATGAGTATGCTTTGAGTGATCTGAGCAAACGTGTAGGAGAAAAACATCCTAAGCCCATTAACTTTGAGTGATGTAAGAAAAAGTGTAAGAAAAAAACATCCTAGCCCCTTGTAGCACATCGATTTATAGTAATTGCTCAAGCTTCAATTGAACTGCATGTAATTATCAATTTTCTATGTGCACCCTCTAATAGTGTATAGTAACATCACTAGGTAGAGTTGAGATGGCAAAGCATGGCTAGAAATCCTACTTTATCCTATTCATATTGAAACCAATTCATTGATGTGTTTCAAAATAAGAGTTTCACTTAGTATTTTGTTATTCATCTTAATCTTAGATAGTAAGATATAGATGGTTCCTACATCATCATGAGCTATTGACTTAGTATGGTGCACACATTGTTCATGCAATTGGTTCCCCAATCACTTAGTTATATATATTGAATCCAAAAAGAAAAATTTTCTTCTTTAAAACAATTATATTCTTCTAGTTGAGATTTCCCATAGTTCTCTGACTCATGTGGATACTCTACTACCACATTGATATGTTTTTTCTAAGCTACTTTACTAACCCACTTAAATGATCCCTTAAAATCTTGTGCCCACCTCTAGAAGGCTTCCTAGGGGTGGCTTGGTTGCAACGGTTTGTGATGGCTTAGCAGGCTATTCTAAATTGCTGGAGACATTACTATACTATCATAGTACCATGCATCATCACACTACCTTTTAAACTGATAGAAAATTTGTTTATGAGAAGAAATGGTTGAGACATATCGTAGTGTGATAAAGATAGATCCTTGTAGACATCAACATCAGAAAGTCCATAATCTCTTGTAAGTGATCCAATCCTTCCAATTAAGGGATCCATAATTTGGGGCATCATATACTTGAATGCCCTTATTGCGCAATGAGAAGCCCTAAGGGAGCTCATCTATTCTCCAAATATGTTTTTTAATAAGTGTTGGAAAACTAGTTAGAATCCAAATCCATAAAGAATCTATTTTATTCCATACATTAGTCTATTTGAGAGATTTCCAAGCCACCCCAAGGATCAAATCTTAAAAGGGTGAGCACCAAGACTAGGTGTCCTATTTTTGGACAATGGAGTAGGATTAGGCATTCTCTGCCTTAATATCATTTTGTGACCCGAGCTCAATGCTTTTCCTAACTCCCATACTCCTTGCTTCCTTAGAAGACATCCAAGGATGATGATCTTTAAGAGTTCAAGATTATCTACTATAATTAGCCACCTCCCTTATCCATAAGTAGGTCTTGAGAGGGTCTTGAGGCATGCTTCTTATAGCTCCAGCCTCTACTCTTGAACTAGATCCCTAGTGACTATGTTATGAGACCCAAAGGCTCTCCTTATATAGACCCCGAAGGGGCCCAATTATTGGCTGAGTTGTAGTCCCTTATGACCAACTCACCAGCCAATCTGACTTGCTGGTCTACAGACCCCGGCTCAACGTGTAGCCCTGCCCAACCATGTACTACTACCCTCATCCAAAATCTAGGGTATGGGGGGCCAAGGTCCATATATAATATGCATGGATTTACTTTAAAATTTTCAAATAGGCAAGGGAAAAATATAAAAATTTCATGTCCCCCCTCCCATAAAATATAAGGTATATACCTTGAAAAATATGCAAGATTTTAACATTTGTACATATTTTTCATAATATGTGAGGCCCAAGGGGGGGGTATTTTGGATGAGGGGGGGTAAAACAAAATATACACTAGAATATGGAAACCCACCTCCTTTGAAATTAATGTAACTTTTTCATGTGCTACCGAAATTTCAAGGTGTAAAGACATATTTAAAGATCTTTTAGTGTAGAACACAACCATGTTGATTTGAATAATTTCTACTCATGGCATATTGTTGGATTCATTCATACTCAAGATTTTGATAGGTGTCTTACTAAGGGGAGTTGGCATCCTAGGTTTGTGCACTCCTGATGAGCATGGGTGAGCCTTCAAGCTGATCCTCCCAGAAAACCAATGGTGAGGTAGTGATTGATCTTGGCTAGATCTTGGTTCCTCGACCCCCTTGCTACTCTGGAATGTAGCCAATGGTGAGGCCCAAGCTCTCCTCCTATGATCCATCCTTGTTACCGTGAATGTCAACCTAGGGATGAAGCCTCCTATGAGCTCTCTGCCTGCCACCTTCTCTAGTCCTTGACAAGTCCTTTAGGTTGGATACCTATGTCTATGCAAGTATGCTCCTTAGATGTTGCTCTAATAGATGTGTTATGAGCCTCTAATTATCGGTCCCTTTTATGGGGGTTGGGAGCTCCCCAAGTGGTCTGACCAATAGTCCCTACTAGGAGCATGGCTCCAATTGGTCGACTATCTAAACCAACCTAGTTGGTTGCCCCATGACTGGCCCTACTTGGCCATGTAGATGGCTTCCACTAGCCCATGCCTAGCCTAGCCAAATCCACCTATATTTGAGGTCTTTCGTAGCATAAATTTGTCGTTTCGTCTCATGTCACCTATTTGCCTTTCTTCAATGCATGTTCTACCCTTTAATCTAGTCTAACCACTACTCTACACATGTGACTATTTGCCTAGCCATCTCGCCTTTGTTTAGGACCTATTGTTGTCCCAAGGGGCCTATTTCAGATCCATATAGATCTGTAAAGTAGGCATTACCTACTCAGGAATTTCGTTCAAGTTATTGCCATGCTAACTTTAGGGCTCTTAGGATGCATTCCTACATATTCTAGTTTGTACATGGATTTTGGGGACTTTGAATCGTTCCCCTATCTCCAAATCTAATGTTTTATATAGTTCTATCATACACATCCACTTGCACAGCCTACCTTATTGCTTGGGGAATTCTTTTGGAGAGGTGGAGACTCACTCGAGACTCTTGAAATCCAGAGTCTCCCTAGAAAGATGCTTAACATTGGCCAAAATGTAGATGTGGTGGTGAGAAATGGGGTATAAGTGTGGCCTATGGAAATGATTCATTATGTTGTTCCTAAAGAAAAGATGGAGTTTTTGCATGGCATGAGAATGCACTAAGAGAGCATTCCCATGTAGCCATGGAGATATAAGAGGAAATCAAGGCATGAAAGTGGGAGCACAACAAGGGAACAATGCATCAAGTAACTTTCCATCTTTTCTTGCAATTGTGAAGAAACTGTCAATAATTTTTGTGTGACTTCAACCTTCGCCATTGGCTGAATGAGGATGAAAGAGGCGGGCGTTATACTATCGCGGCTAACTTCAAAGAAATACTTGAAGTTAGCAATGACCTTCTGCAGTGTAGTGAACACGATAATTTTTTTGCCATTAGCCTATTTTTTGGTTGCCTATGAATTTCGGCTTTACAAATATCCTTCAAGGGGATGCCCTCTAAAGCAGTTACAGGGCAGAAAATTTCTTCTCTTCTTGTGGAGCTTTCGAATATGTAACCTGAAAAATTTGAGAGCTTGATCTACGCATCACAGGAATGCCCTCATAGACTAGCTCTTTCTAGAATCGAGCCTAGTCTTGGGGTGAAGTCCAACTTCTAACCTCCAAAGCCATGTTTTATCGGAGTGTTTACAGACTAGAGTCGCCCATCTTGCATAAAATGCATCTGAACCTTGGGCTGGACTTGGGCGGGCAATTTTGCCCATGGTGCGAAACTTGCAAGTACTGTAAAATACTCCCACCATCTGGCCGAAGTTAACGTGGCAGCGCAATTCAGTTGCAGTTCTACCTCTTCAAGAGATCTTTGGCCTGAATGCGCTGAGCCGCAATTGAATTCTCGAACGGAAAGGAGGCTGCAGGAAGTTTTATACGCCGCATGCGAAGCTGGATTCTGGCTACTGTGAGCTTGCTCTTCATCATGACTCATTGGAGTGCTCGTAACAAACAATCTCGCCGGTCAGCGCCTCTCGGCAGGAGCATGTGCCATGCTAGCAGCTAGACTCCCCAGTGGCTCCAGACTCCTGAGTCCAAACTTCATCCCTATCCCCTGCCCAGGTCCCACGGCGTCGTTCGATGAAGTTTGGACTTCTTGGGCAGGCGAGCTGGACTTGACTGACGACTCATGCGTCAGGCCTACTCTCTTTCTGCAATCTAGGTTGTAGAATCTAGATAGTCTGCAAAATTTGACGTCTGGTGCAACTACTCTCCGCATTGTGCAGCAATCAATTATCAGCGCTTCAATGCTCATCAGTGTTCATCACTTGCTCAAAAAGATTGGTTCCAGTCTGAGGTTGGGAGTCTTCGAGCTATTCTACTTCGCCATCTCCTGTTGCTCTTGTTCGTCAATACCTCTCTTCTGTATTGCCACGACATGGACTTTGTTGAACCGGACATCGCGCTGTCTCCAAGAAGGCGGTAACTCTTCGCTCCAGCTTTGTCCTGTGCTACAAGATTGCCGTAACTTGGCGAGGCAGACGCTGCTAACATTTCAGTGTCTTGCAGCTTAGTATTGACCCTCGCTTGAGAACGAGTTAAGGCTTAAGAGTTCTAACTTTCGAACGTTCTTGTTGGCTGGTTTCATGTCTTCTGGCAGCCAACACGATAGGGGGAAAAGGAGTCGACAGCATTAACTTTTGTTGATGTCGTCTACCCCATGGAGCTCGCTTGCACCGTCCAACTGTTTGTGATGTACCCTGGGCTCTCTTGCACCGTCCAACTTCAAGAGTTCTGTTTTAGAACGCTGCATTGGGAATCTATCCGATTCAAACTCACCGTCTATGATAAGAGCAGCCGTTAAATGTCAGAAGTCGAGCTTTGCATCCGCTCAGATGGCAGTAATATTACAGGCGTCTTATGAATCGTTATCATATGTCGCCAGTGGCCATGCTTTCAAAGCTTTCAGACTGTAATATGCAATCCAGTGAGTCGTGACTTTTTTCTATAAGCCGTGATCACACCGCGTATTTCCTTGTATCGACCGTTGTGTTTATTTCGACCGTTAACATTGACAGTGTAGTGTACCCTGATACATTGTAAGTTAATTTACGCACTTATCTCTTAACGATGTTCATGTTCGTCTTCAAGCTAGCACGTTCTCCATTCGTCTATTCCTATGGTTTGCAAGAGGATTTCAACGCGAACAATGCATGCTAGCTGCTACAAAATGTGCTGATGTTTTTTATAGGTCTAGATGAGCGGACGTGCCATTACGTTCTTCCACACCGTTACCGAAGGATAATCATAGGACTAAGAATATGTAGAATAGTTAGATCTCTGATATTTTTGTACCTGCGTCCTGTGTTTTGGAAGCTCCGTGGTGCTACTTGCAGGGATGCTGAACGGTAAACCCTTGGCTCAGGTTTAAGTTCAATGGAGATTGTTCCTTAGCACTTTTTAAGGATTCTTGCAACGTTGGCTTATGCTCACAGATAGGCCTTTTCTCGGTGCATGTAGGGATGATAAATTTTTGTTTAATTGCGTCGAATTCTTGTAGCATATTGTGATTAGTTTCGAAAGTGATCGCCCACATCATCTTCCATCGGGAGAGAGGGAGAGAGAGAGAGAGATCTATTAATGTTTGTAGAAGTTATGGAACTTACTACATGTGGATAACTCCTCAAGACATATTATAGGGCAAAACTACATTCTAATACTCCCATAAGGTGGCTTCTATAACATCATCTTAAGGACAATAGACCCTGGGTTTGTAAAAGTTATTTAACTTACTCATAGAGAATCATCTAGAGTTATTAAAAGGTGAAACTACATTTTAATGATATCATAAGGTGGCCTTTATAACATCACCATAAGGACAAGTGTCTCTAGGTTTGGATTTGAAGTCTCTAATCATGGCTTCCCATCTTGATAAATTGCCCATTTTCTTGCTTTTTATGCTTCCTTTACCTTGGTGAGCTTACTCTTTCTTTGTTTGAGCTGGGATTGGTGTGAGCTCCTAAGATCTAAGTCTTTGTACCCTTCAAGCTATGCGTTTGTCTAAGGATCTTAACTCTTGTGATACTCCTTTCCAAGTAGACATGTCCTTGTGGGCCATTTTGATTGATATTACATACACCATTTTTATCCCACTCAACTTGTGGTTCAGGCATATGATTATGTCGTCTATGTCTTTCTCGTCATCATCATGAAGGTATCGCCATATTTTTATCTCTTAATGCATAGTAACTAGTGCTACTTGTCACTCAACTGAGCTCACTTGATTTGTGATGATATGGAGACAAGTATCGATGTGAGTGGGAATGCATTACATTTGTATAATACCTTTGCAATGATATCTTTGTGCAATACATGTGTGTAATACATTTTCGTAATAGTTCCTACTTCCCGTTACTCTCTATATCTTGAACTTTTCTCAAGGGCTACAAGGTAAAGCTTGAGCCCTCTGATTTCTTACTGCAAGTAATAGATTTTCTCTTGTGGATTTGAGATGATCGTTTGTCTCAAATGTGTCTAATTCGCACAGGGAGTGGATGTCATTAATGTTGCAGAGAGAGAGGGAGAGGGAGAGAGAGAGAGAGAGAGAGAGAGAGAGAGAGAGGGAGAGGGAGAGGGAGAGGGAGAGAGAGGGGGAGGGGGAGGGGGAGGGGGAGGGGGGGGGAGAGAGAGAGAGAGAGAGAGGGAGAGAGAGAGAGAGATGGTGGATGTTATTAATGTTGCAATGGCAATCTCTGAGGGCTTGCTTACTGGAGAGAGAGGGAGAGAAACATTTTGGGAGGCCTCGCAAGCTTATGGGACAAAGTATTCCAAGAACACGAAGAGAAGAATCTCATAGAAACCTCAATGGGCTGAAGCAAAGGGTGCATTAGGAATGTTGAGTGTGATGCTAAGCTAAAAAGCTCAAGAACTTAAAACCAAACGAAAACAAAATTGAAAAAGAAAGAGCTTAAACTCAAAAGGTGAACCACAACACCGTGGTGGCTCCCTAATGAACTACAAAGATATTTGAGATGTATTGTTATCGAGCTATTACAAGATGCAATAGAGGGCATGGTTTCCTCAACCTCTGTATCCTATAGGCTATGTCAAGAGTAATGCCTCATCTCTGGCGGTCTCCTCTAAGGAGAGCTGCAATAGATCGGGGACCTCGATCGCGCATACTCTGGTCCTTCCCATCTCCTGCATGGTAAACACCTATTTCATTTTAGACTTTTTGTGTTGTTTTTGGATGAAGCCCAAAAATCCTTCCCAAATGAAAACTTTACTTTGTGAAAATATCCTTCCCAAATCAAAATTTTACTTTCTGAAAATATTCTTCCCAAATCAAAAGTTCACTTTGTGGCACTATCATATTCACATAAAAATATGGTTTTTTCAATCTATACTTTTGCACGAACATGCAAAAATTTGAAATAATTCTATATTAGAAATTGTAGCTATATCTAAGTTATTTGTTAAATTAATTATTTTTAATATTTTTCCTTGACGTTTTTGCTTGACGTGATAAATTTATAAATCCATTAAAGGAGACCTAAATATTTCATGAAAATAACATTGTCACTCGCAATATGCACAAAATTTTTAAAACTTTTAATAAATAGAAAAAAGACATGATGCCATAAGACCCAAGTTTTGTATTGAACCAAAGAGATATAATAGCAATTATAGCTATTATTATATGATTACATTGAGAGACATTGCTCTCAGCTAGAGTTTTTATAATCCAAAATGATATAGATTGAACATATGTTTACAATTTAAATTGTTGCTCTTAAAGAGCCTCAATTCATGCCATTTGCATAATTTGACTCCCCATTGTCTTATTGCTCAATGTCATGACAGTCCCTTGCCAGGTGCCATTTACATAATTTGACTCCCACTTGTCTTGCCAAGCCTTGCCCCTTGGGTGCATTGACTCCCCATTGTCTTATTGCTCAATGCGATAGTCCCTTGCTAGGTGCCATTTGCATTAACTCCCTATTGTCTTGCCAAGCCTTGACCCTTGGATGACATCCTGTGCAAAATACAAGTGCCATCTGCATTAACTCCCACAAGTTGTCTTGCCAAGCCTTGCCCCTTGGGTGCATTGACTCCCCATTGTCTTATTGCTCAATGTGATAGTCCCTTGCTAGGTGCCATCTGCATTAACTCCCTATTGTCTTGGCAAGCAGGTACCCTTGGGTGACATCCGGTGCATATTTTGACTCTCATTTGACAATATAGGAGGTGATGACTCTGATTATAATTGTCTTGGATTGGCTTCTGGCCTAGTACCCAAATAAAATCCTTCAATGGACTTCAATACAAAGCTTTAATCATGGACATTCTTCATTTGTGCTGTCTCCTTCTACTTCCTCCATGGCGAGCATCCTTAAAAATTCGTGTATATGCAAAATAGTTTGCTGTGGTATTTTTATTTTTCCTTCTACCTCATATCCCATGCGCTTCTTTGATTTCTTTGCCCTTGAATGCCAAGACACTTTGATTGTCTCCGTTGAAACTTGAGAGACCGCTTCATCATTTGGGACCCACTCCTTCATTATACAATTAGTATACAATGTGTTGTTATCCATATTCTCCTTCCTGCCCTTTGGCTCATACCATACCACTGTAAATGTTGTAGCTCTCCCTTGGTCATCTCTTTGCACATCAACTACTTTTGCAACCCAAAACTTTACATTCTCATATTCATTATCCGATGGCCGAACAACAAAACAATCGACCTCTATTTCTACTTGTGGCATAAACTCTCTCGGATGTGGGAGTAATGATACAAATTCATTTTCAAAGACTGGAGCTGGGCGCAAATCGTTATGAACATTTGGCCAAAACATATTGCATTCTTCCTTGACATCCTTTGAGGCTCGCATTCTCTCAAGGTCCTTTATTAAATTTCGTGTCTTGTTAATTATAGTGGTAGTGTGTTCTCTCCAAGTAGGCTTCGAATCAGGATATCTCCGGAGCATTTCCTCTTTGTATGTAATAAATGCTTTTAATCCTTCTATTTCATAGTTAGACCTCTCATTGAATTCTTGTATAGGAGCCCATATTGGATACCTTTCCTTGCTGGGAATTGAAGTTAAGAGACTGTAAGGTTCTTCAGGTTCCCATTTTGTATCATGAGAATAATGTTGCCATTGCATTACAGGTTTTTCATCTTTAAAAAAAAAACAAAAGTAGTGTGGATTGGTATGACCTGTCAATGCATCACCACCCGTTTGTATGAAAGGTAGAATGAAGCTCTTCCAATCATACATTCTTTCGAGCCTCTCACATACTATACTTTCCTTATGTCCACCAACTTGCCTGCCACATCTTCTTACCAAGTCATCTATTGTCTCCACATCCTTGCATTTAAGCTCCCTTGAGACTGTGCTAAAAACCTGATCGATATCCTCATGTGTATGCCCAACATACAAAAATCCACATTCGACCTCATTGAAGATTCGATGAGCAACTAGCATGGAGTAGAATGCAAACATGAGTACATTCTTATTTTCTCGCCAGCAATTATCAGCTTGTATTCTCAAAGTCAGTGGTAGGCGACCTTTTTCTGCATGTATATTGCGAATTGCCTTCATAATAGATGTTACAACTTGATTGCTATCATGTAGATGCAAGGAATCAATCCATATATCTGCAAAGAACTTAATTCCATGCACTAACACTCCACATAGATGTGTCTTTAGAAAGTGCTTTCCTTGTAATTTAGGTGGAGTGGCAACAAAACGAGGCAATGTTGTTGTATTTTGATCCATGCCATCTACAATAAGGCACATCTATTCATCGGGATGCGAAATAGCTTGCTCCTTCCAAAATGCATATTTTTGTCTAGAATGTTGAATAAGGTCATGATGAGATTTTTGGTTTTTTTTGTATAATTCCCTTTGATTTGGACATGTTGCACTCTCAATCGCTCACTTTAAATTATCACAGACATTGCACTTTGACATTTTTTGCCTCCTTGGAATTTTAACATATCCAAAGTTCTTTTTCCAAAGAGTATACAAAGTATGAGAAGAAGCTATGGCATCCCCTCTTTGCCTTTGCTTTTCTGCAATAGAGTCAAATACTTGGAGCTTTGTCAAGCCCATTGGAAGGTGCATTTTAGTGATCGTGTCACCGTTAGGGAGTTTGGTAGATATATGGGGTTGAGGTAAAGCATTTTCATGTATGAAGTCTTGCAAAATTGCTACTGCCCTCACAGTTGAGATTCTTGATTTGGACCTTCCTCTATTACTATGAATGCTAAATTTGTTGCCGCCATTTGCCTTGGTGACTAAATCCCAATATGTACCATGGGATAATCCAGTAATATTGCAATATGCCTTATTGCAAATCCTTTTTCCATTTACGAGAGGTTTTACCTTTTGTCTTGAACTTAGCCTTTTATTGCCATTCTGAAGAAAGCAAGAGAGACTTGTGAGAAGATATTCATTTCTTTCACTTCCTCTTCTTTGCCACACGTGTCCTCTACATTCCCTGATGTCTGCAAGATCAATGAAGCGCATACATCTTCGCTTGCAACATAGATATCCCAATGCATTTAGCATGTTCTCCTCCTTCACTACTCTCTTCCTCTTTGGTTGCTTTTGTGGATCTGCCTGGATTCGCTTTCTCTTCATGCATATGTATGACCGTTTTCGTTCCTCATGCATGTTGTTATCTGTATTTATGCACTTCTTCTCCTCACATTTGTTTGTAACCAAGCATCCATGATTGGTCTTTGCATCCTTGTCCATATCACAATCAAAGTTAAATATTGAATAATCCTGTGTTGATCTCATCCTTGTTTCTAACATACTCTTAAGACCATTCAATGAATTCAATATTCTACGAGAGTATTGAGAACCTTGAACTCTTCTACTCCTAAGAGAACATCACTCATTGGGATGTCTTGCATGGCTTTCACAAATCCACAAGCTTGATTGACACCAGGTTTGTTAATATGCATGAACTCATCCACACTTGACAAGACATCGCTATTAAAACCTTTGCCCTTCTCACTGTGCAAGAATTCATCCACCCCAGATAAGGCTTTGATTCTAAAATCATTTTGTTTCTCAGAACCAATGAACTCATCCACTGAAGATAAGATGTCACTTCTATAATTGAGTATATTGAAATCATCCACATTTGAAGTGATAGAGCTTGGCACATAGGCATGCTTTTTAGGTCCTTTGATATTGTAGTATACCTTGTCTTTATCATTGAAAACCACGTGCCTCTTTCTCATGTTTAAAAATTGCATGCTCCATCTCATATTCTTGCCTACCTCATAGTAGGGATCACATAAGGATTTTATGTTATCAACCATACCATCATCAATGACTTTTAGAATCCTCATCTGTGCAAATGACCATTGCTCCACTTGTTCAAATCCCAATACTTCACCTTCAGCTATAGTCTTATTTGCAAATGATGTCATTTGTAAAATGTCCCCTATAGTAAAATCCAAGGTGGTGCACTTTGTATTCTTGATAATGTCTGTTGCATAAGTCTCATCTTTGTCCCATGCTATAAATGATTTGTTGGATGTATTGTGGGACATAACATCTCCAAGTGTTTCCATATCTCCACATTTATACTTTAGCTCAACATGTGTGCTAAGAGTCTTTGATATAGTAACTGCCACCGTATCTTCGCCAAGTTTTCGAAAGTGGCAAACCGTTACATGATCGATCGAGAAATAAATACTATTTTTCCTCTAGTGTCATGCATATCCGTAAAAAAACACACTGCTAGGTATGTTATCCAATCAAGCACTTATGGGATGGGGTTCCACTTTGCATGCAAGTCAATTCCATCTAGTTGAAGGTGTGTGCAAAGTATTGTGGCCATCAGATATGCTTTGCATTGTCGATCAAGTAAAACAATGTTTTTGCCTTAGTGTCATGCACAACCATTAAAAAACACGGTCCTAGGTGTGTTAATCAAACAAGTACTTATCGGATGGGGGATATCCTTTGCATGGGTCGATCGAGCATTAAATACTATTTTTACTCTAGTGTCATGCACATCCGTAAAAAAGCACGCTACAAGGTATGTTATCTGATCAAGCACTTATGGGATGGGTGTGCCACTTTGTATGTAAGTCAATTCCACCTAGTTGAAGGTGTGTTCAAAGTATTGTGCCCATCATATATGCTTTGCATTGTCGATCAAGCATAAAACATCATTTTTGCCATAGTGTCATGCACAACCATGAAAAAACACGGTCCTAGGTGTGTTATTCAAACAAGTACTTATCAGATGGGGGCTCCACTTTGCACGCAAGTTCATTTCAACTACGTTGAGGTGAGTGCAAAGTATTGTCACCATCGGATATGCTTTGCATGGTCAATCATGCCTTATACACCATTTTTTCTCTAGTGATATGCACATCCGCAAAAAAACACGCCCTTAAGTGTGTTATCTGACCAAGTACTTATCGGATGGCTGTGCCTCTTTGAGAACATTTCAATACCACCTAGGTTGAGGTGTACGAAAAGTGTTGTGCTTATCGAATATCCTTTTCATGGTCGATCGAGCATTAAATACTATTTCTACTCTAGTGTCATGCACATCCGTAAAAAACACGCTGCTAGGTATGTCATCCGATCAAACACTTATGGGATGGGAGTGCCACTTTGCATGTAAGTCAATTCCACCTAGTTGAAGGTGTGTGCAAAGTATTGTGCCCATCGGATATGCTTTGCATTGTCGATCAAGCATAAAACACCATTTTTGCCTTAGTGTCATGCACAACCATGAAAAAACATGGTCCTAAGTGTGTTAATCAAACAAGTACTTATCGGATGGGGGCTCCACTTTACACACAAGTCCATTTCAACTACGTTGAGATGTGTGCAAAGTATTGTCACCATCGAATATGCTCTGCATGGTCGATTATGCATTATACAACATTTTTCCCGTAGTGATATGCACATCCGCAAAAAAACATGCCCTTAGGTATGTTTTCTGACCAAGTACTTTTCGGATGGGTGTTCCTCTTTATGAACATTTCAATAACACATAGGTTGAGGTATACGAAAAGTATTGTGCCCATCAGATATTCGTTGCATGGTCGATCGAGTAATAAATACCATTTTTACTCTAGTGTCATGCACATCCGTAAAAAAAACACACTACTAGGTGTGTTATCCGATCAAGTACTTATGCGATGGGAATGCCACTTTGCAACTAAGTCAATTCTACCTGGTTGAAGGTGTGTGCAAAGTATTGTGCCCATCGGATATACTTTGCATTGTCGATCAAGTATAAAACACCGTTTTTGCCTTAGTGTCATCCACAACCATATAAAAACACAGCCCTAGGTGTGTTCTTCAAACAAGTACTTATCGGATGGGAGCTCCACTTTACACGCAAGTCCGTTTCAACTATGTTGAGGTGCGTGCAAAGTATTGTCACCATCGGATATGCTTTGCATGGCTGATCACGCATTATACACCATTTTTTCGTGAGTGATATGCACATCCGCAAAAAAACACGCCCTTAGGTGTGTTATCGCAAAAAAACACGCCCTTAGGTGTGTTATCTAACCAAGTACTAATCGGATGGGTGTGCCTCTTTGAGAACATTTCAATACCACCTAGGTTGAGGCATACGAAAAGTGTTGTGCCCATTGGATATCCTTTGCATGATCGATTGAGCAATAAATACTATTTTTGCTCTAGTGTCATGCACATCTGTAAAAAAACACACTACTACGTATGTTATCCGATCAAGCACTTATGGGGTGGGAGTGCCACTTTGCATGTAAGTCAAGTCCATCTAGTTGAAGGTGTATGCAAAGTATTGTGGCCATCGGATATGCTTTGCATTGTCGATCAAGCATAAAACAACGTTTTTGCCTTAGTCTCATGCACAACCATGAAAAAACACAGTCCTAGGTGTGTTAATCAAACAAGTACTTATCGGATGGGGGCTCCACTTGCACGCAAGTCCGTTTCAACTACGTAAAGTGTTGTGCCCATCGGATATCCTTTGCCTGGTCGATCGAGCATTAAATACTATTTTTGCTCTAGTGTCATGCACATCTGTAACAAAACACACTACTAGGTATGTTATCCGATCAAGCACTTAAGGGATGGGCATGGCACTTTACATGTAAGTCAATTTCACCTAGTTGAAGGTGTGTGCAAAGTATTGTGCCCATCAGATATGCTTTGCATTGTCGATCAAGCATAAAACACCGTTTTTGCCTTAGTGTCATGCACAACCATGAAAAAACATGGTCCTAGGTGTGTTATTCAAACAAGTACTTATCGAATGGGGGTTCCACTTTGCACGCAAGTTTGTTTCAACTACATTGAGGTGAGTGCAAAGTATTGTCACCATCGGATATGCTTTGCATGGTCAATCACGCCTTATATACCATTTTTTCTCTAGTGATATGCACATCCACAAAAAAACATGCTCTTAGGTGTGTTATCTGACCTAGTACTTATCTGATGGGTGTGCCTCTTTGACATTTCAATACCACCTAGGTTGAGGCGTAAGAAAAGTGTTGTGCCCATCGGATATCCTTTGCATGGTTGATCGAGCATTAAATACTATTTTTGCTCTAGTGTCATGCACATCCGTAAAAAACACGCTGCTAGGTATGTTATCCGATCAAGCACTTGTGGGATGGGAGTGCCACTTTGCATGTAAGTCAATTCCACCTAGTTGAAGGTGTGTGCAAAGTATTGTGCCCATCGGATATGCTTTCAAGCATAAAACACCATTTTTGCCTTAGTGTCATGCACAACCATGAAAAAACATGGTCCTAAGTATGTTAATCACACAAGTACTTATCAGATGGGGGCTCCACTTTGCATGCAAGTCCGTTTCAACTATGTTCAGATGCATGCAAAGTATTGTCACCATCGGATATGCTCTGCATGGTCGATTACACATTATACAACGTTTTTCCCATAGTGATATGCACATCCATAAAAAAACATGCCCTTAGGTATGTTTTCTGACCAAGTACTTCTCGGATGGGTGTGCCTCTTTGAGAACATTTTAATACCACCTAGGTTAAGGTATAGGAAAAGTATTGTGCCCATCGGATATGCTTTGTATGGTTGATTGAGCATTAAATACAATTTTTGCCTTAGTGTCATGCACATCCGTAAAAAACACGCTGCTAGGTATGTTATCCGATCAAGCACTTATGCGATGGGAATGCCACTTTGCATGTAAATCAATTTCACCTAATTGAAGGTGTGTGTAAAGTATTGTGCCCATCGGATATGCTTTGCATTGTCGATCAAGCATAAAACACCGTTTTTGCCTTAGTGTCATGCACAACCATATAAAAACACGGTTCTAAGTGTGTTATTCAAACAAGTACTTATCGGATGGGGGCTCCACTTTGCACAGAAGTCCGTTTCAACTACGTTGAGGTGCATGCAAAGTATTGTCACCATCAGATATGCTTTACATGGTCGATCACGCATTATACACCATTTTTCCCTAGTGATATGCACATCCGCAAAAAAACACGCCCTTAGGTGTGTTATCTGGCCAAGTACTTATCGGATGGGTGTGCCTCTTTGAGAACATTTCAATACCACCTAGGTTGAGGCATACGAAAAGTGTTGTGTCGATCAGATATCCTTTGCATGGTTGATCGAGCATTAAATACTATTTTTGCTCTAGTGTCATGCACATCCGTAAAAAAACATGCTACTAGGTATGTTATCCGATCAAGCACTTATGGGATGGGCGTGCCACTTTGCATGTAAGTCAATTTCACCTAGTTTAAGGTGCGTGCAAAGTATTGTGCCCATCGGATATGCTTTGCATTGTCGATCAAGCCTAAAGCACCATTTTTGCCTTAGTGTCATGCACAACCATGAAAAAACATGGTCCTAGGTGTGTTATTCAAACAAGTACTTATCGGATGGGGGCTCCACTTTGCACAGAAGTTCGTTTCAACTACATTGAGGTGCGTGCAAAGTATTGTCACCATTGGATATGCTTTGCATGGTCGATCACGCATTATACGCCATTTTTTCTCGAGTGATATGCACATCCGCAAAAAAACACGCCCTTAGGTGTGTTATCTGACCAAGTACTTATCGGATGGGTGTGCCTCTTTGAGAACATTTCAACCACCTAGGTTGAGGCATACGAAAAGTGTTGTGCTCATCAGATATCATTTGCATGGTCAATCGAGCATTAAATACTATTTTTGCTCTAGTGTCATGCACATCTGTAAAAAAACACGCTGCTAGGTATGTTATCCGATCAAGCACTTATGGGATGGGTGTGCCACTTTGCATGTAAGTCAATTCCACCTAGTTGAAGGTGTGTGCAAAGTATTGTGCCCATTATATATGCTTTGCATTGTCAAACAAGCATTAAACACTGTTTTGTCCTTAGTGTCATGCACAACCGTCAAAAAACGCGGTCCTAGATGTGTTATTCGACTAAGTACTTATGGGATGGGCACGCCACTTTGCATGTAAGTCAATAATACCTAGGTTGAGATGTGTGCAAAGTAGTGTGATGATCGCATATGCATTGCATTGTCGATTAAGCATAAATCAACATGTTTGCCTTAGTGTCATGGACAACTACCAATAAAAAACATGGTCCTAGGTGTGATATTCTAAAAAGTACTTATTGAATGGGCGTTCCACTTTGCATGGAATACCATACCACCACTTTTGAGGCACGTGCAAAGTATTGTGCCCATCAGATATGCTTTACATGGTAGATTGAGTATTAAATACCGTTTTTGGCCTTAGTGTCATGTACAACCGTCAAAAAACACAATCGTAGGTGTATTTTTCAAACAAGTACTTATCGGATGGGGAAGCCACTTTGCACACAAGTCAATACTGCCTAGGTCGAGGAATGTGCAAAGTCTTGTGTCCATTGGATATGCTTTGCATAGTCGATCTCACATGATACACCATTTTGTTCCTAGTGTTATGCACAATCATCATAAAATACATTTGGAGGTGTGTTATCCGAACAAGTACTTATGGGATGGGTGCACCACTTTGTATGCAAGTCAATACGACCTAGGTTGAGGTGTGTACAAAGTTTTGTGCCCATCGGAGAAATGTAGATGCGATAATATTAGAAAATTCTCGGTATGTGTATATGTGTGTGTGTGTGGCAAACAATTTTGATACAACTAAGTAAACACCTAGTGCACAAATTATGCACTTCATACCTTGAGTAAATAAGCTTGTTGATCAGGATAAATACGCCCTTGAATAAAAGCACAGTTGTTGTGTGACCACAATAGGATCGCTTTGACACCTGTGATTTTGCCCACATGTAAGTTTGCAAATAGTATAAAAAATCATATAATAATATATTAATAGTTTGCAAATGTGTATAGCAAGTGAGTAATAAGAAGTGGAAGTGGGAGTGAGGAGGGAGGAGTGGAATGGGAGAGGGAAGTAATAGGGGTGTATGATAATAAGTATAAAAAATAGTATTATAATATATTAATAGTTTTCAAATGGCAAGTGAGTAATGGGAAGTGGAAGTGAGAGTGGGGAGGAAAAAATGGAATGGGAGAGGGGAAGGTAATAGGGGAGTAGGATAATAAGGGAGTGAAATGAGTGAGGGAGTTAATAAAGAGGAGGGTGAGATGGGGAAATATGGGATTTTGGGAAATGGGAGGAGTACGGGACGTGGTGGAAATGTGGGATGGGAGTGGTGGCAATGGGGAGGAAGAAGAAATGGATGGATGGGGGGAGGGCTAATGGAAGATTGGGATGAGGGATGGGGGTCCAATGGAAGAGGGGGAATAATGGGAGCCAATGGGAGAGCGGATAAATGAAAAGCCAATAGGAGAGAGGGGAGGAATGGAAAGCCAATAGGAGAGGAGGAGGAAAACCTAATTTTTCTTATATATAGTCTTCCTTCTTCATTCATTCTCCCCTCATTTCATTCATTGAAGCAAGAAAGCAAGGACGATCAAGAAAGCAAGGAAGGAAGAGCAAGAAAGAGCAAACTTACAAACTTTTTCTAGGTACTTGCAAATTTTTTTGATTAGTTCTTTATCTAGATTTTTTTTTTTTAATTTGAAGAGAGAGGAACTAGAGAGAGAAAGGTTGAGGGGAGGAGAAGAAGAGGATGGAGGGGCTGGAGGGAAGGGAGGAGGAAGGGAGAGAGAGGCGGGGGCGGGGGGGAAGGGGGGGGCTCAGACAGTCTCCCCTGGAGGGGGGGAAGGGGGGGGGGGAGGGGGGAGGGGGGGGGGCTGGCGGAAGGGGGGGAGGGGGACTGGCGAGGGGAAAGGGGGGAGGGGGGGACTGGCGGCTGCGGCCGCCAGCCCGAGGAAAAGGGGGGGGGCTGGCGGCCCCGAGGGAAGGGGGGAGGGGGGGGAGAGGGGGCGGGGAAGGGGGGGCAGGGGTGAAGGGGGGGGAGGGGGAACGGGGAACGGGGTGGGAGGGGGAAGGGGGTGGGAGGGGGGGGGGCTAGGGGGCCAGCCCAGGGGAAGGGGGGGGAGAGGGGGGGGGAAGGGGGGGGCAGGGGTGAAGGGGGGGGAGGGGGAAGGGGGTGGAAGGGGGAAGGGGCCGCAGCCGCCAGCCCGAGGGAACGGGGGGGAAGGGGGGGTGCGAGAGGGGGGGTTAGGGGGCAGGGAAGGGGGGGGCGAGGGTGAAGGGGGGGGAGGGGGAAGGGGGCTGGCGGGCGCACCGCCAGCCCGAGGGAAGGGGGGAGGGGGGGGAGAGGGGGCAGGGAAGGGGGTGGGAGGGGGTGGTTGGGGGGCTAGCGGCCGCGGCCGCCAGCCCAGGGGAAAGGGGGGGGGGAAGGGGGGGTGAGGGGGCAGAGAAGGGGGGGGTGGGGGTGAGGGGGGGGAGGGGGAAGGGGGTGGGAGGGCTGGCGGCCGCGGCCACCAGCCCAGGGAAAGGCGAGGGGGGAACGAGGGCTAGGGAAGAGGGGGGGAGGGGGGGCTGGGGGGCTGGCGGCCATGGCCGCCAGCCCGAGGGAAGGGGGGAGGGGAGGGAGAGGGGGCGGGAGGGGCTGGCGACCACGGCTGCCAGCCCGAGGGAAGGGGCAGGTGGGGGTGAAGGGGGGGGAGGGGGAAGGGGGTGGGAGGGGCTGGCGGCTGCGGCTAGGGGGCTAGGGAAGGGGTGGGTGGGGAGGGGCTGGGGGGCTGGGGAAGAGGGGAAGGCTGGGGAAGGGGGGGGTGGGGAGGGGCTGGGCGGCTGGGGAAGAGGGGGGGGTGGGGAGGGGCTGGGGGAAGGGGGGGTGGGGAGAGGGGGGGTGGGGGGGGGAGGGGGGGCGTGAGGGTGAAGTGGGGGGATGGGGAAGGGGGTGGGAGGGGCAGGCTGGTTGCGGCCGCCAGCCCAGGGAAAGGGGGAGGGTGGTGGGAAGGGGGGGAGAGGGAGGGGGAAGCGAGTGTGAGGGGGCTGGGAGGGGCTGGCAGCCACAGTCGCCAGCCCGAGGGAAGGGGGGGGGAAGGGGGGGTGGGGAAGAGGGAGGGAAGGGGGGGCGCGGGGGTGAAGGGGGAGAGGGGGAAGGGGGTGAGAGGGACTGGCGGCCACAGCCGCCAGCCCGGGGGAAGGGGGGAGGGTGGTGGGAAGGGGGGGGAAGGGGGAGGGGAAAGGGGGTGTAAGGGGGGTGGGAGGGGCTTGCAGGAAGGGGGTGGGAAGGGGGGGGGAAGGGGGGGTGGGGAAGAGGGGGGGGGAGGGCTAAGAGGGGGGGGGCTGGGGGCTGGCGGCCGCGGTCGCTAGCCCGAGGGAAGGGGGGAGGGGGGGAAGGGGAAGGGGGTGGGAGGGGCTGGCAGCCGCGACCGCCAGCCCAGGGGAAGGGGGTGGAAAGAGGGGGGGGAGGGCTGAGAGGGGGGGGGGCTGGGGGACTGGCAGCCGCAACCGCTAGCCTAGGGGAGGGGGGGGAGGGGGGATGGGGGGCTGGCAGTTGCCAGTCCCATGGAGGGGGGAAGGGTAGAGGGGGGGCGCGGTCAAGGGGGGGAGCAGGAGGGGAGGGGAGGGGGGAGAGGGGTCGAGGGGGGGGGAAGAGGGGGGGAGGGGTTCTGGCAGTGGAGGGAGGGGAGGGGAGGGTCGAGGGGGAGAGGGAGGGGGGGAGGGGACCAGAAGGAGAGAGAGGAGAGAGAGAGAGGGAGGGAGGGAGAGGAGAGGAGGGAGCCGAAGGAGAGAGAGGGGAGAGGAGGGAGGGGAGTGAGAGAGAAAGTGAGGGGAGGGAGAGAGAAAGAGAGAGAGAGAGAGCGAGGGGGGAAGGTATGGGAGAGAGAGAGAGTGAGGGAGAGAGAAAGAAGGGAGTAGAGGGAGAGAGGTCGAATTCTTACAAATCCGACAAATAAGATTTGACTTAGGAAAAGAATAAAAGGGACTCACTAAAAGAAAGTATCAAGAAGAATGTTGAACACAAATTTGAATTCTTACAACTAAGAGTAGAACTATCACGAGCAAGAGCGACAAATAAGATTCTTGCTCAAATAAGATTACTATCACAAGTAAGAGTGACAAATAAGATTTGACTTACTATCACGAGCAAGAGCGACAAATAAGATTTGACTTACGAGAAGAATGAAAGGGACTTACGAGAAGAAAGTATCAAGAAGAATGTTGAACACAAATCTGAATTCAAAAGGAACATACGAGAAGAAAGTATGAGAAGAATGTTGAACACAAATTTGAATTCAAATTTCCCTGTCTTTTTTGAAAATTCAAATTTATGCGTAGGAGGAGTAGGCTAGTTTTTCTTACATATACTCTTCTTTCCATTCATTCATTCTCACTCTCTCCTCATTTCATTGAAGCAACCAAGAGCTGAAGAGAACGTAAGCGGAGCCTTACTTTTTTCACTTTTTCCAGGTACTTGCATTCTTTTTCATTCGTCTTGTAATTCTTTTTCTTTACTTACAATTCTTTTTCAATTAGTTTATTGTTAAAGTTTTTGAGTTCTATTTCTTAAAATTCGTCTTGTAATTCTTTTTCTTTACTTACAATTATTTTTCAATTAGTTTATTGTTAAAGTTTTTGAGGAGGGGGGTCTTTTAGAAGGCATTACAATTCTTTTTAAATTAGTTTCTTATTTGAGTTTTTGAGTTCTATTTTAATTAATTTCTTATTTATATTTGAGTTTGTAAATTTTTGAAATGAGAGAATAGGGAGGGAGAGAAAGAGAGAGGAGAGAGGAGAGAGGGAAAGAGGGAAATTAAGAGAGAGAGAACTCACATCAATCAAAAATCTTAATCTGCATCTTAATGAAGCAGTTACAGATGATGATGTGGGATATATCTGGGGTCAAAGGACGTGGTTTGTGAATGCCAAAGATGTGGAAGCTATAGCTTTCTTTACTAATAGCCGAAGCCTTGATATATCCTATGCAATGCAAATATAAGAGGCTGTGAGAGATGGTAAAAAACCTGTGGCAAGCAATGTGGTCTTGCGCCCAATAATGTTTTGTCCAATCAAAAATAGTTTTTAGGATCAAATAACATTTACACGGCCTACACATTTCGAGGAAACCTTCAGTCGATTCTTTAAAGACACTCTTAAAAATATTCCACATGAACAAGGCGAAGAGGCACAAGGTGAGAATATGCTAAAGGAAGCAAAGAAGGAATTCCTCCTCCATTGCAAATTCTAGCCCATTGATGATCAACATTGGGCTTATGCTTGTAATCAGATCGCAAAGGAAGCAAAGGAGGTCAAAAGACTCACTCCAGAACAATTTGCAAAGATAAGTTCATTCCATTATTATCCTACAACAATCTGTATATTCAAGCATGAGATCAAGTATTTGATTGAGTCTGAAAGACTTAATCATTATGTCCATGGAAAGCGTAAGATATCCTCAACATCAGAGGTCTTATAGAAGGCAAGGGTTATATGGACAACATTTGGTTCTCCAAATCCTGATTTGAAGCGAAAGGTCACAAAAGCAGACACCGACACACTCACGAACTTCTATACTTCTTTGAGTGTAGTTGTGCCTAAGGGAACTCAAGAGCGAGAAGAAAGTATGACAAGCCTCAAGGTGATGAGGGACAAATATGCCGACTACACTTCTATCATATTTCGTCCTGTTGAAGTGTTCAATGAGATGCTTGAAATGTGCATTGCTTGTGAGCATGGACAGTTGACCTATGAAGCTCCTTTGTTTATCTCCGGAAAGTCAAAGGTAATGGATAAGAAGGAGTTGATGGCAAGGATGTGGAGGCCTATAAAGTACTTACCTGACAAGTATGCATCCATGGCAGCACAAAAAATTTTAAAGAAAGAATGGTCTTTTGGAAAAAAAGACAAAGACCGCTGCATGGAAGAATGCATCAATGTGTATGTACAGGTGAGGCGTGATGCAGTGCATAGTGCCATTAAGTATTTGCTGTCAGAGAAACAAATTCCACTTACTCATTGTAACATTGACTATAATGTGGTGAAGCATATAGCTTCTTTGTCAACACCCAAGGTAAAGCTATGGGTAAACAGGTGGATTAAAAAGGATGAAGATGGGTCAGAAATAGTAACCTCTTATATGAGAAAAGAAATCCCACAACACGTGGTTGCATATGTGGAAAGATTAATCAACGAGATAAGGATGCCGACACATATGCACCAAAGCTTTCAATTCAATGTAGAGGTTACGGCAGAGTCTGGAAAGCTTGTGAACATCAAGGGAGTCTCAGAAGATGACTTCTTCAAGAATGAGTCAGCATGGGATAAGCCACAACTATTCTTTATCAATGAAGTTTCTAGGGATGATATCCATAACTTCATTGATAGAATAGTATATACCACCATTAGCAAAGTGGCAATTTGCAACATTGTCATTTTTGTTGATAAAAAAGACAAAGAAGCCATGCAGGTTACTCTAGAGCGAGCATATTCATCAAATTTGAAGATCTATAGTGGTGTTTATGCAGCAAAGAGAGGCAAGAGAGAATGTGGCATAGCGATTCAATCCCTTGAATCATTCTTTTTGTGTATGCGGAGTCCCAACCCTGATCACTCCTTACAAAAGAACATAAGAGGGAATTCAAATAATTTGAGATTGATGCTAGAAGAGCAAGATATTCCCAGGTCCATACATTATAAAAAAAACAACTATGGAAGTCCTGTAAAAAGTGGGAGTCTCTTGCTTACCATGATGGAGAATTTGCTACCGGCAGGTTAGGAGGTCACCTTGTGCAGGATGGGATATTTATTTGAGGATCTCCTTAGAAAAGGCAACTCCACAAATATTATTGAAAATAAGCGTTTCATGGCTTATTTTCAACTTCAAGCAGATCTAACCACAGGCTATGAAAAAGAGATAGACCACAAGGACACTGATGACATGGATGATTACCTTGAAGATTATAATGTCCCAGTTGCTTTTAATCACGTACTTCTTATCCGAACGAGTTAAATTTTCATACAGGATATGGCGGTGGCTAGAAGCTGTATTGAAAAAAATGGTGAAGATGAGGAAAGCCAAGAGAGAAAAGAAGAGTTGTTGAATGCTCACAAGTCAGCAGAAGATTTGAAACAAGTTGTGAGGAGAGTCTGTGAGGAGGTTTGGGACACTAGCCCTGGCTACGCATGGCCTGCAAGTTTAAAGTCTGCTTGTTTTCATGAAGCCAATGCCATAGTAGGCACTTTCGAGGACATATGCTCTCTCTAATGACTTAATAGTCAAGTGATGGAAATTTAATTCCATAGAAATTTAAAGTAACTGTGAAATTTAATTCCATAGACTTATGTGTTTTCTAAAGTAACTATAATAGACAAGAAATGAAACTACAGTTCCATAAAGACTTTTTAGTTCTCTAATGTAAAGTTGTAATCGACAAGAGAGATAAAGATGACATCTTCTAGGCTGAGCTAATGGAAGGTGTTTTTTAACACCATATGGCTTTGAGTTATATGATCTACTTCTTGTACAAATGTGTCATGCTTTTTTTTAAATGTACTATAGTTTTTTAAATGTACTCTAGTTTTTTTTCTAATTTGATTTTTTAAAATCTTACTTTTTGTCTCTTTTAACAACATGAAGTCCTCTTTTTTTTATGTACTCTAGTTTTAATAACATGTCACATCAATTTTTCTAATTTGCTTTTTTAAAATCTTACTTTTTGACTCAAAGTTTTGTTTTATAAGAGCCTCTTTTTTTGAAATGCTTTATCCAAAATTATCTCACAAAACGAATTTGGACAGTGCACTAGTCCAAAATTAATGAAATAGGTGTTTGACTCTTGAAAACGACGACCTGTTGGAATGAACTTTGATTTTGCTATCTCTCTTAGGTTATATTCTTCCATCTTTTCAAAGTTTTCGGCCTTAGCCACAGCATCCAAGAAATCACTTGATCCTGTTCCTTTCATCATATATAAAAGATCTTCCTTAAGCCCTTCCACAAATTTGTGAGTAAGAGCTTCACCTGTGACCTCAGGTGCGTACTTATGTAATCACAGGAACTTCTCTTTATACTCATCCACAAAGAGATTATGTTTTCCCTCTTGTACTTGCTTAAAATGATAGAACTCCATCTTCTTTTCCATATAATAATGAGGAGAACAATACCTCTTTTCAGCTGCAGTTCTAAATTCAGCCCATGTGATGGGTTGATCTTGACATTGTTGGATTTGCACATGCGACTTCCACCATAGTTTTGCAAATCCACGTAACTATAGTGCCATGATCTTAGCCTTTCCTGCTTCATCAAACTCTCGTAGAGCAAAGAAATCTTCAAGTTCTTCGAGCCATGCTTCCAAATCTTCCCCGGTCTTCTTCTCACCATCAAATTTAGAGAGTTTCACTTTCTTAAAAACTTGCAAAAGAGCAGATTCGGCAACATCTTCCTCACCTCTTTGTCTCCTTCGGCTCGGTACCCCAGCACCAAGCTCGACATAGACCTATTCAATGAGAGAAGGGGGAAATAGAGTGGGTAAGCTTTCCCCCTTCTTTATTTCTCTATTTCCGCACAAGACATCTATTATGCATGAGCTTATGTGGAAATAGAGAATGAGAGAAGCTTCTATCATTCTCTATTTCCGCATAAGCTCATTCTCTATTTCCGCATAAGCTTATGCTTATGCATGAGCTTATGCGGAAATAGAGAATGAGAGAAGCCTAAGCATGAGCTCATGCTTATGCATGAGCTTATGAGGAAATAGAGAATGAGAGGAGCTTATGCAAAAACTCATTCTCTATTTCCGCATAAGCTCCTTCTCTATTTCTGCATGAGCATAAGCATGCTCATGCATGAGCATGAGCTTATGCTTAAGTTTCTGCATAAGCTTATGCTTATGCATGAGCTTATGCAGAAATAGACAATGAGAGAAGCTTATGCAGAAACTCATGACAAAACTCGATAACATCATCAAGTTGTGTCTTGACTTATGACAAGACTCGATAACATCATCAATTTGTGTCAGGTGTCGTTTCTTAACTCAATGTCAATCCCATGACAAAGGCATCTATATGTCTTGATAATAGTTAATAGTGTATGCATGCCTCATGATAGAAGTTGATGATGTTATCAAGTTATGTCATAAGTTGAAACAAATAGCAATGAGCTATAATATGATTTAGAGTGATAGAGCTATATCTATGGTAGGATTATTGCTTGGTTCTTGTAGGTCATACGTGTTGGTCAAATAGAATTTCCTTGTAGAAGGAATTGTACACTAGGTAATGACCCGCTAACCTTGCACCCAATTTTTGAGTACCTTATGCTTTGAATTTCAACATCATGCATTCGCATGATTTGGGCATCATAGAGCCGCTCGTACTCTAAATTTTGAGCTTAAAAACTCCCAAAATGGAGTCCTGGTTCAAAAATTATGCCCATTTTACTATTTTTATATTTGTTATGAAAAATTCAGAGTTGTACTCATCGAGTTATGTCATAACTTATGACAAATTTCGATGATGTTATCGAGTTTTGTCATAACTTATGACAAATTTCAATGATGTTATCGAGTTACATTAGAACTTATGACAATTCTTGATGCTATTATCAAGTTCTATCACAATCATACCAAAATGGGATGGCATCATCAACTTTCCTCATAGCAGTCACTACTACAACTCAAATCTGATATCGAAGCTAGGGGTAACTTATGACATGGATCGATGATATCATCGAAATTTGTTATAATTTCAAAAATGTTTGAGGGTTTGTGGTACTTTTGGTGCAAAAAGTGACCTGCAAGACAACAATCAAAATAGTATTT
Source organism: Dipteris shenzhenensis (assembly GCF_047967505.1). Lineage (NCBI taxonomy): Eukaryota > Viridiplantae > Streptophyta > Polypodiopsida > Gleicheniales > Dipteridaceae > Dipteris > Dipteris shenzhenensis. The sequence continues at coordinate 48,052,586 of NC_141618.1, forward strand.
TTTGCATGTTTTTCCTAGAGTCGTCCCTCTTTTTCACAAGGTTTTTTCCTAATCTCCTCTCTTACAAAGTCACCTATGATCTTCCAAACTTGATTTCTTGTCTCAGCCACATAAAACTTGCCTTCTTTCTCTCAAACTCCATTTACATCTTCTCATCCATCTCAAATCCCCTATCTCACAGAAGCTACCTTCTTCCATGCACAGGCTTCCTATCTCCTAAGAACAAAGACAAACAAATTTTGTTTTGCTACCATTGCAGAAGAAGAACAAAGGCAAAGATATTTCATTTTCTTTCCAAGAGCATGGCCAGGTACCTCTTATCATGCTGTGCTAATAAATATTTCAAGTTTTGTCATATGTTCTGATAAAAAACGATGCATCAATTATGACAAAATTTAATGATGTTATCAAGTTCTATCATAAGTTATGACTTTGTTTGATAACATCATCGAGTTGAGTCTTGCTTTCCATGAATTATTACAAAACACTTGATGGCTTCTTTTTTTATGTATCATTAGGGGAGATTTGGGGTGTCAAAAGGGCCTCCAATTAGTGTTTCCTGATTTCAAGGGATTAGAGAGGGATTTGAGGTGTACCAATGAGAGTGCTCATTTGCGTGGGACAATGGTACATTGAGGTGGACAAAAGGACATGTTGTGCATTTATGGTGGGGAGACCTCTCACCCATGGTCCTCACTGCTAGCCATTGATCTAGTCTCCAATCCAAGGGTCACATTCAAATTTATGGTAGATCACTCCCAGCCATTAGATCAAGGGGTAGATACTTCGATGCTTGTCAAGTGGACCAATATGACTACTATTGCATTGGTGGTGGTCATTCGACACAAGCTAAGAGAGAGCTAGTACTTGAGTTTCCTGACTCCCCATATTTTAAGAACTGTGAATGTAAGATATACACAGGTCTTATTTCAGTCGAGGAAAAGCTCTTAGCATGGGACCATAACATTGATAACGACTATAGATTGACTATGGTATTCATTCAACAGATCATATTTTTTCAGAGTGATGAGTATGTGGAGTGGATTGCAGAGCATGGTAAACCTTCTATTGAATTGAGAAAATTTTATTGTTTTGAAACTGGATTGGTATTTGATGAAAGTAAGGCTTTTGATGCCTTATGAAAATATGATAATTTCTTCTAGTTGGGATTTAAAAAAGGTCCAATTTGGGATTTAGTGGATCAAATCTTTACCCTGTGGGATACTAAATAATTGAAAGGTCAAAAGCATTTTTTAAAAAATGAGGTCATTTTGGGGCCTTTTAGGGTTTCAAAAAAATGTCTCTCAACCAATGAGGAGAAGGCCAACGTAAGGTAGAAATTTCACCAAAAAGGGCAAAAATATGAAAAAGAAAATAGTACTGTATGTCGTTACAAGCGTGCGGCATTAATAAGAAGATTTTTTTTTAATTCTTTTACAGTTCACCTGTCATATCAAGAGATGTGAATCCAAAATCGAAACAGAGCTCCATTTTGAAACCTTCTCGCATGCTGACCCAAAACAACCATCCACTTTCTCTTGTTCTCCGGTGCCATTCTCTCTTCAACAAGCATTCCTCTACTTTCACCATGACAAGCATTCCTCATTGCATCACTATTGTTGTGATGCTCCTAAACTTTCAAGACAATAAGCTCCTTTCACCTTTTATTCACTTGTTCTTAGTTTCGTTCATTTTTTTTAATGTCTTACTATTTTAGTGTGTGTTTCTTGGACTTCACAAGTATTAGAGTGAGGATTTCAGATGGCAACCAAAAAATTTGGTCATGCCACTAGGAAATGGTCTGTCGCTCTACTTAGTGAAGATGTGGATGTACAAAGTATCTCTTTGCCACGAAGACCTACCTCACTAATCTCATGTGTATAAGTTTCCAATACTGTGAATGTGGACGGTAGCTAGAAAAGGATAGTAGTGTGATGAAATGAAATTGGGTTCTAATGCAACCCAATAAGCGGAGAAAGCAACAATCAACTAACACTTTTTTGACTTTTTGGAAGGGCAGAGTGAAAGATTTTAGAGTAAAAAAGGAAGGCACAAGATGCATCAGAGAGGTTTGGATACAACACGTCTACATGCATTGAGAACTTGTATTATGAGACCATCCTGCTTATCTTCCACACCATAGACCCAATTGTAAGTGTATTTGTGTAATGAAATACTTGAAATGAAATATCTGTTTCTTTCCATGACAGACAATCTCTTTGTTTTAGTTCAGATATATATCCCTCATCATACGAAGAGTCAAAACCAATGGATTGCATATTGGGATTCTTTGATGCTTACATGGTGCTATTGGGAAGCTATAGTACAGATGTAGAAAATCAACGACGCTGGCTAAATCGGGTATATTTCTTTATGACCACTTTTATCAATTGCTCACTCACACGGTTAATTAAAAAAGCAAGATCTCCCGGCGTGGAATATAGCTAATTAGCCAATCCTCCTAATGGCAACATCACAGAATCCTATAGAGCCAAACTATTTTTGGAAGTACAACATTCCTTGAAACCAAATATTGCTACTAGGATAGTTAAAATCAACGTTTTCATGCCACTTATAGTTTTTGTAGAACTTTTTTAGGATTATCTAGTTAAAGTTTGTAAGACAATGTTGACTTTCAGAGAAAAAGAGTATGATGAAGTTCCAATTCCAAATTTTTTGGATAATGCATTAGGAGAATTTTGGACTCAAAAAGGGCCTCATAAGGAGTGGATTAGCAAAATGGATTAAGAACTAATAAGGCCTACAAAGGGTCCCATCACCCCATATGGGGACAAAAAAGTACATCTCCCTAGGTCCTTGGTGGTCCCTAAAAGTGCACCTGCCTCTCTAACTTGGAAGGCCCCCCCCACTCTCATACTCCTTCTCTCACCGTATTCATCTTCCAATCCCACGTTCATATTCCTTCTATCATAAGCACTTTGCAACACCCAAATCCAATTTCTTATCTTCATTTTGTCCCAAACTTGCTTCCATTGATCCTATTATGTCTTTCCATTGTCCCAAACTTGTTTCCATTGATGCTATTCTATTTTTTGAATTGATTCAAGGCCTTATTTCCCTCTCCCATGGCTCCATTGAAAGATCGCACCAACAAGCCATGAAAAAGCACCTTGCACATCGAAGTTGCACCAGAGTATGCCACAACTCGTCAATGTTATGGCCACAAGGTTTGCCAGCAAAGATACACTATATCCATTTACGACAACAAGAAACAAAGCATGTCCACCTATGGAGTGTTGGTGGACTCTATCCACTGGATCCTTTGACAAGTGCTCCACCTTTGTTTGAAAATGTGATGAGTTTGATTCAATACGTAGGCGATGGTCTTCAAGGCTTACTAGGATATTGTAAATGCATCGGCTATTCCAATGATGAAGCACACTTTGCGAAGGTTCACTTGTTGAGAATGGAAGGAGAGACAAAGATACTTAGAGATACCATGCATAACCTCCAAGAACAACTAACCCAAGAACAAAAAAAACTTGCTGACTCAGAAATTGCAAAAGAGAGGTCACAAGAGACAATCACAAGATTAATAGATGAGAAGAACAAACTATTAAAAAAGGCTTGGTGTACCCAACATGAGCTTGCTACTTTGAGTAGGAGATTAGAAAGGATAAAAAGAACCCCTCTAGGTTACAAGCATAGGATCAAGCCCATGCAACCAATGGAGAGCTTGGCATATGGTGGTGGAGCAAGGAAATGTAGGGTGAAAGCTACAAGGTATGTACATATATTTGGACTATTTTGTAATTATGAAGCATTATTTACAAATGAGTCATTTATTTTTCTAATGTTATCATGATTTCTACAGAAATTTTTTAGAGGAGGTTATTAGAAGAAATTCCTTTGACAAACTTTGTGCCATAAAGAGTGTAATTAAGAAGTAAGAATTCATTTCTATTCTTAGGGACCCTCATTAGCATGCATTGCAACATGCAATATTACAAGAGGTTGTAACTGATTTAGAGAATTGTGTAGATCCATCGGAAGTTTTCCATGCATGTGATGCTGCTGGCATTAGTAGGCAAGGGTACTTAGCTGTGTATAATGTCTTTGCAAATGCACTTCGAGGTTAAGGCATTAAGAACCCTCTATTGCCGAGACCAGTATATGTTAAAAATGTAAGGAAAGAAATAGATTTTGCTATTCAAGATTTGTTGGGTGGATTTATAAACATCTCAGAAAGCATGACGTTGGAAGGCACAAACAAGACAAATGTCCAACATACCAAAAATAAAGGAGGACCAACTACTAAAGGGGCAAAGCAAGGACTAAGAACCTTTGAGTACACAGAGCATAATAATGTTTTCTTTTATGTACATAGGGTCCAAGCTGCAATGGTGGAGTTTTACAACATGAAAGCATGGGGTATGTTAAAATTGTATTGTTTAGAGAGCTCAAATTTTTAATGAAATCTTTAAATCGACTCATGTAGGTCTTTAATCTTTCAAATTGTGAAGGAAAGTTAGTATTCATTATCAAATTGGATGAGTGTGAGGTTATAAAAGGCCACAAGTTGGAGAGGGTTAGTATTACTTTGATTAATAAAGCCCTCAGACATGCCAAAGATAAGAAAATTAGGGAAGATTTTAGTGTGCAATCAGAAAAGCACATTTGGTGGCTTGCCGCGTTTGAACTTCCTAAAGAGACACACTCATTCTTGAAATGGGTATTTGATAGATCTCGAATTCCAAGTGTCATAAATGCACAAATGAAATGAGAGTTGCTTCAAGTTGAAGGGTTCGGATCATTTAAAGTTGAATGGCCCATGGCAGGAGATCTCAAGACATTGAAGTGTATGTTTGGAACAGAATTGAGTGCAAATGTGACATATCTATGTCTTTATTGTATGCACTCACACCAAACTCGAGGTAGTAACATAGGAATATATAGAGGGAAAGAGCAAGTAAAAAGAGGAAAATACTTTGGGAATGCTAAAGATGTAATGAATTACATCACAGATAATGAGGCTAACAAATGGATGTATTGGACCAATGGAGCAATGAGCTACAATCAGGATGCTACACCTGACAGAGATCAAAATGATAAAAATTGGGATCCATTTTTTATCATTCCATTACAAAGAGTGCATTTCTATGTGTTACATGTGGAGATGTGGCTCATTAATAAATTGCTTTACTTGCACATTGTATATGCATGGAATATGAAATCGGAGGAGAGAGTGGCATTATGTATAGCAACGGTCGAAGCTTTACTCTCAAGCATGGGTCTACATGGGGTATTGTAAAGCTAATTAAAGATGCACAATTGTCAGGAAAATCAGGAAATCTTTCAAATAAAGTGTCCATGGGAGGCTCTAAGGCACGAAGGTTTTTGTCCAATCATGGAAAAGATCGATTAAATATGCATTGGAATTATTGGAAAAAGTTATGTGATTGCACGACTAATTTGGAAGTTGATCCTCATGTCAAAACCTTGAGAATACGTGTTTGGAAATAATTGGATACTCTGGTAAAGAACTTGAGGAAGCCTTTCATAGACGATGATGATGTGCAACTATATAAAGTCATCGTGAAAGAGTTCATTGAAGCCATGGTAGATGGATGGGGTGAATCACACATTACTCACTACATGGTGTGTTTAGTCTTTTCTATTTTCAAAATTTTAATTGCAATCAATTTATTCTTGTTTACCTCGTGTGTTTTTTCTATGTATGCAGCACATTCTTTATGCTCATGGTCCATGGTTTCTTTCCCAATATGGTTCCTTGAATGCTTGGAGTGCCCAAGGGATGGAAAAGTCTCATTATAGAGATTGAGGTGCTTATTTCAAGATTACGTGACATGGAGGGGGGATTAATGCAAGTAGTGCTCTTCATGAGATGTTTGAGTGGTTCTATCGTGGTATAGTTGGGTCCTTCTATGCAAGGAATAAAGCTTTGCAAACGGAGTTAGCCCAAGCAGTTCATCGAACTCAAACAAGTAAAAGAAGGCATTCATGGATATCTTTGCAAGCTTCCCAAAAACATAGAAGTTGGATAGCGACCAGAATTTGTGTTGGAAAGCATTGGATCACTAAACCAAATGTACTTTGATGTTAATTAAAATCGCACTTCAATATTTCTTGTGGACATTTGATTAATTGGCTCTTTTTTTAAAAAACAAGCGTTGAATTTTGTACTTGTGGACCCAACAAGGGTGAGCGATGAGAAAAGGTTGGGGGAGCGACCTCACGGGAGTTCAAGGGGAATTTCAAAAACCCCTTAAATAATTTTTTTTCCCCAAAACAAACACCCCTCCTCTTTACCTAATTTTTTCCTAAAGATGAATGAAAAACCCCAATGTTTTAATGAACTAAGTAAATTTTTTGATAAATATCACTTCTTTACAATGCACGTGGTACACTAAAGGTTTGTGAGGTTAACCCCCGAGGGGATGATGACAAATAGGGGGGAGAGGAGGGGTTGAGGGGGGGTAAAGGGGGAAGAAGGGGGAGGGAGGCTAACTAATAATGATGCACAAAATAAATATACCCCTATATATATGCAAATACCTTCATTTTCTCAGTACCACCAGTACTCTCTCATACTAGTACATTTCTTCCTACTGTCACATTTCCCATAGCCCCACCATCACCGACATGGCAAGAACAAAGCAAACTGGAAGACTGGTTGATTCCAAAACAAGCTCCCAATCCCTCTCGATGTATACAGTGTAATGATCGAAGAGAGAAGAAAGAGGAGGCAGGAGGAGGAGGAGGAGGAGGAGAGGACAGAAACCAATGAGCAAATAGATGACGATGAAGAAGATCATGGGGAGAAATCCAATCCTCAGGGTCAACCCCGAGGCACCTCAAGAGCCAGACAGCAGACCAGAAGAACAAGAGCACAAAAAACGCACATCGAAAGAATGGGCTAGAGGACAAGAAGATGCCAGGCAAATGCGAATTCAATTGGCTCAACAACAAAGGGCACAAATGGAGAGCCAACAATGACGACCTGCATGGCACAATGCTACTCAGGACTTTCCACATTCTAGATAGGGTGGAAAATCTTTGCCAGAATTGCATCACATAGCAAAAGGAAAAGGCAAAGCTCACAATAGGTGAGGCAGAGGCAAAGGTGGAGGTGGAGGTGGAGGTCAAGGAGGAGGTGGAGTCCTTAGAAGACACCGCAGAAAGCCTGGAAGGAAGGCGCTTCAAGAGATAAGAAAGTATCAAAGTAGCGTGAACCTTCTAATCCCAAGAGCTCCATTTGCTCGATTGGTGAAAGAGATTATGTAATCCTACAGGGACAACTATCGTATTCAATCAATTGCACTAGCCGCCATACAAGAAGCAGCAAAAGTGGCAATCATAACTCTTCTTGAGGACACAATCTTGTGTGCAATCCATGCCAAGAGGGTTACGATCATGGCAAAAGACATGCAGCTGGCAAGGCGGATCAGAGAAGACCCACAACTTAGGCCATAGATCAGATTTTTTGTTGTATTCACTATGGACACCAATTTGGGTTGTCAAAAGCAATTTTGTGCAAAGATGGTTGTAAATATTTTTTATAATAGAATGCTTTGGAAACTATTTTTCTTGTAGATTTTCAACTTTGAGATTTCATTTTCAATTGGAATCTTGCATTGTATTATTTACTTCCATATCTGATGTATGTACATAATCCAATTGATTGTTGATGGCAAATAATTATGGTAGAATGTAATTAGTCACTAGTATGGTATGTAACTAGTCAATAATCATGGTAGAATGTGATTAGACAATGTGATTAGAATGTGATTAGACACTAGTATGTGATGGGGGATGCATCCCCCCCAAAAAAAAGCCCTTGAGGGTGTGATGGGTGTATTTGTTTCTTGTGTGTGTGATGGGTGTGTGTATAAGTGATGGGGGATGCATCTGCCAAAAAAAAAAACCAGAAAAAGCCCTTGAGAGGCCTCTCGGGGGATTTTTTTTGTATATTTCTTGGTATAGGCACTTTTTTTTCTTTTTTTTAATGTATTTCTTGTGTGTATGATGCAAGTGTGTGTAAGTGATGGGGGATGCATCCCCCAATTTAAAAAAAACAAACAAAGCCCTTGAGAGGCCTAGGTGTGTGCAGGTGTGACTTTGGTCCCCGTCTAGCCCAAAGTCGTGCCTGTGTGCACCTGGGCCTCTCAGGGGCTTTTTTTTTTGTTTTTTTTGGTGTATTTCTTAGTATAGGAACTTTTTTTTTTAAATGTATTTATTGTGTATGTGATGGGTGTGTGTGTGTAAGTGATGGGGGATGCATCCTCCAATTTTAAAAAAATAAAAAATAGCCCTTGAGAGGCCCACATGCACGTAGGTGCAACTTTGGGCCAAACGAGGTCCTCGTCTGGCCCAAAGTCGCGCCTGTGCCCACCTGGGCCTCTCAGGGGCTATTTTTTGTTTTTTCTTGTTTTTATTAAGCAAACATAAGATTGGTGGGCTCTTATAGTAGAATGGACATCTGATTGCATTTGAGATTTGGAAGCTTTAAGTCCATAACTGTTTGTGACAAAGAGCGAAGTTCTAACATAGTCCATGTATTAAAGACATGAAAACATTTTTTTAACGGCGATCAACACAGACCACACCCAATGGATAGAATAACAGATGTGCTAGAACCAGTCATTCTAGTAATATGGCGACATTATTGAGTACATTCAAAGTAAGAATAATGTTGTGATCAATGCATGACAGTCCAAAAGAGTTGGTCACAACAATTTCCATTGTGTACGACCACTCTCTTTGACATGAGGAACAAATAGCACAATTCCAAGAGTTTGGGAAATTTTGGGATGCATCTTAAAGTAAAAAGAAAACAAAAAATAGCCCCTAAGAGGCCCAGGTGCATGTAGGCATGACTTTGGGCCAGACAGGGACCGCGCGACTTTGGGCCAAATCGGCCAAAGTCGTGCCTACGTGCACCTGGGCCTCTCAAGGGCTATTTTTTGTTTTCTTTTTACTGGGGGATGCATCCCCCATCACTTACACACACACACAAGAAATATAGTAGGGGGAATTAGATAATAATGGATGTTAGCACCCTCCCCTAGGTGTTGACTTCATTTATTAAGGATGGTATGATTAAGACGTCATTTTCATCCTTGGGGTCATTTTACCACTAGGTCCACTGAAGGGACTATGGTAAGATAATTGTTACTTCCAAATTAATACGTTTCATGCTTACAAGGACCCTATGTTGAATAAAGGACCTCACATTTCTTTTGGATCACTCACTTAATTATACCCTTAAGAGTACATATCCTAGTTGTGGCACTCATGAGGAAATCGGATGTAATAGCAAAGCCTGGATTCCATTACCTATTGTGCAAGGACACCGGCCACCTTACATCTTTTACAAGCATGCAATGCCTATACCTCCTTGTCATGTGAGCTCAGATCTCTAGGGCTTCTCTCTATCTTCTCCTCCCCCATGTTTTTCCACTTTGCTCCACCTAGATCCTATACTCTTCCTTTCCTCTCCCCATTGATGCTAACCTAGCTTGCATTAGCATTCACGTAGCTCATATGGTGGCCTTTTCCTTCTTAGACAATTGGGCAATGCCACTCATCAAGTTAACTCTTATGGATTGCAAAATCCTTCCATCGCTTTGTGCCATCTGGTCCTAACATGTAAAAATAAAAAAAAAGTGCCTATGTCATGGCCACCTTCTGATCAAAGATGCAAAATTTTTGCCCAAATCAATTTTCTTCTTCATGCTTGAAATGTGTCCCAATTTATAAACCCATATCTTGATCATTAGCATTCAAAGTTGGGACCCACTTTGAATAATGGTTTCATATGTCATGTTATTCACATCATTTTAATCCATTGCAACCATTTTAATCCATTGTTGCTCGTAGCTAATTAGTGCATTTGTCAACCTTACCATTTTGTATCAAACCTCATTGTAGTCATCACCAATGCCTTCAAAATATCAAGGCACACTTCTAAAGCAATTTTGGCCATTCCTAGCATACTTTACAACATTTTACACCATAAGGGCCTACATCTTCAATTGTTAGTAGCACCCCTTAGCCACAATTTCCATAAAAGTCAAAACCCAATCTCCTATGCTAGGATTGAGTTAGTCATATGCTTGCTCTCTATCCAAATTTGATAATACACAAACACCAACCAAGTATACGTGTGGATTATTGTCATCTCCATGTGGAACCATTGGCATAAGTGAGAGCTTGCCATCTTAATCATGGAGCATATATCCTCTTAATTTACATTAATCCTTCCAACTAACCATGCACATAACTAGATTAGGCACCATATTATTGTTCTATTTTCCTCCTAGGTTTGGGATGCAAAACATTCCTAGTTCCATGATGAATCTAAATATGGAAGGGTTTGAAATTGTGCATCCAATTTAACCTTTTGTTGCTATCTTAATTAGAGTTCATCTTGAAAATCTTGATCTTGTCTATTCATACACCTAGTAACTTGAAGAATTTTTGAAACCTTTGATAAGGGAATGCACTTTTCTTCAAAAGGAACTGTATATTTAAATTAAGGATACACTAAAATCCAAGAAATGAAACTTAATTATAATGCAAAACACCACCCATCTGGAAAACAAGAGATATATATATTAAATTTTGATGTCTATACAATATTTCTTATATATTGCATCCAATAGATGCACTTTTTACAAAATATTTTCTTGCTTAGATTTAGCTACTATTGTTGCTCTCCTTTCAGTTGACAAAACAATGGGTTTACCAAAAGATAGCATGATAAACACCTACCGAAGCACCCATAGCAGCAACCGCCATGATTCTTCCTACTAGTTTCTCTCCAAAAGTAGATAATGCCAAGTCCCACCTCACCAAAATACACTTGCGTGTAGAAGGGGGTAAAGGCACAAGGGAGACTAGCTTTAAAAGTGCCCTGCACTTTATCATCTCTTCCTTCCCATAAGGGGAGAACAAAGTATAGAAGCACACTATGCTATGGTGCTTGAAGATTCCCATGTAGTGTCCTAGTGCTGAATCCACACCGATGTCACCTCAACCTGCTTTACGTGTCGCAAACTTATCAACTTTGATGACGTCCTAAAAATTGAGATAACATCAATAATCTTCTTAATGCTAAACTAAGAACATAAATTCATTCATATTAACAAAATATCATGAACTTACAATGTGCGGCAGCATCTTGTTTGTCCATTCTTGGTAGTTATATCAAGGGAGCTTTTGCTCTCATCAATTGCTGGAGGTGGTGCTGATGATGAGGCTGTGGGGGTTAAAGGTCACTGTGCCTTTACCCCGGTTATGTACAATACTCAAACACATATATAAATGAATGAAAAAGAAGATTGGGGTGGTTCTACACCCACCAAAACTTGTGTAGCTCTCTGTTTCTCTCTCTCCCTCTTCCATTCTTGCTTCCATTGAGATCACTCTCAACAAGTATCAGAGCCCGAGTGATCTAGCTGAGTGTGTGTGAATGCTTGGAAGCTCAGCAACTTTGTGGGAGGAAGGAGAAGCTCTGTGGGAAGCTTTATGGGTGATTTACTTGCATCTGAGTGTATAGAGACCTTGAAGGAACCTTTGGAAAAGTCACTTTGGCTTTGCGAAGTGGTTTTGAGAGCCTGTTAAGTGTTTTCAAAGAAAAAGTCGTTTTTTGAGCTTTTTCCTATTCCGTTCGATGACAGAGACTCCATATTGACTTGTAGAGGCAACTATTGCTTGCTTTTGGTATCCACTTCATTTCACGAGCTTAGAAACACCTTCATTCTTGAATCTAGGATCATTTCATTGGAATTCTGACTCATTGTGTCAGTTTTTGGGTTTTTCTACCCGGGGGTTAGAACTCAAGTTTAGAGCAACCATTTGTAGATCTATTAGTTCCGATGAACTCAGGAGGTCCTAAAACTTCTATGTTGCTCATTATTCGCACTCTGGTGGAGTTTACAAATAGCTCTATTTCCAAAAACGTTTTTCAGTCCATGTGTTGGACTCAGTGATTGAGACCACGGTTTCCAAAACCGTCTGTCCCATTGCATTCTAGATGCCTAAAAACCCCTACCTGTCAGTTCTTATGCCATTTAGTGGAGGATTTTTAGAGTTATAGATCTCTGTGTATTCGATTTCATCTCTCTGTTATGCATTTTTTCATTCTAAGGTTTTGAAACCTTAGATTTATGCCACATGGCAGTGGATAAGTGTTGACTCCCATTTCTTACTCATCGATTGGGATTTTGGAGTTCCGACAGAAGAGAGATATTTGCAGACTTTTTTGCTGAGTCCAATTATGCAATGGCGCCCATGTTTTCAAGCATCTCAGATTCTATTTTCAATAGCGATCATTACCGTGGGACCAAGATTTCTTGAGCATACCTTATGCAGATCACTCTAGTTGCAGTTTGAGCAGTGTGCACTCATTCATGGTGTGCATTAGGTTGCAGTGGATGATTTATAGGCCATTTGGATGCATTGCGGTCCTTATTGGATGCGTTGATAGGCCATATTGCCTTGTGGGATGCTATTTTTAAGGACGCTTTGCACATGGATGCTATTTTATGTTGAGGGACAGCTTTGACACATTGCAGGTGATGATTCGATAGTGTTTATGCTTGATCCATTTGGCACTTATTGGCATTTTGGATTGCCATTGCAGTTGGCATTTTCTTTTGGGCTAGATTTTCTCATATGGATGCATAGTAGATGCACATGAGTCAGCTGCATCTTTTGATGCTTTTGAGTTTTGGTGATATTTCAGTCTATTGTGGCATACACATTTGGGTGCACCTAGTATTTGCTATGACTCTCTCTTGCAGGCACTAGCATTTGGGATTTTGCTTTATTTGCATCATGGCATCCTCTTCCATGTCTGAAAAGGAGTTTTTCAGCATTAAAAAGTTTGATGGGACAAACTTTTCTTTGTGGAAAGAACAGATAAGGGATGTGCTTATTCAAAAGAAGCAGATTAAACCCTTGGCAGTGATTGAAGCTAAGCCTGCAAATATGTCTGAGGATGATTGGAATGAGTTGGATGCATTAGCAAAGTCTACTATTAGACTTCATCTTGCAAAGTTAGTTTATTTCATAGTAGTAAATGAGCAGACTATGGAAGATTTGTGGAAGAAACCATGTGCTACTTATGAGAAGGAAACTGCCTCTAATAAAGTTTACCTCATGAAGAGGTTGTTTGAGCTGTAGATGAAAGAAAACGTCTCCATTTCTTCTCACATGAATGAATTCAATATTATTTTCAGCCAGCTCCAAGCTCAGAAGATGAATTTTGATGCGGAGACTAAGGCAATATTTCTCTTATGTTCATTGCCATCCTCATGGGATACCTTCTGTACAGCTGTCAATAACTCTGCACCTAGTGGAGTACTAAAATTTGATGATGTTGTGGGTAGCTTGTTGGCCGAGGAGATTAGACGGAAGTCTATGGATGGCAACAAGCACGATGCAGCCTTAAATGTGCAAAGGGGCAGATCACAGTTCAGGGGGAAGTCCCAAGAAAGAGGGAAGTCTCATAGCAAATCCAGGGCATGAAACATTGAGTGTTACCACTATGGCAAGAAGGGCCACATGACAAAGGATTGCTACAAGCTGAAAAGAGAGCAAAAGAATAAGAAAAAGAGTGCAAATTGGGGTGCAAATCAAAAGGAAAAGAGTCCAAGGGAGGAACAAGGAAAAGTGAAGATCGAGGAGATCAATGCAGTCACACATGATAGTGACAATGACGTTCTCTTCATGTCTAGTTTATCTGCAGAGTTGCTTACCACTTTAGATGATGCATATTCCCAGGATTGGATTTTGGATTCTGGTGCTTCATTCCATGTTACTCCCCATAGGGAATGGTTCTCCACTTATGACAGTGGAAAGACAGGTTGTGTGCATCTTGGAAATGACTATGCATGTGACATAGTGGGAGTAGGTGACATAAAGTTTTCTTGTGCAAATGGGTCTGCATTTATTTTGAAACATGTGAGACATGTGCCTAAGTTGACCAAGAGTCTTATTTCAGTGGGTCACCTAGATGATGCTTGTTTTCACACCACTTTTGGCTTGGAAAATTCAGAAGGGCTCTATGCTTTTGGCTAGGGGTGCCAAGTGTGGTACTTTGTATCCCTTACATGTATCAGGGGTATTTGATCATGTTGTTGCAATAACCGAGCAGCCAAGCACTTCTTTATGGCATTGCAGGTTGGGGCACATGAGTGAGAATGGAATGAAACTCTTATGCCGTTTGGGTTATGTACCGCATTTGAGTTTCTCTGATTTTGAATTTTGTGAGCACTGTCTCTATGGGAAGCAGACTAAATCAGCCCATAAAAGAAGGGGAAAGAAAGAGTTTGAGAAGCTTGATTTGGTGCATTCAGACGTATGTGGTCCCATGCCTACACGATCATTAGGCGGGGCTGAATACTATGTGACATTCGTTGATGATGCAACTAGGAAAGTGTGGGCCTATGCTACAGCTCGGAAGAGTGATGTGTTCCAGGTATTTCAGAAATGGCTGGCCTTGGTTGAGAATCAATCAGGTAGAACACTTAAATGCCTATGAACTGACAATGGTGGAGAGTATCTCTCTCATGACTTTCAGCATTTCTGTGATACATGTGGGATTAAGAAGGAGCTCACATCCCCTCATACTCCAGAGCAAAATCTAGTTGCAGAAAAGATGAATCGTACCATTCAAGAAAGGTTGCAATGCATGCTTTCCAATGCAAGTCTTTCTGGTGGTTTTTGGGCTGAGGCAATGAAGACTGCGGTGCATGTGATCAATAGATCACCTAGTAAGAGTTTGGATGGCGGTATTCCTAAACAGGCATGGAGTGGCAAGAAGCCCTCTTACTCTCATTTGCATATATTTGTGTGTGAGGCATATGCACATGTGCCGAAAGAGCTTCGAAAGAAGCTAGATCCTAAGTCTAGGAAATGCATCGTTCTGGGTTATGGTGAAAGTGGAGAGATGGGCTATCATCTCTGGGATCCAGAAGCAAAGAAGATCATATGCAGCCATGATGTAGTCTTCAATGAAAAGAAGATGCATAAGACACCCATGAGGGATGTGGAAATGAGGAGAATCACTTTCTAGGATGTAAATGCACCTGCATATGTTGATAGAGAGCAAGCTGTCCATGCACCAAATGTGCAAGAAATGGTACCACCAAGTACTCCCACAAGTATACAATCAAGGGTAGATGATGGATCACCTATTGGTGGACATGATGAGCCAAATGTGGCTGATATGTAGGTGGGACAGCAAGCTGAAATGCTCTTGAGAAAATCATCTAGAGTGTCTAGACCACCTGATAGGCTTGTTCCAGGAGTAGACTGTGTGATGCTTACTGATTGCGGGGAGCCTTCTTGCTACAAAGAGGCTATGATGCGTGAGGATCAACGCAAGTGGGAGTATGCTATGCAATGAGAGATGAGTTCACTTATTAAGAATAAGACTTGGGACTTGGTTTCTTTGCCACATGGAAAGAAAGCATTGCCATGTAAATGGGTCTACAAGATGAAGTTCACAGGTAGTGATGTGCCTAGGTGCAAGGCCCATTTGGTCGCTAAAGGGTTCAAGCAAGAGAAGGGTGTGGACTTTGATGAGACATTCTCTTCGGTTGTGAAGAGAACCAGTTGCATGAGGCCTTTGTTGATATGAAAGATTTGGGACTTGCAGGTCATATTCTTGGTATGCGCATCACGCGTGATCGGAGTAGGAAACTCCTTTGGCTTTCACAAAAGGAGTATGTTACAAAAGTATTGTAGCATTTCAATATGGAGGGGGGTTAAGGTAGTGAGTACTCCATTGCCTCCATATGTGAAACTGAGTCATACAGATAGTCCCAAATTAGATGAGGAAACGGCCATGATGGCCAAGGTTCCTTATGCATCAGTGGTTGGGAGTCTTATGTATGCTATGATAGCTACTAGACCAAACATTGCATTTGCAGTGGGAGTTGTTAGCCGGTATATGGCTAATCTAGGAAAAAGGAATTGGGAGGCAGTTAAGTGCATCATAAGGTACATGAAGGGTACCAAGGAGATGTGCATCTGCTTTGGTAAAGGAGACATGCGTGTACTTGGGTACACAGATTCAGACTATGCAGGGCATGTGGACAGTAGGAGATCCACTTCTGGTTATGTGTTCACCTTTGTAGGTGGTGCAGTGTTGTGGATGTCTCGTGCACAGAAGTACGTTGCTTTGTCTACCACAGAGGCTGAGTATGTTGCAGCCACAGAGGGTTGCAAGGAGGCTATATGGCTTGATCAGCTAGTGGGAGATTTGGGGATTCATACAGATGTACCGACATTGCATAGTGATTCCATGAGTTCTATTTAGCTAGCATGGAATCTGGTCTTTCATGCAAAGACCAAACACATTGAGGTCAGGTACGATTTCATCAGGGAGGTACTTGAGGACAAGCGCATAGAGCTTGTCAAGGTTCATATAGATGATAACCCTGCAGATATGCTGACAAAGAGTCTACCTATTCAGTGGTTTGAGTATTGTCGTGTATTGATGGGCATTGGATAGTATGCTCACTAGTTGTTCTTTCTTAAAGGCACATTGTCCTTTAAGTGGGACATTGTGGGGGTTAAAGGTCACTGTGCCTTTACCCTGGTTATGTACAATACTCAAACACATATATAAATGAATGAAAAAGAAGATTAGGGTGGTTCTGCACCCACCAAAACTTGTGTAGCTCTCTGTTTCTCTCTCTCCCTCTTCCATTCTTGCTTCCATTGAGAGCACTCTCAGAGGCCTTTGCAATATTCTCAAGTCTCTAGCATTCTTGTGCCCTCTCTGCCTCTAATCTTTCCTTGACCTCACGGAACTCCGTCTCTGTAACTGGTGCATTAGTAGAGTCATGAATTTCCACCCACACAATTAAGATCGGATGCTCCAAAGTGTTTGCAGGTGCCAAATCTATGCACATATCCAACCCCTCTTTTGGGTAACCTAAGTTACTACTACTTTCCCAAGCGGAGAGTGCCCCCAATACTTCATCTTCTCTCAACTTTTTAATATATTGAATGTCAATCAATAATAAATATTCTCTATTTTCGATCAAAATATACGGAAGGGTTTCCATCAAAACCTCATCCGTCATACCTTCTTCCTCCTCTTTTTGCTCTCCTTCCTCCTCTTCCTCTTCTAGCTGTCCTATGGGGGCTGATGTCCTGCCTGCTTTGGGAACCACAACCAACTCTGTCGTCTTCTCTATTTCTACTGTGTGCTTTCCCTTGTCGAAAGTTACACGAGACCAATCTAGAGCAATGGTGGCTTCCACCACCACATTAGGATTCTCCTCAAAGTCCACATCTTGCCTTGCTGCTAGAAAAAGAGTTGACTCTACAGTGAATAATGGCGGTGTGTCTGTGTCCTCCATTTCCAAAATAATTACACAATAGGCTATTTCTAGGGATACAAAACGAGTTCCTATAGGACCCGCTTGCATATCCAACTCTTCATCCTTGGAAACCTTCTAAAACTTTTTGGACTAATGGATTTGCAAATTCTTTGCAACCTAAACTCGAAAGTGCTATCAGCCTGGTGATAGTCAATGAGGAGATTCACAGGAACCCACTGTACTCTATCTATGTCTAGCCGAATCAAGTAAGGCTTGATTTTCTACCTCACATAATCTACCACTCAAATGATGAGTAGAAGTGATGAAGTCATGGTATGCCTCACGGGGTGTGGCCATTGGAGGTTTTCGAAAGATGGCAAGTGCAGGCTGTAAGGCTGTCTAGGAGATGAGGACAATAAAGGCTATGTCATACCTAATGGCCCTTTATATAATTGACTTCAGTCTCTTTAAATACCTTAAAAGTCTAACTACAATTTAGGTAATAAAATGTTGGATAATGTAACATATTGGCCTAAATAATTTGCCATCATAATAATGGATTTTTTTTTTGAATTTAGGGGGCACTATGTTAGTACAAATGACATCACACTTAACAAAAACTATTACATTTAGTAAAAAACTATTACAAAACAGTTTTAAAACTTTTACATTTATTCAACTGCTATTACAACACACTTCAAAAACTATATCATATTTTCAAAACTATTACAACACACATCAAAAACTACTAATTTTACTAAGTATACTCATTGCCATGAGTACAAATTACATATTACATTTATTTAATACCAGTATGAATGGACAAGTTACAAGGAGGCTTCCATTTCTCCAGCATTGATGCTCCTTCGAGTTGCCTTCTTATTGTCTTCCCATTTAGTGTAAAGAAAAAATCACTATCATCAAAGGTGACAGCGATGTATTCTCGAACGTGCTTCAAGCTCCAACTACCTGTGACCTCAAGATATTGGATATCCCCATTGGGCATATGTACCTCTACCTCTTTGGTGTCCATTGCATCACAATCCATAGGTATCCATGTGCCATGATTATTTTTCCAATGTCTATAAGCTTATCTCATGTAGCAAATACTCCGCACTACTTGATATCTTATTACTATACTTTCTTTAGTAAGTATACATGGAAAATGGTCTCCCTTCTGCAAACCCTCCCTAACATCCCCAAATATTATCAAGAAATTCATTTTCTAGGCCTTTGCATACCCACATGGCCTTTGTCTTGTGAATGAAGATTGATTTGAAAAAATAAATGAATGTAATGGAGGGCATGAACCAACTAACACTCACAGATTTTGAACCAAAAGTAAACTTCATTGATGATTGAATATCTGATCTCATCTTCATTCTAAATGCATCTATAGAGAATGGATCAGGAAGAGGCCATTCTGGACTATCGAAGTTAGGGAGAGGAATAGAAGGTAGGCTTCCATGTGTGCCTTCTCTTCGAGGAACTTGGTAACATGAATTATAGAAAAAAATACTAGACTTTGTCAAGGAGGCAGCACTCCATCCTTAGAACATTAATTCCCCAATATTTGAATGGAAAGCTGGAAATATTCCCATGAGACTATCCAGAGGCTGGGTTTCAACTTTGGTAGAGGGAAAGATATCTACATAGAAAGAAATAAAAGATGTTAATGGGCCAATCAATCTATCTCTCTCACTCTCTACCTCTCTCTCACACACACTTCTCTCTCTCTCTCTTTCTCACACACACACACCTCTCTCTCTCTCTCTCTCTCTCTCTCCCCCTCACTCATAAATCTCTCCCCTCTACTATCTCCCCCTAACACCCCTCCATCTCTCTCTCTCTCCCTCCCCCCCTCCCCCTCTACTATCACCATAAGACACCCTCTCTCAAAATACATGCTCACATACAATCATTAGCATACAAAATTGAACTGAAAATGAAAAAAAGTTAATGTAAAAGAGAGATATAGTTTGATGGAAAGCAAGTTTGACTAGTAGGATCCAAGTTCATGTCTTGAGCCATGTACACATGGTGAACCTTCACCTTAAGTCCTTTTTTTGTATTACAAAACCCAACAATGCGACCCTTCCAATGCTTCTCTTTCTTTGCTCTATCCTTTCTAGAAACCTTGAATGGACCTATTGTAGATGGTTGCATTGTGACCCATGACATTAACCTAAACTCTTGAGGGATCCAAATATCACTGTTGTCCTTCAAAATGCGACACACACAAGATTGAATTGATAGCCTGTACCTGCAATGGCATTGGGTGAGCTGAATCCAACATCTTTAACTATGGATCATAGAGGTCCAGTGCATCCATTAGTGTTTTGAGACAACTGTTATGGGAATGAACGGCAACAAATTATAAAATTCATACTTCTACAAGTAAATGCGATATGGCTAACTTTTCAAGAGAAAACCTGAAAATCACATTTTAGAGAAAAAGTATAGGCAATGACTGACTTATAATTCTAAATCCTAGTGGATACCCTTTAAGGAGTTGAATGTATAGCATAGCTTTTGTTGTACATCTCTATGTACCAAACTCTAATGATTTCTGCAAGAGAAACAAATAACATGAGGGGATTAGATCAAGAGCGTGTAAATTTAATTTAAACAATCAAGACTTTGTCAAGAGAGGGTAGTAGTGACAAAGGTCAAGGAACATACTCTGATCAATATGGGAGGAGAATCATATCAACCACATCCAAATTACAAAGCTTTTAGTTGATGTCTTGTTATCTTTCAGCTTGAAAGATATAGCTAGATGAACTATATACACAAAGTGCTGAAGGCTCTGGTGGATCTGACTCTTCAAAAAACTACAAAAAATAACTTCACTTAGCTTATGAAAAAGTGAATGCTACAATGACGTAAACACAATTGACATAGAAAGATATACTTACTATAGAGATGCAAGCACGATTGTGCAAGTGACATGTTTTTCTTTCTATGCTAAAGCCATGATGCAGTCTTTTGTCATCGTAGCTCAGGTCATCATTCATAGTCTAGATAGCTACTCTGATCCTTGGTCCATCCTTGGTCCAAGTTGTAGGAGCTTCTGCTGAATTTGCATCATCCTCACTAACGTCTAGGATTACAAGATAGACACTATTTTTTTGACTCTTTACCTAAGGGACTCTTCATAGGCAACCTTGCCTTTGGTATGAAGTTGGTGGAACACCTCTATGACCTTGACTCCATCATCTTTAGGTTTCCTGGCTGGAGGTATCAACAAGATCTCTCTCATTTTGAGTTCATCCCAATCCTCTGTATTAAGGATCTTGTCATATCTATACTTGACCTTGACGAGTGTTTGGATGCCTTTCTTCATGATAGTGACCCTATTTGCATGTTCTGCTACCATCATGGTGTCCATGAAAAACTTTATGAGCCACTCTTCAACAGTTTCTTGGAGAGCAAGTAGTGCAGTCGTTTGCCATCTAAAGTTCACATGCCAGTTCATGCATATTGCCTTGACAAGCCTCTGGAATGGTGCCATGGGTACTGCATATCCTATGGATTTCTGAGCCTTCCTGATCTCCATTAGGATAGATTTGCTTTGGCTCAATATTTTCTCCCTGTTCCTTGCTAGCATGTGCACAGGCTTCCCCTTCTTTGAAAATTTAGAACTAGATAGAGCTGTGGCAGCTCGTGCAATGTCAGGTCCTTTTCCTTTCCTTCTAGTTGTTGCTTTGATTCTTGACGTAGTTGATTGTGTTCTTCTCCTGGAAAAAAACCCAAACATAATAAGGAAATCATCAACCCAAGAGTTTGCTTGAAAATGCAATATGGTGCAAAAATATAAAGAAAGGGTTGAAATTGCATTTTTTAGCAAATGTGTTTTGACATACCTTAGGAACACCCAGCATGCAAAAACTTTTCTAGAAAACGTGATATGGAGGAGAAAAATAAAGAACAAGATCAAATCGCATTTTTTAGCAAATTTATTGAAGCCTACTCTAATCAATCAGTTTGGACTCTACCATCCTCCTAAACCCTACAATGTAGATGAGATGTGCTCCAAAAAACAACTCATAGAGTGCCTTTGAGAGAAAGCTATGGAATGGTTATTTCACCTTAACAACAGGAAAAACTAATGACTTGTGACAGATTGCTTACCTATGATTGTGTGTACAGTTGGAGCTAGAGTTGGGGAGGTGTGAGATGGAGCTAAGGAGGTAGTGAGGTTGGAGCTAGTGAGGTAGTGAGGTTCGAGCTAGAGGTGGTGAGGTTGGAGGCAACTAAAACTAGAGATAGGGACGAAATGAAGGGTAACTCTACTTAGAGGGGGTTTTGTCTCAAAATCTGTGCAAAGAATGATGAGGAAATAATGCATAGATTCATCTTCTACCCTTGATTGTATACCTATGGGAGTACTTGGTGGTACCATTTCTTACACATTTGGTGCATGGACAACTTGTTGTTTATCAACATATGCAAGTGGATTCACGTCCTGGAAAGTGATTCTCCTCATTTCCACATCTCTCATGGGTGCCTTATGCATCTTCTTCTCATTGAAGGCTACATCATGGCTGCATATGATCTTCTTTGATTCTGGATCCCAGAGATGATAGCCCATCTCTCCACTTTCACCATAACCCAGAAAGATGCATTTCCTAGACTTAGGATCTAGCTTCTTTCGAAGCTCTTTTGGCACATGTGCATATGCCTCACCCAAATATACGCAAATAAGAGCAAGAGGGCTTCTTGCCACTCCATGCCTCTTCAGGAATACCACCATCCAAACTCTTACTAGGTGATCTATTGATCACGTGCACTGCAGTCTTCATTGCCTCAACCCAAAAACCACCAAAAAGACTTGCATTGGAAAGCATGCATTGCAACCTTTCTTGAATGGTACTGTTCATCTTTTTTGCAACTGGATTTTGCTCTGGAGTATGAGGGGATGTGAGCTCCCTCTTAATCCCACGTGTATCACAGAAATGCTGAAAGCCATGAGAGAGATACTCTCTACCATTGTCAGTCCATAGGCATTTAAGCATTCTACCTGACTGATACTCAACCAAGGCTATCCATTTTTGAAATACGTGAAACACATCACTATTCTGAGCTATAGCATAAGCCCACACTTTCCTAGTTGCATCATCAATGAATGTCACATAGTATTCAGCCCTGCCTAATGACCATGTAGGCATGGGACCACATATGTCTAAATGCACCAAATCAAGCTTTTCAAACTCTTTCTTTCCCCTTCTTTTATGGGCTGATTTAGTCTGCTTCCCATAGAGATAGTGCTCACAAAATCCAAAATCAGAGAAAATCAAATGTGGTACATAACCCAAACGGCATGAGAGTTTCATCCCATTTTGGCTCATATGGCCCAATCGACAATGCTGTAAAGAAGTGCTTGGCTGCTCGATTATTGCAACAACATGATCAAACACCTCTGATACATGTAAGGGATACAAAGTCCCACACTTGGCACCCCTAGCCAAAAGCATAGAGCCCTTCTGAATTTTCCAACTTCCAAAACCAAAGATGGTCTAAAAACTAGCATCATCTAGCTGACCTGTTGAAATGAGACTCTTGGTCAGCTTAGGCACATGTCTCACATTTTTCAAAATAAATGCAGACCCATTTGCAAAAGAAAACTTTGTCACCTACTCCCACTATGTCACATACATAGTCATTTCCAAGATGCACACAACCTATCTTTCCACTGTCATAAGTGGAGAACCATTCCCTATGGGGAGTAACATGGAATGAAGCACCAGAATCCAAAATCCAATCCTGGGAATATGCATCATCTGAAGTGGTAAGCAACTCTGCAGATGAACTAGACATGAAGAGAATGTCATTGTCACTATCATGTGTGACTTCATTGATCTCCTCGATATTCACTTTTCCTTTGTCCTCCCTCAGACTCTCTTTCTTCTGATAAGCACCCAATTTGCATTCTTGTTCTTATCCTTTTGCTCTCTTTTAAGCTTGTAGCAATCCTTTTTCATGTGGCCCTTCTTGCCACAATAGTGACACTCAATGTTCCGTGCCCTGGACTTGCTACAGGACTTCCCTCTTTCTTGAAACTTCCCCCTGGGCTATGATCTGCCCCTTTGCACATTTAAGGTTGCATCCTGCTTGTTGCCTTCCATTGACTTCTGTCTAATCTCCTTGGCCAACAAGCTACCAACCACATCATCAAAGTTCAATACTCCACTAGGTGCAGAGTTACTGATAGAAGTATGAAAAGTATCCCATGAGGATGGTAATGAGCATAAGAGAAATATTGCCCTCATTTTTTAATCGAAATTCAGCTTTTGAGCTTGAAGCTGGCTGAAAATGATATTAAATTCATTCAAGTGCAAAGCTATGGATACTCACTCCTTCATGTGTAGCTCAAACAATCTCTTCATGAGATAGACTTTGTTTGAGGTAGTCTCTTTCTCATATGTAGCACACACCTTTTTCCATAAAGCTTCCATAGTCTTTTCAACGACTACTGTGAAATAAACTGTCTCCCCAAGATAAAGATTAATGGTAGACTTTGCCAATGCATCCAACTCATTCCATTCATCTGTGGACATAGCTACAGGCTTAGCTGCAATCCATTGCAAGGGTTTTATCTGCTTCTTTTGAATAAGCACATCCCTTATGTGTTCTTTCCACAAAGAAAAGTTTGTCCCATCAAACTTTTTAATGCTGAAAAACTCCTTCTCAGACATGGAAGAGGATGCCATGATGCAAATAAAGAAAAATCCCATATGCTAGTGCCTGCAAGAGAGAATCACACCAAATACCAGGTGCACCCAAATGTGTATGCCACAATAGATTGAAATATTACCAAAACTCAAAGCTCAAAGCATCAAAAGATACAGCTTACTCAGATGCATGTACTATGCATCCATATGAGCAAATTTGGCCCAAAAGAAAATGCCAACTACAATGGCAATCCAAAATGCCAATAAGTGCCAAATGGCTCAAGCATAAACACCGTCCATGGGCATATGCATCAACAATATCTCATCCAAGAGAGCATAACACTCTCAGTGCATCAACTGCAATGTGTCAAAGCTCTCCCTCAGCATAAAATAGCATCCATGTGCAAAGCGTCCATAAAAAATGGCATCCCACAAGGCAATCTGGGCCTATCAGCGCATCAAATAAGGATCGCAATGCATCCAAATGGCCTATAAATCATCCGCTGCAACCCAATGCACACCATGAATGAGCGTACATGGCTCAAACTACAACCAGAGTGATTTGCATAAGGTATGCTCAAGAAATCATGGTCCCACGGCAATGACTGCTGCTGAAAATAGAACCTGAGATGCCTCAAAATATGGACACCATTGCATAATCGGACTCAGCAGGACAATCTACAAATATCTCTCTTCTGTTGGAACTCCAAAATCCCAACCGATGAGTGAGAAATGGAAATCAACACTTATTCACTGCCATGTGGCATAAATCTAAGGTTTCAAAACCTTAGAATGAAAAACGCATAATAGAGAGATGAAATCAAATACACAGAGATCTATAACTCTCAAAATACTCCACCAAATCGCACAAGAACTGATAGGTAGGGGTTTTTAGGCATCCGGAACGCAATGGGACAAGACAGTTTTGGAAACAAGTGACTATTCCAAAGGTTCCTTCAAGGTCTCTACACACTCAAATGCAAGTAAAGTCACCCACAAAGCTTCCCATAGAGCTTCTCCTTCCTCCCACAGAGCTGTTGAGCTTTCAGGCATTCATGCATGGTCAACTAGATCACCCGGGCTGTGATACCAATTGAGAGTGCTCTCAACGGAAGCAGAACGGAAGAGGGAGAGAGAGAAATAGAGAGCAACACAAGTTTTTAGTGGGTGCAGAACACCCTAATCCTCTTTTTCATTCATTTATATATGTGTTTAAGTATTGTACATAACCGGGGTAAAGGCACAGTGACATTTAACCCCCACAGGAACACTCATAACCGGCGCAGACACAGGGCGGAGAGAGAGAGAGAGAGAGAGTTTAAGATAATATATATATATATATATATATATATATTATTATTATTATACATGTATAAATTTTTATTGTTATATATATTATATATATACAATATAATATAACATATATTTTTATAGTAATATTATATATATATATATTATTTTATATAAATCTTCATTACTATAAATATTATTTATTATTATTATTATTATTATTATATATAACTTTTTATAGAGACAGAGAGAGAGAATATGAATATGTATACAATAAAAAATTATATTATCTTATATATATGAATATGTATATATATTTATTATTATAACTGTGTAAATCTTTATTATTATAAACATTATATATATACATAACTTTTTATGTCATTTTCATTTATTTTTTTTGTAGGCCTTAGAGAGAGAGTTTATCAGATGATAAAAAATATATATTATATATTATGTAGATGTATACAATATTATATATTTATATATTTATTTATTTAATGTATGTATTTATATTTATACATGTATAAATCTTTATTGTTATATAAATATTATAAAATATTGTGTGTGTGTGTGTGTGTGTGTATAAAATATAACTTTTTTTGTACTTTTCATATCTTTTTGTAGGCCTGAGAGAGAGAGAGAGAGAGAGAGAGAGAGAGAATATAAGATGATATATAATATAAATTATATATTATGTATATGTCTACAATATATAATATATTATATTACATATATATATATATAATTATACATGTATAAATCTTTAATGTTTTAAATATTATATAATATTATATATATATATATATTAAATGTGTATATATACAATATATAATTTAATTTAATAAATATAAATTTATATAATTTTTATTGTTATAAATATTATATAATATTTTATATACATACACACACACACACACACACATATAATAACTTTTTATGTAATTTCATTTCTTTTTGTAGGCATTAGGGAAGGGGGGAGAGAGAGAGAGAGAGAGAGAGAGAGAGAGAGACAGAGAGACAGAGAGAGAGAGAGAGAATATATAAGATGATATATATTATATATTATATATTATGCATATGTATACGATATATAAATAGATATATATAATATATATTATTATATATATATACAATATAGAATAACATATATTTTATAATAGTTTTATATAAATAGATATATATATATATATATTATATAACTCTTTGTGTAATTTTCATTTCTTTTTGTAGGCTTTAGAGAGAGAGAGAGAGAGAGAGAGAGAGAGGGGGGTTCACCTAACTTTAATGTACCACATGCATTCAAAAGGAGGGGTATTTTAATTTAACTTTTTGGAAACTTTTAATAGGTTTACAATAACAAGAGGGGTTTTTTAATTTAACTTTAGAAAAAAATCACTTAGTTCATAAGTAAAGAGGGGTGTTTTTATTGGGGGGGGAAATTTTAGTCGAGGGGTTTTTTTAATACCCCTTGAATGCACATGATACATAGGCATCTTAAGTAGTGCACCCTCCGAGAGAGAGAGAGAGAGGGGCGGGGGGTACCGATTATACAATCAAGATATTGGTTAAAATTGGGAAAGTGGTGGAGTTTGTAATGTTCAACATTGGAAACATTGTTATGGTCATTGATCATTATAACAAAAGAAGAATTGGTGTCATCAAGCGTCATGAGAAGCATAAGGCAACTTTTGAAATAACTTATGTGCAAGACATAATTGGACAAGTGTTCCCCACTTGATTGGGTAATGTGTTTATAGTTTCTTTGTTCCTCTATGAAATTTTAAATCAAAAGATGTCAAATGAAGCCTATGTTTTTACATTGGGTCACCTAAGCTACAACATAAGGTTGGAACTTGAATGTAAAGCCCTGTCATACATGCTTTGGATGTCTTGGCAATAGCCTTTGATCATCATCTTTGGATTCTCTGCAAGTCTCTAGATCCTATCATGTTGAGAAATTACCCAGCAATCATGTGTAAGTTTGTGGGAGATCACATGCCTTAATTTTTAGAGGAGGAGAGAACAAAGGTTTAATATTCAGTGGGTTTTAGAATATATATATATTATATAATATTAGAGAGAGAGAGAGAGAGGGACACACACACACACACACACACACATGCATACAAAGAGAGAGACAGAGGGAGAGAGATAGAGAGAGACACACAAATAATCTCTTTCTCTCTCTCTCTCTCTCTCTCTCTCTCTCTCTCTCTTATAAACTCTCTCTCTCTCTCCCTCTCTTTGTATGTGTGTGTGTGTGTGTGTGTGTGTGTGTGTGTAGAAGTTTGGTTTAATGAAAGATGACTGAAAATTCTTGAATATTACTCTGTGTGCGCACATGTTGGTATGTATGTATATGTTTTTCACAAATTTTTAGAAAATTCCTCAAAGTTTAAGATTTATAAATGAAACCTTAAATCTTATTAAGCTCAATCTATGACGCAACCTTGAGACTCGAAGGAGCGGGTCTCTAGACCGCCGTCATAGACATGTCAGGTTACTGGTCATAGTAATAGTGATTGAACTCTATATATTTTAAATATTACATTAAAATTGGCTCCTTTAAGGTTCCTTTAAATCATCCCACTATTGAAAAGAAACGTGCACCCACCTACTAGGGTTTCCTTTAAATTGACATCCTTTAGTGAAAAGCAACTTGCAACCACCTACATGTAGCCTATTTTAATTCAAAAAGCATATTAATGTCTCCATCGATCCCCATATATTATCATTCTATACTAATATAATCAAGTGATTTATCCATTCAAAAGTTATTTGAATAATGTAGACTAAGTATGAGTGTAGTAGTATACAAGGCAAATTGTTTCTTATTTCTAGTGCATAAATGGGGGGATGGCCTCTCCTCCTAATGTGTATAAAATAATAATCTATAATTCGTCTGTTGAAACAAGAACTTTGATTTATTTCAACAAAATACTAAAGAATGCATTATCCATATGATATGTTTAATCCTAACGAGCAATATATTCAAACTGAATTTTATTTGATCTCTAACTAGAAATTTCTAGCTAGAGACAATGTGAGAAATGGAAAATAACTATGACTCTATAAACTTCAAATATACAAGAACTTGAAAGGGAGAAACATACAAGAAATGTCTTTTCCAAGTGGTACATACAAACACTTTATTGATATTTAGTATTGTTGTGATCCTTTATGTTATGCATCCTTTATATATGCTAGATATATGTTCCTTTAACAATAAAAGCATTATTATTTATAAATCATGTCCACATCATCCATGACGTTTGATAACTTCCTATGGATGCATGCTTTCTTAATTGGGCTTCTTGATTGTAGATTTATAGCTATTGATATTTTGAAAGATTTCATGTTATCATCTTATTGGTAAATTTATAACAATATATAGATTATGAGAAAGAGATTTAGTTATTGATATTGACAAATCTTTACTAATAATACGGGCTAATTTAGTTTATCATATTGGAAAAGGTAGAGAAGAGGGAGAGAAGATATCTTTCATCAAATACAATTCATAGATGTCATGATGCCATGGCAATGGGGCTAAAGTTGTTCTTAGACGAAGCAAATCCTCCTAAATTCTGCGTGTGTGTTGCTATGATATGAATAAATGAATGGCAAAATTTACCACTAGAAGACCTTTCAAACCTTTGTTTGTCATTGTTTGCTATACATTCACATACCCAAGAAATACAAGAGAAATACATACAATACAAAATTGTGACTCTTACGTTGCACACCATGTTCAAAAGTACCTAGATCCTTGGAGCACAAATAACCCATAGCCATTGAAGATTAAGATTCTATAGCCAATATGTCCACCCACATTTTAAAAAATATTAAATCCATCAAAATGATGTGTGAAGACAAGATTGATTTATCTACTTTCTTTTCTTTTATGTCATGACAAATCTTTCATCCATTGATTAGGTTATGGGTACTAGGAGAGATTGGTGTACAAAGGCATAAAGTAAAGTTTATACTTTCCTTTTGCTTTTATTGTTTGGGTTTTCCTCCAAAAGTAGGTGATTTTTCTTTTCTTGAAAACTATGATTGTACTTTTCCTAAAAATCTAATGATGTTTCTTATTACAGCTTTTCAATCATAGATTCATTCAAAGTCTTAAAGTTGAAATCTTCCTCTACACACGTAGAAAATCATAGCCCCTTGCATCTTTCCCATCTTGCCTGTTGCCTGGCATGTATGTCTGTGCAAGTGAGCACACGTGCACATGCACGCGTGCATGTCTATGCATGCATGCATGTGTGCATCATATATGTGTGCATGTGTGTGTGTGTGTACATGCACATGTGTGCATGCACGTACACATGTGTACATGCATGTGTGCACTTTTCACATGCATGGTATATACAATTGAAATGTTTGAAAACTTAGCTCCGTTGCATAATTCTATTTAGACTTTAAGTAGTCCCTTATTACCCATGATCAATATGAACAAATTCAAACAACTATTATTATATTGCTTTGAAACAAAGCTCATTCATAGGTTCATTTAGTCATGCACTCATGATGCATTAAGTTTCTTGTGCTACAATGCTTCATTTTTTACCACACTACCTAGACGATGAAAGATGTGCACATTTGCTTTGAAGGGAATGAAGGGAGGAAGAATTTACCAAAGGACTATGGATTTTCATAGAAAAGTTATACTTTGTCTACATCTAATAAAAAAGAAAGTCTTAATTATTGGAAAGGAGAGGGTATGTCATACTACTTTAAAGTGGTGGAAGAAATCGATAGAATTGGACACTCACAAAGATGTGCCCCTTTATTGCACCTTTGATTGATTTTGACTTCAGACACATCTTATTTTCCTCTCGTGGGCCTCCATACTTGACAAAATTAAGGTAATTGTTACATTTGGGCATCTAAAAAACCACAGCTTGAGATAAAGTTCTCAGAATGGAGTAAGAAATTGTAGTAATATTTTCCACAAAGTGAAGTTAATTTCTCACAAAATAATTATACAATAGACCTATGTAGTAAAAGCAATAGACTATAGACAGTGGAGCCTTGGAGCAATTCAACAATGCAAGTTTTTGTAGAATATGTGGTAGCTACATACTAGAATGAAAGAGAGCTTACAATCACATATTATTGAAAAAGTGCAAACATAGAAGCAATAATACTTAAGAAAAACATAGGATAATCATGCCAATATTGTTGTTCTTGTAGTAGAGCAAATGTTGAAGGTTGGTGCTCTATAGAGTGAAGAATCAAGAAAGACAATTTGAAGTGACATGAGTGCTACCAATAACTTCTTGGGAAATGGGCTTTTGTTTTTTAGTATACAAAACAAGTTATTTGGCATTGTTAAGCATCATTCGTGGTGGAGCCATAATGTTTTCAATAGATGGAAACATACTCTATAGTTGCTATTAAAAAGCCATCTATTGTGCTAGATTGAGCTTGATTGTTGAGAATAAAATGGCGTAAGCATAAGTGGGTTTGGAGTTCAGACTCTATTTTGGACCTTCATGAATGGTTTGCAGCAGCAGCAACAGCGAGTGAAAAATGCCTCCTCTTGCTATTTTCATTCAATGGAGTTGGAGAGGAAAGAGACTGCCATATGGGATTTGAAGCAGGTAGCCACTGCCATTTTTGGTGCCCCGTGACTTGAAGCTAGGTTCCCCTGCATGGGGACCAACTCTTAGGACCAATGTGGTAACAGCCGATGCCTTTATTTTCTTCTTTTTTTCCGGTTGTACTCAAGTTGAAAGTGCCAATAGTGCCCCCATATGGGGTGAGAATCTTGAGCTACCTTGGGGATTGACCTCAAGACTGGGACATACACACCCATAAGTTCTAGCCACGCTCTTGGCAAGGCCCATGAAAAGTTTGATGACCTGAGGAAACTATCTACACACCCACCAAAGCGTCTATCATGGACAGTGAGAGTAGACACAGAGATGGAGATGGAGATGACAACCATTCTTAGAATACAAAGCCATAATGTTGTATAGGAATCATAATCAAGCTGAAGGAAAAGGGGAAGCTTATTGGTCTTCTCCAAATTTGATTGATTTGTCTCTTTTAGCCATTTTCATCTTAACATTGTTATGACATAGTTTGACTCTTCATAGTAATATTGATTGAACTTCTCTAAGATTTTGCATATTTTAAGTATTGCATTACAATTGGCTCCTTTGGGGTTCCTTTAAATCATTCCACTATTGAAAAGAAACGTGCACCCACCTATATGGTTTTCTTTTAAATCATACTTTATTGAAAAGCAACTTGCAACCACCTACATGTAGTCGAAAAACATATTAATGTCTCCATCCATCCCCATACATGCTATACTAATATAATCAAGTGATTTATCCATTCAAAAGTTCTTTGAATAATGTAGTACTCAAATAATTGAATTTAGTCATAATTTGAAGAGATGAAATATTTATTTTAATCACATATAAAGGTAGATCATCTCACTCTTGAGTTCATATCATATGTATAATGTATCTTTAGTATTTTGTTGAAATAAATCAAAGTTCTTGTTTCAACACACTAATTATAAATGATTATTTTATACACATTAAGAGGAGGCCATCCCCCCATTTATGCACTTGAAATAAGAAACAATTTGCCTTGTATACACAAAATGTATGCTTCAAAAAAGAGAATTTTATTTGATCTATAACTAGAAATATCTAGCTAGAGACAACGTGGGAAATAACAAATAACTATGACTCTATAAACCTTAAATATACAAGAATTTGAAAGGGAGAAACATACAAGAAATGTCTTTTCCAAGTGGGACATACAAACACTTTATTGATATTTAGTACTGTTGTGATCCTTTATGTTATGCATCCTTTACATATGCTAGATATATGTTCCTTTAACAATAAAAGCATTATTATTTATAAAGCATGTCCATATCATCCATGACGTTTGATGACTTCCTATGGACGCATGCTTTGTTAAGTGGGCTTCTTGATGGTAGATATATAGCTACTAATATTTTGAATGATATCATGTTACCATCATATTGGTAAACTTATAATAAGATTATGAGAAAGAGATTTACTTATTGATATTGGCAAATCTTTACCAACAAGTTGGGCTAATTTAGTTTATCATATTGGAAAAGGTAAATAGATCTTTCAGCAAATACAATTGCTATGTATCCATGATCAATATGAACATATTCAAACAACTATTATTATATTGCTTTGAAACAAAGTTCATTCATAGGTTCATTTGGTGATGGACTCATGATGCATTAAGTTTCTTATGCTACAATGCTTCATTTTTTACCACTACCTAGACGATGAAAGATGTGCACATTTGCTTTGAAGGGAATGAAAGGAGGAAGACTTTACCAAAGGATTATGGATTTTCATAAAAAATCTATAATTTGTCTACATCTAATAAAAAGTAGTCTTAATTATATGAGAGAGTTTGTCATAGTACTTTAAAGTGGTGGAAGAAATTGATAGA
Organism: Dipteris shenzhenensis; assembly: GCF_047967505.1. Lineage (NCBI taxonomy): Eukaryota > Viridiplantae > Streptophyta > Polypodiopsida > Gleicheniales > Dipteridaceae > Dipteris > Dipteris shenzhenensis. The sequence continues at coordinate 48,085,347 of NC_141618.1, forward strand.
ATTGGACACTTACAAAGATGTATTGGGCACATATAGTTCCAAGTAATGCCCCTCTATTGCACCTCTGATTGATTTTGACTTTAGACACATCTTATTTTCCTCTCGTAAGCCTCCATATTTGACAAAATTAAGGTAATTGTTACATTTGGGCATCTAAAAAACCAGAATGGAGTAGGAAATTGTAGTGGGATTTGCCACAAAGTGAAGTTAATTTCTCACAAAATAATTATATAGTAGACCAAAATGTGGTAGCTACATACGAGAATGAAAGAGAGCTTACAATAGTATATTACAACATAAAAGCAATAATACATTGGATAAACACGTCAATAATATTGTTCTTGTAGTAGAGCAAATGTTGAAGGTTGTTGCTCTATAGATTGAAGAATCAAGAAAGACAATTTGAAGTGATTCTCATGAGTGCTCACAATAACTTCTTGGGAAATGGGCTTTTCGCTTTTAGTGGAAAGTAAAATACAAAGCAAGATATTTGGCATTGTTAAGCATCATTATTGGTGGAGCATTGATGTTTTTAATAGATGGAAACATACTCTATAACTGCTATTAAAAAGGCATTATTGTGTGGCATAAACATATCTGGGTTTGGAGTTTTCCTTATTTTGGACCTTCATAAATGGTCTGCAGTAGCGAGTGAAAGACGCCTCCTCTTGCTATTTTCATTCAGCGGAGTTGGAGAGGAGACCACTGCCATATGGGATTTGAAGCGGGTAGCCACCCCATTTTTGGCGCCCCGTGATTTGAAGCCAGGCCCTCTGCATGGGGACCACCAATGTGGTAAGGCCGATGCCTTTCTTTTTTTTCTTTTTCCCGTTGTACTGAAATTGAAAGTGCCAATAGTGCCGTGAGAATCTTGAGTTGCCTTGCGTTGACAGGCACATACACACGCACAAGTTTTAGCTTGAACTCAGGACCTGCACATACACACCCACGAGTTTTAGCCGCGTTCTTGGCTGAAAAGTTTCATGAGCTGAGGAGAAAGTATCTACCCTCAAAGCATCTATCATGGACAGTGAGAGTGAGAGAGAAGGAGACACACAATGGAGATAGAGATGGAGATGGAGATGGAAATGGAGATGACAATTTACATAATAGATGACCAGGCTAAATCTTTGAATTCATTTTATAAGTCTTCAACGAGAAACGAGAAAACTCTTCCGGAAGCAATTAAGTAAACGTGGAACGCTTTCTCGACTCAATTAGCATTTGCTTCGCACCACATTGGTAATTCGTGGAACGAGTAAACGAGCGGCTGAGAGGTGCTGTGAAGAAGCGATAGATTCAGTCGCGGGGAATGTAGCGTCTTGTTGATGGGTAACGAGGGAGAGTGAGAGAAGGGACGGAGAGAGAAAGAGACATAAAGAAAGTTGGAGAGAAAGGAGATGTAGAAGGTGGGAGAGAAGGGATGGGTGCGAGAGACGCGGACGGAGAGAGTTTGATTGCAGGTGTGAGGTCGAGGGCTATTAGTGAGAAGTGTGCCGTCTTGTTGATAGGTATGGCGCACGGCGAGCGAGCGCGCGAGCGAGAGAGAGAGAGAGAGAGAGAGAGAGAGAGAGAGAGGTGAAGCCGAAGGCAATATGAAAGAGCATTGCCCTTAGGGAGAGGACCCTTCACAGATAGTCCTCAATTTCTTGAAAAATGGAGCAAGGAAATAAACGATAGTGTGAAGTATAGACTATGGTACCCGGTTGATGCGGAGTTATTAGAGGGGAGACCTTGGTGAGGAGCTAACCGTGTGAGGAGGAATCGTGTGGACGGAAGAGTAATAATAAGACGAAGAAGAAGAGGAAGAAGGGCCGGGATTGGTGGGTTTTTGGAATCATCCAGGCAAGGAGCAGCAACAATCTGGGTTTTTGTACGAATGCGCTTAGAAAGAATCCCCGGGATTGGGGGACGGGCCTGCAACAGAGAGAACTTGGGACAACAAGTCTGAGAAGATATGAATTCCGGCGGCGAAGCGATGCGTTTCCCCACATCCAAAGTTGCTCGGATTATTAACGAAAGCATCAAAGATGTCGGACAGGCCGCTCAGGAGGCAGGGGCCTGTTGCCTTACAACAGATATCCCCGAGTCATCTTCTGCAGATGAATACCAGATAGACGATGGGTGGTTGATCGCCGCCAATCTACTGTTCGTCGGCCCCAAGATTGGAGAGGGAGCGCATGGCAAGATATATGAGGGCAAGTGCGTACAATTCTTCTCCAGAACACATAGAATCATTGAGACTCAAATCTGTTGGTCCAGACCTGTCATTTAGATAGACATCGAATAAGTCACTGATCAGAACCCAAAAGCTTCTTATGACTGAATTCTGGCCATATACCACACAATTACCAATGGATAATGAACTTGAGAGATCTACTAACAAACCCGTGAACGATTCGCAAATCAGCATGGCGGCTCATTGTGTAGTTGCTTAAAAATTGAGCACTTACCATTCATCTCTTACATACTTGTAGGTACCACGATGAAGAAGTTGCCATTAAAATCATCCAGCCTGGGGAGACACCGAAGGAAGTGGCCAAGCGACAATCACGCTTCGGCAGAGAAATAGCATTGCTGCAAAGAGTGCAGCACAAGAATTTGATCAAAGTATTCTTCTTGCGGACTAGCCCTTCCTTCTGCAATCCTTAAGCACGCCATCAACTAAAGAATGAGATCGTGCATGAAAGCAGAGAGAATCTTTTTTTGAACTACATATGGCACATTTGGCGCGCATAACTTTAAATGACACATATATGCCTAGAGTGGGCTGAGTGGTCTGCTTCCTAATTTGGCACAGTACCTAGACTCTTATAATTAGTCTAATAACTTGGTTCTAATCACTTTCTTGTAAAGCATACCTTCAGCTGTTTATTAGCCTGTCAATGGCTACCAGTGTGTTCTAGAATAGGCAATTTCTGTCTTAATTCATCACGAGTTTTCAACAGGACCCATGTTCCTAGCAGAGTCCACTATTTTCAAACGTGCCCTCCTGCTGTAACTTATTCCTCATTTGTTTAATTTTTGCAAAATATCTTTTTTCTAATCAAATATTTACTTCTTATCTTTTGCTATACATCTAGTACATGCCTGTGCTTTCAAAAAGATAAAATCTTTCACAACAAAGTAATTATGGGTGGATAGAGTCCTTATCTATTTGTTGACACCCGCGTCTATGACGAAAAATGTTTTGAATCTTTGCACCATTTTCATCAATTCATTAACAAAAACTTGTAAGGTGCTCCAAAACCTCAGAGATGGAATTAGCCAGGTTGAGTTAAACTTTTCTTTTCAAAAGGGTGTACGAATTGCTACAAAGGCTTTGGCAGTGGTCCATCTGAAGTCGCAACTCACTGATATGATTCCATTGAACAGTTCATAGGAGCATGCAAGAAACCAGCAATGGTGGTAGTCACAGAGCTTCTGAGAGGTGGATCTCTTCGCAAGCATTTGATGAGCATAAGGCCTGGTCGCCTGGACCTTCAGTTGGCTGTTAGTTATGCCTTGGATATTGCACAAGCCATGGATTGCCTTCACAACTACAGTATCATCCATCGTGATCTCAAACCAGGTATGTCGCTCTTCTATCAGAGCTATGCCCACATAATCATTGAATGTCTACAAGTTCTTTTACATGAATCTGTCCAAACATAGAATCCACAACTGTGCAGATGGGTGAAGCTTTCAGCTAGTGACCATGGGCTCAACGCTATACAGTGATTTCATGTGGAGGTATTGATAATATTTGATAATTCAGTAGCCGATGAAACAAAGATTGGTGCTATTCCAAAATGAAAGAATAAGGGTCTAAAAACTTGCTCAGCTCATAGTCTGGATGTTCTTGTTAGAGGTCAACATCTCCTGATGTCACCTAGAGAAAGGGCCTTGCTTGTGGGTGTGCCCGCCCAATGAGTGAGCGTAGCGTAGAGATGGAGAGCCTTTGTTGTGGTGTGCCCGCCCCCCGTGAGAGTAGGTTAGAGTGGCTATCCGGCCTCTTGCGCATTGCCACGGAGGTCATGGAGTTTGCCAGGCGGGGTACGGAGGTGTGTGGGCAGATGTGCCTTCTGGGGCTGTCCTTTAGGTGCCTCTGAGAGCCCCATTTATGGGCTGTGGAGCAGAGGGTGGGTCCACCTTGCTGGCTTCAGCCCTCCATGGGCTGGGGGGGCTTGAGCCCTATACATAGGGCAGTGTGCAGCCCCTTAGCTGGCCAACTCGGAGGCTGGGGGGCTAGATATAGGCTCCCCACATGAGCATTCATCACTTCAGTGCGGTGCCTGGCAGAGGTGCAGAGCCAGCCCACAGTATCACTCGAGGAGCAGGGTAGTGGAGCAGTTCATCCACTCCCTTGTGCTCCCATTCTCTTGGTTGTTGAGCTGTTGGTCTGAGCTCTCGAGCAGCCCATTGGTTCCGAGGCTTTTCCCTAGTTGTAGTGGGGTTTTCTCCAGCGATCACTTGCAGTTCTCCTGTGCCTTTCTCTCCTTTCTCTCCTCAGTGTGGTGTGTGTGTGAGTCTCTCTCTCTCTCTCTCCCCCCCCACATTCATTTCCGCTGCACTTGTCACATGGTATCAGAGCCACAGTTGGCTTGAGACCCAAGGAGCGGAGGGAGTGTTGAGCCAACACACAGAGCGGAGTATTAGGGTGCTGTTCGGAGGTGTCTTATAGGAGGAGCGTGTGCAAGGAGGGGACTGTTCGGATGGCCAGCAAAGGGGTGACTTTGAAGTGTGTTTTCAAATCAGAGAGGAGGTGTTCCCGAGGGACGGAAAGCGAGGTGTGAAGGTATATTGGGCTGTCAGCCCCTTCATCCTCTCCTTCAGCCTTCTCCTTTCTTCAACCTTCAGTTCCCTCTATCCCATCCACCTTCTCTTTCAGTTCATCGTCCTTTTCACTCTGACATGGCAACTTTGATCGAGATGGCAGAGAACAAGACTAGAATTCCAGTGTTGCCTACGTTCCAGGTTGACCAGCAGTTGGATGGGCTCGATAACAGCGTCTGGCAGGTGATGATGGAGTCTGTGTTACAGCCATACAACTTGGCAGATTTCATCTTGATAGCTGTCGCCTGACCAGATCTCCTGGCGAAGGACCTTGGCACCGTGGAGCAGCAAGAGGCCGAGACCCTGTCTCGACTCTGGGACCATGTTAATGCCAGGGTAAGATCATTTATATTTCTTAATTGTACTCCTCAGGTGATTAATTATGTGAAGCACATGATAGTGGCCAAAAGTATATGGGAGCATTTGGCGTCTATGTATAACTGAACCTCTCCCATGAAGAGGGTCTCACTGGAGGTCCAGATGAGGTTGTTGGATCCCAAGAAGTCTTTTGTCGATGTCAACAAGTTACAGGAACTTAAGCAGGAGATCCTCCAAGCAGGGAATCAGATTTCATCAGAGGACATGGCCATAACTCTTTTGTCCCAGTTATCCTCTCAATATGGGGCCTTCTATTCGTCCTTGATCACCAGTGGTAGGGTGAATGAGTTGATTTGGGAGGAATTGGTCCCCTTGGTGCTTGACCAAAAGGAGCGCTTCGTCGATCATACCTACGACAGTCAGCCTGAGGCTTTGACAGCTGATCAGAAAGGCAGAAAACAGTTGGCAGCTGAGGAACATGAAGCTCTCAAGGCATCCCGTATGTGGCATCAATGTCCCCAATTGAATGCAGAGGGATCCAGTAACGGGGTGGCCAATAGTGTGATTGTTGTAACCATGTATACTCCAGCCTTTTAGTAGCACTTGGTAGGAGCTGCCAGCAGGCTTTCTGGATCTAGATGGAGGATTGCTTGCTTGTTTGCGGCAGCTGGACCTGCCGATCAGGTGCACCAAGCAGGGAGTCATTTATCGAGGCAGGCTTTCAGGCAGACCTCGAGCCACAAGGAGTTGTTCCCACTGACTCAAGTGGTAGTATGTTACTAGTTTGTATTTTGTTTGGACAATGTGACCTAGCAAATCCAAAGGGGGTCTCCCAATGTCCTGTTGGAGCAATCATCTGATGTTGCTGGAGATATGGATGGGTCAGTAGATTGCCAGTGCGGGAACCCTAATACAGTTGATTGATCCTTGTGAGCTGTTGTATGCCCGTTGCCATTGGAGCATTGAAGTTCATCAATCTGGTGACAATGTACCAGTTTGGACTTGAGAGGGGGCTTTGGAGGGGGCTATCTAGCAATGTGATACAAGTGCCCATGCAAGGAAGCATACATTGCACCGGTGGCAGTATCAGTCGGATTATTGTTCCAGAATCGCATCTGTTCGAGTTGGGTTGTTGTACCAGATGACCCAGTGTATCAGTTTCAGACCAGAGTGATCCTAGCACCAGTGGCCTGGGAGCAACAGTTCCAAGTTTCTAGTGATTGTGTTGAGGCGGTTCGTGCCAAGAGGGGGCTTCTTCGACAGTACCTGTGGCGGTCTTTAGCGGTGGAGCATCACACGAGAGCATCACACGAGAGATTCCTCCAGTTGTTTCAGCGTCTCTATTCCATCGAGGAGCTGAGAGGGGGTGTTAGAGGTCAACATCTCCATGTCACCTAGAGAGAGGGCCTTGCTTGTGAGTGTGCCCGCCCAGTGAGTGAGGGTAGCGTTGAGAGTGAGGGCCTGTGTTGTGGGTGTGCCCCCCCCCGCGTAAGAGTAGGTTAAAGCGGCTGTCCAAGGCCTCTTGCGCGTTGCCACGGAGGTCATGGTGTTTTCCAGGCAGGGTCCTTCAGGAGCCTCTTAGAGCCCCATTTATGGGCTGTGGAATAGAGGTGGGGTCGGCCACCTTCAGCCCTCCATGGGCTGGGGGGGCTTGAGCCCTATACATAGGGCAGTATGCAGCCCTTTAGGCTGGTCGGCCCACCTAGGCCAGGTCGGCCTGTTTGGAGCAGGGGCTCAGCCTTGTGCAGCCCTATAGAGGAGGCTGTAAGGATCGGCCCTCTAGGGATGTGGGTTGGTTGGTCCATGTAGGCAGCTGGTGGGCGTTGCCTCTTGCTGGCCAACTAGGAGGCTGGGGGGCTATATATAGGCCCCCCCCCCACATGAGCATTCATCACTTCAGTGCAGTGCCTGGCAGAGGTGCAGAGCCAGCCCACAATAGCACTTGAGGAGCATGGTAGTGGAGAGCAGTTCATCCACTCCCTTGTGCTCCCATTCTCTTGGTTGTTGAGCTGTTGGTCTGAGCTCTCAAGCAGCCTGTTGGTTCCAAGGTTTCCCCCCAGTTGTAGCGGGGTTTTCTCCAGAGATCACTTGCAGTTCTCCTATGCCTTTCTCTCCTTTTTCTCCTTCTCAGTGTGGTGTGTGTGTGAGGCATGCTCTCTCTCTCTCTCTCTCCCATTCATCCCCTCCAGTATTTCCTCTCTGAAAAGCCAAATCCATTGGAAATAAGAAGAATAGTGGATCTCAATTTTCTGCGCATATGGGAAAACAAACAAAGTTAGTGGGCCGCTACTTTGGACAAGATTACAATAGGATTGGTAGCTTAAACAGCCTGTTGCCAAGGCAAGTCACTCCTTACTGGATAGTGTGCTTTGGCAACATAAGGCTACTTGCTATCTCTTACATCCAATGAGCAGATGATATTCAAATAAAATGACCAACGTTGCATACTAACAGTACATATGGCATCTGGCATTGTGTAGCTGTAAACCAACAAAAAGGCATCAAAACGCCTTGAGTTTTGACTCTTGGGCCATGGCGATCACATGCTATTCGCGTGAGTCGTGACATGGACGAGGTTTTCAAGTGGATCATTGCAAACGCATCTCCCTGTATAGCCATGACCCACGTTGAAGGTTCCACTTTGAATATCTACCATTGACTATTCAATTTTTAACACGTTAAAACTCACACTGAGCCTTCTAATCTCATAATTTGAAATTCAAAACTGTGGTGACCCATGTCACAACCTCCATGAATCGTCCCAAATTTAATACGTGATGAGTGTATTCACTAACAATTCATAATAGAAGACTGAGATACATTAAACAAGTGGGAAGACAATTTTCAAGACTTATCATTCTGCGAAATACATACATGCATACATATATATATATATATGTATGTATGTATGTATGTATGTATGTATGTGTATCTATATATATATATATATATATATATATATATGATATATGAATTTTGTGTGGACAGCTTATTATTAGGAGATCCTAGTGAATAAGGCGTCACTGAAGCAGTCTCTGCCTTCTCTCTTCATTCCGAGCCACCTCCCCTCCTCTTGTTTCCTGCCCACCCTAACTTCTCTTCTTACCCGCTCTTTCACAAGAGCAAGCTTTCCAGAGATGGCAAGTCTACGTGAGATGGCTGAGAAGCCAGCTGTTTTACCCACATTTGGAACAGACCGTTAGTTGAATGGAAATACTTACAAAGAGTTGAGAGTGATGATGGAGTCAGTATCGCAATCATACGACTTGGCCAATTTTATTCTTGTTGGAGTTGTAAGGCCGTATCCGGAGGAGGAGAATCTTGGAATCATGTATCGGAAGGCGTGGTACAATTATGGGATTGATTCAATGCTCTAGTCCATCCCTTTATCTTCCTAAATTGTAACTCCCAGGGTGATAAAGCATGTGAAGCACATGACGCTGGTCAGAAGTAGTTGGGAGTATTTGGCGTATGTCTACAAGAGGATGGTCCCCAATGAAGCGTGTCTTCTTGGAAGTACAAATGCAATTGTTTAACCCCGCAAAGGCAGCTACAAGTCTTCTTTCTCTCGCATACTCCTGTCTTTCTTCAAAATTCTCTTCTTCTTCTTCTTTCTCAGGCTCCTATTCCAGCATTTTCTCAGCACCTCTAAATCCAAATATGTTAGAGAATATAGGCTTGTACCATAAAGCTTGCTAGACCTCCCAAACAGCAGAACAATGAACAACAATGGGAGAATCTTGAACCAAACAAAAACACTTCTAAATCCAAATTTATACAACATGTGTGCATAAGAAACACTCTCATAAAAGACACCTAGATCTGAGATTGTTAACTGTAGCAAATACAGCGAGATATATTGCACCAAAAGGTGGTTCATTTACTGCAGAAGTAGACAAAAGTGTTTAATACAACAAATTGTACTAGGCTGTCTTGTCCTTTTCTTGTAGGTGTTTCTTTCCACAATTGATCTTGTTCCTTCCGGTACTTTCTTTGAATTGAAATTCTCTGAAGCAGCACTTCAAGGGAAGTAGGAGGATGAAGTTTTTGGAATAGGATCCCCACCACTCTACTTTTTCCGTCCATCCCCCACCTCCACCACTCAAGGTAACCATCTCTCTACCCCTCTCCACCCCCCCTTTCACCATCAGCCCCTCCATCTCTCTACCCCCTCCACCCCCCTTTTTCCCCTCCACCCCACCATCTCTCTAAGCCACTGTTGGGCACTGATGACATAAGTGGGCCCTGGGGATGCTAATGCTCTCTCACTTTTTGAGCACTCTGGCATCTTCTCTACTTCTGCGACCTCAAGAGCTGCACTCTTGGGGGCTGAAAATAAGGAAAGGTGGGCGGCAAGAGACAGGGGCATAGATGAAGGTAGGGGCATAGAAACTCAGTACGAAGACTTCGTATACATGGATGCTCAAGAGTGTGTGGGTGTCTGGATTTGTCTGTGTGAGAGCATATGTTTATACTATGGTCTACACCCACTGTCGGGCGCTGATGACGTCAGTGAGGATGTCATAGTAGTTAGTCCCTGCTATGCGATGGCGTTTATGGTTTTCAACCTTATCAATGACTATCATGAGATTGAAACTGCACTATGTTGTGTTTTTAGAGGATGAGTTTGGTGGGCATGTTCCTGGACTCATCTAGGTATATGAAGGTAGGAGAGCTGAACAGGTGGCAGAATTGCATAATCTCTACTATTTCGAATCCCAATGCTAGAATGGGTTGATCTAAGCATGCACAGGCGCTTGGCAAGGAAAAAGGTGAATCTTAGCTGGCTGGTTGGATCAATCAAGAGCCAGAGCAAGAGCAAGATCAAGAATGGCGAGAGAATAACTTGCAGCTGCCAGAGGATGATCACTTGAACTGAGAGAATTGAGTTAGAATAGAAATGTAAAGGTTGAAAAGTTGTAAAGCTAAAGAAAACAATGAAAAACAAAAAACAGTTTTTTGCTTTTACTTTGGAATTACTTTTGAGATAATACATTTTTAACTAAGATAGATTATAAATAATAATAGTCAATTGATTGATTAGATGTAAAGTCTTCCCTCTACCCATGCACAAAATTAATTAAACATTAGGCCTAGAACAAACATTTTATCCTAATGTTGCTAGGGCCATAATTAATGCTAGAAAGCTTGTATTAACTCCAAACTGAAACCAATGGTTAGGTCTTGATGTGCACTATCTAGAGGACATGTGAGTGATTAAGGTAATCTTGAAGAAGGTATGTGAGGTTTTGGAGATTATATTTGTATTATAGGATAACTCTTAAGTAATCTCCTTTTGACCTCATCAACCTAGAATCATGGCCTAATACACCAAGTCTCACCTCCATGGGCCAGTGGGAAAGTGTTAGATTTTGGTTGAATGGTGTAAAATCCCTATTGGACATGAAAATTCTATGGATCTGCGAAGAATCTTATTCTTGTACAACATGCTGATAGGTAAAATCAAGTGGAGGGTGATGTGGTAAAATGAACAAGCCTTACACTCTGTGGAATTCACCTCATGCACTATCTTCCAACATCCCATCGTATGGTGTAATTGATTGAGCACTATAAAAAGTGTAAGTTGTGGCTATCATCATGGAAGGTGCCTTATGTGGGGACATCATAGATTGAGATGCGATTTTGTCAGCATGTGAACCTTAAGAGGGATGATGGGATTTTGGAGGGGGCCAGCCTTGTATTATGCTGCCAAATGTGTCAAGGACAAGATAATGGTACAGAGGAGATAGTCGAACCCCTAATGACGTGGAGAAATTGCCTACAAAGTGGAAGTCTACTTCCACTTCTATCCCAAGGGAAATGAGGATTGAATCAATTTTACTAGTGTGCATTTGCAGGATTATGCCTATAGTTGGTGGCGCTACGTGGGATTCAGCACCACGTGAACTGACCTTGAAAACCTCATGGTTTATATTTTGTTTTCTGGCACATCTTGGAGCAATACTTGGCTGAGTTTTATGCATTATCCCAGACTATCATAGGCCAAGGATATCTACTGCAATTTTGGGTCTTTTTCTATCATCTACTCAAGGATTGCACCCTTCCCTGTCATCTGATGTGAGGGCCCAAGAATCTCAAACCATTTGAGGGAGCTGCCAGGTTTGGGAAGGTTTTTGAGACGAAGTATACAAAACAAATAACTGGGAGCAGCACTTATGAGAATGGATTGAAGGCTGAGAAGCAGCCCAAAATGCTTGAATGGCATGACAAGAAGAAATATAGTAGCTCCATTTCCCAGACATCCGACAATACTAGGTAACAAAATGCCTTATGTGAAAAATACTAGGTAGCTGTGTCAAGTGCGAGATGCAAAAATTTGCAGCCAAGGGTAATGTAGCACCACAAAATCAGGAATGAAGAAGCATTCAAGGCAGTAGGAATAGGTTGAATTTAGGCTTCAAATATGATGAGAAATTGACTCGCGATCAGAGGAATGTATGCAACATGAAGAACATTGGGACAATCAAGTTAAGCATGATCGTGGAGTTGTGTGATCATGACGAGGAGCTTGTGGGAGCTTCTAGAGTGACTCATGACGAGACTATTAGTGCCCTAGATGCAATGCAATGCTCAGAGCTTGGGCCGAGCTCGTCATTTCCATTTCTCTCCATCTTTCCTTTGGCAGTGGGGTAGTAAGTGTAGTGCATGATACACATGCACCACATTAGTAGCTCCACATGTTATCATCCTGTGATTGCTTGGAAACATGTGAGAACATTGGGACAAAAGGCCTTCAATTATGCAGACTTTGGTAGAAACCTAACAATTCATGGAAAGTTATTCTTAGTAGCCTTTGTTGTTGCACTAATAAAAAGTTTGCTTCTTTCATTTCTAGTCCTTCAGGACATTTCACTACTGTTGATACTTCTGTCCTTCCTACTAGTTTTCTTTTTAAAAGGCATATCATTTTGACTTTCTTTTTTCAAGGATTCATGAATATTAAAAGCCATAGAGGAAGGAGTTTCAAAGTTTGCTATCCAAGTAGAAGAATCTTTAGGTGTCCAAGGTCTCGTATCACATTGCAAATCAACATTTTTCAATCGAGTTTTGCTTTCAAACTAAGAGACTTTCCCTTGGTTCACACCTTTGATAGTGGCTGCTCTCTCTCTTCATGGGCTGAGACATCCTTGTGTAAATTCCAACCAAAGATCATGATTTCTTATGTAGACAAATGCTCAAATAATATTGTCTTCAGGTATAAAAAGTTTTATTTGTAATCTTTGTTAGGAGAAGTAAACTCTTCAGCCAAAGACGTATACTACTGTTTCTATGCTAAAATGTTATGGTTTTCCTAAAGAGTTTTGTGAACTTAATTGTTTAGCTAGTGGAAGACATGGCAGTTCTTAGATATGAACATTACCGAGTCTTCTTTAGATATCTATGATAAATGACAACAACATGAGTATGCGGTGCTGAATATCATACGAATGCCGCACATTGACTCAAACATCTATGTGGAGTGATTACTTCCCAATTCTATAGGTTCTCTCATCTTTGCACAAGACTGAGTGCCTTTATCTCTCAATTTGGTATTACTTCTTTGAAAGGGTTGTAATACAAGAAAAGCAATGAAGAAACTCTGCTCTGTTCTATGCCATAATCATTGTATCTTTGGGTGTTTAGGATCCTTGAATGTAGAATCAAATGGGGAGCTTCAATGCCGTTTTCTTTTTGGTTCTTAAGCTCGGCTTATTTTTGGAGGTTATTTACTCTTCAGTATCAATTTAGCTTTGGTTTTCCCTACCCCCCTTATTTATTATTTGTAAGATTTAAATAAGTAAATAAATAAATAAGAAAATGATGATCATAATTGTTTCCTTGTGTTTGCATGAGTGATTTTTTGGCATTCTTGTATGGGTGTTGGTTTATCTTTGTTTCCTTGTATAAGTACTCATGTTTCTTTTGTTTTTGATCAATAAGCTAACTCAATTCTCTCTCTCTCTCTCTCTCTCTCTCTCTTCTTTTTCTTATTTTCTTCTTCATTATCCTCCTTTCTTCCATCGAATTTTTTGTTGTTTGGGTTGGTATTTTAAAGCTTAGTAATCACACAGGTTACCCAAGAGATTCAGAATCCTTTGAAACCAAGCGGGCAGCTTATGCTCGGGTACTGATGAGAGCATGCGCATAACTTTTTTCCTTTTTCCCCCCCGTATGTAAGAGCAGATTTATGAAGGTATATCCATGGAGTAAACTAGGCCTGTTAGAGAGAGAAAGAGAGGTGGCATTAATTGCTTGGGTGTCAAGTTCTGCATTTTGAGCTGCTAATTCAATTAGTAGAGTCTTTACAATGGGCCTGTTCTGCACGCAGATAACCTGCTTTTAACAGCTGACTTGAAATCAGTCAAGCTAGCAGATTTTGGGCTTGCAAGAGAGCTGACATTGACAGAAATGATGACAGCTGAGACAGGAACCTATAGATGGATGGCTCCAGAGGTCTCTTACTTACCCACTTCTCTTCTGTAGTTGCTTTCTTCTTGATGGTATCTGTTACCTGGCTTGTATTGCCCATTTATTGTATCTATTTTGGTGCTCTTTCTTCTTTAAATGTATATCAATCCCTAGACATCCGTTTTTGTAAAATCACATCTCCTTCCCACCCTCTAATGAGCGGGGCTGACTTTTGTGGGTTTCTTAAAACCATGCAGCTGTACAGTACAGTGACTATGAGGCATGGTGAAAAGAAGCATTACGATCACAAAGTAGATGTGTACAGTTTCTCTATAGTTTTATGGGAGCTATTAACAAATCGCATGCCTTTTGAAGGGATGTCCAATTTGCAGGCAGCCTATGCAGCTGCTTTCAAGGTATCACACCCCATATTGATGACCATGTAGGCTGTGACTCTGCAAGTAATGTCCAAGCACTGGATGCTCTTTTGTTAGGTATTCATAATCCCTCAAACAAGAGTATATAAAGTCCATAATCTAAAAAAAAGGAACGAAGTTTGTTTCATGATTCCTTTTGACTGTAAAGTTGCCATGTCACTTTGCATGTGGGCAGGGAACAAGGCCCACCCTTTCTGAGGAGCTGAACCTTCCAGAAGATCTTGTATTCATCATGCAATCATGCTGGGCTGAAGATCCTCATGTTCGACCTAACTTTGCTCAGGTTGTGCGCTTGCTGAACTCTTTCCTCTCAACGATTCCAGGACCACCAGAGAAGCCGACTTTGAAGCTGCAAATGGTTTCGAAAAGCATGCCCATATCAAGGAAGCTATCAAGCAGCAGCTCTTCAAAAGTGAAGCAAGTTGACAGTAGCAGTCCCAATTTGTCAAGCAAATCAAGACGGGCTCTTTCTGTTATTTTTGGTCGCTGCCTTTTTGCAGGGACAGGTGAAAGCCTCATGTAGTCGATGTCGATTTTTTCAACCATAGCTATGGCCAGACTGCTTGTGCAGCACTTCAGAAATTCTGTATGGATTTCATAATTTCCCATGGTGATGGTTAGTATACTGTTCTGTCCAGTGGCTTTCACATGAGGCAACGTTATTAGCTCTCTGGACTCTGCAACAAAATATCACCATTTGCTTTGTTTTGTTGACATTATGGACTTACCTAGCTGCTATATCCAGCTTAAGAATTACATTATGCACCTATTTTGGGCCCTTGGAACGGGGTAGACTATTTTTGGGTCTAGATAAGGCTAGCTTGTGTACACTAGAGACCTTGTGTATGTACTATTCAGTCTCCAAAGTGGAAAGTGGATAGCTATTTAAGGATGAGAGAGTTGCCTGTAATAATGGTGACTAAGTGCCATTATTTCTTTAACTGCTTCAAAACTTGAAGACCTGAGGTATTACTTTTCCTGGAATCTTTTTCTTTTTTAGGCTTTCATTGGGATTGATTTTGGAAGGAGCTTTAGACAATCTTTGAGCAAAGGATTTTGTGTGTGTCAAGTTGGTATAAGATAAAATAATCATACACTCTGCTCGTTGTGATCTTGTAAACCTGAAAGTTAAATCTCAAGCAACCCTCATATGAAAATTGCATGAGGTGGAAGAGCTTGAGGCGTTTTAATTAGCTCCATATTTGCATTAGTATTGCTCCCGATTTTTGTTTGTTTGCACGTCTATGCTTTTTCCCAGCATATTTTAGAGTCAGCAAGTAGAGATCTTCAAGTATCAAGAGTGTGGACATTCAGCAATAGAGGTCTGATCCAAAGAGTTGGCGATCCATCTCACAGCTGTGGATCGCGAGAAAGGTAATGTGTCATCCTGAAAAGCCAGCCAATGGGGAATTGGATGTGGTTTGGGTAATGTGTTGTGCGTGAGAAGCCAGCTAATGTTTCTATGCATCATATATTGGTTTGCAACAAATGCAAGGAGCCTCGTCAAAATAGCCAAATCAGGTGCATCCCCTTAGTGCTAGCCGGTCTTTTACTCAGTCTATGTCACTCGAGGTGTAGAGCACCCCCCCTTGATGTAACTGGGTTGGGTGACTCAGAGGCTCTTTGGCTTGGACAATATCAACTTGGAGGGTGTAGGCTACTTTCTTTGACGGCTCATCCTTCTCTAGCTCAGTAGAGTATCGTCATAATCGAGGGTGAGAATGAATACATCCATTTTATGCTATGTGCAAGGGCAGGGCACCCGCAAAATAACAAGTCACACAAAGTACTATTCAGATATCCTAGGATATAAACCACAAAATATTAATGTGGTTCTCCATGACTACACAGGGATAGGGGATTTTCACCCGTGAGCATTTCACAATAATTGTCATGTATTTGCTACTCCTCAGCAGCATGCAACTGCCGTCCCATGCCTGAGCTTCTTGCGAGTTTTCTTTGATCAACGCACACTCATGTGCTTGTAGGCTGAAATCGTCGTCATCTTCATGCTCTGCCTGCAATTCACTCCACTGTGAGCTCGCCTTGAAGCAGCTCGCAACATTGCCTCTACAGTTGGCCAATTGCTTCGTTCTTTACCTATTGTTACTTCGTTTCCTTGCGCACGGGTCGTCGTCTTCTGGTTCTTTCACCACAAACAATTGTATGTTTTCCCTTGCATACTGGCGATGTCATTTTGCAAGGAACAGCTCTCATTTGTTATTGTCATAGGAAGAACCTTCTTCCGTCGATTAGGCACGGCCTTGCCCACTCCTCTGCGTTGCTATTTTGACGGCAAAGATCCTAGCGACATGCATCCCTTCTCACAAGCCCAAGTCGTGATACAATTGAGGCCACTTCGCGTGGTTGAAGCTGTAGGGCTCCTTAACCACAAGTTTTTCCTACATGTGGTAGCGTTTGCAAAACTCTATCGTAAAGCTTTCTATATCAGTGTCCATTAGTGCATCCACATGTGCACAGAAATTGGGCTTTCCTTCTTTATGAAAATACCCACACATGCTCGAGCACTCCACACCAGCAGACACATTGCAGCAACCACAACTAAAACAACCATACATGCAGCAAATGTACCATAACAGTGCCTCCTTGCACGAGCAATCTGCACTTCCATGACCAGCTAAACAGCTGCTCCTTGCTTCTTGACAACAATTTTTCGAGCCATCAATGTTTGAATCTCTTCCATGGGCAACTCCTGATCTTCAAGAAATCTCTCCCAATGGATGATATGAGTGTGCCATGTATTTTTTCCTTACCAAAAAACACACACTCTAAAACACCTACGCTTAGCTCAACCAAGCTCTCATGCCATGTCCAAAGCCAAATCGTGCTAAGCCTAGGCTAATGCATAAATTAAATGAGCATCACAATCATGGGGGATCAAACCAAACAAGGAAATCCATAAAGAGAGAGAACTATATAAGTAACACTCAATTTATTCCAATGTTCATATCAACCTTAGAATGAGAGGCTTCATTTATAGATAGCCTTAGGATCCACTTTACACATCATCATGCCACTTGTCTACCTTATCTCTCCTCATCCTCTCCACAAGTTATCCTTATCTTCTAGATATTTCTCACCTCTTTAGGCCTTGCTCATGTGCTCTTTGAGGCACCATTCTTTCAAGAAGCTTGGCATTTCCATAAGAGCCTCTATTGCCACAAACATGCACCAATTATAAAGTAGATCACGAAATTGCCTTTGTGAAATAAACAACTTAGGACAAAGGACTCTCAAGGGCTTGTTGACATATTGGCTTGCTTTGTAGGCTATAACACATATGCTCAGATAGCTTCACCAAGCACATAGCAACTACTTGAGGTGAATCAATACAATCTACGAAGCGTTTGTAGGAGAATTTAAAGAGATGGGATCCTTATATTTGGCAACCTATGGGCGCTTATTAGGGTTATATGTACGACTATTATTCTACCACTCATGAATAGTAATTTGTATAGCTGGAGAGGGAGTGAAATGCGCTATCTAAATAGATGCAAAAGTCCACATTCGGGTCAAATAGCCTTGTATGGAAGGTATCCCAATGCTAGTTTGGAATTCCAATGGCACCTTAGTTTTAGACTGAGGGAGATTACACCTCAAGGAGGGATATGATTAGCTACATTGAGACTCAACGATATGGAGAGGGGATGGCCAACAATTGTTTTAGGAATTGGAAATGGAATGATGGAAATCTTAAAGGCTCTCAGGATCAATCATGCTGCTTGACATGTGTGCCATGATGACTTGAATCTCTATTTTTGGACGCTTGAGACTTATATGTTCTATGCACAAATTTCCTTTGTATTTTGGCATTAGTAGTCAAATCTTTGTATTCTTCTTCATGTTCTTAACAATACTATCCTTTAGCCATTAAGTGTGATGGAGTTTATGATTTAGCCTTATGAGTGACTATCATGAGATTGAAGCTGCACTGTGTTGTGCTTTTAGAGGATGAGTTTAGGCATGTTCCTGGATTCATCTAGATATATCCTTCAACCATTAAGCATTTGTAAAGAGATTCAAAGATAGAAGTATTAAGTCCTCTTATGTTTACCCTGGCAACAAGTTGGTGTTTTTAGTTTTTTGAAAAACCTCTAGCTATAAGGTTGATAATGTCCAACTCATCAACACTTTTGTTAGCATCTTGACGTTGAATTCTAATTCCACATACCTTGGTAATATAGCTAGAAAAGGATTCAGAATATTATATGAAGAGAATGTAGCTGATTTTGAAGTGCAAGAGTCCTTCATTTGATATTTGAAACTGATCTTCTGACATTTTCTAAGTAATTGATACAAATGTAGGTATTTTCTAAGTGGAACACACCTTTTGAAAGAACAATATTTTTGGTGTAACTTGATCCTGATTCATTGTAAAAGTTTGGACTTTAGAACAACAAAAATTTTGAATTTGTATGATTAGATATATTCTAGTCTGACAAAGGTATATATAACTTCATCCTCATTTGTTGGCTTCGAGCATGCATCAGGACTCCAAGAATTCTTTTGCACCTGTTATGACCCATGCATGCTTCCTCCCATGGAAGCTCAACAAAGAGGTGAAGCCTATTTTGCTCTTCATGTGTTGTTAAACTCCATTGGATGCAAAGATGTCCCTTTGGCTTAGTAAAAGAGATACCTTAGCTAGGTGAGATCCATGAAGGTGTCGATGAAGTAAAGCAGACAGAAGTAAGAGCTGAAATGTCATAAAAGACTTGAGAAAGAAATAGAGTTTGAAACTTGTCTTTAGTCCCCATGCAATAACAATAGATGATCGTAGAGACATACTATTGGAGTTATGAATGCATGTAATGCCTTGATTTTAGTGAACTTGAGGTTGTCAAAATGATGAGACCTAGTTAATTCTTGATTTAGAGTTTTTTTCTCCATTTGGTGTTCCCTTGTGCATAAATGGATTGGCCACTAACAATTAAATAGGTCAAGGTTTGGAAGGTCTTCTTAGCTGCTACTAAAACCCTTAGGGATAACCTAGTCTTGCAAATCTTTTAACTAGAATGCAAACACCTTGGTGTACTTGTAGGGCCTATTCCAACCAAGCTTGAGATTTTGCTTTAGTGGATCTAGCTTGGCATTACACAACAATACAAGCATACCTTCTTAAGATTCTTCCATACAATGTGTCGGTCATGTTGCTTGGCATCCTAATCCTACCGATGTATGCTCAATATCTTGGTGAGAATAGACTTAAGAATTTTGTTAATGGACTAGGCTTGGCCATTTCACTAAGGATAATAATTTGTGGAAGCTTGGCTCATCACCATGAACTCAATCATCAAAGATTGAATGGAGGATGATGAGTTATGGAATCATGATTCATCACCATGAACTCGATCCTCAAAGATAAAATAAAAATAAAATTTATATGTAGTGCTTGTAATTCAAATTCCGTTAGTTAAAATTTAACTTAACGTAGCATCCATGATGTTGGATATGCTTCAAACTTATGACAACATGATCCTCTTGCTTTAGTACAATAATCTACCCAATATTGGCTTCAAAGATAGACCTCAATGGGTACTTTAAGATATTTGAAGCTCTAAAGGCTCCTCGAAAAGTAATAATTGTATAAAATCATTGCAGGACTTTGCTGAAAGATGCTTTTTGTAGTTTCTGTCATAAACTTGAAGGTGCTTTAAATTGGGCTTGGTTTGGATGTATGCATCATAAAATATGAGCCTGAGCTTTCCAACAAGTAAAATAGAGGGAATATAGGAGGGGTTTAAAGAATGTCACATATGCTCATGGTTAAGGAGAAATTCCACATAGCATGTAAGTTCTTCATTTCCAATGTATGTATAATATGATGGCTTGAGGCTCAAGTCAGTGCAAGGAGGAAGCATAATAGTATGAAGGGTGTGAGATGAGGCTTTGGATGGTAAGCAGACAAGGAGGAAATAGAAGAGTCTGAAGGGGAATAAGTGAGGCTTTGAATGGATAATGATTTTACTTCTGATGGCATTACTACTTCTTCATTTGATGGCATCACTACTACTCCATATGCAGAGCAATGTGTTGATAATCTTGATATGCATCCTACACACATATAGGCTTTTGATGATAGTGTTGATATTTATGTTGATATGCCTATTGATTTTGAACATGGTTCTCCTCATGATTGTGTCGATGACCTTGATATAATTGATCATGCATCTTGCACACACACAGGCTTTTGATGATAGTGTTGATATTTATGTTGATCTGCCTATTGATTTTGAACATGGTTCTCCTCATGATTGTGTTGATGACTTTGACATCATTGATCATGCCACGGTTTCTCACATGAAGACCCTACTACTTATACAGAAGCTATCTCTTCTATGCAAAAGTATCAATGGGGCAAGAGGCCAAAAAAGTTGAATATTATTCTTTAAACTCTAAAGGTACATGAGGTCTTACTGAACTACTCTCGGGGGGTGCACTACTAAGAAACCCTATGTATCACGTGCATTCCAAGGGTATTAAAAAAAACCCTCAACTAAAATTTCTCCCACAATAAAAATACCCCTCTTTACTTATGAGAGCTAAGTAATTTTTTCCAAAACTTGAATCAAGAAACGCCTCCTGTTATTGTAATTCTGTTAAACTTTGTCAAAAAGTTGTATTAAAATACCCCTCCTTTTGAATGCACGTGGTACACTAAAACCAAAACCAAAGACGATGGTTCTTTTGACAAGTGTAAAGCTCGTTTGGTTGCGAAAGGATACTCACAAATTGCAAGAGTTGATTATCATGATACATTTTCACCCATTTTTTGTAGTACAAGCATTTGAGTACTCTTGGCTTTTGCTACTCAATTTGATTTTGAGATTCATCAAATGGATGTGAAAACTACTTTTCTTATTCGAGATCTTAAGGAGGAGACTTATATGGAGTAGATAGAAGGGTTCATACTTCCTGGTCAAGACCATCTTGTTTGTCCGGGATGAGGGCTCGAGGAGATGGGAAAGCCTAGAAAGGCCAAAGACTCGAAAGCCTTCCAACATGTAGAGCAACCTTGCTTGTGGCCATAGCAAGGAACAAAAGGTCACCCAGCTGGTTGCTCTCTTTTTTTAGGTCATCATAGACCACAGAGTGAACATATGAGTGTTCCTTGGATGCCTCTATGGAGGGTGAAGCCCATCGCATCTACAAGTTGAAGTAATATAAGGGGACAACTATGCGATAACGTAAGAAAACATAAAGCATTCGAACCAGTATTTGCATGCTATCTCTCCTTTTGCTTTCATTCACATCATGTTTGTAAGCATTTAGACCATCTGGGAACAGATCCATTTCTTTGGAATAGAGCTATCTGGGAATAGAGCCATTTCCATAAGCATTATGGCTGCACCAGAAACTGGCTACCAGAGATTGAGTCCGCGTGAAGAAAGATCTCAAAAATACTTTCTCAAGCAAGTAATTGAAGTGAAAAAGGTTGGAGGTAGTTTAAAATGACTCTCGGAAATCTTTAGTGCGATCTTCTTCAAATCTGAGCCCTTGAACCTCTTAAACAGGTGTGAAGAAGAGCTTAATTTGAGCTGATTGTGCTGTGTACCTTGAAAAATGAGTAATCTTCAAGCCTTCACACCCCTAGAGTGCACCAGACTGCCAATCAAGTCCCTCGATCTATGTGAGGAAACTCCTTTTCTGGAGGCTAAGGTCCACCTTAATCCTTATGTGGGTATACTTTGGATACCTTTCAAGGTTTCCCACCTTATGGTAATCCAAGGGAAATGTTGGACACTTGATGTAGTACACCTTCCCAGTCCATGTGTGTCATTGCCATATCATCCATTAACTCCATGACATAAATGGGCTATGTAGTCCAAGGATGGGAAAGTTGGAACACTTCCTTCCCCTTCTATTTCAAAAAGCTTATAAAAACAAATGTTTGAAACTTAGACACTATCATCCTTGTGTCAATTCTCTTGAGGTATCTATGGCATATTAATCCACAGGGGTCCACATAGTACCTTATTCTCCTCTCCGTGCCATGAGTAATTACTTGTGGGAAAGACTAAAGAGAAAGTAAATCTCTCCATCATTGTACTTCCCAAATACAATAAGTCCTTCTATAATTCTTAATTAGTATAAGTGCCTGATCCTTACGCATAGGATTCCCTCCAAGATACCATGATCTTCTCATGATTTCAAAAGCAAGGGAAACCACACACACACACACACATCCCCCCCCCTTCCCCCCACTCACAATAAGCATTGTGTAACTATCACCTTACATCAAACTCATCAGCATGTTTGAGTCTATCATTATTTTGCTTTGCAATAAGAAATTTTAAAGTTGACACCACTAAAGCATGGCTTACATGGAACATTGCCTATTTTTCAAGATATTTTCTCATCTTTTCTTACCCAAAGTATGGTCTCATATTTGAAAGGACCTTTTTAATTATTGCTACCATCCTCTCACTTTTTGCTTGGGGCTTCAAGTTATATACATCAATAATTCAGATGTGTAGTAGCTTTTTGATTATTTTGACAATATTATGAAGCACACAAATGTGCACTCTCTTAAGAATAACTTCAAGAATTGTCTCCAAGATGGATCTTTTCCTTGAACATTGTGATCCAATGTCTTAGTTTGCTTATTCTTTGGAAGTACACAAGCCCATTTCTTTTGGTTCTTTTTATCTACCTATAATAGTACTCTCTTTTGCATGCATGATTGACAAGGATGTCTTGTATTTTCTCCATGTGTCATGTTAAACATACATTTAATAGCCTTGACGTCAATAGCTAGATCCCATTCGATACGGTAGTATCCATAGCCCAGGTCACCATCATTAAGACCTCACTTGGGATATCAGTTTGGTCAAAGAACCAATTCAAAATTGAATGTGACTCTTTCACAACCTACAAGACACTCACATTCATCACTTTTGACCACCTCATTTTCATCAAGCTTTAAGACAATCTTTAGTTGACCATTGCATTTTGCCATATGCATATCATAAAACTTAACCATGGCCTATAGAACTCTTCAAACTTCCATCACAAAGTTATTATTGACTAAGAGATCCAATTCTTTAGACTCTCAAAAATTTCCTTTCAAAGTTATACATGCTGAGGCTTCCTCACGAAATCAAGTACACCCAAATTGAGAGCTTGCCTTGCCTTATTGACATTGGTTGGTTTGGGAGCGGGTCTTTAAGTTTTGTTTCCATAGAAAGGCATGATTTGAGCTGATATGCCCTTGTACTTATCCCTATAGTATCACAGACTCCCTATGCATTAGTTAACAACTTTATTCATTTTTAGATGTTGTATAGAAGATTCTAACTTTTTTCAGAAGTATCTCTCCCATTGCACTAGAGTGTCCATCATGGATGGACATGATTTCTAAAATGGTCTTGTATGCTCTCACTTGACACTTCCAGTGATGACTTTTCTTGTATATTCTATCCATTGTAGGAAATTTCCTCTTACAAAGTCTTGGATCCATAGGAGTATATGTTTATCAATGCTAATTGTTTTTTCAATTTTCCAATCTCATCTTTAGAGATGTATTTTGCATCAGTAAGTGAATTGCATTTACACTGCTCTCTCCCAATTGAGCATCTTATGATTGTACTTTTATCGTCAGTAATTCTGGATTTTTCTTCTCTATGCCATTAGTATCATGTTTCTTTCACAGCCATTTGAACAATTGTAGCTTGCAAAGATGATAGCAAATATATATTCATTCCATTAGCAATCCTCTAACATTGCAACTCTTTTGTCTATTTCACCAAGCAAAGATTGATATTGTGTGTGAAGGCTACTTGCTCCATGATTACAAACAATGTCCTAACATACGATTCTCATCCTTGCATAAATTTTTGAAGGTAGTCAACCCATGGAATTGTGGCTCACATGATTATATTTTGGATCTAGTTGATATACTTCTCATCCAAACTCAATTTGTACTTTTCCTTGATTTTAAAGGGTTACTAAATCACTTGCCCTTGCTAAGGATTATTCATTCATCTTTATAAATCTCGCATTAGCTTGAAAATGGATGCCCACCTTTTTCTTATTCCTAAGGACGCCATAGTTTTATAAACTTTCCATCTAATACATCATAACTTGACATTAGCAAATAACATCCAAATGTGACATGTTGCAAAAAAGTACCAAATCAAGAAAAAATAAAATCCTAATTGCATATTAAACCTAATGGTTAAAGTCTATAGATTCAACTACACATATATTTGGCAAGAAGCCTAGTGGGGTCACTAAGAAATATGTAAAATAGCACATGTGATCAAGAAAAGGGGTTTGATATTTTTATGGATTACAAAAAATATACATACATAAGGGGATTTTAAAGTCAAAAAGTGAAATTTCTCATACATGAGAGATACTTTAATCATCGCAAAATATACATAAGGGGTGTATATAGGTTATTAAAATCCACAAATAGATAGTTTTTTTAATGTCCCTTGATTGCACATGCTATATGGGGTTTTCAGATAGTCCCCCCCCCTTCCTGATGCAAGAATTAATGGAAAGTCCAATAGAAACAAGAATTAAAATAGCTCATGACTATCTAATGATGGTTAGCCAAGTTAGCCACGCTAATGTAAAAATATCAATGTCAATAAAATCAGTACATATTACATGGTAAAATGACAATAGAAAAACTAATATCACATACACATAAATAACAAATAAAATGACCTTGCTTTTAAAAAAAATAGTAAAACACTTGACTTAGTAAATTACAAAGAAACATGTAATACATTTAAATACCACAAACATTGTTAAACTATTGCATATCGAACCAAAAAATTTTAAAACAAACTATCTAATGATGGTATCAAACATGCTTTAAAAATATGAATGTCAATAACATCAGCACATACTAATGGTAAAATCAATGAAAACAAAACCAATATCACATACAAAAGATAACACACAAATAATAAATAAATTGACTTGAGTTAGTAAATTAGAATAAAACAACCCAAATTGCATTTAAAACAACAAACGCTTTTAAACTATTCAATGCAAAATAAATTAGAAACTTGTGAATGAAAGGTACCAGATTCTTGTAACATTAAGGACCTTTGAAGGAAAAATGTGATGCAACCTCTCCTCTCCATTGGCCCCTCCTATATTTCAGGCTTAAGTTGATGCATAGAGATTCTACTAATGTTTTCATATTTGCATTAACCTTGTTATTCATGGACATCAATTTCATTCTCAAAATGCATGAAAATGATGTGATCATGTTGGTGATCTAAAAAACTCACCGTTGAACCCAATACATATATCGGTGGTAGTAGTCTAGCTATTGGTGGTAATTGCATTAAAACTAGCAGTGTAAGTCTATTTTCCTACAATATTATTTTTAAATCTGCTAGTAATGGTATTCAACTAGTAATACTTGTACTTATACTCTTCTATAGGGTCTTTTATGTCAGTGATATTCTGATTAGATTTCCCACTAATTTTCTTCATATAGAAAGATTGTGAGAGAGATAAACACTCTTCATTCAGTAATACAAAGCTCCTACATTAGCGTGTTAGGGTAAGGTGCACCACAATTGGGTTGCGAGTAGAGAGAGAGAGAGAGAGAGAGAGTTTTCACTATGATTACTAGAGTGGTTGAATGCTTTAATTATAGTCTATTGGGATAAGGGCCAACCACAACAATAGGGCGATGAATGCAAAGGATATTGTGTGAGATATCAAGATTTCCAAGAGGTTGTTTTTGTTCAGTTATTTGTGCACAATGAGGCAGCCTTATGGATGACAATTTTAGTGTTCAAAATGATGATGAAAGCTAGGTCCCCACTCTAGAGTAATGCCGGTGCATTGGGTTCCCAAGAAAAGTATCCTACAAGATGGTTGAATCTCCCTTTGCATCACATAATAATTCGTATAGGAAAACATGATGCATCTGTAGAACTCCAAATTGGGGACCAAATTTCTCATCGTATTTAGAATGCTAAAATTGCCCACACACTATGGCAAAACTTGTCTTTATCTTTGTGTGAATTAGATAGCACAACTTGCCTTTATCTCTGTGTGTGGTTCTTATTTTATTTAGAGATATTGTATTGATGTGTATTAATGCACTTGGAGTGTGGACTTTTTGTTTGAAAACAAGATTTGCATTGTGATTTGAATTTGGTTGCAAAAGTGGTTGACTACTCCAATATGTAGTGTATTTGGGTAAAGTTCAACCACAACTACAAGCCAATGAATGCGAAGGAGATTGTGTGAGGTCATTAAATTTCTCAAGGGCTTGTTTTTGCTAAAGTTTTTCGTTATGCCTATTGGACGCATGATGCTTCTACATGACATTTGCAAATCTTAGGAAAGTAGGCCAAAGAGGCTTCAAAAGGAGACTCAAAATGTGGCTTTATTACATCATCATAATGTCAACTGTATGTGCAAAGAGATTGTATTATTTTACCAATAGAGCAAGATTCATTAGGCTGCATACCCCTCTCCCCATCACAACCAAACACATTGTGCTCTTCCACAACAGGCTTAGGTGTAAGCCTCTCTGATGGGTTGTCTACCATTAGCCTTACACTAGTTTGTTTTCTTATTAGTTCAATAAGTGATTAGTCATTCTCTGACCAAGCATATAAAGACTCAAATCCTAATAATCTTGGGCATCCAAAGAGAACTATGCCATTTTCTTAATAAACCAATCAATCAAAAACATGTTCAACTTTGGATTGTATCTTTGTCTTCTTTTAAAAACTTACTTGGTGCAAGCTAGTGTTTTTGAGCATGTTCCTTTGAAATATCTTGTATCATGACCGAATCATTTAATGATTCTACTGTAGTAAATTCAAGCAAAATGTTGCAAAGGTACAAGTCCATATGGAACCATTGGTCTTAGAATACAGTCGTGCTACTCCTTATAGGAGAGAATGGATGAGATGGTGGAAATTCATAAAAAATTTTTTTACTTTTCTACACATATCCTAATCCACTGATAGCATCCTCAATCCTTTCTCCATCCTCCACTCTCCTCTCTATTCCTGCTATGGTGGGTCTCAGCGTGGTGACTCATGTAACGTGGGGTAGTTGAAGATATGCCGATGGAGCTTCCACTCCCGGCTACTCCTTGTGGGAGCAATACATAGCACGAGTCGTTCGCAAGTGTCACTCAAGCGGCCTTCGGATTGTTGCAATGTGGTTTCACATGAGGAAGATGGAAGAGGAAGAGGGGAGGGGAGAGGGAGAAGGAGGGACAGGGAGGAGGAGGAAGGGAAGAAGGAGAAGGGAGTGAAGGGGATAGAGTGACAACCACAAAGGCACTACAATGGAAATAAGAGAACACCCAAAACACTCTCTTGGAAGAGAAGAGGGAGCTTGTATTCAAACTTGTGCAAACAACAATGAAGACCAAAGTCAAACTTTTGGCCTTTTATACAAGTCACCTTTTGAAGGGAGGGCCAACCCTTTTCCTTTTTAGCAATCTCCCTCACTTTACAACCATGGGCGCTTGGGCTCGTAGGGCGCCAAGGCATATTGCTATTCTTACGGACTCTCCCTACTAGCGAAAACAGCGCTTGTGTTAACCATATTAAAGCACTTGGGACAAACCTAGAATTAGGAGGTGGTCCTTACCAGTTCCCAAATAGCACTTGTGTTAGTCTCACCACTCCTAGGCTTAGGTGATTTGGGGCTCAAACTCCCTGAGTGCCCTCACACCTTCACCTGTTTGTGGTCATGCATGATGCATGAGACTTGAACCTAGAGTGGTGAGACTCAGCTTCATCGAGACACTCAATGGTAACCCTATCTCGGGATGATATTTGGGGAACAAACTCCGTGAGTTTGAGTTGTACTCCTTTCATGGATATTTTTGTTGGTGTTGCGATTTCCTATGGATGTGGAGCTGAACAGTGCAAGGTGCATGCACTCTTCGTGGCTCAAAAGTTTGCATCTCCTTGTTCCTGCACCTCCTTGTTCTGGACGGGGGCAGCTGAAACATATAGCATGTTGCCTGGAATCTTTGGACTTTGGGTATTTGGGGATTAAACTCCTTGAGTCTGAGCTATACTCCTTCCATGTACACATTGCTTGTAATCATTGAGCTTGGTGTATTTGGGTTTCAAACTCCCTTGCGCTTGTCTTGTTGAAGTAGATCATTCGGCTTGGTCACCTTTACTCATTGATTGCCCTGCATTTTGCGGTTGTACTCTGTGGATGTTAACATGCCCCCTTTCTTGTTGTTGATCCACCATCCTTGGGTCATCTATGTTGGAGGAGGGTGGTGGAGAGGACTGACTGCAGGATGGCATAGCAGTCCAGTTGCCTGGACATGAGGCGAGCGAGGTACGAGCGGTACTTCCAAAAAAGGGTGGCATACATATCCTCATATGTGCGGAGATGATGCCCGTGGAGGTGTTGAGATATGGTGCCATGAGCACATAGATTAAAGGGCTAAGGTATGTGCTAAGGAAAGAATTAAAGTAGCCACCCTAGGATGTGGACTACAAGATGTGGAGATGTGGATTGAGGATATCCACAAGGAGAGATGTGGATGAGAGGATCCCACATGGGTTGACTATTCAAAGGGCACTCTCTATATAAGAGTCCTCTCATGTATTGTTGAATACATGTTGCAAGAGATATAGACTTTCTATCTCCCTCTCATGTCTTATTCAGTGTGGTTTGAGCCTCCTTAGTTCTTTCGCAAATCTTGTGTGGACTAGGCTAGTACGATCCGCACTTCGACATGGTATCAGAGCTAGTTAGCTAAGCCTAGAATAGCTTAGATTGAGAGTCTTAGAGAAATCTCCGTCATCATTTCCATTCATTAGAGATATCTGTTTCCATCCACTCTTCTTCTTAGAGATTTTGATAGTGTGGAAGAGAGAGCTGGTAGCCGAGACCAAGTATTTTAAAGATTGACTATTGATCCAATAGCGGACGTTTCAATCATCTCTTCCCGGCCAGATCAACACTATATTGAAATCGAGCCCAGAGAGGAGCTTGGTGTATTGGATGCAATCTATGAGGATTTCGAATAGGTGTGTAGTGAAACATAAACTGATGATTCTTGCTGTAGTGTGTCAACTCATATGGATCTGTTTCATTGGATATGGCAAAAGCAGCAGCTTTGCAACATCCTCGGATTCTGCAAGCATCAACTGCACTCTTCAAAGGAGCGTTAGTGCTTGATACAATGCAACTGGGTTCCCCACGAGTGTCTTTGCTTGGCTTGGAGGAGAAGAAAGCTTTGAAATGGCGGCGAGCTTCTACTATGGATCAGGTATCTGCTTGCAAGCTTCCAGCTCAAGTGAGATGCATAGCCGAGTTCCTAGAGATGACAGAAGAGTACAACCATGAAAATCTCTGAAGACGATGCGATTTGTTTTTGCATCAGAAAGTGCTCAAAAGATTGGATGACACCCTCATCATTCTCAAACAGTGCCTTGAGTCTCCAAGTGGACCATCAACGCTTTAGCCACGGTCTGCAGCTCCAAGGCCTTTAGCCGAACCTTCATCGACTCGATCTCTAAGGCTCTAAGCCCAAAGCTCCAGCCTCGCAGTAGACTTCCTATGCAGTCCACAGCTACCTCCATCTATCGCTATGTGCGAGTAGCTCATGGTTAGCCTCCTCCATCATTCCAACAGCCTAAGCTCACAAGGCTTTAGCTGGCCTCCTTCAAGCTCCTACCACCCCAACAATGATCGGCCACAATGACACCCTACTAAAGCCTCCAGCAGTAGCTCCCATCATCGCTCCAAGCTACAAGCCACCATCCGCTCTGCAGCTCCCATTGCCTTTCATTAGCATAGACAAAGCCTTCAACAAAGCAGTCAGCAACTCTACACAGGGCGCTTCAAGCAAACGGGCTATAACTCCAACACACGGGTAGCGAGCTGCCATACAGCCAACGAATTGCCTCAGCCTACCTCCAAACGAAGAGCTCAGAAGAACACCTACCTCGATCTTCTCTGCATCAACGACGTCTCGCAAAAATCCAAAGTTCTCCAATTATCCACGATACATAGGAAAATGACACGTGGCACATTTGGAACCAAACCTACCTTAGCTACCATGTCACCTAACCACAGGGTGTAGCTTAGGCCAAGAAATAGCCATGTGGTAGATAGATTTGAACTCTAGTCAAGTTACAACCATGGTTAGGTTTAGGGTTAGTTATGCCACATCACTATGTGCCACCTAAGCACAATGCCATCCAAGCACAATTCTGCAAGCTGCATATGAACCCCTATGCCACATCATCAATAGCCCCTTTTTTTCAAAAACTTGCAATCCAAGAAGAATTTGTACATGCTCCAAAAGGGAAAAGTGATCGTCTTTTTGAGCTCTACATGCGTGTCAAGTCATAATCATTGTATGCAATTAGACACTGCCAATATTGAAAGAAATCAATTGGTAAGACCTTTGCAACAAATGGAAAAGCAAAGCATGAATGCACACATCATTGTCATAAGCATGCCCAAAGCACAAGTGCATGAGATGACCATAGCACGAAGCATGGCATCCACACATAAAGCATCAAGGAAGAGGAAGAACAAAGCATCATGCATCAAGCTATGCAAAGAAGCGAATGCCATTGACATAAAGCATTGAGCAGCAACAT
The DNA here is from genome assembly GCF_047967505.1 of Dipteris shenzhenensis. NCBI lineage: Eukaryota > Viridiplantae > Streptophyta > Polypodiopsida > Gleicheniales > Dipteridaceae > Dipteris > Dipteris shenzhenensis. Next base: position 48,115,933 of record NC_141618.1, read on the forward strand.
CCTTTCCACCTACAGCCCATATGTGACCACTTGAGAGTAGCTATGAAAGCACCCAGGGGAGGTATTGACATGTAAAAACCACACTTGACCACCTTAAGTAGCAATGTATGCACTAAGGGAAGGTGATGGAATGTAACTCACATCTGACCACTTTGCAGTAGCCAAAGGATCATGGCACCAAGGGGAGGTGTTGAGATATGGCCATGAGCACATAGATTAAAGGGATAAGGTATGTGCTAAGGAAAGAATTAAAGTAGCCACCCTAGGATGTGGACTACAAGATGTGGAGATGTGGATTGAGGATATCCACAAGGAGAGATGTGGATGAGAGGATCCCACATGGGTTGACTATTCAAAGGGCACTCTCTATATAAGAGTCCTCTCATGTATTGTTGAATACATGTTGTAAGAGATATAGACTTTCTATCTCCCTCTCATGTCTTTTTCAGTGTGCTTTGAGCCTCTTTAGTTCTTTTGCAAATCTTGTGTGCACTAGGCTAGTACGATCCACACTTCAATAGGAGGTTGTAGACTCGGAGGTAGAGGCGGACGTCCTGGAACTGAGATGGGCCAACATCGGGGTTGAAGACAATCTAATTGGTCAGATTGTGTATGCGGTCATCGATGGGGCAATTGTGGGTGGGAAGATTGTGGAAGAGTAAGAGGATGAGGTGATTGAAGTGGATGGTGGCGACGACAACTAGATCTGGGATGAAGCCGTAGTTGTCGTTGAATGATTGGAGGCGAAAGTAAAAACCTTCTTGCATCATTTGTTTTGGGATGTTGTCCTTAGGAATATTGTACAACACAATTGGGTCCTATTGCTGGAGAGCGCAAAAGGTGGCCCAAGTCCAACATCGTTCCATGGGCATGTAGAGTGGGTGGACTCGACGATCAATGGGTGTGCTACGGTAGTAGCACCAAAATTTCTCCAGCTTCAAGAATGGGAGCTGCCAATTCGGCTTTAGACTGGCATCTACATCGGGTGCAGGGACTGGGGCATCGGGGGCAAGGTTGTATCCTCCTCTTATGCACTTGGGTTGCACTTGGTGTGAGTCGTCGAATGACTATGCTATGAAATGTGTGAGAGGGAGCACCTCCAGAATTTTGTAGAGATGGAGGTTGGAGCCCTCGAGCTGGGGCTTCCAATGGTGCATTAGTGCACTATCCGGTAACTCTTGGAAAGACTGCATGGGCTCTGTCTCTAGGGGGCCTATAGGAGTCATGGCATTGATGCTTTGTACATAATGTGCTGCTTTGAGTAGTGTGTTGAATGCCTCATCGAGGAGGTCGACCGGAGTGTTGGAGGTGATGGATAGGGAGGGTCCATGCTGTGCGGTGGTGGTGTTGGAGGCATTGGACAAGTACTCCAGCAGTGTTGTCCGACCGAGGAAGAGGAGGTTGGGAAGCTTGTTGGGTGGGTTGGGTGGCATCTAGTGGTTGCGATAATAGAATATCTACAGGGGGGCATGAGAGCGCTCTCAACGGAAGCAAGAACGGAAGAAGGAGAGAGAGAGATAGAGAGCCACACAAGTTTTGGTGGGTGCAGAACCACCGTAATCTTCTTTTTCACTCATTTATATATGTGTTTGAGTATTGTACATAACTGGGGTGAAGGCACAGTGACCTTTAACCCCCACAACCTCCCACTTAAAGGACAATGTGCCTTTAAGGGAGAACAACCAGTGGGCATACTATCCAATGCCCATCAATACACGACAATACTCAAACCGCTGGTAGACTCTTCGTCAGCATATCTGCAGGGTTATCATCTGTATGAACCTTGACAAGCTCTATGCGCTTGTCCTCAAGTACCTCCCTGATGAAATGGTACCTGACCTCAATGTGTTTGGTCTTTGCATGAAAGAATGGATTCCGTGCTAGCTGAATAGCACTCATGGAATCACTATGCAATGTCGGTACACCTGTATGAATCCCCAAATCTCCCACTAGCCGATCAAGCCATATAGCCTCCTTGCAACCCTCTATGGCTGCAACATACTCAGCCTCTGTGGTAGACAAAGCGACGCACTTCTGTGCAGGAGACATCCATGACACTGCACCTCCTGCAAAGGTGAACACATAACTAGAAGTGGATCTCCTACTATCCACATGCCCTGCATAGTCTGAATCTGTGTACCCAAGTACACGCATGTCTCCTCTACCAAAGCAAATGCACATCTCCTTGGTACCCTTCATGTACCTCATGATGCACTTAACTGCCTCCCAATTCCTCTTTCCTGGATTAGCCATATACCGGCTAACAACTCCCACTGCAAATGCAATGTCTGGTCTAGTAGCTATCATAGCATACATAAGACTCCCAATTGCTGATGCATAAGGAACCTTGGCCATCATGGCCCTCTCCTCATCTGATTTGGGACTATCTGTATGACTCAGTTTCACATATGGAGGCAATGGAGTACTCACTGCCTTCCCCCCGTCCATATTGAAACGCTGCAATACTTTTGTAACATACTCTTTTTGTGAAAGCCAAAGGAGTTTCCTACTCCGATCACGCATGATGCGCATACCAAGAATATGACCTGCAAGTCCTAAATCATTCATATCAAAGGCCTCATGCAACTTGGCCTTTAAAGCATCTAGCTCATAAGTATTCTTGCTAGCCAATAGCATATCATCCACATATAGTGCCAAGATTATCAGGCTATTATCCTTAGCCCTTTTAGTGTAGAGGCAGTGATCAATTTCACTCCTTCTAAAACCCTGGGACCGAATGAAAGCATCAAACTTCTGATACCATTCTCTAGGCACTTGCTTAAGACCATAGAGACTCTTCTTCAGCTTGCAAACTAAATGCTTTTTGCCCTTTTCTTCAAAGCCTTGCGGCTGCACCATGTAAATTTCCTCATGCAAATCCCCATGCAAGAAAGCTGTCTTGAGCGAATATCTCATCAAAGTCCACACCCTTCTCTTGCTTGAACCCTTTAGCAACTAAACGGGCCTTGTACCTAGGCACATCATCACCTGTGACCTTCATTTTGTAGACCCATTTACATGGCAATGCTTTCTTTCCATGTGGAAAAGAAACCAAGTCCCAAGTCTTATTCTTCATAAGTGAACTCATTTCTGATTGCATAGCATACTCCCACTTGCGTTGATCCTCACGCATCATAGCCTCTTTGTAGTAAGAAGGCTCCCCGCAATCAGTAAGCATCACATAGTCTACCCCTGGAACAAACCTATCAGGCAGTCTAGACACTCTAGATGATCTTCTCAAGGGCATTTCAGCTTACTGTCCCACTTGCATATCAGCCACATTTGGCTCATCATTTCCACCAATAGATGATCCATCATCTACCCTTGATTGTATACCTGTGGGAGTACTTGGTTGTACCATTTCTTGCACATTTGGTGCATGGACAGCTTGATGTCTATCAACATATGCAGGTGGATTCACATCCTGGAAAGTGATTCTCCTCATTTCCACATCCCTCATGGGTGCCTTATGCATATTCTTCTCATTGAAGACCACATCATGGCTGCGTATGATCTTCTTTGCTTCTGGATTCCAGAGACGATAACCCATCTCTCCACTTTCACCATAACCCAGAAAGATGCATTTCCTAGACTTAGGATCTAGCTTCTTTCGAAGCTCTTTTGGCACATGTGCATATGCCTCACACCCAAATATACGCAAATGAGAGTAAGAGGGCTTCTTGCCACTCCATGCCTCTTCAGGAATACCACCATCCAAACTCTTACTAGGTGATCTATTGATCACATGCACTGCAGTCTTCATTGCCTCAGCCCAAAAACCACCAGAAAGACTTGCATTGGAAAGCATGCATTGCAACCTTTCTTGAATGGTACGGTTCATCTTTTCTACAACTGGATTTTGCTCTGGAGTACGAGGGGATGTAAGCTCCCTCTTAATCCCACGAGTATCACAGAAATGCTGAAAGTCATGAGAGAGATACTCTCCACCATTGTCAATCCATAGGCATTTAAGCATTCTACCTGACTGATTCTCAACCAAGGCCAACCATTTCTGAAATACCTGGAACACATCACTCTTCCAAGCTATAGCATAAGCCCACACTTTCCTAGTTGCATCATCAATGAATGTCACATAGTATTCAGCCCCGCCTAATGACCGTGTAGGCATGGGACCACATACGTCTAAATGCACCAAATCAAGCATTTTAAACTCTTTCTTTCCCCTTCTTTTATGGGCTGATTTAGTCTGCATCCCATAGAGACAATGCTCACAAAATTCAAAATCAGAGAAACTCAAATGCGGTACATAACCCAAACGGCATAAGAGTTTCATTCCATTCTGGCTCATGTGCCCCAACCTGCAATGCCACAAAGAAATGCTTGGCTACTCGGTTATTGCAACAACATGATCAAATACCCCTGATACATGTAAGGGATACAAAGTCCCACACTTGGCACCCCTGGCCAAAAGCATAGAGCCCTTTTGAATTTTCCAACTCTGAAAGCCAAAAGTGGTGTGAAAACCAGCATCATCTAGCTGACCCACTGAAATAAGACTCTTGGTCAGCTTAGGCACATGTCTCACATGTTTCAAAACAAATGCAGACCCATTTGCAAAAGAAAACTTTATGTCACCTGCTCCCACTATGTCACATGCATAGTCATTTCCAAGATGCACACAACCTGTCTTTCCACTATCATAAGTGGAGAACCATTCCCTATGGGGAGTAACATGGAATGAAGCACCAGAATCCAAAATCCAATCCTGGGAATATGCATCATCTGAAGTGGTAAGCAACTCTGCAGATAAATTAGACATGAAGAGAACATCATTGTCACTATCATGTGTGACTGCATTGATCTCCTCGATCTTCACTTTTCCTTTGTCCTCCCTTGGACTCTCTTCCTTTTGATTTGCACCCCAATTTGCATTCTTTTTCTTATCCTTTTGCTCTCTTTTCAGCTTGTAGCAATCCTTTTTCATATGGCCCTTCTTGCCACAATGGTAACACTCAATGTTCCGTGCCCTGGATTTGCTACGAGACTTCCCTCTTTCTTGGGACTTCCCCCTAAACTGTGATCTGCCCCTTTGCACATTTAAGGCTGTATCCTGCTTGTTGCCATCCATAGACTTCCGTCTAATCTGCTTGGCCAACAAGCTACCCACAACATCATCAAATTTCAGTACTCCACCAGGTCAGAGTTACTGACAGCTGTACGGAAGGTATCCCATGAGGATGGCAATGAACATAAGAGAAATATTGCCTTAGTCTCCGCATCAAAATTCATCTTCTGAGCCTGAAGCTGGCTGAAAATAATATTGAATTCATTCAAGTGAGAAGCAATGGAGACCCCTTCCTTCATTTGCAGCTCAAACAACCTCTTCATGAGGTAAACTTTATTAGAGGCAGTTTCCTTCTCATAAGTGGCACACAGTTTCTTCCACAAATCTTCTGTAGTCTGCTCATTCTACTGTGAAATAAACTGACTCTGCAAGATGAAGTCTAATAGTAGACTTTGCTAATGCATCCAACTCATTCCAATCATCCTCAGACATATTTGCAGGCTTAGCTTCAATCCCTACCAAGGGTTTAATCTGCTTCTTTTGAATAAGCACATCCCTTATTTGTTCTTTCCTTAAAGAAAATTTGTCCCATCAAACTTTTTAATGCTGAAAAACTCCTTTTCAGACATGGAAGAGGATGCCATGATGCAAATAAAGCAAAATCCCAAATGCTAGTGCCTGTAAGAGAGAATCACACCAAATACCAGGTGCACCCAAATGTGTATGCCACAATAGTGTGAAATATCACCAAAACTCAAAGCTCAAAGCATCAAAAGATGCATCTGACTCATGTGCATATACTATGCATCCATATGAGCAAATCTGGCCCAAAAGAAAATGCCAATAAGTGCCAAATGACTCAAGCATAAACACCGTCCACTGGCATATGCATCAATAATATCTCATCCAAGAGAGCATAGCACTATTAGTGCATCACCTGCAATGTGTCAAAGCTGTCCCTCAGCATAAAATAGCATCAATGTGCAAAGCGTCCATAAAAAATAGCATCCCACAAGGCAATTTGGGCCTATCAGTGCATCCAACAAGGACCGCAATGCATCCAAATGGCCTATAAATCATCCACTGCAACCCAATGCATACCACGAACGAGCGCACACTGCTCAAAACTGCAACCAGAGTGATCTGCATAAGGTATGCTCAAGAAATCATAGTCCCACGGTAATACCGCTACTGAAAATAGAACCTGAGATGCCTCAAAACATGGGTGCCATTGCATAATCGGACTCAGCAAGAAAATCTGCAAATATCTCTCTTCTGCCAGAACTCCAAAATCCCAACCGATGAGTGAGAAATGGGAGTCAACACTTATCCACTACCATGTGGCATAAATCTAAGGTTTCAAAACCTTAGCATGAAAAATGCATAACAGAGAGACGAAATCGAATACACAGAGATTTATAACTCTGAAAATCCTCCACCGAATCATGCAAGAACTGATAGGTAGGGGTTTTTGGGCGTCCGGAACGCAATGGGACAGACGGTTTTGGAAACCGTGGTCTCAATCACTGGGTCCAACACACGGACTGAAAAACGTTTTTTGAAACAGAGCTGTTTGTAAACTCCACCGGAGTGCGAATAATGAGCAACATAGAAGTTTTAGGACCTCCTGAGTCCACCAGAACTGACAGATCTGCAAATGGTTGCTCCAAACTTGAGTTCCAACACCCGGGCAAAAAATGCAGGAACTGACACAGTGAGTCAGAAATCCACTGAAATGATCCCAGATTCAAGAATGAAGGTGTTTCCAAGCTCCTGAAGTAATGTGACATCAAAAGCAAGCAATAGTTGCCTCTACAAGTCAATACGGAGTCTCTGTCATCGAACGGAACAGGGAAAAGGTCAAAAAACGACTTTTTTTTTTGAACGCTCTTAACAGGCTCTCAAAACCACTTCGCAAAGCCAAAGTGACTTTTCCAAAGGTTTCTCCAAGGTCTCTGCACACTCGGATGCAAGTAAAGTCACCCACAAAGCTTCTCCTTCCTTCCACAGAGCTACTGAGCTTCAAAGCATTCACGCACGCTCAGCTAGATCACCCGGGCTCTGATACCAGTTGAGAGCGCTCTCAACGGAAGCAAGAACAGAAGAAGGAGAGAGAGAGATAGAGAGCCACACAAGTTTTGGTGGGTGCAAAACCACCCTAATCTTCTTTTTCATTCATTTATATATGTGTTTGAGTATTGTATATAACTGGGGTGAAGGCACAGTGACCTTTAACCCCCACAGGGCAGTGGTATGAAAGAGGGTGATTGCATTTTGTTCTTTGTCCTCGATTATTTCCTCAGGGTATGCTACGTGAATTGTTTCAAAATTGCTCACCAAGGACTCAAGTGAGTCTTGGAGAGCTTGTAGCACCCAATTAAAGAGTATTATTATTCTGAGGGGTTGGTAGGTGGTGGACTGGTAGGCCGCAAGGTGTCCTTGAGCTTGGATTGTTGAGACTCAGCCGTAGGTATGCATCCAATTTATGTCTGCATGTAGACTTTTGGGAGTGTAGATCCATGGTGTGAGTTCCTCAGGCTTTGCAAGTTGAATCACTTCATCATCTGCAGGATAATTAAGGGACTCAGTGGCAGCACCAGCCTTGAAAATTGAGAAGAATGGGATGGGCAGATAGGGTTTGGAGATTAGAGGGGCGAAGAAGAGATAGGGAGATGGGCTGAAGGTCAAGAGAAAAATAGGACATGGCTAAGATGCTGCAGCAGTTGTTGAGATTACTACGAAGAATAGTTTGAAGGGCATTGGGCGGTAGTGGAGTAGTGAAGTCTAGGTGGAAGGTAAGGTTTTGTGCGTGGAGTGCATCGAAGTGCATTTGGAGGGTTTGGGTGAGGGTGCATGGTGCAAGTGTATATGTGGCTAATTGTGAAGACACCTCCCAGTACATCATGAACTCTTGCTGCTTGTGGTCTTCCAACCCTTACTCTTCTGAGTGGCCAGTGGCATGCTATCTTTCGATTTCTTCTTGGAGGGAGATTGTGAGGCTCCTCTCTTGTGCCAGGAGATCCTGTAGGGAATAGATCTATTAGTCGTGGGTCTCCTTGGTGTGGGCGTACCACTGCTCTGCATATGCTTGCTACTCCAGCATCATGCGCAGGGCTAATTCTGCCTTTTCCACCTGTTCCATAAATGTATGGACCAGGGATTCACTGGCGGTGAGATCATCTTTGACTTTTGTCAAAGTGAGCTCGAGCTCTTCCACCTTAGCCCGATATTCACTAGCTCAATTTAGTGCGGCATGGCATGTTGCTTGAGCTGTGACCATTGTCGAGACTGGCTTTCTTGTGCCGAGAACTAGGCTTGGATGAGATTGGAGGAGAGTTGTGAGGCTTGCTCTTACCTCCTCTGTAAGATCCTGTGGGTGACTTGTGGTGGTTCATCTCCATGACATCAGTGCGTGACAACTATTCTACTGTCATATGGCTATAGCCTCCCGTTGCCTTGTATTGGGGCGCACTGCGAAATTGTATGGCCTTTGCTAGGCCTGCCCATGGTGTGGAAGAGGTGCCTGTGGCAAAGGATGTTGTCTCCTGAGGGGTGGTGGAGATTGAGATGAAGGGTATAGCAAGGATTGTTGGCATAGTTTTGGCTCGTGTATGCAGGCCGATTTCGATGGTGTCATCGTCCTGGAGGTCTTCAATCAGAATAGGCCCTCCTTGCACCTGTTCGCCCTTATCCTGAGGACCTAACCGCTGCGTGCGTAGTCATTGCACAAATTCATGCAACTAGCTTTCCTCATATTGGTTGAGTGGTTGACTTGGTTCCAGTTGCATCTGGTTGCCCAGAGTGGCACTTAGCATTGTCCTCGCTCTCTTGGACCTTGTTTCTGTCTCTTCCTAATCGATTTATATGGGACCGATGGTGGATTTCTTGGGGAGTCCAAAGCCGATCAACGGATGCTGACTTTTTAAGTAATAGAGGATCGGCATGTACGACATGGGATTGCCGATGATGTCCGTGTGGGTGCTGAGATCATCTCTCATCTGCCTGCAGTAGTAGTCAGCCCAGTTCGTCACCTAAAAGTTCACCATTCTCAGCAACATATTGGGCACAACAAATTGATGATGATCTGTCTGATTCACTTAAGTGAGCCATGACAGGGCTCTTGTTGGGTGCTCTACCTCGGGCTTGTAGATGGTGGTGAACGGATGTGACCTCTGCACTTGTGGCGATCATAGAGGGACAGACCATCCTTAGGGAGTCGAGGTTCTTATTTTGCTTAGAATATTTCTCTACCACCACTGACAGGTTGCCGGCACCGCATCTTGATTGATCTAGTAGTGGTGGGGATTGCCAGTTATATCACACAAGACACCAATGTTGGTGTTGTTGTCGTATGTTTTGAGGAATTTCGCCAACAGTTTCATGTCCAGGTAGCATGGGAAACGGGCTGCTACTCTTGCCAAGCCTAAAAAGTTAAGGGCTTTCACGACTGTCGGATCTTGGAGAGTTGCATATGCTGCTGTGGTGTGGTAGTGGAGGGTGTGGTCCTGACCCTTGAAGGTGAGAAGCGCAAGTGGATCATGCAAGCATCTAGCTCTTAGAGCCATGCATCTCCTAATGGTGAGTGTGCTTGTGAGCGCACGATCTTGTACATGCTAGGGTGCACTTTTGTGTTTTTGTGGAGGGCATGCCTGCTATGGTTTGGCTCTTCTTGAGTAGCCTGTCTGGTGGAGGTGTCTTCATCTTGTAAGTCCTCCATGAGTATTTCGTCTGACATTCAAATTGTGGCCGAAGGAGTGCTCTGAGAATTTGATGGGCTAGCGGCCTTTGGAATAGGGTGAGGGTGGAGATCTAGGTGAGTCTCGAATTCGAAAAAGTCATGTTTGGACTCCATGGCAAACAGAAGTGGAAGTTGCATGATGAGGGAATCAGTGGATGAGGAAGAGCAAGAGGACATCAATTTGCTGGTGGGGAATGGAGAAGAAGTGGGTAGGAACCTATCGGATTTTTGGATAAATTTTGACAGAGTTTTGCTGCAACAGCTATGGTGACAACCCGATGGGGTAGGCCTGCTTTTGTAGATTTCTATCCCCTCAATCGGTGGGATACTGATGGCGATGGTCGGTGCTGAATTTGATGGCGACGGTTAGTGTAGAGTATCTTAGGCTGCGGCTGACGTGGTACCCAAATGGCAATAGGGCGGTGCTATGTTGGATGGTGATGACCCGACAGGGATCTTGATCGTGATGGTTGGATGAGAACCTTTCGATGCGACAGTCTATGGCAAACACTTCAGTGATAGTCAGTGGTGAATGCTTTAGTGATGACGGTTGATGGGGTAGTGACTATGTAAAAATAGGAAAAAAGTGAAGGAAGGAGTGGGGTGGGGGAAATGTGGAGTGGAGTGCACTTGTATTATTGTGCAACATGATAATGAGGTTAGCGTGCGAGAACATGAGCACTTATAAAAAATGCAAGAACGGACTCTAGTCACCTAGTGCCAACCATGTCTGCACATGCGGTGTGTTTGGCAGAGACTGGTGTGCTGCTAGTGTGTCAGGTGAGATGCCTACTATACTGACTCACCTAGACCTAGACGTGATGATTTTTATGATGAATGCGGTGGAGGTGGATGCCATACTACAACATAGTGAGTAAGGAGCCATGTAGAGTACGTGTCTAGCTTGTTCTTTACCTTGGATGCCATAGGCACCTTTGTGTCAGACTTTGTTGCAGTTGCAGGCTCCAACGTTGTGTCTGTCCCCAAGGCGAGGTTCTTGTGTAACTCTTTGTGGGGTGGAATTCGGTTCTCGTGGGGTCTCTCGACTAGTGGTGGCGATGATTGTGTTGAGTCAGACTGCCCATGGCACCATTGCATATTCGGTACCTTGAGGCTGGCCTATTGTGTTCGGATTGTTGGCAGGTTCTTGTGGTGCTGTATCTTGGGAGGACACAGATTCTTGTGGTTTGCCTTTGTCACCTTCATGGTTTGCAATGTCTTCTTCTAGATCCAGGTGACTTTGTTGCCTCAGTCACCCGAGCGGGCGATGTTTCTCGAACTGTTGGTGATGCATGGCGGTGGATGAGGTGTGAGCATTGGCCGCAGATTTCTTTAGGTAGTGAATGTGTGTGGGGGAAGCGATTTTGAGGTGAATGGAGCTGCTGTTGCTGCGTTATCATTTTCTGAGCATCGGTTCCGATCGAAGTAACATTGGGTGTAGAGGATAGCACCTTGTACCTGCAGCTCACGGATTGGAGGATGGTAGCGTTGGTTGAGGGTGCAATGGTATTGGTTTACCACTATAGTGAACTTTGTTCTCCTTTCATGTTGGGCCCTTGGGTGGTGTCCTGGAGGAAGCTGGGGCTTTCGGTTGGCTTTGCTGCATCACCTCATTGTCGTGAATCGGCGAGGTTGGAGCCAAAGAGGGGGGCTTGGTCTGTATAGCGGAATTACCATCATTTGACCACCAATGGTAGGCAAAGCAGTTTGGGCATGCCAGTCGATTTGGCAGTTGACAGTGTAGCACCAGATTCTTCCTAGAATAATCTGCCCTTTGGTGGCTTCTATAGGGAGAACATAAAAGCGTATATCCACAGCTTGGTGAACAACCATTAGATGTAGATTTACATAACCCAAGGTTTGCAAAAGTTGGCTGTTTATAGCTCTTATTTAGGCAATAGTGAGGGTTAGGGCTACTTGTAGCTTTCCCATACCTCTCAAGAGATGAAATTGTGACTTGCTCCTACCATGAGTGCTTTGATGTGCATGCGCAGTACCTGTAGTTGAACAAGCAACGTGGCTGGCTCTATTGTTAGCTCATCCATTAGTTGCATCTGTTCAATCATTGCCTTAAAAAGGGTCATTTGTCTACACTATTAGATCTTAACATTATGGATTCTGGCTTCCTTGATGGCCTGACGCTTCATCCTAGCCACCTCTGCCTTGAGCTCTTTTTCTCTATGCATGGCCTGAAGGGTAGGGATAGTGAGTGGTCCATAATATCTTTTCAATTTACTTCTGTTTAGGTAGCCATCCATTTCTATCCCATCAAGGGTGGCTATTTGACATGCCCCTTGGGGGGTGATCTCAACTACGTGGTAAGGACCCATACCTCGGTACTTAAGCTTACGTTTGGTGTTGCGAACACTGTACAGGAGCGCCAAGTCTCCTTCTTCTAGGTCCTTGTTCTTGAGGTTGTAGTCAAAGCACTTTCTACGTCAGGCCTTTTCTAATCAGAGAGCGTGGGCTGCTCGCAACCTTGTCTCTTCTAGCTTTTTGAGGTCGACTAGTCTTTTGGCTAGCGCATTTTCCATGAGTCTTCCCTTATGGAAAGACAGAGGCTAGCCACTACACACTCCATTGGCATTACTGCCTCTACCCCAAAGGCTAACTTGAATGGGGTACAATGTGTGGCCACCTTGTAGGAGGTCTTATAGGTCCATAACGCTACTTATGTGCCTAGTCGGTATGACTGGCTGCTACCGTACATGTAATAATCTTACAGCAAGTTTTGTTGGAGCTTTCGGCCAAGCCATTTGCTCTAGGGTAATATGGCATTGACTTCCTATGAATGATCATAAACTCGCTTGTCACGATTGCTATGGTTTCATTGAGGAAGTGAGTTCCTCGACCATTGACTAACTCCAACGGGCATCCAAACCGCATGATGACTTGTTCATATAAGAACATGGTGGTGGACCTTGCATCAGCCTTTACCGTGGCCCTTCCATCTACCCACTTGGTGAAGTAGTTAGTGGCTAGGATGATGTATCAAGCCCTGGTCCCCTTAGCTGCTGGGCTTATGGGACCAATGAAATCGATGCCCCACTTCTCGAAAGGTTGGTCAGCTAGGATCCTGGTTAGGGGCATCATGTCAGCCCTATGTGGGATTTGGATGCACTGGTAGGGGTCACATCATTTGATGAATTTGGCCGCATCTCTGAAGAGCATTGGCCATTAGAGACCAGCTTGTGGCACTTTACGTGCTATAACCTGAGTGAAAAAATGGCCTCGTGCAGTTCTTGAGTGGGCTTCTTCAAGCACCTCGATGTATTCGTGTTCACATATGCATCTTCGTAGTATGCCATGCTTACCCATGTGGTAAAGCTGGCCTACTATCAGTTGATATGGTGCTACGTACTTAATGAGTTTAAGGGCTCTATCCTTCTTAAGGTCTTGGTTTAGGGGTAGTCCATTGGCCAAGTAGTGGCTGATTTTGGCGGCCCATTCTGGAATGACGTCGAGGAAGAAGAGGGAAGCATTGAGGAGATCATCTTCTACTCACGTTGGAGATTCGCCCCCGTTAGGGATCCTTGATAGGTCATCGGCTAGAATGTGGGTTTTGCCTTTGCACATAGCGACTGTAAAGTTGAATTCTAGTAGGATCAGCATCCACCTAGTGATGCGTACTGTCATACAGGGTTTGTTGACCAAGTATAACAGTGCTTGATGGTCCACGAAGAAGACAAACTTGTTAGCTAACAAGTATTGCCTGAATTTCTTGATTGCATAGACCATGGCGAGACCCTCTCTCTTGGTGGTGTAGTTAACTTTGGCCTCATTTAGTTAACGGCTCGCAAAGTATACTAGGAAATCCAAATTATGCTCCCCGGCTGAGCTAACACACATCCAATGGCAAAGTTAGAGGCATCAATGTGGATGTGGAATATTAAATTCCAATCGGGAGACCTCAGTACTGGGGCAGTGGCTAGAGCTAGCTTGAGGGTTTAAGAGGATGTTTGGAATTCTTTGGTCCACTAAAAGGATACTAGTAGCTTGTATAATGGGCGGGCTATGTTGGCATAGAACAAAATAAATCTCCGATAATAGCCTGTATGGCTAGTAAATCATTGAACTCCCTTAGCATTGGTGGGGGGTGGTAACTTCAAAATGAGTTTGATTTTATTGTGGTCCATAAAGATTCCATTTCGGGACAATATGTGACCCAGGATGACATCATGTTTGACCCAAAACTGGCACTTAAGGGGGTTGAGGATATGTGGTATAAGTGGCACTTCTCGAGGACACAAGCCTAAGATACTTCAAGTGGTCATCCCATTTCGAGTTCACGCAGATATCATCCAAGAAGACTTCCACAAAGTCCCTTAGGTATTCCTTGAATACCATGATCATCATGCATTGGAAAGTAGCAAGGGCATTGGTTAAACCAAATATCATAACCCTAGCTATGAAGAGAGTGGGAGAGAAGAAAGGAGTCTCACTTGCATCTTTCTCACATACACAATGGGGGAATATACACAAAGGTGGAGGCTGAAAATAGTTTTCCTCTTCTTAGTTGTGAAAGCCAAAAGAACTCTAAGTACAAAAGAATAGGTGAACCCTATATGTGGGTCTCAAACCAAACTCAGCTAACTACAGTGGCATACTAATTGAGCCACTAACTAGAGTACATAAAGAATGCTATCATCCAGCTATTATTCATGGGCGGTGTACCAACTGCATCTGTAGCTAACAAGTCAGTGACATAAATGCACAACAGTCACCCTGGCATATCACGAGTGGAGCACGATATCTCAACACTCCCCCTCAAGCTCAATCCCAATTCCTGCACAGGTCTTCCTGCACAGGTCTTTGAACTTGCGCAGCTTCTCTGCACCCAATGCCTTCGTGAATATGTCAGCTACTTGATCCTCTGTGCTGACATAAACTAGATCAATAAAACCTGCTAGAACCTTCTCCCACACATAGTGATAATGCACCTGAATGTGCTTTGTTCTAGCATGATAGACTAGGTTATTTGCCAAGTGTATACTGCTCATGTTGTCATAATAAATGACAACTGGCCCATTTGTAGACTGATGCATATCATAAAGTAGATTATGCAACCAAGCTACCTCACATGCAGCCATTGCTGCACCCCTATACTCAGCCTCTGTGCTTGACAAGGCAACTGTAGGCTATTTCTTGCTACTCCAAGTGATTGCAGCACTCCCAAAAGAGAACATACATCCACTTGTAGATCGTCTATCAGAAATACTACCAATCCAATCAGCATCAGTTTATCCATGCAACTGCTGATAAAATAGTCCATACTACAATGTGCACTTCACATACCTCAGTATGTGTCTAGCCGCATCCAAATGCGGTTTCCTTAGAGCTTGCATAAACTGACTTACAAACCCAACAGCATAGCTCAAATCTAGCCTGGTAATAGTCATATAAATCAAACCTCCTACTATGCGTTTGTACATAGTAGGGTCTTCCAGAAGCTCACCTGCATCTGTGCTCAACTTCACATTCTGCTCCAAAGGAATTGAAATAGGCTTCCAGCTTGTCATCCCACATTTGGACAACATGTCCAATCCATAGTGCCTCTGCAAGAGCCATATCCCACTTGTGGATCTAATCACCTCAATGCCCAAAAAGTAATGCAGCTCTCCCAAATCCTTCATCTCAAACTTCTACTTCAATAGCATTTTCACATGAAGGATATCTTCATCACTATCACCTGTGATGATCAAATCATCAACGTAAATGACAAGCAACATAATGCCTTTCTCTGTTTTTCTCACATAAAGTGAGAAATCTGCCTTAGAAATCTGAAAGCCAATAGTGATAAGATACTGTCCTATCTTGTTAGACCATGCTCTGGGTGCTTGCTTCAAGCCATACAAGGCTTTCTTCAACCTACAAACAAACTCAGGATGAACAGCATGAACATAACCTGGTAGCTGCTCCATATAGACCTCTTCTTGCAAATCACCATGCAAGAAAGCATTCTTTACATCCATCTGATGTAAAAACCATCCCTTTGATGCAGCCATAGTAATGACTACTCTTACGGTTCCCATCCTTGCAACTAGACTGAATGTTTCTTCATAATCAATGCCATATGTCTGTACATACCCCTTCACAACTAATCTTGCCTTGTATCTGTTCACAGAACCATCTGCATTGTGCTTCACCTTATAAACCCACTTGTAGCCAATTGCATTCTTGTCTTAAGGCAAAGTCACCAATTCCCATGTAGCATTTGTTTCCAAGGCATCCATTTCTTCATTCATGGCTTTCTCCCATTTTTCTTTTCCCATGGCTTGCTCAAAAGAAGTGGGTTCTAGTTTAGGTTCTGATTCATGTATCAGTTTGACCATATAGGCATAGTGAATGGCTGTAAATCCATCATATTTCATCCTATCCACAAGATACCTAGCTCTGGTAGACCTGTGCAAAATAGGCTCACTACCAGGTGCTCTCAAAACATCCCTGGTCTTCCTTACTCCAAGTGTAACAATAGAAGGAATACCCAACTCATCATCAAGGCTCTGTTCTGAGCCATTGGATTCACCATCCACATAAGAGTGAAATGCATTCACATCAACCATGGGCTAATCTACTTCTCTTTTCCTTTTTGTGATACTTGCATACCACTATCTGCATTGCTTTGAGGAGATCCTCTTGATCTCAATTTGCCTATCCATGGCGAAGTATGTGAACCACTGCTAGAGGACACTATAGGTCCATTAATATTTTGTGATTGCTGCTATGAATTATGTGCATCATTACCATTTTGTGCATCTACATCATCAATCACATTTACTGGTTTATACCAACTACTCATCTCATAAAAAATAACATCTCTGCTCACTGTAAACTTACAAGTAGAAGGGTTATAGCTTCTATAACCTTTCTATTGCAGAGAATAACCAATAAAGATGCACTTCTCAGCTTTTGGATCCAACTTGGATCTCAACTCATCTACCACATGAGCATAGGCAATGCAACCAAAAACTTTCAAATGAGAAATATCTGGTTTCCTACCAGTATACCTCTCCTCTGGCATCATGCCATGTATTACTATAGTGGGAGTCCTGTTCATTATGTAGACTACTGTAGCAATTGCTTCAGCCTAATAATAATCTGGTAGGTCTTTTTCATTGAGCATGGCACGAGATACCTCTCCAATATGCCTATTTTTCCTTTCTACAAGTCCATTTTGCTGTGGGGTATGACTGCATGAATATTGCTGCTTTATGCCATGCTCTTGCAGGAAACTTGCAAACTCATTTGAGAGGTACTCTCCCCCTCCATCTGACCTTAGGCATTTTATTTGTAGGCCTGTTTCTTTTTCAACCATAGCTTTAAAAGCTTTGAAATGCCCGAACACTTCACTTTTCTTTTTCATAAAATACACCCAAACTTTTCTATTGGTCATCAATAAAAGTGACTAAATAATGATAGCCTCCAATAGATGCAGCTTTAGGAGTCCACACATGAGAGTGGATTAATTCCAATGGCCTCAAATTACTCTCTTGAACATGTCTAGGAAATGGTTTCCTTGCCTATTTTCCAAATTAACAGGCTTCACATACCTTATGCATTTTTGCAACCTTGAACTTAGGCAATCCTGCAACAATATTTTGGGCCTGCATTAATTTAAGTTGCTGTACATTAACATGACCAATGTGTTTATGCCAGATATCAATATTTGCAACTACACCGGTCCCATGTGCAAACATTGCTGCACTCAATTCAGGCATGTCCACATCCAACGTAAACATCTTGCCCTTCTTCTTCCCTTTTGCTATCAAGCGACCTTTATTTTTTATATCCTCAACAAAGCATCCATGAGGATTAAATCTGACCTACAATCCCTGCTCAACCATTCGACCAATAGAAACTAGGTTCTTGGTGATATTTGGGACATGAACTATATCAGAAAGGTATTTCTTTTTTCCATCCTACATAGACAAAGAAATTTTACCAATTTACACAATAGGATGTGCAATATCATCATCAGTCTCCACAAATCTTGGTGATTCCATTTTCCTTGCTTCCTGCATCCATTCTGCATGACCTGTCATGTGGTTCCCCTCAAGGGCCATATCCTCAATTGCATTTTCTAAAAGTTCAATTGCATCTCTAAGCAACCACTGTGGTGGGTTGTTGGAGCTATTTTAGTGCTATTTTGGTCCTTAATAAAGGAAAATGTAGTCCTTATCTAATGGTATTTTAGTCCTTGTCGTAAATCCTAAATGAGGGCAAAAGTATTCCGATCCACCATGGTGACTAGAGGCCCAATGGTACCATCTAGATAATCAACTACAATTCATTGAGTAAAAAGTGAGCAAAAGAGATTACATCTACATGAAATAATAGGTTATATAAAAAAATTAACAACAATTTATACTTAGAGCAAAAAAACTCAACAATTGATGAGATCCTTGGAAGTCAAAAGGTTACCTCGGGGGGGTCACTATGTACAAACCCTCTATATCATGTGCATTCAAGGCCTATATTTAAAATCCCTTATCTATAAAATTTTTCATTAATAAAATGTACCCTTTTCTATACAAATCTATAATTTTTTTCCAAAACTATTTAAAATAGTCCCTTATGTATATTTATTTCTGTAAATTTTAGAAATAAAAAATATCCTTTTGTTAAACTCACGTGATAGAGTTACATATGATGAGTGACCCCCCCGAGAAGGTTACATCTAGCACCATAACCACTCAGCCATTACTGAGTGGTTTATATAAAAATTAACAACAATTTATACTAAGAGCCTCAAATTGAACAAAAAGAGATTACATTTGTAAAAACTCAACAATTGCTGAGAGCTTTAGAGACCAGAAGATTACATCTAGTGAGCCAAAAGATCATTGAGAGCCTTAGAGGCCAAAATATTACATCCAACCATTGCTAAGTGGTTAATGAGCCTAGTTGAGCAAGGGGATATTTGTACAACTTAGTATTGCTGCCAGCCTAGCTTGTTGCATTTGAATTTTTTGGGGAGCTGACGGAGGAAACGATGGAGAGGCCAAAGATCATGCACATTGCCAGGACTCAGATTACAGCCCCCCCAACAAGTTAAGAGTACTCTACTATGAAGATCTTGAGCACTTCATCAACATCTTGGAGGAATCCATACAGCACAGGCATAAAGGCCAGAGGTGTGCATGCCACAAATTCCACAGATCTTATATATTATAAAGTTTGAGCCATCGTGCTAGTTGGAGGCCTAGAGGCCCCGTGTTCCATCCAAATAATGATGATTACCACCCTAATTAATCAAAATCCGAGGAGGGTGCCATCCAAATAATCATGATCCATATTAATTGCAAGCCACCACATGGTTGGTTAATTAGCTGCCATCCCGGTGGACTCTTAGGCACCACTGCCACCTTGCCACCGCCGATGATAGTGGCAATTAATTATGATGTGGCTAGTAATCGTGAAATAGATACCAACATCTTGATAATTAGCTCGTAATTGACTTTGGTAATTAACTACACTCTACTAAACCTGCAAGCTGAATGATTGGTAATTAACTGCAATAGACTACTGATCATGCAAGCCCGGTAGTGGTAGCTAACTTCTATTGCCACTATCTTGGTAATTAACTAGTAATTAAATGTGGTAATTAACTACACTCTACTACTAAGCATGCAAGACCAACTGCACTCTACATTGCGATGGCTGGTAATTAGCTACTGCTAGCCCTATGGATCTTAGCCACCACATATGTAGCTGATGAGAGCCACCACCGCCAACTAGTAACTACCATAAACACAAATTGTGAAGCCTAATCACCTCTAATCGCTCATTACCATGCACTCCATTGAGCATGCAAGCCTGGTGACTCGTAATTAACTACACTCTATTGATCATTAATGCAAGCTCGATGGTGTTAACTGACATTGTTGGACCAAACATGACATATATGAAGTTGATTTTAGAAAATTTAGATGTGAAATGGTTTAGAACTATCTAAAATGGTCCCAATGCTAGTTAGGAGAGACAACAACGGTTTCTTTGCCATTGACTCCACTGGACCCTAGACCAATGAAAGTGATACTTTTGTTCTTCCCAAGCATTGTGAACAAGTACATACTAACGAATTGATTCAATGATAATGCCTTCATTTTCAAAGAATTATCGGTAGATGTTCATATCTATACTTAAGTATAAATTAATATAATTGATGGCATTTAACTTGCATCTTGAACGTAGGTAGTTGCAGTAATGACATTGTAATGGAGGAAGGTGGAGATCACAACATTGGGGAAGAAGAGGGAGAATTAGAATAGTTTAAATTTGATCTCCATCCTATGATAAAGACATCTATAGGTCATCAAGAAAGTTGATGCCATTATGATTCATAGCTCATGATAGAAGTTGATGATGTTATCAAGTTATGTCATAAGTTGGAACAAAAAAGCAATGAGCCATAATTTGATTTGAACATGGGCAAGTAGAGCTATATTTATGCTAGGATTATTGCTTGGTGCTTATATGGTATATGTGTTGGTTGGATGGAATTTCCTTCTATAAGGAATTTTGTAGTAGATAATGAACCCCTTATCTTGCACCCAATTTTGGATTGTATTCAGCTTCAAATTAGAACAACATGCCAATACATCATTGTAGAGCCACTCATGATCTAAATATTGAGCCAGAAAGCTCCCAAAATGGAGTCTTGGTTCAAGAGCCAAAGAAAAAGAAGAGACAATTCAGTCTCCTTCTGTATCACAGCCTCAAGTAGAAGCATTACAGTCTACACTTGAATTAGAGACTCAATGCATTCTTCCTACACAAGAAGTGGAGACTCAATGTGCATCTACAACATCACATCTTGTAAAGGAGGAAGAGATTAAGTCTATCCCGATTACACCAGAAGTAGAATCTCAATGTACACCATCCACACAAGTAGAGACTCAATGTACTCTTAGAGAATCACAGCCTCAAGAGGACTCATCAGACTCTATTCAGTTGTAAAACATGTAGAAAGAAACATGAGTCCTTGACGATTTTTATCTTGTTTGTATTGATTAATGATAATGTTTTTTAAACTTATGTTAAATGTTGCAATACATTAGGATATTTTATGATATTATTCATTACAATACATTAGGTTTTACTTTTTTGAAAGTCTAATTTATTATGTACAATAAATATCTTATGATGAGAATCTAATAATTATATCATTCTTATGTTCCATCACTTTATTTTATAGATTTCAATGTACTCAAAATCTATCATTTATTATGTACAATAAATATCTTATGATGAGAATCTAATAATTATATCATTCTTATGTTCCATCACTTTATTTTATAGATTTCAATGTACTCAAAATCTATCATCTCACATGTCTCGCATTACGGTCTTGCATCAGCAAGTCTAACTTATATTATATTAAAAGAATATCTCATGATGAGATTCTATTAATTATATCATTCTTGTGTTCCATCATTTTATTTTATAGATTTCAATGTACTATCACTGTCTTACATGTCTCAAATGTCTCCCATTACGGTCTTGCATCCCATCACTTTATTTTATAGATTTCAATATACTCACTATCTTACATGTCTCACATGTCTCGCATTACGGTCTTGCATCTAGTCATCTCAGCCTCTACCAATTCTTTATTCTAAATCTTTCATCCCACATTATGAGTATGTAGTTCTATAAATCCCCTGGTAGTTGTTCATCTTCTATATCTCACCCGCAGCAAACACTTCTTCCACTTTGCTCTTCTTACCTTACTCCTCTCCTCAAGCTTGCTCCTTCCTCTCCTCAAGCTTGCTCCTTCCATCTTGCCTGCAGCCTTGCCTCCTCTTCTCAAGCATACTCCTTTCATCTTGCCTTACCTCCTCTAGTTACCTTCCTCACTCTCGTTACCTTCCTCACCTCGTTCGTCTTCTATATCTTTCCTCACTCTCGTTACCTTCCTCACCTCGTTCGTCTTCTATATCTCACCCACAGCAAAAACTTCTTCTTCTTACCTTACTCCTCTCCACACTTCTTCCACTTTACTCTTCTTACCTTACTCCTCTCCTCAAGCTTGCTCCTTTCATCTTGCCCGTAGCCTTACCTCCTCTTCTCAAGCATACTCCTTTCATCTTGTAGCCATTATGGATCTTTTTAAGGTAATCGATTCTGTCGAGCAAGCCATTAGCAGCCTCAAAGAATGGATTGCCGAGAACCAAGGAAAGAGAGAGGAGAGAAAGCAAAATCCAGCTCCATTAACCCAGTACGAGAAGGATGACTTTGCTTGTCAGAAGGGCTTCGAGAAGGAAGAGGAAAGAAAAATAAGTATGGCTACTACTGAAATAGATAAATTGCAGTCATATAGGAGAGAGTTGATAGACTTTCAAAGTGAGATATCTTCACATGTGGCTCGTTATGGAAGATTTTCCCCCAAGGAAGCGCAAGCCATTCGGAATAAACAAAGTGTTATGTAGGAGAGAATTCATTAATCCTTACTTCTCTTCTATAATTTTAACTACATCGATGAGGATGAGATGAGCTCAGCTCTTGAATGGGTTGAATTTAGGCTAAAGACTTGAAAAGAGAAAATTCATCAAATTGAATGGTTGTAGTCTTGAAAATAAATTTGCATTCCAGTGAGAGTCTTATTGTAACTTTTGGTGTAATTTGCCTTCCAATGAGAGTCTTATTGTAACTTTTGGTGTTTTTCAACACCTAAATTATAAATATTGTGAGAGTTTGCTACTTCCACTTGTAACTTTTGAAAGTGTTTCCTAAACACTATTATAAATTTAAAGAGAGTTTACAATTATTGAACCACTCTTTTTTTGTGTAACTTATCTCAGGCTTAATTTTTGAAGGTGTTTATTAACACCATTATATATTAAGAGAGTTTACAACAATCGAATCTTATTTTTTCATGTAACTTATCCAACTTATCCAGGCTGCGTTAAATTTTATAATTTTAGTTTCATGTCCTTAAAAAATATATTAAAAAATGCTTGTTTTTATGTTTTTATATGTGCTTTGAAGATTGGGTTTTTCTTAAATTTTATCTGAAAACTAGTCCAAAACTATATGTAAAAATGAATTTGTACATTGACAAGTCCAAAATTAATTAAATAAGTGTTTCTAATAATATATTTAAAAAAAGGATAGTAAACGTATGTATACCACTATCTCTCCACATGCACATGACATAATTTTTTGAGTTGCTACGGGCCGGAAACTGCAAGCTCCACATCTAGCTAGGCTTCAAGCAAGATGAAAACAGCCAGCATAAGAGAGCCTACAACTAGCTCAAAGTCAAATATTTCCTCATCATTCTTAAATACTAGTTTATAGAGTTTTCGTAATATATAATATGAATTTTAACCACATACGAGATGTTCCAAGTTGGCCTAAGCGAACCTCCATTCGGCACATGGTATAATATTATTCATCAAAGAATGAGTTGTTACAGGTTGGCTTAAGCGATCCTCCAACCAGCTGATTGACTTTTTCTTTAGGTATAGTTACAAGCTATAGTTATATTCTTCTAAATAAATATATATGCTAAAAGTTGTTACAGGTCATCTTAAGCGAACCTCCAACTGGCTCATTGACCTTTTCTTTAGGTATAGTTACAAGCTATAGTTACATTCTTATAAATAAATACATATGCTTAAAGTAAGAAAATCATACACACAAACATAAACTATTCCAAATGGCAAATTTAAAGTAAATCATTTCATGCGTTAATGTCTACTATTCCATTTTTCTAAAATTTACTACTATCTATCTACTATATTTCATGCATTTAGAATGAAATCTTAAGTTATGTAACTAAACTAAATTTCCAAGCCATGAAACTAACAAACTCTTTACCTAGTCCTAAGTGACAAGTCTTTCCAAAGAGTCTAGAATCTAGACAAGTTACAACTTATATACTTCATGCAAAAAATGAAAATCATCTAGTTTTCCAAAGCTAAGTACAATGCCACATGAAACTAACTTACTCTTCACCTAATAGTATGTAAATGATGTATGTATGTATATGTATGCATGTTGGTTGATGATCTAGAGAAGATGATTGCATGAGGCTGGTGGTTTGAAGGTTTAGCTCTTCTCAACACAGAGGATTTTATGACAATTATAAGCACAAAGAACGCCAACAAAGGTACTTCAAGATGCCATCACACATTGTGTGTTGATGTAACTAATATCATTTTAAGCCCAAGTGGTGTGTAATTTTCCTCCCCCTCTTTATCCACTTTAATCTTCCCATGGATTTCCATGGAAAGATTGCCATTCCTACAAAGACACATATGCAGGCAATTAGAAAATCAATTAATCAATATAATTCTAGATCATTTTGTAGGTTCTATACTAATAACTACTCAAAGGAAGTAAGTTGGATACACACACTTGAACAAGTATTTGCTAGACTAGTTACCTGGCTAGGTTACCAACTAGTAGTGTATTGGATAGCAGGTTCTTTAGTGCTAAAGAGAAATCCAATATTACCTACCTAGGTATTTATTAGAAGGTATACATAAGTATGGCAATTTTTTAAAGCTTTTCCTATAGCACCTTAATTTTTTGAATCTCTCTCTCTCTCTCTCTCTCTCTCTCTCTCTGTATGCATGCATGCATGCATCTATCTATCTATCTATATATATATTTATTTATTTATTTATTTATGCATTTGAGAATCTCTCTCTCTTTCTTTCTCTCCCTCCCTCCCTCTCTCTCTCTCTCTCTCTCTCTCTCTAACATCAAGGAAATTCCTTCTCTCCCCTCAATCTTCTATACATACACAATGCAATATGTTATCAAAAGTGAGATATGCTTTGTGGAGTTTCAAATGGCAAAGCCATCTAGAAAATCTCATGTGTCTACTCAAAATTTCTTCTATCATAGTCCACTAGAGTCTTGTGATGCATTACATTGTGTCTCAAATTCCACAACATATGTAGTTGGTTCTCACAATGCCATATGCATTGAATAAAACAATATGAAACCTCAAGGAGGAAAGAGCAACTTAGAAAGCAAAAGGGGAGGAACCATGATAGTGTGGGTTGAATGAAATAAACAAAAGGAGGATTACAGATGAAGTTTTCAAATAATTCAATATGTTGTCTATTGGTTGGGGTTATACTTATAAGGAAGGTGTCTTTCACCTTCTTATAAGTCAGCCACGCATCATCCACAAGTGAAGGACCACTTCACATGAATCCAAGAAGGATTTCAAAACTCACTCAACACTCATTTCTCATCTCTGTAATTCACTTCAAATAGCAAAGATTCCAAAACTGTCAAAGCATTTTTTTCTAAAAAGGAATATCTTAATCATGTTCATGAATGGAAATGAAGGTGAAATATTCCGGCCTTGAGATTGGCACGAGAATAGAGGATGATGCAAGATGAACATGTAGAGGCCAGGTTGGTACAACTTGAGAAGTTAGATGAAACCCGACGGCTTGCACTACATCAAAGAGAGATCCAAAAGAATCGACATAAGGCTCGCTTGGATGCTAAAATTCGCAAGGGATGGGAAAGACACTTTGCTGAGGGGGTTATTGTGCTATGCTTTGATAACAGATTGGACCACCAAATGGATAAGAAGTTCCTGCCAATGTGGACTGGTCCATACAAAGTCATCAAGGAACGTAGCAATGGGTCTGTACAAGTTCAGGAGCTGCATGAACCATATGGCAAGAAGGTGATCAACAAGCGTTGTCTCAAGCCCTTCTTTGTGCATGATGGTCCCAGGCATGGAAATGTTGTACATTCCCTGCCTGGGGGGGGCGAACTGTTATGGATAAATTTAACCAAAGTAAAAGGCATAAATATGTGTATGTGTGCTTGTATGTGTGGCAATAGTATAATAAAATTATATGGTGTGCATAAGGCCCAAGGTTGAGGTGGCAGGGCATGACCATGTGCCACCCTTCCATGTAAGAGGACCCATAAGGTGTGTTCTACATAATCCATGGTAGTAATAATATAAAATGATAAGGTGGCATGAGTCCTCCATGCACCACCCCTCCACGTAGGCAGTCCCATGCCTGCATTTATTGAGATATGGCCCAAGGACCATGGGAGAAGTAATATAAAATAGGTGGAGATGGATATTATATTGGATTATTCCCTCCATGTAAGATAGGCCCATGTGGAGGGGGGGTATAGAAAGTCCAAGAATGCAAGTTAAATAATGGGAAAGTAGGATGAGGTGGCAAGATTCCTTGTGCCATGTCCTCCTAGATGTTTGAATGTATTATAAAATTGGGAAGAGACCAAGGGAGTATCTTAGACTTGGGATATGGGGGTTGATGTATGTGGGAAAATGAGGCAAAGGGTTGTTGCACACAATTGAGAGTGCGTAACTACCTAGCCCACATGGGACACTCTTCCACACACACCATGCATGTGGGGGGATGCATTTATTAGGAGAGACCCCCTCTCTTGGCTATAAAAGGAGGGGGCTATTCCTTGATGGAACACACTCATTCTTGTAAAGCCACCTAGCTAGTACTTTGATTTCCCTCCCCATCTTTCCAATAAAGCATGAGACTCTTCCCTTGATGTCTCCATCTCTACATTCCACCTCCCATCATGTACATGCTCCTCTTCCCCCTCTTCCTTCCCCCTTGTGCCATAGTCCCCCTCTTCATTCCCACCCCTCTTAATCCTTTTCCCCCACCTATGTTAACGCTTCTTCCCTCACGTTCCCTTTTCCTCCATGGCCCTCGAGCATCGCCATGTCTAGTGTCTAGCCTCATGCATTGAATTCTTTTTTAGTTAATACCAATCACTCTTTTGGTTTAGAATAGCCTACAAATTTAGTAAAAAGCATACAATGTTGATTTATATATATATATATATATATATATATCAACATTGTGTGTATATATATATATATATATATATATACAAAGAGAGAGGGAGTGAGAGAGAGAGAGAGAGAGAGAGAATGTTACAAAACACGTTTTTGCCAACTGAAAGAAATTCTAAGTCTTAATCATGATTTGATTTGAAAAAATTTAAAGGCCACCTTGAGACCTGAGGTAGGTCTCTAACCCATCGTATGTTGTAGAGGAGTCATGCTACTCATAATCAAGATCTGATTTGAAAGAAATTAAAGGCCACCTTGAAACCTGAGGTAGGTATCTAACCCATCATATGTTGTAGACGGAGTCATGCTACTCACTATAATAAAGTATAATTGTATTTTAATATATTTTATTATAATAAATACAATTATATATATATATATATATATATAAAAGTAAAATTTCTTTTTATTCATATTCATACACTATTTATTTTATTTAAAAAATATAAATATTCATTTTATTAAAAAATAATAATAATCAAACCCCCAATTGGGGTGCACCCAACCTCTTGCTTAAATTAGTATTTTTCGTAATTTGAGCAGTAGGTTGGGTTTGAGTAATGCAAAGGTTGGGGGTGTACCCAACCTATTGCTCAAATTAGTAAAAATACTGATATGAATAGTGCACTAGGTTGGGGTGCACCAAACTTATTACTCAAATCAATAAAAAATATTGATTTGAGCAATAGGTTGGGTGCACCCTCAACCTGTTGCTCAAATCAATATTTTTTACTGATTTGAGCAACAGGTTATGTGCACTCCATCCTATTTCTCAAATCAATATTCGTTACTGATTTGAGGAGCGGGTTGGGTGCACCCCCACCCAACCTATTGCAACAGAGGTTGGGTGCACTTTAACTGTTGCTTAAATAAAAATATTCTACATATTATTGCTTGCATTTTAGGGTTTGGCTAGGGTTTAAGATTTAGCGTCTAGGGTTTAAGGTCTAGGTTTTATGGTCTAGGAGCAAGGGTTAAGGGTCTAGGGTTTATAGTATACGGTTTAGGGTTTTGGGTGTAGGTTTTAGGGTCTAGGGTCTAAGATTTAGGACTTTAAAGGTTTTAAGATTGAGGATTTAGGATTTACGATCTAGGGTTTAGAGGCTAGAGTTTAGGAGGGTTAAGGAATGGTTCTTGATTTGATATAAAACTTAACCATTTCTAGGGTGAATATTATAAATTAGAGATTTGTTGGGTTTTTTGGTAGTTGCTAATCTTATTTTCTTGAATTTACAGATATTCACCCTAATAGAGGGTTTAAATGTGGTGTTATACGAGAAGAATGAAGCACCGCAATAGCCTTTGGACAAATACATAGTCTTGATCATATGAGTGAGATTAGAAGCATAAGATAATAAATTGAGGTCATTATTCTTCTAGAATAGCAAGTTCTCCTTCTCAAAAAGGAGAACAATGAGATGAAGCAAAAGTTTCAGGAGTTAGAAGAGAGTAAAAGTGGCTAAGAGCAAACTTGAAAAGGCAAGCCCCATTATAACTCATGATGAAGGTGTCTTTAATCAAATGGAAGAGATGCATGAGAAGCTCTAGGGAGAGATCCAAGAGAAGGTCAAAGGAGAAGTAAAGAGCTCCTTAGATACACAGATGTCTACTCGACTACAGAAGGAAGTTAAAGAGCAAACTAATATACTATGCAACTCAAGAATGCTCAGGATTAGAGGTTTACCAAACAACTGGTTCATAGCGGAAGACTCTTATGAAGAGACACGTGAGAAAAGCAGGAGTTGAATGGAAAGACCTAGAGTTTAATATTGGAAAAGCAGGAGCACATGCAGTTCTTACCTTCGAGTCGAAAGATGAAAGAACTCAGATTGATAGATAACCGAATAAGTTGAAAGGATTAAGTATGTGGATGGTAGAGAAACTCACAAAATCTCAGTTAAAGACTAAGACCTCAGAGCTTGCAAAGGTAAATGTGGCCAGAAAAGAAGGAAAATGCGCTATCTTTCAAGATGGAAAGGCTTTGATCAGAGACTTCAAAGCCAAGATCAAAGATGCTCAATCTAAAACTGATGTATGATTTGCTTTTCTTTCTGTCTCCATTTCCTTTTCTTCATTTTTATTAGTTGAACAAGTTGTATATGCTGGAAGTAATATAAAACCCTCTATCTTTATTTTTTTTGAAAAAAATGTTTTTTTCATTAAAGTAGCTATTTTTAAAAGATATTTGACATAAATTTCTATTTTTTGTCTCCATAGTTTGCAAAAAGGTTCTTTTTTTGTTTTTTTTCAAAAAAGGACGTGTTGTCGTTTGCATGATTTTGTTGTCATTTTTTATTACTCCTTGTTATCTTATCAATAGGGGTAGAAATGTCTCTTCTTGGACAATAGTTGAACCCATTCTAGTTTTTTCAATAGCTTCATGCTCTAGCTCAACAAATTCACCATTCTCATCATGAATGGGAGGTTGAGGCTTTGATGACAATGCTTGGAAATATAGTAGATAGATAGTAGTAAATTTTAGAAAAATGGAATAGTAGACATTAGCGCATGAAATGATTTACTTTAAATTTGCCATTCGGAATAGTTTATGTTTGTGTGTATGATTTTCTTACTTTATGCATATGTATTTATTTATAAGAATGTAACTATAGCTTGTAACTATACCTAAAGAAAAGGTCAATGAGCCAGTTGGAGGTTTGCTTAAGCTGACCTGTAACAACTTTTAGCATATGTATTTATTTAGAAGAATATAACTATAGCTTGTAACTATACCTAAAGAAAAAGTCAATTAGCTGGTTGGAGGATCGCTTAAGCCAACCTGTAACAACTCATTCTTTGATGAATAATATTATACCATGTGCCGAATGGAGGTTCGCTTAGGCTAACCTGGAACATCTCGTATGTGGTTAAAATTCATACTATATATTACTAAAACTCTATAAACTAGTATTTAAGAATGATGCGGAAATATTTGTCTTTAAGCTAGTTGCAGGCTCTCTTATGCTGGCTGTTTTCATCTTGCTCGAAGCCTAGCTAGATGTGGAGCTTACAGTTGCCGGCTCATAGCAACTCACAAAATTATGTCATGTGCATGTGGAGAGATAGTGGTATACATAGGTTTACTATCCTTATTTTTTATAGATTATTAGATGAAACAAATTAGATATGAATATATTACATACATTTTAATTTGTAACCTTTATTAGAACTCAAACTCCACGGTACATATATACGTGGAAAAAAACAATATTGAGGATTGAGGGCATTAACTTAACAAATTCTCCTAGCTTAGAAAATAGTAGTAAAATTGTTTATAACTACTTGTGTAAGTAATGCTAGCTATTGCACCAGTGTGTGTAAAATACCGACATCCATCAATAGAACATGATGTTGCGGATGATCATGGTGCAAATGAATGCTTACTCGAGAGAGAGAAGAATGTGGGAAAAGGCAATTTGCCATGCCATGCCTATTTCAATAGGTAGATTACCACGTTCACAATCATCCAATTACGTGGGGAGGGGACAAGACAGTTGGAAGATTTCTCTCTCTCTCGATCTAGCAAGCTTGCATGGAGTATCGAAGTTAGTGTCCCAAATAGCCACATTGATTTTGGATGTAGAAATATAAACGATTCAAAATATTGTTGTGTCCTAAAACCTAAATGATATGGTAGTATCCAGAACATGAAAGCTATTGTGAATATACATATCACTTATATAAAATTTTATATGTTTCTCTTACAACATTTATTGGAAGCATGCCTCCAGAAAAATGAGGAAGAAATCCAACAAAGGCTCATGATTATGTTACAATGTTGCCTAACAAGAAGTGGAAATGCAATTTTTATGAAGAGAGTACTCAGGCTCTAGCACAAGAATGCAAAAGCACTTCTTGGGTGATAGCAAGAAATAGATTGGAAAATGAAAGGGGCCAGGAGTTGATAGAGTTAAAGCCACTCAAGGCGAACGAATGCCATCCACATTGCCATCGTAAGATCTTTGAGTTTGCAGCATTCCTTCCTAATCCCATGTTTTTGGTGCCTTTGTCAATCACATTCTTGCACGTCACCAATCCTAGCCTCAAGAACGCATGCCTGATGATTTACTCATACCTCCACCTAATCAATCTATAGATGTGCCACCTCAAAGTATTGGTGTGTCATCGTTCACACAGATGGCAAGCTGCTCTATGAGGTATATGGATAATGGACAATGTAGTGACATTTCTTGTTTGCAATCGCATACGCGTCTGCAACAAAGATCTTTGGAAGTGTCATTTAGACAACAACAGATAGAGAAAGTGCAACAAGATGTTTTTGAGGCCATTTGCCGCACCGGTTACCCACTAATTAAGCATGGTTCAAAATCCGCATTGGAAAAGAGCCATGGCATCTATAGCAAAGGCAGGTCCAAGATTTATGTTGCCCAATTACAATGTTAAAATAGAAGATTCACAAGTGACAACATTGGCTACAATGTTGGTCGTCATGCCACTTTGCAAAAGATGTTTCGAAAGCAATGGAATCATGCTCACAATGACCTTCACTATGTTGGTCATATTTTAGATCCCCAATGGTGGGAGTATCGTCTGAAAACATTTTAACACGTAATGCAGCCTTGGCATAATCTTGGGATGATTTTTGACGATGGATTTGAATATGCTACTACTATCAGGGAATTATCCACTTTTCGAAATAGGGAAGGGTTGTTTGCATATACAAGAATACGAGACCTGGCAAAGGAGATGCTTGCATGGAGATGGTGGGAAGAGTGTGGAGCCTTAACACCTCATTTGCAAACTTGGCATTGAAAGTGATATCCCAGCCTTTTAGCAATTCATCGAGTGAATGAAATTGGAGTAATTACAAGTTTGTTCATTCAATCACAAGAAATATCTTGAAGACAGAAAAAGCAGAGAAATTGGTATATGTTTATCCCAGGGGATTCACTCTTCATTAAAGTGGGACATCACGTGCATGCATGAACTTCAAAAAAACCCCCTATTTAAGATCCATGTAGGATGATAAAACACCCCTATTTAAGCTTATAAGATACCACAAAATTTCTATTATGTCCCCCCCTTTCCTTAAATCTACGTTCTTTCTCAAGCATTTAGATTACACAATAAGAAAATCTAGATTACTTTCCCTATGGCTATTTTAAACCATACACAAAACCAAACTTGTTCGAACTAGTTACCCAAGGTAGCCTATACTGTGTCCCCCCCTCTTAAATATTGCATAGACCCCCTAACTTAAATTTAATATTGGGAAAAAATAAAAAAGCTCCCCCACCCCTAATGTATAAGCTTATGCCTCATTTCAAAAAGCCCCCTTATTGTACACTCACGTGATATCATAAGTTTCCCCTTGTGAATCCCCAAGGATGTTTATGCAAATGGTAGAGTTTTTGATGATGTTAAGGGAGAGAGTAATGATGTAGACTTAGCCAAGTGGGTAGATTGTTATCTCCCAACTCCATTGCATGATCCTCCCATTGTTGAACAATTGCAAGTTGTAGAGCCATTGAAGTAAGCTCTAGCGACATGAGGAGGATGAGGATGAGGAAACTTTGTGATGACTCATGAGCAATCATTCCCAGGCTTGAAATACCATATACACTGCTGACCATGCTTACATTCTGACTTATTAAATATTGTTCTATTTAAAATTTTGTTGATTTACATCATGCCAATTTTTTCGATTGACATCATAGCAATTGGAATTTATACTAAAGAATTTAGATGGTATTATTACAATAGTGCTTACATTCTGATATAAATATTGTGCTATTTAAAATTTTGTTGATTGGCATCATACCAATTTTGTTGATTGACATCATACCAGTTGGAAGTAATGCTAAAGCATTTACATGGTATTATAATTGTTTTATTTCCATGTTCAAACTTGGAAAGTATTATCCACTTTCTTACAACCTTTTTGTACTTGTGTAAGTGATGCTAGCTGCTGTAGCAGTGTGTGTAAAATACTGACATCCGTCAATAGAGCATGATGTTGCAGATGATCATAGTGGTGATAGATGCTTACTCAGGAGAGAGGACATGGGAAAAGGAAATTTGTCATCCCCCACCTATTTTAAGAGGTAGATTACCACGTTTATAGTCATCCAATCACGTCACGAGGGGGCAAGACAATTGGATGATTTCTCTCTTTCGAGGTCTAGCATGCTTGCATGGAGTACTCACATATTGGAAGTTAGCATGAAAATACATTTCAAAGGGTTGAAAAGTTTTTGATGATTATGAAAGCGATTAAATTAACTGCACCCCTTAATTTGACAACACTCAATGGCTCCAAAGAGGAATGGAGGCTCAATAGCAACATGCAACTATGTTACAATGATAGCGGGAAATCATTGATGTGATATCTACCGTCAAGAATTTCGAGACTCGCTGACGAGGATGTTATGGAACTTTGTGAGATATGCTAATAGGACAATGCCATCATGCAGAGGCGATGGTGCACAAAGAGCGGCTACCATCTTGCAGCCACCTGCTAGTATTGATGTTGACATAACAACGCATTCCACAGATGTGGTTGAAGTTGTCGCAAACGTGGAGAACAATGTTAAGATGCTAGATGGTGGACAGTGGAGATGTAATGTCTGTCATGAGATATTCATTGGCTCTTGCTTAATAAGGAGGTTTCATTTTTTGGGTAGAAAATTTTCAAAATGCAAGGGACTAAGGGATTAGGGCCCTGCAAACTATTATTACTATCATTTTGGGACCTGTTGTCCAACATTATTGTTTGAGGCATTGTAAATCACCTTTTTACTTTTGAATTGATGTATGGTGAAACTGATTTTTTGAATGGTGCGTATGGGGAAACTAACATTGAATTTTTATTTCACTTCAAATTATGACAATAATAATTATTTCAACAATTGCACTTATTCCTAGTTTTGCAAGTTGACTAAAGGATGGTACAAAGTTATCATTTACAAATAGCTATCTCTTATTAAAGTTCCTCAAGTAGACTTGTTTAAGTGGAGTAGACGTTGCATTATTTACAATTCCACTTCAAAGTATGACAATAATAATGCACCCACATCAATTACTTAATAATTTTCAACAATCAATGCATCCATGTTAATTACTTCAACAATTTTCAACAAACATTGCATTTTTAACAATTTTACCTCAAAGGTATGACAATTTAACATGAAGCACTTCAGCCTTTTCAAAATAATAATTTGACATGGAGACTGCGTGTCCATAGTTCAGAACATTATTGTTATAGCTTACAAAAAATGGGTTGGCACTATCCATACAAAATGAGTCCATCAAAAAAATAAGCTGCAACATGGGAATATATATTGCAAGATATATATTGCCATATATATTGTCTGATACAAAATGGCCTCAGTAAAAAAATAATCCAACAGAGAGCTCCACGCATACAAGATGAGGATCAAAATAAATTAGGTAGAAACTATTCTCTAGCTACCTCGTGCGACAATGGGTGGTTGGTGGGTGCCCTCATCCCCCAGTAAAATGTGTAGCCCATGGTGATATAGTACCATGAAGCAGCTGCAAACAATGGTCACCCCGAACAGGTTGCTAGTGATGATCATGAGAATAGCAAGGAGGATCGCCATGAGGATGATCGATTACTAAAACAAAATATTACACTTTATGAGAATAAGATCCATTTCAAGTTCCTCCATAATTAAAAATAACACGAATATTTATTTAGTACACCATTGTAACAAACCTTAAATACAATTATTGCAAATAGATAGTACATGTCTTAAAAAAAATTTTAATTATAAATTTGTTTGTATACAAAAATCTTCCTCTCCTTATCATTTAAATTGTACATAGCCTCAGATCAAGAGAGTATGTTGTGCCGATGCCGAGCATGTCATACAACTCATGTGTCATAGGAGCGTTGCATGCTACACATGCACTTCTCACCTTTAAAGTATTCACAAGATAGACAAGGTGAAGCAATGATTACAAGGGAGGGCAAAGTATCCTATGGCCCTGTCAAAATTATCATGGTAGATTGGGCAACACGGCTCATCCACGATGAATTGTAATGTTGTAGGTATCATGGAGGGTTTGCGCATGGCAAGGACAACAAAATCACGATGATTGATTGTCGAAACTACGTCCCCTTATTCGATATGTTGCAAGGCGGCTTGTGCATCACACGCTGTGTGGATAAAAATGAAAAAATGTTTTTCACTTATTGCATGTTGATGGGTGAGTGCATAGCTAGTTGGTTGTGCCTAGGGTTGGAATGTAGGCACCTTGGTCTAAGGTTGAAGGATTAGGAGAGTGGTGAAAAGGCAAAGGTGACGTGGTTATAATCAAAAAAGCATGCATGAACGTGGCTATGTGATAGGAAAGGAAGCGTCTAGTCACTGGTGGTACAACTATGAAGGTGGCACAGGGATCCTGGATGGAGGGAGATCTGGTCTAGAAGCTTCACGTGAAGGGGAGTCACTTGGGAATAGAGGAAGAGAACCTGAGGGACGGTGAAAGAGAAACCGTGAGCTAGGAGAGGTCCATGGTTGCACAGGGAGGAGCTTGTTGGAAGGACCTATAAGAAAACAATACTACATCTATGCTCAATAGATAACAGGATCTCGTACGCAAGAGAGAAAAACAGATAGTATGGAGAATCAAAAATTTGATTACTGTAGAACTGATACAATAGATGGTGTTGCCTCCCAGCCGTGTGCTCCTATGAAAGAAGCTTCGATGGCATGCCAAAAATAGTAGAGGATGAAGGCTGGATGCTAAGGAATCAGGGTTGCTATAGCCAGTGATGAAATGGGCTTCATAGGCTTGCTCTTATATAGCCACAAGTCGTAGTCGACTGGACCCAATTGGGTGACCGACCCAATTTGCCCAAAATGGTTGACTAGGGGTCGGTCCCGAAATAGGCCACCGACCACACGATAGAACTGGTGTGCAAAATAGAGCAACTAACCTATGGTCATCGTTCGGCCCAGAGCCATCCGAGATCATCTCGGACCCCAACCGGGCCCCGCAACCCGAGAGTGGGCTGCCCTGAGAAATGCTCCATGTACCCTCAGTGTGGTCAGTCAAGGGATGCCTTCCTGCACTTGCATGTAGCCTAGTTGGCAGTGTGCCAACTCTATCTGAAGCCATTCAGCCATCAGGCCACACATGGCCCCCATCTGGTGTCCAAACCAAGACCTATCGGATAATCGAGCT
Source organism: Dipteris shenzhenensis (assembly GCF_047967505.1). Taxonomy (NCBI): domain Eukaryota; kingdom Viridiplantae; phylum Streptophyta; class Polypodiopsida; order Gleicheniales; family Dipteridaceae; genus Dipteris; species Dipteris shenzhenensis. Next base: position 48,151,705 of record NC_141618.1, read on the forward strand.
ACTCAAATGCCTTCTCTTCATATGGGGGGCTTACAAGTAGAGTTAGCTAGTTCTTGCATAGTTACACGAAAGTGGAGCATTGATATCTAACACCCCCCCTCAATGTCCACCTGCAAATGAACTTACTTTTTCGGCCCAATGCCAAGTCGATGAAGATGCCTCTCTAGCAAGTCTCTTCCAAGAGCCTTCGTAAAGATGTCCGCAGCATTCTCTGTAGTCAGATAGTATAACAAGTCGACCTCTCCATCCATGATGAGCTCGCGTACAAAGTGATATTGAATCTCAATGTGTTTTGTGCGAGCGTGGAACATAGGGTTCTTTGCAATCGCCAACTCTGATTGTCACATGATAACTGCATAGGCTTGTTCTGCACTGCACCCATGTCCCACAAAAACCTCCTCAACCACATTGCATTGCAAGAAGCAAAGCATGCTGATTTGTACTCAGCCTCGGTAGACGAAAGAGCAATTGTGGGTTGCTTCTTGCTGACCCATGACACAGCTCTAGATCCAAGTGAGAGACAGTAACCTATCACTGACCTCCTGCTCTCCGCATCTCCTGCCCAATCCGAGTCACAAAATCCGGTCAAGATGTTGCCCTTGGTATAGGTGATGCCATAATCAAGTGTGCCTTTGACGTATTTCAGCACCTGCATCCCTGCCCTCCAATGGTTCTCCCGGGGCTTATTGGAAAACCTGCTTAGTACACCAATCGCAAAACTGATGTCCGGCCACATGTTGTACAAGTAAATCAAGCTGTCCACAAGCCTTCTATACTTCGCTTCGTCCATTAGTGGTGATGAATCCTCATTTGAGAGCTTCGCATCAACCTCCATAGGGGTACCAACTGTCTTGCACTCAGCCATGCCAAATGCCTTTAGTATCTCTCCAGCATTCTTTAGCTGTGAAATGAAGATCTGTTTCGGCTCTTGCCAAACTTCAATCCCCAAACAGAAATGCATCAGTCCAAGGTCTATCATTTCAAACTCTCTTCCTAGCAAATGCTTTGTCTACGAGATCTTCTCTTCATGGTTCCCTGTTATGACAAGGTCGTCCACATAAAGGAGCACGATCATACACCTGCCTCCTTCTCTGAAGATATACAAATTTGCATCAAATGGGCTCCTCCTAAACCCGTTTTGCAGAAAGTAGGCATCAATTCACTGGTACCATGCTCGTAGGGCCTGTTTCAGCCCGTAAAGTGCCTTCTTCAGTTTACAGACTTTACTTATGAACCGGGGATCACAAAACCTAGTGGTTGTTCCACGTATACCTCCTCCTTGAGATCTCCATTCAAAAAGGTGGATTTCACATCCATCTGAAACACAAGCCAACTTCCCTGGCCAGCTAAGGCCAAAACACTACGAATTGTGGTTAGTCGAGATATGGGAGTAAAAGTATCTTGATAATCAAAACCATGTATCTGTGCGAATCCTTTTGCCACCGAGCCTTGTACTTATCCAATGTGCCATCGGACTTGTACTTGGTCTTGTACATCCACTTGGTGCCAATTACCTTGCATTTTGGTGGTCGATCCACAAGGTCCCAAGTGTTGTTCTTCATTATGGAGCCATCCTCTGACTATGATAGCCTCCATCCACCTATCATCACCCTGTGCCTCTTCAAGACACTTGGGTTCTTCAGCATGGATCACCTCTGTCATCAACACATAGTTGACCAAGTGTTCTTGCGCCCTTCTTTGCTCCTCTGATCTCTTGGACCGGTGGTGTTTGGATGGTTCCTCCTCAATGGCTAGAGGTTCTCTGCTATCCAAAATCTGCTTTACCCACTTCGGGAATGGCCGTTGCCGTTGTGGTTCAGCAGGCTCTTCTTCATCTTCTTTATCTTGAATGCGCCCAAGCACCATTGGGGAGTTCGGTCTACTATTGGTGGTTGTACTCAATGGATATCTTGGTCTTGGATATCTGGGAAGGAAGCATCCTCCTCAAATTGATGTGGCTGTTCTGAGAAGACCACATCGTGACTTACAATTACCTTCTTGGTAACAAGGTCATAGAGACGGTAACCCTTCGCCTCTTCACTTTAGCCCAAGAAAATACACTTCCGGCTTTTCGGTTCCCATTTTGTCCTGTTAGCATCAGGGACATGCACAAAACAGTCACATCCAAAAACTCTGAAATGTGCAGCTGAAGGTTTCTTACCAGAAAAGGCCTGCAGTGTGGAGTCATCCCGTTCACAGCCTTCGTGTAGCTACGATTCAGAATGTAAACTGCAGAGTTACATGCTTCAGCCTAGAAAGTCTTTGGCAAATCTTTCCCTTTCATCATACTCTGGACCATTTCACAGATGACGCGCATCTTGCATTCTGCTACTCCATTTTGCTATGATGTATGTGGCAAGGGTTTCTGCCTCTTGATCCCTTGAGTTTTGCAGTAACTTTCGAATTCAGTTGATGTGAACTCTCCACCTCTGTCTGATCTCAACTTCTTCACCTTCCTCCTCGATTCTTTCTCGACCATTACATGCCATTCCTTGAACCTACTAAAAGCCTCGTCTTTAGTCTTCAGGAAGTATATCCATATCCTTCTATTGTAGTCATCGATCAGTATCATGAAGTAGTAGGAACCACCCAAAGCTTCCATCTCCATCTTTTCACAGAGGTCCGTGTGAACGAGCTCTAGAGGAGCCTTTGCCCTGCTGGCCTCTTTAGGAAAGGGCTGCCAATGCTACTTGCCCATCATGCAAGCTTCACATACATCGGGCAGATCTAAAATTTCTGGTAGGTCTGCAATCATTCTAGTTTTATGCATCTCCTTCAAAGAACTAAGGCTTAGATGACCAAACCTCTCATGCCACAGCTTGGTGTTCTTCACATCAGCTCGAGCATTGAAATCTGAGAGTTCGTAGATGTTGTTGCACTGTGTACCTTTACCAATGACCTTCCCTTGAAGATCCAGAATTTGTGTGCCATTCTTATCGAATTGAACTTTGAGGTCCCGATCCGTGATCGTAGAAACGGACAAGAAGTTCCTCTTGATATCTGGCACATAAAGAACATCAAACAATTGTTTTACAACTCCATCTGACTTGAGAGCAATCATACGTTTTCCTTTTGTTGGACATTTTGCATCATTGCCCCGATTGCTACTAGGATGTCATTCCCTACCGGCTATAGAGAGATATACCAATCCTTTCGACTAGTCATGTGGCATGATGCACCACTGTCAATGATCCACGGTTCACATGAACTGCCTCCGTGCAAATCTCCTCAATTGCTATGAATAGCTCTATTGGTACTGCCTGCGCACTGTTGCTAGACTCTTTCTTTACTCTGTTCTTCTCATTTGCAATCTTCTTGCGGCACTCATTCTGCTTGTGCCCTGCCTTGTTGCAATAGAAGCACTTGATCAGAGAAAAAGAAAGAAAGCATATGCTTATGCTTATGCATGAGCATATGAGCATAAGAGAAAGCATATGCTTATGCTTATGCATGAGCATATCAGCATATGCTCATGCATAAGCTGTTAGATATGCTCAATGCCCCACCCTCCTAGTAACCACCAGTGGTCCAAGGTGCTCAAGTGGTAAGGCCCCCATATGAGGAGAAGCCATGTGTGAGCCCAAGACATTGGATGGATCCTGACTTGCATGTCAGATGAGGTCTATCAATGAGACCATTGATGGTAGAAAGGTGATTGTGTGGGAGCCCCTTATTGTTGCTGGGGCCTGGGGGGTCCCAGGGGGGCTAGTGGCCCCCCTAGTGGGGGTTCGAGGGCAAGAGTCCCCGAGGCGATGATATAGGGATTATTTCCTAAATATTCCATGGACGACTAGTTGGTTCCATCGACTAGGTTGGTTCCACGACTACGTTGATCCAACTACTGCCCTCATAGCTATAAAGAGGTGACCTCCCCATTCCATTGCATCATATCAGTTCAGATCAGATTGGATCTTCCAACTAGTAAATATTCACCTAGTATCTGTCTAGATCGCCATCTAAGCTCCACTGTGGGAGCGCACGGGTGGACGGAGCCATCATTTGTACTACATCAGTATTGAAGGAAAATTTTATTCGTCTCCAATTTGCTGTGTACTCTCTATTCTTTGTTCAGTTTTTGTTCTACTGCGCCGTGTAATTTAACATAAGCATAAGCATAAGCATAGGCAAATACATATGCTTATGAAAAGAGGAGAAAAAGAGACTAAAAGAGAGGGGAAAAGAAGAGAAAGAAAGGAGACAGAGAAGGAGAAAGAGGAAAACAATACGAGAGAAAAAGAGCATAAGCATAAGAGAAAGAAGAGGGAAAAAGAGCATAAGCATAAAAGAAGAAAGAGGGGAAAAGAGATTGAAAGAGGGGAAAAAGAGATTGAAAGATATTGAAAGAGGAGACATATGCTTATGCTTATGCATGAGCATATGAGCATATGCTCATGCATAAGCATAAGCATAAGCATAGGCATAGGCATATGCTTATGAAAAGAAGATAAGGAAGAGGGAAAAAGAGCATAAGCATAAGAGAAGGAAAAGGAGAAAAGAGATTGAAAGAGGGGGAAAGAGCATAAGAGAAAAATAAAGAAAGCATATGCTTATGCTTATGCATGAGCATATGAGCATAAGAGAAAAAGAGAGAAAGCATATGCTTGTGCTTATGCATGAGCATATGAGCATATGCTCATGCATAAGCATAAGCATAAGCATAGGCAAATACATATGCTTATGAAAAGAGGAGAAAAAGAGATTGAAGGAGAGGGGAAAAGAAGAGAAGGAAAGGAGAAGGATACATATGCTTATGCTTATGCATGAGCATATGAGCATATGCTCATGCATAAGCATAGGCATATGCTTATGAAAAGAAGATAAGGAAGAGGGGAAAAGAGAAGAGAGGGAAGAAAAAGAAGAGGGGAAAAGAGCATAAGCATAAGCATAAGCATAAGAAAAGGAAAGAGGAAAAGAGGGGAAGAAGATGGAATAAGAGAAGAGAGGGAAAGAGAGGGTTCCTACGCCCATCACTACAACTAGCATTTAAGGCGTTAGTTGCAGGCCAAGGCAAATAACGAAAACAACAAAAGGGAAAAAGACGAAGCACATACTTATCTGGAAAAGTCCCGCTCGGTGTTTCATGGACTAGCCCAACAAAAAAGAGGAAACATACCATTTTTTCAAATAACTAGTTAGAGGAAGGAGGAGTTTGCAGAAGTAACTTTTCAAAGGGATTGGATTGAGGAGACAAGCATACGCCTACAAAGAAGGAGAAAGCATAAGCCTACAGACAAGGAGAAAGAGGAGGAAGAGAAATACCAAAAAGAGAAGAGATGAGTCTTCTTTCTCTCACCAAAACTCGTTTTTTGTCCTTAACCTTTGAAAATCAAGCATGAAAATTAGCACATAGGCTTAGCAATACAAGGAGAAAGATGCTTCAACACTCACAAAACAAAATCTCACAAAAAATGAACCTACATTGCTTAAAGAGATAGACCTTCTTGAAAAACTTCCTTTCACACAAGTAGAGAGGGAGAAGGGTGGAGAGGGAGCACAAGTGTTGGGAGAGGGGCTGGGTAGAGGTGAGGAGTGTGGGAAATAGAGAGGAGGAAAGCGAGGTTGTCTAATATAAGGTGGGAGGAGAGATTTTTTCTTTTCCAGCAATAGAGATGTAAAAGATGGCATCGCGCGGGGTTTCGGGTTTTAGACCCTAGCATCGCTATATAGCGACACTGAACCGTCGATATATAGCGATGCTTATATCGTAAGCATTGCTATATATCAATGGAATAGGATAAAGCATCGCTATATAGCGACGATTCAGGGACTTATTGTTAGAAGAGAGAAAAGGAGCTCATGGGTGGCTATTTTTTGCATCTTAATAGATTTCCTTACAGCTCATGTTGTGATTTTAGAGGTGTGCAGATGGAAGGGACGAGTGGAAGCTCGTCAGATGATGTGCCAATGCCCGAGAGCGCAAAGTGGCTTACGGAGAGATTGTATTGTCATTGCACTCATTGCAAGTGAGAAGTATGACATCAATGTCGTATTGTCATGCGCCACTTGCGGATGTATGGGGAGGAGCCCGAACCAGTACCCACCATTGGTGTTGACGTGGTGATGGATCATTGGTAAGTCAATGCTATTTGAGTTCATGATTAATATTGCGTACCATTATGACATGAAACCTTAAGACAAGATCTTATATTTACACGAAATCTTGAGACAGGATGAGGAGGGTGGCGAGGGTGCACATATACCTTTACTTTGAGCAAGACTATAGTCTCCCACATGTGCCAGATGATGATGAGGGTATGGTGGACATGATGGATTCTATTTTTATGGGCACTACATCACATGTACACGTGATGTCCGAGTCTAAGGTCAATATGCGAGAGTTGCAATCAGCACAGTTGTATGAGGGTGCTAGGATGTCTAAACTATGGCCTTGTCTCTCAATCTTGAATTTGCAAGCAAAGTATGGGTGGTCAGATACAAGTGTCTCTGCCTTAATGAGGTTGCTCCAGAAGATGTTTCCTACAACAAATACCGTGCCCGTGTCAAGAGATGAAGCGAAGAAGATGCTAACAATGGTGGGTATGGATTATGATACCATCCATGCTTGCCATAATGACTACATTCTCTTTTGTCATCATGAGCATGGAGATTTGGCTAGTTGTTCGAAGTGTGGGGAACAATGATATAGAGATGACTTGCAGGGTGAGAAGATACCGGTAAAGGTCTTAAGACACTTTCCCATCATTGCAAGAATACAGCACATGTTCCGATGCAAATCCATAGCGGAGTTGATGACTTGGCATGCATCTCATCAGTCCACTGATGACACTTTGAGGATTTCCGCAAATTGTGCAGCTTAGAAGCAGATAGACAATCAGTGGCCGGACTTTGCAAGTAAGCCATGCAACTTACATCTTAGGCTTGCCATGGATGGTGTGAATCCTTTTAGGTTATGCTTGACATCTTGGTCGATATGGCCCATAGTCTTGGTGAATTACAATATCCCACCATGGCTAACAATAAAGAAGGGCACCTCATGCTTGCACTACTTGTGCCAAGGAAGTATAAGGCCAAAAATATGGATGTGTACATGGCACCTTCAATAGAGGAGTTACAAATCTTATGGAGAGGAGTGCGAGTCTTTGATATTTCTAGAGCTCCTAGACAAACCAATGATATTTTGGTCAAGGATATCTTGATGTGGACCATGCATGAATACCCAAGATATGGAGAGTGTGTAGGTACATGGTTGTGTCCTTACATGTATAATATAGGATTATGCTTTTATGACTCTCTTTCGTGCACATGTCTTATACTAACACATTCATGCACGCGTGCAAGACTTGTTACAAGTGGGTACTATGCTTAAACTATTTGTGGATCAGGTTTGAAACCGCTTGCACAATACTCCATACATATGAGGAAAAATGTTTATGAAGGTCATACTCGATACCTTCCACCGAACCATCTCACACATGGAGGTCAGCTTGATCCACCACCACCATATTTGAAGGCAAGTGACCGGATTCATGCTTGGAGGGTGAATGGAGAGGAACCTCCTCGTGGTATGAAGAGACTATCAATCTTTCATGAGCTTCCTTATTGGGTTCAGTTACAAATCAATCATCTCTTGGATCCCAAGCATATCTTCAAGAATGTGGGGGCTACTATTTGGACACACTTGGTTGGTTCCAAAGACTTGAGAGGAGTGCAAGAAGACTTGCATGCTATGAATAGGATGTCTTGTTTGTGGCCCCAAGTGCGTGCTTCGGGAAAAGTTGTCCTCCTAAAAGCAACATGGATCCTCTCTAAGAGAGAGGAGGCAACGGTCAAGACAAAGATTTTCTCTTTTCGAACACCCACAAGGTACATGCATTGCTTGAAAGGAGCATTTTCAAAGGACAATAAGCTTAGTGGGCTCAAGTCCCATGATTGGCACAAGGTCTTACAGGTATTCTATGCTGTAGTATTAGTGTACCGATAATCGTGATGCATTGGTGTAATTATGATTATGTTACATTATTGACATGACTTCTTTGTCGCTTTGATAGTTCATCCTCCCAATTATAGTAAAAGGGTGCTTACAACAAGATATTAGATATGCTATATTCAAGATCAGTGGTATTGTGAGGTATGCTTACTATCAAATCACATTGATTGCATTTTCTTCAATTTAAGCTGAATAATTTGTAGACTGATTATGAATATATCTTACATGGGCATGTGCAATAGGTGGATATCTCAAAAGAGATCTTCATATTGAGCATCGAGAAGGCTAGGGTGGACTCTATCGAAGCGGTATGCTTTCTTGAGAAGCACTTTCCCTCGAGCATTATGACAACTCAAGTGCACTTGCTTGTACACATAGTTGATGAGGTGGCCATTACACGTACTGTTCATGGTCGATGGATGTTTTTTCTTGACCAGTTTATGAAAACTTTGAAGGGATTTGTAAGGCAAAGAGCAAGACCATAAGCAAGCATGGTAGAGGGATGGCTTGTGCAAGAGTCATTAGTATATATCATAGAGTTTCTTGCATCCATGAATCCCGATATGTCACAGGCTTGGCATAATAAGGATGATGATCGCATCGTTGGCGAGGTTCCCCAAGGAAAAGGGATTGAAAGAAAGATGAGCAAAGAGCAAATGGAGAAATTCAATAAGTTTTGTATCCTCAATAGCAAGGAGATGTAGAAGTGGATTGAGAGATATGAAGTGGCCAAAGTAGAAAGAATAGTTGCAAGGAAGAAATTTAGAGTAATTTATAGGCGATCACAACAAGACAAAGCACCCATAGACGTGCGCACAGATGCATTTCATGAACTAAAATAAAAACTTACGGGCGCGTCTATTTGTGCATCTATTTGCACGTCTGGAGACCCGCATCTAATTGCGCATCTATATATCAAACTTACGCGTGTATAGACGCGCTTATAAATGCTTTTATAGACGCGCATATAGACGCAAGTCAAACAGACAGACGCGGATATAAACACATTTCTAAACGCACTGATAGACGCACCTTTTTTTTTTTTTTAATTTTACAGAATAGTGTGTATGTTGTGTATGCTATATAGTTACAAGAATCCCATATCCACATTCTGTAATTCAATTCTTACAGCCAACCGCATTTTAATTACAATTCCAAATAAAATATTACAACTCCAAAACGCAATAAAATTGAAAGCTCAAAAAGTGCTTGTATATACATATAGCACGAAGCTAAGTCACGTCATGCGGCTTCAAGTACAAAAAATAAGGAAGCTAAGCCATGTCATGTGGCTTCAAGTACAAAAAATAAGAGGAGTCTATATACAAGAGGTACGAAGCCAACCCAGTGGCTTTAAGTACAAAAAAGAGTAGCTAGCATTACTTATACGACTAATCTATGTTCTCTAGGTCCTCGCTCCCTTCCACGCTCCCTTCTGCGCTCCCTTCTGCGCCTCCTTCCTCCTCTTCCTCATCGTCTTGTGCACGGGCCTGTAAACAAGGGACAACATATATCAATGTATGAAAAATCAAATCTTTACTTATAATTTTGGCATTATTTAATTACTTTCAAATACCTGGGGGGTCTGTCCAGTAGCTCGGGTATACTGCTCCTCAGTAATCAACCCATCATCATAGAAGTGCCTCCATGTATCTCCTCTGCGATGGTGGCGGTGGTAGGCTATCTCCACTAGAGTAGGGTATCTGCCCACGATCTCAAGCTGCATGACCGCGATACACTTTGTGGAGGGATTAGTACAAAGAAACAACCAACCTCCTAATAAACTACATAAGCAATATAATTTGAGATCGATACTTACAAATTGGGCCTCCCATGATTCAACACCCCCTGCTCCAAAATGCGCGCTTCCATATTCCTCCATCTGGATCCTCCGTGCCTCCACATGCTGCAGACTGGGCTCCTCCCTTGCTGACTTCATTGCCTTCTTCCACTCACGCTTGTGAGCGGTGTGGGGCGGGCCCCTTGGAGGTTGACCTGCCTCAAGCCTGGCAAGCTCCGCTAGTGCCTGCCTCTTAAGGGAAGATCTTTTATTGCTAAGTATCGTAACAATCTTTGACTTCCCCCATTTATCTGTGAACTGGTGATTGGGGGGGTTAGGATACCAAGAGTGAACAGTAGCGAGGGTCTCATCAGCCAACCTCTTTGGGTGGTATTTATAGTGGATAAAGCAATCTCTGTAATTGTTAGCAATTACAGAGTGCATGAAGGCCATGATGTCCTTCCCCCGCGCATCCATCAAGATGCCTCCTGTCTGAGTGATGTCATAATAAATCGTACCATCACCCAGAGGCACATCTAAATCATCTGAATCATCCTCCTCCTCACTGCCACATGGCCCAAAGCACTATGCCATGCATCCGCCACCGCTCTCCCTGCTACTATGCCTGCTACCCTGTCGTGTCGAGCTCGTACGCTGGCCACTCGTAGCTGGGGACTGCACGGGACTACGCTGACCACTCGTAGCTGGAGAACCGAGTCTCGATAGCTGGGGAGTACGTCAACAGCTCGCCGAGACAGAAGGACCTCCTGATGGCATGGGGGAAGGGGCATAAGATGGGATGGCAGAAGGGACATAAGACGGCATGGGGGAAGGGGCATAAGACGGTACAGGGGAAGGGGCATAAGAAGGGGCATAAGATGGCTGTGCAGACTCCGCTGGGGTGATCTCAGGCGGTGTGGGGTGGCTCGGAGTCTGTAGTGCCGACTCCTGGGGAGTGTTAAGGGTACTCGTCATGTACCCGTATAACTCCGCAGGACTAGGAGGGTGCCCTAAAAGATTATATAAATCCTTCCAAATCGATTCCCGCGGATCAGGTGAGCTAGAAGTACTTCCTGGCCACATGTTGAACTGGAAAATAAGAAACAAATCTATTACTTTGGGAGCTGAGAAGAAAGGGGAAAAAAAAAGAGGCTCTATCAGAGCGCGTCTATAGACCCGTCTGATCTGCGCATCTATAGATGCGTCTAACAGAGCGTTTAACAATTCAAGTAAAAGCACGTCTAACAGGCCGTCCAACAATCCGTCTAACAGTGCGTTTACAAGCGCGTTTAACAGTCCGTCTAAACATCCGTCTAACAACGCGTTTAAAAGCGCGTCTAACAGTGCGTTTAAAACTCCGTTTAACAGGGCGTCTGTGTGAGCGTCTACATACGCGTCTGTGTGTGTCTATAACAAGCCAGACGCGCAAATAGATGCGCCTGTAGATGCACGTTTAGATGCGCCCTCAGACACGCCTATACCCGCGCTCCGACAGGCGAGAATACTAAAAAGTTGAAAAGGACGTTTCGCCCGACAAAAGAACGTGTCGCTCATACCTAGATCCTGCGTTTCGTGGATGCGAGAAAGTACAAAACTGGAAAGAGCAAGCAAAAACAACTTCAAAAGGACTTACTTGGAAAAAGGTATGGAAGGATCTTTCTTTTCCAAACTTGTTTTTTCTCCTTGTTCGTACTCCTCCTCTTCTTTAGGCTTGGAAGCAAGTGTAGGTACGGTCCCTTTCTCTTGAGTGAAAGCTTGGAACTGTGTATGGGAGGCTCTCTCTTAAGCTTCGAATCTATAGAACTGCTAATAAAGAAGGAAGAAAGCCGCTCGCGAAGTTTAAGTAATGAAAAGAAAAGCAAAGCGAGCGGCACGCCGAAAAGCAGGTTTAAAAGTCGCGTCTATTAGCGCGTCTATAGTCGCATCTGAATACACAGAGTAGATGCGTCTATAGTCGCGTCTATTAGCGCGTCTATAGGCGCATTTAAATACACAGGGTAGACGTGCATTTAGATGCGCAATTAGACGCGAGGTTAGACGCGACTATAGACACGGCGATAGACGCAACACAGAGTTTAAGTTAAGCATTTGAAGAAGAGCAAATTTGGTGGGTTGTTTGTTTGTAGGATGTCTCCATCTTCAACAAGCAGCTCCAGTGAGGATGAATCCCTCCGTATCCACCATCGCAAAATGTGGTTGGAGCAAAAAATCAAATGTCTGTGTGATCGATGTCGAGGAAACATGTACCGTGCACGCAGGATTACGCTCAATCATATCTCAAAGTATGGAGAATGGGATGTGACCGTAAATAGGGTAAGGGTTTGTAAGTTAAGGTTGATTGAGATACCTATGAGTGTTCATATGTTTGAGTTATGATCCTGCTTTAATTTGATACAGGATGCAGTGCCACACCCGCACATGTTACCCTATGCCCGTCGTGAGGAGGCGACGAAGCGTCGGCGATATGAGGTGGGATCTTCAGGAGGGACTGTTACGGATGCATGGAGTGATGGTGATAGTAGCCCTCCGCCATTACCTCATGAAGCCATGGAGGAGGATGTGTTTGATGATATGGTGCGGGATTTATATGTCCATCAAGGGAGGGATAATAGCATGGAGCAGGATGATCTTTTTACCGCAGCATCGACTCCACTGTTTGAGGGGTGCACATTCTCTGTTCTACGTGCCTCCCTTGAGTTACTAAACTTGCAAACCATCTATGGATGGAGCAATGCAAGTTGGAATGCATTACTCAAGTAAGCTTTAAAGTCGATTTTGCAAACATGGTGAATTATGCTAGTGGGTCAATTACTCGAATGCTTTTCCTCATTTATGGTTTTCACGTGCAGGCTATTGTGTAAAATGCTTCCAAGGGAGAATAAATTACCGACCTCAAGAGATATGGCAAGGCAACATGTGACCTCTCTTGGAGAATTAGATTACAAGCGCATCCATGAGGCATCCATGCATGTGTCAACGATTGCGTTTTGTTTCGTGGACAACATAAGGATGCAAGAGAGTGTCCTACTTGTGGAGAGCCAAGATATAGAGCAGATCTCAAAACCTTGGACGTGCCTCGTAAGGTATTGCGACATTTTCCCATAATCCCTCGCATCCAACATATGTTCAAGTGCAAATCTATTGCAGAGCTCATGTCATGGCATTCCTCCCATCGATCAACCGATGGCAAGTGGAGAACTCCCGCAGACTCTCCTGCGTGGAAGCATATTGAAGACACATGGCCAAGCTTCAAGGAAGAACCTAGGAGCTTGAGACTTGGATTGGCTATGGACGGTGTGAACCCATTTGGTCTCAAAAGCACGTCTTACAGTGTATGGCCAGTGGTATTGGTGAATTACAATCTTTCACCCTCTATAGCTATTAAGAAAGGACATGTCATGCTGTCCCTTCTAATTCCAGGGAAACATAAAGTCAAAAACCCTAATGTTTATTTGGAGCCTTTGAGTGCAAACTTAAGAAAGCACTTTATGGGCTCAAACAAGTACTGCGTGCATGGCATCACAAGATACACTAGTTGTTGTTGTCCAAGGGTTTGTCTATACTCACACTGATCCTAATCTTTAAATCTACAAGAAAAAATAGATTATGTGGATGATATCACTCGTACTCCCACTGGATGCATGAGGTGTTTGAAGGGAGCCTTTACAAAGAGCAAGAAAAGAGGTGTAGAGCAATTATATGGCTTGAAATCTCATGATTGGCACAAGATGCTCCAAGTAAGTATTTTATATGCATAATATCTTTTTCCTTTCAAATTTGTGAGTGAATAGCTATAAGCAACTAATCAACCACCTCCTCGCGGGTTCAGTTCATACTACCTACTAGCATTTCACGTAGTGCATCAAAGGACGTGAAAGATTGTATTTACAAGATGGGCGAGCTTGTGAGGTATGTGAGCTCAAAGGAAATAGATCCCACCATGCTTGAGAATGCTCGAGTTATGTCAGTGGAGGTGGTTTGTTTAGTGGAGGAGACATTTCCACATTCTATTCTCACAAGCCAACTACATCTCATAGTACATTTGGTGGATGAGATTGCTATATGCGGTACTATACATGCACGATGGTTGTTCTTCCTCGAGCGCTTCATGAAGACGTTGAAGGGCTTCGTGAGACAAAATGCAAGACCCGAAGGTAGCATGGCCAAGGGTTGGTTGGTACAAGAGTCACTTGTATATATTTCTGAGTTTCTTGTTGATGTGGATAGCTCTCTCCCACGACTATGGAGAGATGATGAAGACCTAAGGATGACCTCTATTGTGCCTCAAGGAAAAGGATGCAACAAAGTAATAGACACGGAGTTGCGTAATAGTATCAACCTCTTTTGCGTGCTTAATAGTGATGTGATGAATAGATGGGTGACAAGATACGAGGATGCAAAGGCAAGAAGACAAGAAGAAAGGGCCTTCTTTCGTACACACCACGGATCTCGTGTGCCATACCCTCAACGTCTAAGAGCACTTCCAAAGGATATTCATGTGGATTGGCTACTTGATGAAATGGAGAAAGCAGAGAAAGACGAGGGGATGCATATCACAATGGAAGAATGGGAGTATGCTAGGGGATGCATGAGCAAGGTCGGTATATAGAATGTTATGCATAAGTTAGGAGCTTTTTATAATTTAGATTGCTTATTTAATTGATTTTTTCTTGGTGTAGTGCACTATGTTCAATGCTATATGGTGTGAGGGCAAGCATTTTCGAACACAACGGATTGATGATAAGAGAAACACACAAGATTGCGGCGTCATTGCTATCTTTGAGGGAGCCAATGGAGCCATGGATGATTATTGTGGCATAATCCAAGATATCATTATGCTTGACTTTCGACACTTCTTTGTGTATGTTTTGGATGTAAAGTGGTTTAAGGACGTGGTGGAAAGAGGCCCTAATGCAACAATCAAACGCCATGCAAGTGGCTTTGTAACTATTGACTCCACAAAGTTTTGGCAAAGTAGGAAGGACACACTAGTACTATCGCAACAATGTGAACAGGTACTGTGCACACACATAAAAATACTCGCTTTTAAGTATTTGATGCAAGAAAAGTAACATGATTGTATTTGTGTTTGAATTAGGTTGTCTATCAACCAATGGTGGATAATAATAGATGGTGGCATGTCATACCTATTATGCCACGTTCCAAAGTGATGTATAGTACATTTACTAATATGGAGCGTATGGAGGATGATCATGGCCATGGACGTGATGATGACCGTGATACAAGAGAGGAGGATGATCATGAGATAGGAGATATACATATTGAGGCCGGCATTACCCGTGAGGACGAGCCTACCATTGGAGATGTTGATTTCGATGAGCACATGAGTGGCACAAGTAGTAGTGGGTTGAATGTATTTGTAGATCTAAACACTTGTTTGGATTTTGAAGTAGATAGTTTGGCAAGGGTTGATCTCATTGAGGATGAGATTGAACCGTAGCCCCACAATTGATATTGGCAAAACTATTTTACATATTGTCTCATTCTCCTCATTTCACTTAATTCTTGTAATATATTGTGGGCTTGCAAAAAATTATGTGCTTGGTTAGCCCAGAAAAAAGACCTGGGTAATACATATCCATGTTTTACTCATATACATTTTGAATTGGTTTCACTCAGAATTATTTTTTAAAAAAAAAGGTGAAACACAAAAAAATAGAGCAGCCGAGATTCCAAGAGATCAAGTCTGAGATCTCTTATGTTTAGTAAGAACTTGTGGTGGTATGCAAGGATTCCAAGACATATGCTCAACACAAAGCATAGTGGGAGCCTTCAACAACATACTTTGCAAACTATGGGATCTTATAATATTGAATTCCTTCCCAAACCTCCTCCTACAAAAGCGATCCATCTTGCCAATGACAAAATCTCGGTTCAACATGCAAAAAACCACTCCAGGGACTTCCAAAAACCACTTGCATGCTTCTACAAGGCTCTAATACCACATGGATAGCTCAAACAAGAACTCATAGGCTTGCTCCATCCTCCTATAGAGCTATAGCAGCAGCAGACTCCAGGCTCCAGGCACACACTCAGGCTCATCTATGGAAGTGGGAGAGAGAGAGAGAGAGAGAGAGAGAGAGAGAGAGTCAGAAGAGAGCCACATAAGTTGTAATCATGGGAAATGTTTGGAAAGCAATGATGTACACCAAAATCTCACTTTCTGTATTCTCTGGAGCGCGTCTATTTACGCATCTAAATGTGCGTCTGAGTCTCAGTGTAAATGTGCAAATAAATGTGCAAATACACGTGCAAATAGACGCGCTAATAAACGGGATGTTAGACGGGCCCGTATTTTCTCAGGTCAAACGCGCAAATAGACGCGGTGATTTACGTGCAAATAGACGAGCGTTTAGCCGCGACTATAGACGCATCCGTAATTTCTCTACTAGAGCAATGCCTATAGACGCACTCGCTATTTTGCGCGTCTACCAAGCGCGTCTATAGTTGCTTTGTGATGTTGTGGATCGCAACCGTATCCATGAGATCTCGCCCTTCTCCCCACTCACATGTCACTTGATTGGCTACAACTAGCTCTACGTAAAGCTGAATGCAATGGAGAGACAATAAATGAGGACGAGTGAGAGTTATCATCTGGATGTATGATGCATGTAAGTTTCTTACCTCTTGACATAATTAAGTAATTATTTGTGGCAATATACGCTATAAAATAGATGCATCTTCATTGTTTTAATGATGCTCTTTTGTAGTATAAAAAGTACAGTGCATTATGGTCATATGGACGACATTTTCACGTGGAACGCATCGACTCAAAGAGAGTCACGTATGATTGTGGAATCATGGCTAACTTCACACAAGATAGCTGAGCAAGTGCTTTGGATACCAATCTTCTCTCCTCACAGTTGGATTATTGTGGGACCATACGCGAAATCTTTGAAATTGATTTCAGATGATTTAGTATTTTCATTCTTGATGTAAAATGATTTAGAACTATTTACAACGGTCCCCATGCAATAATGAGAAAAGACAGTAGCGATTTCTTTGCAATAGACTCTACCAAACTTTGGACCGATGAAAGTGATACTTTTGTTCTTCCCGAGCATTGTGAGACTAATGATTTAATTAATCGAAGCTTTCATTTTTAAAGATCCATTGATACATGTACTTAATCATAATTTCATATATATAATTGATGGCATTTCGCACCCATCTTCAATATAGGTGGTTTCTCATCCGGATCGTTCTGATCCAAGATGGTGGTACATGATCCAAGTTGCACCACGAAGTAAGAAAATTTTTTAAGATAGAGATGTGGATATGGAGATGCCACTACCAATTCCGGATCCAATTGATCCAGATGGATCTAGCAAAGAAGATGAAGATCACAATATGAGCCAAGAGGAAGATGCGCATAATGACATCGTATCGAAGGAAGATGGAGATCACAATATTGAGGAAGAAGATGACGATCATCAAGAATCACCACACTTTATTGAAGAAGATGATCAAGTCTTAGGTGAACATACAATGCTAGAGTACGATGATGATATAGCTGCGGTATAGAGTTAGAGATAGACTTGTTTGGCACATTAGACTTGGCTTAGGATGAAGCCGTTGATGTAAATGCTCTTCATTGATTTTTTTAATCTCAAACTTAGACATGAATGTATGAGCTTCAAACTTGATGTACATGCTCTTGTACTTTTATTCTCTTAAAGGATCAAACATGTATCAAAAGGGAAAAATTTTGTCATTGGGAAAAACTATCTTTAAAGGTCGGTATGGAAAAAAACACTCTCTATAAAACGTCACTATAGGAAATTGTCTTAGTGTCGCTATATAACAACCATTCACAAGTCTAGTAAGTGTTGCGATATAGCAACTCTCTTTAAAGGTTGCTATATAGCGACACTTGTCTAAAGTCGCTATATAGCGACACTTGTCTAAAGTCGCTATATAGCGACATTTAACTAATCGCACTGATTATCAATGATTAGCGCCCCGTTCACACTAAACAGTGGTGCTTAAGCATCAGAATAGGGCCCGTGTGTAGCAGTGAAATACTGTGTTCTGGTCGTTATACCCAATGAAATGTTTCACAACCAATGGAGTTTTTCATAATCATTGGAATTTCCAAATATCAGCATATTCAATATTGGCAAAATTCCCACAATACAAATTTAATGAAAGCTTTCCCAATTTTAATGAAATTCACCCAGTTTTGAAATTCCCAAAATGAAACTTTTGTCCCACTTTATCTGTTATGGTGTTGAGATGTCAAAATCGACATGAGAAAATAAGCAATGAGATATTGAAAGTGTTATATAATAAAATTAGCAACAAGTAATACTTCATGTCTTTCTTTTCTACAGTGAGCATACAATAGCAAGACCTTTGTAGCTCCGATACCATGTTAAGAGAGAAGAAGAGACAATGGACACACCAAATAGAGTCCCAAAGACTGATTCATATTGATCACTAGTTACACATATATAGTTGAGACCTAGTTCAAGTTAGAGGAAGCTCTATATAGCTCTAACAAGTGGGACAAGAATCCATTTAGCATTGCATTTGCCACTTGTAACCCACTACCTTGCAAACCTCATTGGAGAAACCCTCGATAATCTTAGTGCAAGATACAAAAATCTGCAACTAGTCATGTTTAACAAGCATCCCTTATCGGCCAAACTATGCTAAACTTGATAGACGCATGCCTTCGATCAATAAAGCACAACTAGTCGAGCCCTTTCGGTGGACTCAACGTCATATTTAACAGAGATCTATGCCAAGCGAGCCCAATTAGAGATGCTTGGATCTCCAGAAAACCCAAGGCTTCGACCACCCTATTCCACTTGGTGTACTAGGAAGAGAAGATCCGTTGCGATGAGCTAGAAAAAATAATGTGCCATAAAGACCAACAGTACATCGAGACACTGAACAGAATCAAGACCGAGAAACATAGCGTTAGAGACTTGTAGTACTTGAACGACATGTTTCTCTGCCAGCCACCAACCATTGTAATGTCCCTTATCTTTTCTACGTAAATGCACAAAAGGAGAAGCACAACCAAGATGTCTTCGACAACTTGACCGAAACTGCCCACATTCACGTTGCAATTGATGAAAAGAGCAAAACATGTAGCAAACAAGTCGAATGCCCAACAAACCCCCAATCAACTATTGGCTTGCATGCAACTCTATCGCTCAAAGAAGGTGTGATAGTCGAGATCTGCAGTAGTAGCAGGAACATAGACATACCTGATGGGATGTTCAATGGCACCGATGGCACACTCCAACATGTCAGCACTAGTGGGCAATGAACAATAGTATGGATAGACTTCGAGAGCGAGACGACGTCGGTTTGAAGACATGATACGAAAATTAGCACTTGTACTCTTATGTAATTTCGCCAAGGTGGACACCAATACAACAGATTACGAATGAATTCCAAGTCACGAAGAATTTTTTGAACACAATGAAGAGGAGGTAATTCTCGATACATACCACCAATGCAACAACAATACAAGATCCCAAGGCTTAACAATGGCAAGTGTTGTGTTCAACCCATAGAACATGGTTTGATATAAATAGCACTTTCCCACATTTTGTCCACCGAAAACCTTTATTGGAAAGGAAGCATATCAAGGTGGATGCCGATATCCTGAAGGATATTGAACGCTTGCAAATAGACACAAGATGGTGCTACCTACAAAAAGACTTATCTGCTTTTATCGGCACCCTCACAGTCATCGAATCGCTGAACGTAGTTTCACTGGATGCAGACTTGGATGACATGTTGCCTCAAGGGGTTCACCTTCCAAAAATTTTAGTATACCATGTGCATTCAAAAGGAGGGGCTTTTTATTCCACTTTTGGAGAAATTTTAACAGGTTTACAATAATAGGAGGGGACTTTTAATTCAACTTGAGAAAAAACTCCATTAGTTCATAAGTAAAGAGGGGTGATTTCATTGGGGGAAAAAAGTTAGTTCAGAGGTTTTTTTAATACTTTTTGAACGCACGTGATACCTAGGATTTCTTTGTAGTGCACTCCCTGAGCATGTTGCACGACATCAATATCATGGCTACTGACATCCTATGCTTACAGGAGACTAGGTAGCGTTCTCTAGACACTCCATGTTTTCCTGGGTTTGTCGACTAGATATCATGCTTCGGCGACCATGGGATTTCACTGCTATACAAGAAGACATAGACCCTGATTTCGCATACTATCAATGCCTAAAAGAATGTCGAACTAATAAGAGCAACTTTTCGCAACGAAAAACACAGCGAACTACATGTAGTGGGAACGTACAAGTCGCCAAGTGCAAACATCCATCATTTCATCCAAATCTTGGAGGAAGCTTTGGCATTTGTGAACACAAACAGCGAGACAATTTATCTCGGAGACATGAACATCGACTGGCTGAAACCAACATACACAACAAGGATTCTAAGAAGCATACTGCAAAGCATTGCTCTCTCAAGCAATCAAACAAGTAACAAAATCTGCTTTGAACCACATCTCGCCCAACATAAAAAACCAAGAGACGCTAAACAGAACAAACCATTCCTATTGGTCCGATCACTACAATACCTACATTCTAATGCAAAAAATAGCCCCTAGCTAAGAAGTTCGAACGGGAATGAGCTGACATTATCTCGAAGCCACAACCTCTCGCAACCCAATGAACAATGCAACCCGTCCTAAGATATCTCAACCCCCAATGAGCATCAACCTTCCAACGGCCTCTCGTCGACCTTGGAAGGAAGAAATGACACTTTCCCTCCGTGTGCAACTATGGGACACAATTTGGCATGACGAGGGAAAATTTCACCTAATTCTCTCTTTAGTTTCCCACTCCTCTTTTACTTGTCCGAGTCCTCTTTAATCATTGCCTCTCCTCCATCATTCTCACTAAAACTATGAGTTCCCCAAGCGATGGGAATTTGAATTTTTTTGAAGTGATGGGAATTTGGATTTTTTTGTTTTAAAAGCGACATGCATATTTTATGAATAGAAATACTTATTCGATCTTGGAGTGTGCCGCCATCTACCTCGAGCACAGAGAACTTTTTACGCAGTGAACTCTATATGTGTGGCTCGAGTGTGCAAGGGCGACGAATATAGATTTCTCTTTTGGAAGACCCGTGACGTTATCTGTAAGCATCTGGGTTCTGGGGTCCGAATTCGACGTGGATTGGGGCCTTCCACAAGAGAGGAGACTGCGACGATATTGAGCACGAGAGAGTGAGAAAGAGAGGAGACGGAGAGCGAGAGAGAGAGGGCGCGCGCTATCGGAAAGAAAACGAGAGAGAGAAGGAAGAGGAGAGAACGAGAGCTGTTAACCCTATCGTTTGCTAATCAACCATGAACTCTTCCTGCGCTAACGCGACCCAAGGCTCAGTGAACGTCATCATGCAGGTGCAGGTGGAGAGCTCGGTCCGCAGAAGGCATCGCATTCGCCAGCGCCAGCGCCAGCACCAGCTACAACGCCGGCTCCAGCTCCAACGAAGTGTCCGCCCCTCCCACAAGATCTTGCGTTTCCGCTGGCTCAGCCATCTCCGTCGTTTCCTTTCGCGCAGGGGCCATCTCACCCGCCCCACTGTCGAGGAACTCCCTCTTGCCCATCCCCAGCCACCGGAACAGGAACTCGCTTCCGTCCACCTTGACGAACAGAACCCCCAACCTTCCCACTCTGCTTCCGTTTTAATGCCTGAGGGGAGCTCCTCTGAAGCCGTCGTTTCCGAGAGCCAACACGCCTCGGGCCCTTGGCGCCTCAACACGGATTTCGACTTGAAATCATTCTATGCAGATCCTTTCGCTCTGCTGCGCAACTTGTCTTCTCAGAATTTCGACGTGTGCGAACCAAGTATTGTCTTGGACAATGCTGCTGTTTTGGTTGGGTTGGAAGATGTACGTGATTCTCTTCTGTGGAACATGTGGCTTGAAATGCCAGGCAGCCGCCAAATGCCAGACTTGTCCGATTAGGGGCCACAGGTATACATCGATACCCCCTTTAATGTTTGAAACGTCGAATGTCGTTACCACTACAAAAGTTAATTTGATTCCTGATTTTCTGTTATAGTAAGGGGCGGCAGGTTCATACGGTGCAGGGGCAAATGCTTTCGGTAATCGTTAGAGCTTATTTTTAGCGCATTGGAGACATAAGGCAACCTACACGAAGCCGCAGAAATCCTCATTTTGAAGTCTTTCCATGGTTGGTTCCTTATCTCTGCGA
The DNA here is from genome assembly GCF_047967505.1 of Dipteris shenzhenensis. NCBI lineage: Eukaryota > Viridiplantae > Streptophyta > Polypodiopsida > Gleicheniales > Dipteridaceae > Dipteris > Dipteris shenzhenensis. The sequence goes on from NC_141618.1 coordinate 48,173,655, forward strand.
GATGGGAGCCGATAACATGGTGTACCTAGCAAAGAATAGACTTATGCTTTTGCGTCTTGATTATGCCTCGTTTTCATTGTCTATTCCTCTCTCTCTCTCTCTCTCTCTCTCCCCCTCCCTCCCTCTCTCCAGTCGCATCGTCAACAACATCCACTTCCTCTCTCGCCTAGGCACGCAAGTGATTGAATTGGACGCGGAAATGGGAAGCATTACAAAAACGCTCTGCGCTGTATACTTTGGTACCTCTGGTCTAATCACTTTGTTGGAGGGGGAGCTTTGTTAAATCAGGGTTAACTCTCGGTGCTACGTAAAAGCAACTCAAAGAAATTAATGGAAAAGTTTATGTATTATACATTTAAACAGGAAACTACTTGAAGAAAATTCTAGCCAACATTTGGCACTAGAGTTGGATGCTTGTTTTTGTGAGGACTCGACTTGTCTCTAGTCCACATGGGGACGCACGTTGCACTTATACAAAGCCTCTATTCGAGTTTACCTTGATTGACTAATTAACTTAGTACATCACAATCAAAAGATTGGTAGAGAAGGATAAATAAGATTACTCAGCAATAATTAGAATATGCAAAAATACACAGAACAGAAGAGTGTAGAAAAGAGAGGGAGAGAGATACTGATATACGTGGTTCACTTGGTGTGGGGTAATACCCAATCTTGAGTTATTCTGACCAGCAAAAAGAGAACTAGAGTTTCTCTACAGGCAATCGTTGTGTCATCAACCATGTAACTACTAACTCGAAATTGAACTTGAATCCTAGCATTTTATCAAGGAAAAAAATGAATGAATAAAAATATATACATGAGACACATCGTCAAGCTTACTCAAAATTGAACTTGAATCCTACCATTTAATCAAAATTTTAAATTAAAAAAACAAATGAGTAAAAATATAGGCATGAGATGCGACACAAGGTTCTTTAAGACCCAATCCTCCTTACAAATGTCAAGGGCGGTGATTTATTACTAACTTGGTGATGTCCATATTTTGGAAGTTGAAGCTCGATAAATACATGAATAAGGCAATGCTTACAAGGGCTTATAATTGATTCTCGTTGCAATAATCAATATAATATTATCAAATAGACCATGACCATATGAATAAAGGTGTTGTCATCCTTTGATGTTGCATCCAACTTGGATTTCTTTGCTCCCTCGCATCGAGAACATCCATAATAAAGGAGGAATATTGTAAGAATTCAGACCCAATTTTGAATGAACGAGCATTAAAATATTGATATGATAATATATAATATAATTGTTATAACTAGACATAGTGTGGACGGGAAGATGGTGCGCTTCCTTCCGAAAGAGTTGTAATCTGAGGGAATGGGCCCTTTTCTCGTGCATCGAGATTGAAGAATATTAGCCCCAAGAATAAGTTTTGCGAATGGATAAGATATTGGCATATACTACTTGAATGTCGATACTTGTAATCATAGTCAAATGATGCTAGTAAAATCACTACGAGTGGCGCACCAGGTAAAATTCAAGTTTTTGTCATCTTTTGGTGATTTCTTTGATCTTAGAGCCATTATCCTGGCTTATTATGAAGGATAATTATTCTTTGATCAAGGAGTGGATACTCTCCACTGTTGGTCTTGTAAATGTTATATCAAAAACTACATTTTTTTGTTGTTCATGATTATTCCTTTTCAGCTCTGATTACTTGAAAGCTGAAATCAGTGCATGCTTTCTTGCAAAAGCAAAAGGTTTTGTGCAGCTGGGACTCATCCCCAAATATTGGCAAGAGCTGAACGGCCTAGTTTTGTGCAAGAGCGATGTTTTTGCACGATATGCTAACGCTCCTTACCTCCTATTTGTCCATAAGAATTACCCACCCAATCTGCTTCTACGTGCCTCAATCTTTCTTCTTTGATCTCTGCAACTCACCAACCTTCATTGTCACTACTACTGCTCCACTCTCCTCACTTGCTCCTTCCACCTACGTTCTAGCTCTCTCCCCACATGCTCTAGCACTCCATCACACCACTCTGTTAGTCCATCTCCTTCACACTTGCTGCCTTCCTCAGTTGCTAATGCGTCTCTTGAGCCCCTTGCATTGCGCTTCCTGTTGCATCTCCTCCATCTCCAACCTCCATTGCGACCTGTTGATCTCGACTCCTCCTCTGTGATCTAATCTAGGCCTCCCTTCATCTCTGGTCCCTCTCTACTCGCATTACCTACCTCTACTAGGCTGTACTCTCTGTAAGCACTAGGCTACACGTCTTTTCTTAAGTCGCCAAAAGTTGGATTTACCATCTTCAATGTCCTTAAGCAGATGTCATATAGAACTTTGTCGAGGACCATGTATTCATCACTGTTTTTGACCAATTGATGGACTGTGTTGTAATGCTTTACCACTATATCAAACAACTTTAGAGACAAGATTAGAGAATTTATCATCATTCTATAAGGTACTCCTCTCTAATTTTGCAAAGAAGAATTCCCATACGAGAGCCTATGCCACCTCCAAGGGAGAATCTACCTATAGGGACTTCTCCAAGCACATATGTCCCACTACTAGCTTCTTTAAAAAGTTTTCACATAGGGACTGCTGCTCCAGGCACACATCTCCCACTACTCACTTTGATATACATTGATGCACTTTATTGTAATATAGCACGCTAGTTGCATATTAGATTTAACTTAATAAGATCCAGTTGGATCAACAAGTCCGTCCTTAGCATAGACAATTGCCCAAAACTTGGCCCCAATTTAGTTGTCACAAAACTAGGTTAGGGATCCAGTAGAGAGAAAGCCAAGGGCTGCTACAATATGTTAGGAGTTGTGAGACCCAAAGCCAAATCGTATGCTACAATTTGCACAGGAAGTATGGTGCATTGATGAAATGGAATCCACTAATCCAGTAGACTAATCATGTTCGCTGAACTTGATCAAGCCACACACATACATTTGCGATGCAGCTATGTTTGGAGTATGTCAGAATGAGATCCTTAACTACAGCAGTAGTAGTGTCACTAAAAAAATACTGATCAAAAGCAAGAATTATTGTGACTGATTGGAAACACATATGTTGCCTTGAAAGAGGCCTTTGGAATTGGTATTGATGAAACAATAGAATAGCAATCAATATCCAACACCTCTTGCTATAGAAGTAGTGCAACACAGAATCTAGAAGTCTCAAAGTTGTGAAGATATACTCTACACAGTAGCATCAAGTTCACGGAAAACATTAGGAGTGAATTTTAGCCCCAGGGCTAATTTAGAAGCTTTCCAAGTTGGTTGGGCTAATATTTAGAGCTTTAAATTTGATAAATTAGCCCAAAAGTAAGGTGGGCTAATTTTTAGATGGTTGGGCTAATATTTAGAGCTTTAAAGTTGATAAATTAGCCCAAAAATAAGGTGGGCTAATTTTTAGAGCCTCAAATGTGATAAATTAGTTGTAAATTTGTGAGCAGGGCTAATATTTATAACTCTATATGGGGAAAGATTCACCCATTGACCTACACTGTCATTATCTTGTTCCCTCTTTATTTTTTACGTTGTTCTCCATGTGAGATAGTGGAGAATGGCTTTTTGCATTTGCTAGTCATCTCTCATAGAAGCATCAAATTGCCTCTATGGGATTTCCCTTGACATGGGATTTCCCTCTCTAGTCATCTCTTATAGAAGCAACAAATTGCCTCTTTGGGATTTCCCTCATGGAATTTTAGCATTTGCTAGTCATCTCTCAGACAAGCAACAAATTGCCTCTATGGGATTTCCCTCTTACTATGTCTTTGCCTCTATAGGATTTCCCTCTTATCGCAGTATTTTGTTTGGCACATTATTTCTTCCAATTGAAGATCCTTGGACTTGACTCTTATCATGCTCCCCATGTGTGTTTGTCACCCACTAGATGTGCTCAAATAGAAGTCCTCACATTCCTCAAGATATGCATGGGATCAAATAGACATTGGTCTATAACTCACTCCAATATGGCAGCTCATGTAAGATTGAATGCCTCTCCATACCTAGTGGAGGATGTTCTCCATTCCATATCTAATACTTTTTACATGCAAGGTAGGAACTAGGAAAACTTTCAAGCTAATGTTGCTAGTATAAGCATTGCTACGGCATTACACACACAAACAAACTTCCAGTTCCATGGCATTGTTGCTCGCATACACTGGAAATGCTACATTCAACATAGGCAGAACAAAAATCCATGCTACATTGCATTTGCCACTGATGTGTACCACATACACCTGTCTCTCCATGGAGCATGAGTTGTCAGAGTTTTACAAGGACTTGGAGCTAGTTGTTTTTTATGAAGTGTCCTTGATTGGCCACAACAGATTCGTTGTAGCAAACATGCACCTGAGAGAGATCAAGCACAATCACTTGGAGCCATTTGGTGGCCTTGATGTGCTACTCTGTGGTGATCTATGCCAAGCGATCCCTACAAAGGACTCATGGATTTTTGTAGGACGGTCCAACACCACTACACTCATGTCATCTTTTTGGAAAGAAAATGTCTTGGTTTATGAGCTCAAACAACCAATGAGGTAAAACAACCATGACTTTGTCAACAAACTAAAGAAGATAAGAGTTAGCGAACACATGGAAGATGGCATTTCAACCATTAACGAACATGACCTTCAACATTTGGAGCATAAGGAAACCATTCCCCACTTATTCTACACTAGCACGATGAAAGATAGACATAATGAGGAAGTTTTCAATTTGTTAGAAGGCAACCCACACATCTTGCATGCTATTGACAAGAGCCATAAAACCTGCAACAAAACAATCAACATACCATCGGACCCAAGGGCTTGCACTCAATGCTCTTCCTCAAGACTGGCATGCTAGTAGAGATTTGCTTATGCAATCTTGACATCGTTGATGGCTTGGTAAACGGAGCAAATGGAACCTTCATCGATTCCAGCATGGAAAATAATCGTCAAGTAGTTTGGGTTTTATTCAACAATAAGGAAGTAGGCCAACAAACATGCTCTCATAACATTTCATTGTACATCAACTAGAACCCATTTCATTGGACCCCAATCCACCAAATAACACATGAATTTTAGATAGGGAAGAAAATCTCAACACAGTTCGTCGATAGCAATTTCCCATCCAACCTGCAGCAACAAAAATAATACATAGGTCATAAGGAATGTCGATGGATGCCCTCTTGTTCGATCCAAACAAGCATCAAATCTCATGGGCTTTGTACATGTGTATCTGGGACCCGACAAACCTAAACATACTCAAGCAAATAGAATGCAAACATATCAAAGTCGACAACTTAGTGTGAGAAGAAATATCTCGATTGAGAAGGCATAAACAATGGACATTGGAGCAAGTTGACCTCTCAAACACATTACTCTCCATACCGATCCAATCTTTGAACACATGTGGATATCATTCACATGCTCATGACATAGCAAGTAGCACAAGCCTACTAAGCACAAGTATACTATGCCTCCAAGAGCCCACACCATACCAACTAAATTAATATCTTTAATAGGTTTCACATGTTTGACAAGGATAGAAGGCGGTGGGATTGCAACATGCTTCCAAAACCATCTCCAACTTTTGCATCAATCTTCCATACTTGAAGAATAATCCCAATGCATCCTCACACTCTTCAAGCATGGTGGTGAGCAATGGATCACCATTTTGAATGCGTATAAAAACCCCGGGACACTTGTAGAAACACTTATTCGGATCTTGCAAAAGGTTAGGCATAACATTCCAGCTTCAACACCAACAATTATCTTGGGTGATTTCAACATAGACTATAGTAGATCATCAAAGAAAAAAGAACTACTTCAATAATACATGTCACAAGAACAAATGACACAGCTCATTCATCAACCAACAACTATTCACGGATCAAACTTGGACCATGTATGGACAAACATGAAGTTGAGCATGGGACAAAGTGGCACTAATTTCGTGTATCAGTCGGACCACTCCCTCATGTATGCTTGCATGCCCCTTGGATAGCATGGTATAAATCTTTGGCGTCCATGTGACCTTTAAGCGAACCATCCCCGTCAATCTTGTTGTATAAAATTTACCTTCTCGTGCAAAGGGAAAATCCCTAGTCGTTGTGCGAGAGAGCTTTCACACGATGTGCTAGAGAGCTTTTACACGAAATACTGGGTGCCTTATTAGAGAGCTTTCACACGATGTGCTAGAGTAGCATATATGCTAGCCTCCAGGCATTCCTGAGCGCAGGCTGGCATCCTTTCCCATGCTCCCCTTGCTGTGCCGCCAACCTGCGGTGGCAAAACTCGAGTTAGAGCTTGTGGGAGCGGATTGGATATTGAGCCCAAAATCAGAGCCCAAGCCCCTAAATGCCCGGGTGGAGAGACGGAATTCCCGTCTCCATCGGGGAATCCATATGCCACCATTGAGCATTGATATTCCCGGGGTCCTTCACGGGAACAAGTGAAGCGCTGGCAAAAATGGCAAATATGCCTCTTTTGCCAAGCGTGGGAACAGCCTCTTATGTGGAGGTATTATGTAGTAGACGAGAGCTCTCGGGAGTCGGGTGACAGTGGAACCGTGGAAATGAATGCCTTCTAAGTTCTCAGACACCGGGCCCGGGGGCCGGGACCATGCCGTCTTCTGAGAATTCCTCCAACGTCCCGGTCTGAAGTTTTGCCTGTGAAAAGCCTCCATATAGCTACAGCCTACATTTACAACGTGATCCCCATAACATCTAGGATTCCCCTGTCATAACAATATTTCAATTTGTCCTGCCTCAAGCTGAGCAGTGAGTGTGGATTCCTCAAACCGCCTAGGAGCAACCGCCTAGTTAATGCAAAGGAGCAACCGACAATAATCTCGAAACACCCACTCGACAAAAAGGAGGCTTCTCTAGACAGAAGTCAGGACTGTCTTTTGCAAGAGTTGCTTATTAAACTATAATTTAGGATGTATCGCACCCAGGAATAGTTAGACTAGCTGCTAAGACTGCTAAGATTGCAGCAGTAGAACCAACGCGGGGAGGTTTTTCACTCACGTAGACAAGAGGACTCGGGAGTCGGGAGATAGTGTTGGAATCCCTGGTGGCATGGTGCTCCAACGTCCAGATCTGAAGCTTGTAATGTGAAGGCCTCCGTGTTGCTACAGCCTACAGCGTGCTGCGTGATACCCATAACATCTACGATTCCCCTGTCGTAACAATATTTCAAGCGAAGCAATGAGTGTGGATTCCTCAACCGTCTAGTTAATACAAAGAGCAACCGTCTACCCGGACGCTGGTAACTGTGAAGCTCCGGAGGCAAATCGGCAATCATTTCGAAGGACGCCCTCGACAGAAAAGAGGTTTTTTTCTAGACAGAAGTCAGGACAGGCTTTTGCAAGAGTTGCCTATTATAAAACCACAATTTAGGATGGATCGCACCCATGAATCGTTAAATTGACTGCTCCAAACAATGCAATGACAATACAGGTTTTCTACTCACGTAGACAAGAGGATTCGGGAGTCGGGGAGATAGGCTTTCTCAGGCCCGGTCCCGCGGGACTGTCCAGACTCCAGACTGCTGACGCTAACCAAACCGTCTTCTGGTCACTGGTGCTCCAACGTCCAGGTCTGAGGTTTGTCACGTGAAAGCTGTAAGTTGTGCCCATTGCCTATCTGTGCAAGAATCTCCATCGGTTGGACGAAGCTGACTGTGTAAGATTCGTGAACGATATCGATAGCGAGAATTAATTGAAAGAAGCAGCTGGACAGTGGATGGGTGGTGATCACTGGTGAATCGTCAAGAATTGCTCCTGCAGGACTGTCCGATTCAGTGCGAATGGAACAGCGTGAGGAGAGAGACATGGCTATGATAATGCAGTCACGAGGAAACTGATTGACTTGCTTCTAGCACAGGCATGTGGCTACGATTAGCTTTGCCCAATAGGGTATGCCTTAGAGCGCAGTCACATGCCCTCCAAAACTCCTCTGTAATTAGATCCCATCAGCGGTACAGTTTCGTTGGGAGGAGGAGCCTCCAATTTTGGATTTGTTCCATGGGCACAATGGGCACAACGAGCTCAAGTGTTCAGTTAAGGTGAGGGGTTCGGACGAGGAGAAGGCTTGAAAGTGAAAGCAATCATGAGTTGAAATGAGCATTTGGAGGACGAATGGAGGTTTGGAGGGGGGTTTTCGGCACCTTCATCCCACATCCAAAGCATCCATTTTCAGTGTATGAATGGCGGTAGCACATCCGTTTCAACGATGCATGTGGTCAAATCTTCAAACATCGAAACATTTATTTTACATCTATACATCCATGCATGTGGCCGCGCTAGTAGACGTTTGAGCATAAAAAGAGAAAAATCCTTGATTTATTTTGAATTATATAAATACTAATTTTCTATTGGCTAGTGTCTTACCATTGCAGTGGTGGAGTGGAGTGTCAATGCGATACATGCAAGGTTCTACCTTCACCATCGGACTCTTGAAGTGAGGCTGCTGATCTGTGGCGATCTTTGCATGCCCTCTAATACCTAGCTGATGCTCGCATTGGATGCTAGTAGGAAGTTCGGATTGCCTTATGCAAACTTATGGACACAATCCGCTTCCAATTTTGCTTTTAGTTGAAGGATATCGGCCTCCTGCAGGTAACTCAAGATGGGTGATACACTCAGCTGAGGTAACTCAGACTATAACTGCATTTTGCAGTCGACTCAATACGTTATCATTGCGAAAAATAGGATTGTGGTCATGGAGAGTGATCCATTAATGTTTGCTTATCGTCTCGTGAATTGGGGATGTGCTAGTTTCATGTGCAGATCCTTCAATACCTCGAGCACTCTTCCACAAACCACGTGATATGAATACAATCATGCAATGTTATGACCCTTCAGATTTCATGTTTTGTTTCATCACCTACCGTCCACTGAGCCTTGCAAAAAGGAAACAGATAGCAAAGGACCCACTACGGAAACGGTCAGTGGTTTTTCGTCTCAACACTTGGATCATCTTGCACTCTAGGTCATTGAATGTGTTGATTAAAATCCAGGAGAACTCAGTTAAGCATTCAAAATCGAAGCAACAACCATGGTGACTTTTTGGTCAGAAGACAAGCGATGTCTGAGATGGTTAGACAAATGACAAGCATGTGGGAGCCTAGCGATACTATTGAAGGAGGAGAAGGATAAAGTGGCGATGGGGCTAGAGGGGAAGCCATTTCTATGGGTGGTACGGGGGGATATTGTCGGAGGAGTTCAAGGATAGGGTGAAGGGGGAGGGGGAGGGAGGCACCATAGTTGAGGGTGTTGAAGCACAAAGTTGTGGGAGGTTCTTCACTTCAACATTGGAAGGGATAACGGCAGGGTGGTTGATGCTTGGGTGCATTGAGAAGGCTTGGAAGGTAGGGATGAGGTTGGAGGTGAAGGATGAGGGCATTGTTTGCAGATTTGATGTGGAGACCAAAATCAAGGCCTTGAATTTGAAGAACCCGCACTTTAGAGAGAATGCACGACAATGGAGCTTGGTTGCCCAAAAGGCCCCAAACAATCCACCCATGCTTCAAATCGACTTTGTATCTTGATGAAGATCTACACATAGCCTTGAGGTTACAAAATCGACTTTTAAGACTCAGCGGCTCAAGAAATGATTCGGTCGGTCCATCTAGTGAAGATTTTCAACTCATTCTAGAATTCTCGATTCCCACTTTGTCCTTGGTTGCAAGTTTTCATGAGTGTCCGCCAAGGAAAAAATCCAGCTTCGCTAACAGTGTAGCAATCCAAACTCTCTGCAATCTATGAGCCCCGACTTTGCATTTCAATTTAAAGCCATGTTCTTCTATAAGCATTACTAACAACCTCGCTCCTCTTCGATAATAGAATTTAACATTCCCATCTGATTTATTATATGTGCATACATTAGTATGTTGTTTAAAGGAAGGCATGGGGATCAACCGTATTACTGATTGTATATAATCTAAGTTTTCTCAATAATATGAACATTGTGGGGACTACTCATCCTATCTCACTAGGTCCAAATTCCGATTCCTGACAATGATGCTTCTTTTTGCCAACTTCCTAAGTTCCAACCCCACATATCCTTGATTCATTGTGCAAAAGAGAGAGGCGGATGAAGGTGCATCCTCTCCAAAGGCAAGTTTTACTGTATTGGGTCTCACTTTTAGCTTCACCTCCATTAGGTTTTTGCTCTTCAGTATTTGGTCGAATGTTCACAAGGATCCTTTTTTGCTTCTCGTTGTGGTATGGGCTACACAATTCAAAAGCCGCTGATGTGCTCCCAAGGTAGAAGAGGGAATGCTAAAGGCCTTTTGCAAAACAAAAGATGACTTCAATCACGAGTATGCGTTGTGTGTATGGAGGGAGAGAACTTGAGGCAGCTTACCAAAAGGGAGGTAACAACGATGGATTGGCTTACAATGTTTTTGGAGCTTCCTCAAAGCCTGGGCCACAAGGTTAAACTCAGAACTATCAAGCAAGAACACTACACATGATTTAATACATTGTACAAACAATGTTATCAGGGGCCTCTGCCAAATTCTAAAGTTAATCTTGCCTTAGCAAGGGGATTTGTATTTGAAGTGTGCACAAGGCCAATTAATTGGTCCAAGTTTGGAGAGAGTGTTGTGAGTAAACTAAGTGCAGATACTCCAAGTCTCCAGACCTAGAAGAATTCAATGATGAGTAGATTTTGGAAGCCGAAGTTGGCAATACAACTGATCCTTTGCTGGGAGATATCCTGGGGTTGGTGCAACAAAAACTACAGAAGGCCGTGATGTCTATGGATTGATGGGCCGGGAACATGGAGAGTGCAAAGTGCGATCTGCATCGAAATGAGAGAGTATTTGGATTGATGGCAAGCCTGAGGGGAAGGATATGTACATCAGAGAAGGCCTTGAAAGAAGCAAAAACTATAGTGTCGATTGATGCTATTGTTCTAAAATAGCTCGAAGATGAAGTGGTAGGCTTACAAACAACATTGTAGTACATGAACCCTTCTAGTGTGGAATCATATGACAACCTGCAGACCTCATTAAAGGAAGCACACATGATGACTGTATTGACTGATTGTTCTTGAGATTTATTTTCTTGGAGAAATTAGGAGTTATTTACGTGCACCCTGGACCTCTCAAAATATCTCACTGCATTACTTTTCATCATGTACAACATGCTTACATGGAGAAGACCGTGGAATGGAATAAATGAGATTGAAAGTTGCATTTATTGAACATATGATTCGTCAAAGGGGAAGCGTTTCATTGTTTCCATGAATGCCAAAGTTGCACAAAGAGATGTGCGCACTCATCATTGTTGACAATTGCACTACTTGCAGTATGCCCTTATCTGAGGGTGATGACATGCTAATTTTTTTTATTTTGCCCTGGAAACACCCATACCACTCGTTCTTCTTTGCACATGCGTGCTTTCTCAAGAGAATTTCCTAAACAGTAAGTGCATCCAAGAGATTTTTCATTCTGCAAAAGAGATGGTGTCTAGAAGACAAGGGAGATCTATCTTGAAGATTCCCAAGAGAGGTGAGAGATCGACATCAGAGATGGTATTGATACTGGTTCCCACAAAGTTTGGTTTAACATTAATGCTATCACAATCGGGGACTGAATAATGGTGGATATTATGTGTAGTGGTATAATTAAGTGGTATCTATCCATATTAATCTTGGAGAGCTACCCTTCAATATGTTGTGTAGCCTATAAAGTGGTATCTATCCAGTTAAACTTGCAAGAGCTACATTTCAATATGGTGGGTAATGTGTAGACATATAAAGTGGTATCCATCCCCATTAAACTTGGAGAGCTACCTTATTTACTATCTAATCATAGGATCAAACCTATTGTAATACATACATGTATTGTATATTGACATCACAGTTATGTTCTTAATATCACTATTAAATCTATTTGGATGTTTTTGTTAGATATCAATGCTCCACTCTCGTGTAACTACGCGGGAACCAACTAACTCTACTTGTAAGCCCCCCATATGAGGAGAAGGCATTTGAGTAGCTCGGTTATCTAGTAGGTCTTGGTTTGGACACCAGATGGGGGCCATGTGTGGCCTGATGGCTGGACGGCTTCAGATAAAGTTGGCACACCACCAACTAGGCTACATGCAAGTGCAGGAAGGCATCCCTTGACTGATTGCACTGAGGGTAGACGGAGCATTTTTCGGGGCAGCCCACTCTCGGGTTGCGAGGCCCGTTTGGAGCCTCAGATGATCCCGGATGGTTGTGGGCCAAACGGAGACCGTAGGTTAGTTGTTCTGTTTTGCAGACCAGTTCTATCGTATGGTCGATGGCCTATTTCGGGACCGACTCCCAGTCGACCGTTTTGGGTGGACTGGGTCGGCCACCCAATTGAGCCTAACCGACTACAACTGGTGGCTATATAAGAGCAAGCCTGTGAAGCCCATTTCATCACTAGCTATAGCAACCTTGATTCCTTAGCATTCAGCCTCCGTCTTCTACTGTTTCTAGCATGCCATCGAAGCTTCTTTCACAGGAGCGCACGCGGCGGGGAGGCAGTGCCATCTATTGTATCAATTCTATAGTAATCAAATTTTTGATTCTCCATAATATGTTGTTTTCTCTCTTGCGTATGAGATCCTGTTATCTGTTGAGCACAGACGTTCTATTATTTTCTTACATGGTATCAGAGCCTGGACTCTAGCAAGAAGATTTGGTAGTGTGTTTCTGTTTGCGAGCAGATTGTGAGAGATGGCCCAGCCTGCAAGACTATGAATCCCACCATTCGGCGAAAGCGAAAAGTTAGACGGCTCTAACTATCCTCTCTGGGAGTTCAAGATGAAGACCATCCTAAACGCATATGAGCTTTGGGACACTGCTACTGGGGTGGACGTGAGGCCCGGTTCCGAGACCGAATCCAGCCAATGTAGGACAATAGATAGTACCAACTGCGGATGAGATTCTCGCATGGACAAGAAGAAATGCAGATGCACTGTTTTCTATTGTCTGCAGTGTCAGTGATTCTATCATGGCGTTAATTCAACATGTCACCACAACGAAGGAGGCATGGACGGTCTTAAAAAATCAATATGAGACCACGAATCAGACACGGATTCACAATCTAGAGACTCAACTTGCGAATAAAAAGTTGTCTAAGTCTGAAGCGACAGAGAAGTTCATCACCAGGGTGAAGAATCTGCATGATCAGATGACTGCGATTGGCATCACCATCACCAATGAGAATCTAGCACAAAGGTGCATACGGATTCTCCCACCAAAGTACGACAGTCTTGTTACGACGCTGAATACGCAGAACAGAAATCCGCCCCTCAACTTTGAGGATTTCAACGCGATGCTTCTGGAAGAGGAGATGCATCAAAAGACGAGGACTGGAGAAGATTCGGCTTTCTGGACCGGATCAAAGAAAGGTAAGGGTAAGGACTTTGGTAACCCATCTTCTTCTGATTATAAAAAGAGAAAGAAGAAGATCGAGTGCTTCTATTGCAACAAGGCAGGGCACAAGCAGAATGAGTGCCGCAAGAAGATTGCATATGAGAAGAACGGAGTGAAGAAAGAGTCCAGCAACAGCACGTAGGCAGTACCCATAGAGCTGCTCGTAGCAATTGAGGAGATTTGCACGGAGGCAGTTCATGTACTTACAGATGAACCTTAGATCATTGACAATGGTGCATCGTGCCACATGACCAGTCGGAAGGATTGGTATACCTCCCTATAGCCGGTAGGGAATGACATCATGGTAGCAATCGGCAATGATGCAAAATGTCCATCAAAAGGAAAAGGTACGATTGCTCTCAAGTCAAAGGGAGTTGTAAAACAGTTGTCTGATGTTCTTTATATGCCAGATATCAAGAGGAACTTGTTGTCTGTTTTTGCGATCACGGATCGGGACCCCAAAGTTCAATTCAATAAGAATGGTGCACAGATCCTGGATCTTCAAGAAAAGGTCATTGGTAAACGTACACGGTGCAACAACATTTACGAACTCTCAGCTTTCAGTGCTCGAGCGGATGTGAAGAACACTAAGCTGAGGCATGAGAGGTTTGGTCATCTAAACCTTAGTTCTTTGAAGGAGATGCATAAAAGTGGAATGATTGCAGACCTACCAGAAATTTCAGACCTGCCCGATGTATGTGAAGCTTGCATGATGGGCAAGTAGCATCGGCAGCCCTTTCCTAAAGAGGCCAGCAGAGCAAAGGCTCCTCTAGAGCTCGTTCACACGGACCTCTGCAGAAAGATGGAGATGGAAGCTTTGGGTGGTTCCTTCTACTTCATGATGCTGATCAACGACTACAGTAGAAGGATATGGATATACTTTCTGAAGACGAAAGACGAGACTTTCAGTAGGTTCAAGGAATGGCATGCAATGGTTGAGAAAGAATCGGGGAGGGAGGTGAAGAAGCTGAGATCAGATAGAGGTGGAGAGTTCACATCAACTAAATTCAAAAGTTAATGCAAAATTCACAGAATCAAGAGGCGGAAACCCCCGCCACATACATCACAGCAAAATGGAGTAGCAGAACGCAAGATGCACGTCATCTGCGAAATGGGCCGGAGTATGATGAAAGGGAAAGATTTGCCAAAGTCTTTCTGGGCTGAAGCATGTAACACTTCAATTTACATCCTCAATCGTAGCTACACGAAGGCTATGAATGGGATGACTCCACTGCAAGCCTTTTCTGGTAAGAAACCTTCAGCTACACATTTCAGAGTTTTTTGATGTGACTGTTTTGTGCATGTCCCTGATGCTGCAGGACCAAATGGGAACCGAAGAGCCGGAAGTGTATTTTCTTGGGCTATAGTGAAGAGGCGAAGGGTTACCATCTATATAACCCTATTACCAAGAAGGTAATTATAAGTCGTGATGTGGTCTTCTCAGAACAACAGCATCAATGGGAGGAGGATGCTTCCTTCCCAGACAACCAGGACCAGGATATCCATCCAGTACCGCCACCAACAGTAGACCGAACTCCCCCAACGGTGCTTGGGAGGATTCAAGACAAAGAAGATGAAGAAGAGCCTACAGAACCACAATGGCAACGGCCATTCCCGAAGTGGGTAAAGCAGCTTTTGGATGGCAGAGAACCTCTAGCAATTGAGGAGGAACCATCCGAACACCGCCAGTCCAAGATATTAGAGGAGCAAAGAAGGGCACAGGAACACTTGGTCAACTATGCTTTAATGACAGAAGTGATCCGTGCTGATGAACCCAAGTGTCTTGAAGAGGCACAAGGCGATGATAGGTGGATGGAGGCTATGTAGTCGGAGTATGGCTCCATAATGAAGAACAACACTTGGGACCTTGTGGATTGACCACCAAAATGCAAGGTAATCGGAACCAAGTGGGCGTACAAGATCAAGTACAAGTCCGACGGCACGTTGGATAAGTACAAGGCTCGGCTCGTGGCAAAGGGATTTGCACAGGTACATGGTTTTGATTATCAAGATACTTTTGCTTCCACAGCTCGACTAACCACAATTCGTAGTGTTTTGGCTTTAGCTACCCATGGAAGTTGGCCCGTGTTTTAGATGGATGTGGAATCTGCCTTTCTGAATGGAGATCTCAAGGAGGAGGTATACATGGAACAAGCACCAGGTTTTGAGATCCACGGTTCAGAAGGTAAAGTCTACAAACTAAAGAAGGCACTTTACAAGCTGAAACAGGCCCCATGAGCGTGGTACCAGCAAATCGATGCCTACTTTCTGCAAAACGGGTTCAAGAGGAGCCCCTCTGATGCAAATTTGTATATCTTCAGAGAAGGAGGCACGTGTATGATCGTGGTCCTTTATGTGGACGACCTTGTCATAACAGGGAACCATGAAGAGAAGATCTCGCAAACGAAGCATTTGCTAGGAAGAGAGTTTGAAATGACAGACCTCGGATTGATGCATTTCTGTTTGGGGATTGAAGTTTGGCAGGAGCCAAAACAGATCTTCATTTCACAGCTGAAATATGCTGGAGAGATACTGAAAGCATTTGGCATGGCTGAGTGCAAAACAGTTGGTACCCCTATGGAGGTTGATGCGAAGCTCTCAAATGAGGATTCATCACCACTGGTGGACGAAGCAAAGTACAGAAGGCTTGTGGGCAGCTTGATCTACTTGTGCAACACACGGCCGGACATCAACTTTGCGACTAGTGTACTAAGCAGGTTTTCTAATAAGCCCCGCGAGAACCATTGGAGGGCAGATATGTGGGTGCTGAAATACATCAAAGGCACACTTGATTATGGCATCACCTATACCAAGGGCAACATCTTAACCGAATTCTATGACTCGGATTAGGAAGGAGACGTGGACAGCAGGAGATCAGTGATAGGGTACTGTTTCTCACTTGGATCTGGAGTTGTGTCATGGGTCAGCAAGAAGCAACCCACAGTTGCTCTTTCTTCTACCGAGGCCGAGTACAAATCTGCATGCTTTGCTTCTTGCGAGGCAATGTGGTTGAGGAGGATTTTAGGGGACATGGGTGCAGTGCAGAACAAGCCTATGCAATTATCATGTGACAATCATAGTTGCATGGCGATTGCAAAGAACCCGGTGTTCCACGCTTGCACAAAACACATTGAGATTCAATATCACTTTGTACGCAAGCTGATCATGGATGGAGAGGTCGACTTGGTGTACTGTCTGACTACAGAGAATGCTGCGAACATCTTCACGAAGGCTCTTGGAAGAGACCTGCTAGAGAGGCATCTTCATCGACTTGGCATTGGACTAAAAAAATAAGTTCACTTGTGGGTGGACATTGAGGGGGGGTGTTATATATCAATGCTCCACTCTCGTGTAACTACGCGGGAACCAACTAACTCTACTTGTAAGCCCCCCATATGAGGAGAAGGCATTTGAGTAGCTCGGTTATCCGGTAGGTCCTGGTTTGGACACCAGATGGGGGCCATGTGTGGCCTAATGGCTAGACGGCTTCAGATAGAGTTGGCACACCACCAACTAGGCTACATGCAAGTGCAGGAAGGCATCCCTTGACTGACCGCACTAAGGGTAGATGGAGCATTTCTCGGGGTAGCCCACTCTCGGGTTACGGGGCCCGTTTGGAGCCTCAGATGATCTTGGATGGCTGTGGGCTGAACGGGGTCCGTAGGTTAGTTGCTCTGTTTTGCGCACTGGTTCTATCGTATGGTCGGTGGCCTATTTTGGGACTGACTCCCAGTCAACCATTTTGGGTGGACTGGGTCAGCCACCCAATTGAGCCTAACCGATTACGACTAGTAGCTATATAAGAGCAAGGCTGTGAAACCCATTTCATCACTAGCTACAGCATCCTTGATTCCTTAGCATTCAGCCTCCGTCTTCTATTGTTTCCAGCACGCCATCGAAGCTTCTTTCACAGGAGCGCACAGCTGGGAGGCAGCGCCATCTATTGTATCAATTCTATAGTAATCAAATTTTTGATTCTCCATACTATCTTGTTTTCTCTCTTGCGTACGAGATCCTGTTATCTATTGAGCATAGACGTTGTATTATTTTCTTACAGTTTTCTATTGGTCTGAAGTGGTATTTGTGAGAAGAAAATACTATTAAACATAGGAGAAGCAAGCTGTTGGACAGTAGTACTATTACGCTTAGTGTAATACCAATATTTTACTCCTAGTACTACTATTATATTATTAATGCCACTATTAAATCAAATACAAGTTGTTAGACAGCATTGCTTATTTTCTATTGGTATCAAGTAGTATCTACTGGTATGAAATCACTTTTATATTATAAACACCACTACCGATGTAGCCTAGGACCTTTTTAGTATGTTTTTTAAAAAGAAAAAAAACGTGTTTTTTGAATTAAAAACCCTTGCGGATGTTCAAAACACAAAAAGCACATTTTTAATAGCCGATCAATGTACACCGATTCATCGGCTATATATTGCTCGTTGTATCCCAACACCGTCCGATATTTTCTTGAAAATACAAGAAAATACCGGACGGTGTAGAAAAACACTGATCGGTGAAAAAAACATTAATCGATAAACCACTACCCAGATCGGTATCCATTGCACTGGTCGGTGAAACCCTACACTAATCAATGTTTTGGGATTACACCAGTCAGTGTAGTGCTACACTAGTCGATGTGCATAGACCAAACACGTGGTGTGCATGCGTTGGCCAAAAAACACCCACCGGTGTGGAGATATACCGGCCGGTGTATTGAGTTGGGTTCCATAAAAGGGCAACTCCACATCTTTTTTTCATCTTCCACTAATATTCACTACTAATTTTCACTATGCACTGCATCCCTACTATTTTTTGTTGCTTGCCGCCTTTTGCTTTAGGCTTATGGTGAGCTTCTAGCCTTACTATTGTTTTCAATTAGGGCCGAGTGATGGCTCGCTTTGGTCGACTGGATTCACCTCACCTCAACTGAGAGAAAAGAGAGAGAAATATGTGATATGTTTATGCATGCTTGCTTCTCTGTGTGTGCTTGGATGATGTGTATTACTTGGGGCCAGATGATGACTCGCTTCAGTTGGTTGGATTCATCTTGCCTCGAGTGATGTTCTAGTAGTATCATGATTAAGGTCAGGTGATGGCTCGCTTCGGTTGGCTGGATTCACCTCGCCCCAATTGAGAGAAGAAACGAGAGAGAGGGCAAGAGAGAGGAATATGTGTGATGCTTATTTATGCTTGCTTATAATGCGTTTGCATGTATGATGTCTATCACTTGGGTCCAGATGATGTCTCGCTTTGGCCTGTTGGATTCCTCTGGCCTCGAGTGATGTTCTATTAGATAGTATCATGATCAAGGATGGGTGATGGCTCGCTTCGGCCAGTTGGATTCACCTCGCTTTGGTCTACTATCATATATTCATATATATTGTATGTAGATGTCAATAGAGCCGGTTATTGTCTGGATGATAGCTCGCTTTGGCCGACTGGATTCATCTCGATGACAACCTTACCAATGAGCTCGTGAGTATGCTAGCCTATCTCTATAGGGATTCCCATCAAGATACTATAACTCCAAGAAAAGACATCCTTATACTGCAAAAAATATATATATATGACTTGGAACTAGTCTTTGAGCATGCATGCATCTGGGCATAATTTGGATTCATCTAATACTTCTTTTTTAGATGGGTTGAACATTTGGAATAAATGGAATTCTATGCTAGCCTATCTCTATAGGAATTCCCATCAAGATACTATAACTCCAAGAAAAGACATCCTTATACTACAAAAAATATATATATATGACTTGGAACTAGTCTTTGAGCATGCATGCATTGATCACTACAGTATGTGATTCCTCACATTAGTTCCCAAATTGAGTTCCTGTGTTGGCTCCATGAGTAAATGCTCAAAATTAAACCAAGTAACTATAAGTGGAGGCTCAGCTACTAGGGGGGATCACTAAAGTACATGTAAGATAGCATGTACATTCAATAGAAGGGGTTTTACCTCCTTGTGGAGTTATGAAATTATACATACATAAGGGGTATGAGGGTTACTTAAAACTCATTCTATTGAACGCATGTGATATATGTATTGTTTACATAGTGAGCCCCTTGGGCTAGCTCCCATTCACCCAACCACGTCTTTAGTAAAATATTTTTTCTACTAGATTTTCTTCTTTCACCTTCTGCTTGAGCTCGGCAACCACCTAAAATAGATCAAGTCCTCCCACATGAAAATTTTTGACTTCCAGTAACCGAATCTATCCTTCACTTCCAAGTATTTTGGTCTACAACTACGTGCAACTTTACTAGGGTTTGTAGGTACTTGAACCTCTACTTCCTAGTTTTGATAGGCATAAACTCAGAACCCTAATCATGTAGTGCTTGTTAAGGTCAGTGGTGACTCTAACATGTCATGGGGATCTTTAACATGTCCTCTTATCTCTTGTCCTTGACTTTCGTTGTGTTGTCATTGGGGGAAATATGGACTCCAAAAGGGCCTCATAAGGAGAGGATTATGAAATAGATGATTTTCCTAATCTTTGTCATTGAGCTAGGTGAAAATAGCATGGTCAAGGTGCTTGCAGGGAGATGCAAAAGCATGGCTATAGACTCAAGTTTCTACCTTCAGAACTGCTCATCCTCAACAGCAAAATTCGAAGTATACAGTGGTGAGAGCAACTATTCTTGCATGGTTTACACAATCCAGGAGCCCTAATGAAGTATGGAAGGAGTTGTGCAAATTTCAGCAAAAGGATAATCAAGATGTTGACGAGTATCTGATAGAGTTTGATAGACTGTGGAGTCTATGGTGCGAGGCTCTGATTCCTGAAGTACCCCTGCAGATGATAAAGAGAGACCAGTTTGTGGCTGTGGTCTGGAGCCTACCCTCTGTCTGAAGGTGGAGCCAAGGAATATTGATAGTTTTGAGGATGCAGTCAGAGTGGCCAAGGAGAAAGAATGGAAAGTTAAGAGACTGAGGCAGCTTGGCATCATGCAAGAAGAGCCTAAGAATCTCATTAGAAGCCCAGAAATGATTAAGGCATATGCAGAGAGAGAGCTGGTGTCTGTTCCCATGCAAGATGATTCCCTGAAAAAGGATTTACATGAAGTTGTGGAGCTGATGAGAACACTCAGCCTAATTGGATGGAGATTGCAGAAAGAAACAGAGGTCAAAATAACAAGAGAGAAGTTATGACTGGAGGAGAAGGAAGTTCAACTGGTGCAAGGAGAGTACCAGGTTATATGAGCAATGTGCAATGCTAGAATTGTGGGGAGTGGGGACATATCAGCCCTCACTATAATACACATAATACATACACCCAAAGAATTTCAGATGGAATGCATCTGGATTTCAAACTTCCTCTGATGTCTTATTATGTACTGTTGTTGTAGGTATTCTATTCATAATATAAAATGCATGCTATAGTGCTTCTACCCAATAGTACCTAGGCATTTTGTTTTTGTTCAACAATGCACACCCTACTTCTGCAATGCTGTGATTTTTCCCTTTGCCACACCATTGTGCTCTAATGTGTATGTGAATGAAACCTATCATTAAATGCCATCCTATATGCAGTAAAATCTCCCCCTTCATTGGAACAGATGGTTATGAGTCACATTCTAGTTTCACGGTCCACCATGGCTCTAAATTGCTGAAAACTTTCAAATACCTCAGACTTCTCACTTAGGAAATAAACCCATGTATTCCGTGAGTAATCATCAATGAATAGAACATAATATTTTAGCCCACTCATGCTGGTGGGCTAGGATGCTGTCTATACATCTAAATGAATAAGTTCAAGTACATTTCATGCTCTCTTTCCCTCAATAGGAAATGGATTCCTTGCTTGCTTGGAAAACTAGTAAGCACTACATATGCATGACGGCACAGCCACCTTGAGCTAAAATTTCAGCTTGTAGCATGGCTAAGTGGTCCTTCCATTCCTTGGGCATCATAGCATTCAACTTAAACATGTGGCCAACTTTCTTTCCATGAGAAATTAATGCATGTTCTTTCATGTATCCAAGACTATGAATCCATGTTTATTGAACTGAACTTCCAAAGCTCTTTCCGTCATCATTTGCCCAACTCACACAAGGCTGATACTTGGCATATACACAACATCACCAAGTGTTTTCTTAGCTCCACCTTCTGACTCTATGGGCATAGTCCCAGTGTTTGTAATCTGATGCTTATTGTCATCACCAATGTACAAGCAATGTACACATAAGACTCTTGCATAATGGGTTGCATACTCTCAAACCAATAAGCTTGAGGAGTCATGCTATGAAAATGATAGCCAGTGTAAAGCTATGTATGCAAAGAAGCTTAGCAAGATTCTAATAAAAATTAAGATACTTGACGCTCATAAAGTGATGAACAAGATGCTCCACATATGCAAATGTGCCTATTCTTTAACGACACACTTTTTGGGTCTCTGCAATCCAAAATGCAATAATGAGGTATTGAATCTCATGGGTGAAATTGCTTTCACGTTTTGGTTTGTGCCAAGTGTGTAAACCCTTAACCCTATCATTGTCATTTGACAATAGTGTTAAGGATGGTGTGAATTATACCATCTAAATAGGGCATTAGGGGTAAACCCTGTTCCTAACCCTGACCCCAACCTTGACCCTAAGGGGTTCTCATGTATATATTCATGAATATGTGGTCGTATGCTCTCAAATCCACATACCCCTCCTCCACCATCTTTTACATAGCACCAAATGCATGCTACATAGCCAATAGATCTCCTCCATGAGATTGATCTCTTGATGCATAGTTACCCTATGGGATCTTTCTAGAGCATATATATATGGTTGCTTTTTCCTACACGCATAAGCATAAAGACTAGCAATGTCAAGATAATTGCATGAGCCAGGATTCCTTCCTTGTTGAGTACCACCACGGCCTCCATTGCTCCTCCTACCTCTCGCATATCCACCACTATTTGAGTTGCCTTGGCATTGATTTCCTTGCTAAAATTGTTGATTCCATCAGCCATATTATGGTTTTCCACCATGTCCTTGTCCTTGAACATGGCCTCATGAATTTCCTCTTCCTTTACCTTGACCATCACCCGATCACTAAGTCATGCTCTTACTTTGTAGATGTTGAGCTGCTAGTGTTTGCAAGCATATCCTCTTTTGACAACCGCGTTTCCTTACTAATGAATAGTGGGATAAACAAAAGACTGATATTCTCTTCTCACTTGCGGCTACAATGTCATCATCATAAACTTGAACACCAATGCTACCAAGTTGACCAACAATTCCTTGAATATTCAAGATGTATTCTTGCACTCCACATCATGTAGTTCCTATTTGAGCCACAAATTTGGAGCCTTAGTGCTCGATTCAAACAACTTTGTGATAGCATCCCAAGCATCCGTTGCAGCTTATCCTGAATGTTCCCAAGAATAATATCCTCGATAGTGATCGAGATATAGTGAATAGTGTGATGTGATTTCTTCTTCCAAAATTTAACATCTGCATTTGCACCATCGTAGGTTTAACTTCATTCTCATCAACAATTTCCCATAAAACCTTGCCAATTATTAAATTTGCAACACAGAAATTCCATGTTGGATAGTTGTTCTTCTAGATCTTCTTGCCTATGATGACTAACACATTCATAGATGTATCTCCAGCCATTTAGAAATTCACAGAACTTGCAAAAATTTGACAATACTACCTCTTAAAGGCTAATATGATTCACTGCATAAATCAGCTTATACAAAAGCCAAACAAGCCCAAATTCCTTGCATAAATCCACTGTGCATTCACTGTACAAATGCATGCCAAAACCTGCTCAAATTGAGCATAAACACTGCATGTATGGCTACCCTAGCTTGGGGTATATGCTGTCCTGAATTTGCATCAAGTAACCTATCTTTTGTTGATAATTCCTAGCAGCTTGCAGCCAATCACACTCCTTAGTGGGCTGCTACACATGGGCCCACCTTGCTGTGGCTTCGATGTTGCTCCTTCACCCCTGTATTCCTTCTATGTGGTGTCACTACTATTGAGAGAGAGCAGTTTTTTGGATGTGGAGATGGTTGGGGAGTACACACACATGCACGCGCATGTGGACATGCATGTGTGCAGGCACACATAGGCACACAATGGTCCTTTTAGACCTAGAGATAGACTTGTTAGAGTCATCCTCTTGGCCCTTTAAAATCCTTGGTCAATCTTAAGATAATGGTTTAATATTTTCTTTCTTTTATATGTCTATCAAGTGTTCAAAAACTAGTTACTTAATTCATTAAGTGTCGAATCAAACATGATATGCCTTTTTATGTATTAGAAACCCAAAGAACTTTTGAATGCAACCAACATTCAGAATAGAATTAGGATGGGTAGAGCACCAACATTAGCTGAGAGAGAGAGAGAGAGAGAGAGAGAGAGAACTATATGTTGATTAAAAGAGGAGAAAATCAGGTTTATGCTTTCAAAGACTAGAGTGTAATCTTATCTTCTCTCATTCCCTCCAAAATGAATCTACATATATTGCCTTCTCCAAAATGAGGGCGATCGCGAGCTTAATGTTATCTTCTCTCATTCCCTTCACACCACCACTATTATTAATTGATTGAGCTTATTTTCCTAATGTTTGGGACACATAAATTGGTCCTTAGCTAGTTTCCCGTTATTATTTAATGCATTGTGCTCATGTTTAAGAAATCATGCCATTTTCTCCATGCATAACAAGATTACGAACTAATATGATCAACTTCTTTACACATGCATACAAATTTGGATGATGAGTTGAGCCACTTGACACATCGTGATAAACAAAGGAATCTAAGAAATTAAATGTCAGGCTATAAATCATGTGCAATAATCAAAAGATATATGAATAATCACCATGTATGTGGTTCAAAGAATGGAGGTTTGACGTAGTAAACGTATTGAAGCGAAATCTTGGCCTAAAAGTTGCTATTCTTCTTAATCTTGCTCCAATTGAACTATTGATCGTCTTGATTAGGGAGCAAAAATTCCACGATGCACCAAGAGTGTCGGCTAATCAAGTTGCCACTTGTGAAGGAAATTGTCTTTGGGGCAAGAGCAACAAAGATGAGAGCAATCTTAGACGAAAATCAAACTCAAGTGCTCCCCTTAAACGATGATCACATGAGTCACGGTTGAACTTCATAGTAAATTCACTTTCTTATCGAACCTCATTGTTAAGGCGCTCAACTCAACTTTATGGGGAAATACTAGAGGCCAAGCAAAGAATGATCACATGCATTTCTGATTATAGAAAAGAGTAATCTTGTCATTCGTAGGCCCATTTGTTTTCGCTTCTCAGTTGGTCCTCTTCCTCTTGCGTAAAGTCGTTCTTGATATCGAAAATCTTCCTCACCTGCTCTGGAGTCTTGCCCGTTAGCTTCTCTGCGACTCTTCCGCATGTAAGATCCAAGAGGTCCTTCATATTTAGATAATTGGCCGCCTGCGACAAAAGGAGGCACTTTTTCTCAGCAAAAATCGCGACGGACACGCACAAGAAAGAATTATGCTTGAACATCCCAAAGTACGTTTGCAGAAGGGTTTCTATACAGACCATGACAAGGTCAAAAAGCGTTTGCTGGTCCACTTTGACAAAGTTGGCATCAAATCCGGCGATATCCTCTTGAGAAGGGCCATCGCTTCTGTTGGCGTTCAGGTGGAACTCAAGATAATCGACGATTTTGGCTAGAATACTACCGGATACGTTGGGCAGGGGGATGACATCCCGGCTGCCAAAATCCTGGATCCAGACCTTGATAGTGGCGGACTGCAAGGCGGCTGCCTTGTCAACGTGGAACTCTTCGCCGTCAGAGCTTCTGAGCTTGACCTTGGAGCCATTAGCCATGGTTGCGACAGAAGCTTGAGTGGGCAAAACAGTGCTCAACCAAAGCCAAAGGCAAACGGCGCGTCGTGCTTACCGGGTGGGTGTGGCGTTTGCACATTTTATAACATCCGAAACGTGGAGTCATCCATTTTGAAGCTCTTTCAACGCCCCTCGGCAATGTCTAAGGGCGGTTACACACCCGGCAAGCATGGGGAGTGTATGGTTTACACACCTACTCGATATGGTGTACGTATATAGGTTGATAATTTTTTGATTGGAGGTCCTCGGTTATATTCCTGATGTTAGAGAATGGTGGGCACTAGGTGGGGGCTATGCCTGTCCAAGTTGATAGGCACCCCTACCTTACCACATGTGTGCCACAAATTTTAACGATGCTTTCGAAGCTTGGGCGGCACTCGGTGTGTAGACACTCTAAGTGAACATTCAAAGTGTCATGCTAATGACTTCAGGAGTTGTAGCAATGTGAATCCTAAAGAGGAGAAGGGGAGAGAATAAGGGGGGAAGGGAAAAGGAGTGGGAGAAGGAGAGGGAAGGGGAGTGGGAAGCATGAAGCAAGAGAGGGTAAGGGAGGTGAGAGGCATCCACAAAGTTAAGAGCAAGAAGAACATAAACAACACTCTTGAAAAAGAGAGAGCTTATATTCCTCAAACTTGCGATTTTACAACTAAAGGCCAAAGTCAAACTTTTGGCCTTTTATACATAGCACCTTTCGATAAGAGGGCCAAACCTTTTCATCTTTCTAGTCCCTCTATTATCTCTCTTTACAACTTACTTGGGCTCATCCGGCTCCAACACATGGTGCTACTCTCTTTCTTTGTCTCAGCTTCTTGCGGCTCTGCTTTCGTTGTTGCTTTCCCATGCTTTGTAAATGGCACTTATGTTATCCAATTATGATCAGCCAAGGTTATCATAGATGTATGCCATGTTATACCTTCTTATAGTAGGCCCAAGCTTCCAAGCTGCTTGCCGCAAATGGCACTTGTGTTATCCTAGCCTAGGCAACTATTTCAAAACTCCACGTTTGGTTTAAGAAAATTGTGCTCATTCGCATGATACTTGGTGAAAAAATATGGTATAATGCATCCTCGAACTTCAAACCTAGGTAGCTTTCTTGAGCTTGCATGTTTGGTTTAAGAGAACCCCAAAAATGGTGCCTTTGTTAACCATTGTCACTCCATTGTTAACCACTGTGACTCCGTTAACCCATGCAATGAACATGCCCTCCTTCTCGTAGTTGATCCACCCGTGGATCAAGATTTGCAAAGCAAACCTGAAGTTTGTAATGTTTGGACCAAGGAGTTTCAATTGAAGAGCCATTGAGAGATCTAACAATTTAAAAGGAAAATAGGGCTACCAAAAATGGGTGTCATGCATGTCCTCAAAAGTGCGGATGTGATGAGCATGGAAATTCGCAGGTACATACAAATGACCTGTAGGAGGGGCCCTCATGTGGATAAAAAACTATCTCATGGTAGAGATTTAATTGATGCTCTTCCACACTCAGAAACCTTTGGAGAATATCCCGTAACATAACAACAACCAGAAAAAGTGAATGGAGGCCATGATAGATCTAGGACTTTTGCATAAATACTGATAAATTGCTACATTTGAAAAGAGAAACGATACACAGTGGCAACTTTTGGGAAATCAAAGAGTGAAGAATTCTATGCAACATTAGGGTCACTCTCCTAGACCTACTAGAATATACTCCACTTCCAATAACAACGGAGAGGAACGGAGGGCCCGACATGCATTACGATATATGCTCCAATATTGGGGCTTCTTTAAGAATGAGATCCTCCAAGCTAGTTGTAGGCTTACATCTACATCATTAACGAACATAACTTGGGGATTGGGGGTCTACGTACCCTCCTCTTGTCCCTGGCTTATTGAATGCTTGTAGCTTTTGAAAGTTCTTTTCGATAAAAGTGGTCAAGTATCTGATTTCCATATGATCGACAACCTTCAGATTGAAACTTTGGAGTTTTCCTTTCCACAAGATTAGATTGTAAGGTCCTCGAAAGACTTGCACTTATGCAAAACTTGGTACCACTTGGAATCGTCAAGAGGTGTTTCTTCCATCTGATAATACCCTTCAGTTGGGAAATGGTTCATTTCTATTGAGGATGGGCCGTGAGGGTACAAAGGACATCCGAAGGATGGTGAGGACCTGTTTGGGAGTAAACTCATTGGGTGGGCCCTAAGCGTTGTCTTAAAGGTGTCTCCAGTGCTTGATGTGTGTGCTAGTGGAGGGTTGTGAGGCAAATGGCTATGTAGATGCTGCAAAGGTGGTGGGATTAGGGAAATTAAAAGGGGGCAAGATGTTAAGCGATTAATATTTGTGTAGGGTTGTGGCAAGTGGGAGATATCGTGATGGGCAGTAGAGTTCAAAATTGCTATAGCTATACCAACCCCTCTTCTTCGTTAAGTTGTTTCAAGTTTGGGATAGGTGACATGCTTGGTGTCAAAATGGTTAAAACCATCTTCGAGCATGCATTGTGTGGCTTCCAAAATTTTATTTGGAATTGGGTGACACAATTGGCCAATAGATATTAGTGGGCTCTTTGAGCTTCCTCCCTACCACATTCTCACAACCACCTGAGGCCTTCGGCCTAGAAATGTAGAGTGCAAGCCCATGTCAAGAGGTCACGACTCCATCATGCACCTACACCAACTACAAAAATTTAGGATAGTAGGATAAAGTGAGAGTTTTTGGATGTCATGGCCTCGGAAAAGTTTAGGTCACTGTCTAAAGAAGGACATGGACAAAATAGGATGGACATGAAGGAAATGGCAGCACACGACATCAAAAATGTAGGTGGAGGAAGAAGGGTTAGTAAGATCTAGGTGGTGTATTGGCTGGAGGCTATCTTAAAGATATTATATTAAAATGGAAGTGGAAGGTGTCTTCCATTGTGCGGGGCTCGAGATCGTGTGTGCTCAGGTGAGTGGAGGCCTCCAAGACCTACTCGTATTCCACCTCCTTCTGGCTATCCATCTTGATTTCTTTGCTCTGTTGAGTTTTGGACACTTCCAGCTAATGATACAATTGATTATTTTCTTATAGCTATTCCCTAAGAGTGGTGTGGAGAGCTTAAATCTACTTTTCTTGGGCTCCCTGGGTCTTCTCTACATCAGTGCGATATTGTTCAAGGGCTTGATCATCTTCATCGACACTCCAAATTATGAACGTGTTTGCTAGTGCCATTCCCGTTGAGAACCCTTTTTCGAGAGCTCCATTTTGTTTGAGGAGAGACATGGCCAATAATCGGTCATTGTGTGTTGTGTCTTCCAAAACTTTGCCAATGGCTAAGAGGCTCTGACAATGTTCCCTTTTCAAGTTCAAGCTCCCTTGTGAGCTAATCGATCCTTTGCCAAGCCACAACATGTGATGTGGCTTCCTCCAAGAGGGTCTCTTGGCTGCTGCCTGTTGTCTCTATGCAAACATGGACTTAGGTAGTACAGAATGTGTGTGTAGAGTAGCAGCAAAGCTCTGCTATGGTACTTGCATAAGGCTAGGAATAATCCCTCTTAGAAATCCAACTTGCATGTTCTACATGCAAGTCCTACATGCAAGTTCTACATGTGAGTTCTACATGCATGTTCTACATGCAACTCCTACATGCAACTTCTACTTACAACTTCTACATGCAACTCCTAGATGCAAGTCCTACATAAGATTCCTACATGCATGTTCTACATGCAACATGCAACATGCGAGTTCTACATGCAACTCCTACATGCAACTTCTATATGCAAGTTCTACATGCAAAGAAAGAATGTCTTACAATTCCTACATGCAGAGAGAGAAGCTCTCCAACTTGTATAAATACCCCATAATGGAATGAAGCCCACACTCTTTGGGGCATTGTGTTGGTATTCCAAGCAATTGTCTCAAGTGTCCATGCTTCCTTGCACTCCACGTCCAAAAGCATGTCCTAGCCTTGCAACTCCTCCTCCCCTTTGCTCCAACCTTGCAACCCATCCTCTCCCTCTCCTCCTCCCTCCTCCACCTCCCTCCTCCTCCTCCTCCTCCTCCTCCTCCCTCCTCTCTCTTCTTTCCCCCATGCTCTTATACCTTCTTCCTCTCCCACTCCTATGCTCCCCCTAAACCCTTAGTTCCTCAACCCTTAACCTCCATGAACTACGAGGGAGACGAGTTCTCCACCATGTTCTCTACCCTGAACCTTGGATCCTCCTTTTAACCTTGAAACTTCTTCTAAACCTTGGGACCTCCTTCTAAACTGTTGAATCTCTTCTAAACTCTAGAACCTCCTTCTAACACCTTGGAACCTCCCTCTAAACCCTGAACCTCCTCTACCCCTTGAGCTCCTCCTAAACCCTGCAACCTCTAATGAAGACGAAAGCCTTCATTACCTCAACCATGATGATGCACGATCCTTTTACACATGCATGCACTATGTTTGCTTACCACACTTAAGCCTATGTCTCTCACCAAAATACGACTCGAGGTCCTAAGCTACACGTATGCTATAAATGATAACCTCGATATATCTATAGGTGACAAAAAGCCTCGGAACCCTATCCACTGAGAATACCCTGCTCTTTCTACGAAAGTCGTGGAAAAGAGCCAACATTTGGTGCCGCTGTCGGGAAGACTAGCATCTCAAGTAACGAGTAAACATACGCAAGTATGTGTAAAAAACAAACTAAAACTCTTCGTTACCGGCTTAGGAAAATGCATGTTTTCTAGTAAAATAGCACCTTAAGGAATAAATCAAACCATGTGATGGTTGTCAGAGGGTAGAGCTTGAAATTCTAAACATTTCTCCTTTTTACGGAAGCACATTCTGACACAACCACCAAAAGTTATAGGCAATCAATGATTAAAGGTTCTAAATGCCATAACCCAAAAGAAAAATTGAAACCACCTCCCTAGTCAAACGTGGACAAATTCAAAGCTACACATGTATTTAACTACTCAAACGTGGACAAATTCAAAGGTGCACATGTGTTTGACTAAACCCACAGCTCCCCCTCCTTCCCTATAAAAGTGCACCTATTTTGCATACTTTTTCTTTCACATCTTGCCTCCATCCTCCTCCCCATTTTGAGCCCTATGCAAGACACTCCTCCCTCTCCATCGACTACCACCCTAATCCCATCCTCATATGGTGGTGAGTTACTTTGAGCCCATTTCGCAAGCGATAACCTAGCCATCCACCCACCGTCCATTGGTGCTCAATAATCCCGTTACATCTAGAAAGACTTGGAGAGCGTTCAGGTGACCATCTCTTCCTCCCTTTAGATTTCCATCAAAGTTTTCCATCCATCAAGTTTTTTCTTTTTCTTCCCCCCCCTCCCCCTCCCTCCATTCTTCCCCCCCTTCCCTCCCCCCCTCCCATCTCCACCCCCTTCCCCCCCCCTCCTCCATCTCCACCTTCCCCCCCCCCTCCACCTCCACCACCCCCCTCCTCTCCACTACCCCCCTCCTCCTTCTCCCCCTCCACCACCACCCCCTTCCCCCCCTCCTCCATCTCCACCTACCCCCCCTCCATCTCCACCACCCCCCTCCTCCATCTCCCCCTCCACCACCACCCCCTCCTCCGCCCTCCTCCATCTTCACCTCCCCCCTCCCATCTCCACCACCCTCTCCACCCTCCAACACCCCCCCTTCCATCTCCACCTCCACACCCCCCCTCTCTCTCTTCTCTTTCCTCCCCCCCCTCTCTCTCTCTCTCTCTCTCTCTCTCTCTCTCTCTTTCCCCCCTCTTTCTCTCTCTTTTCTCCCATTCTCTCTCTCTCTCTCTCTCTCTCTCTCTCTCTCTCTCTCTCTCTCTCTCTCTCTCTTCTCCCTTTCTCTCTACTACCCCCCCCCCCCCTCTCTCTCTCTCTCTCTCTCTCTCTCTCTCTCTCTCTCTCTCTCTCTCTCTCTCTTCTCTCTCTCTTTTTCCCTCTCTACCCCCTTCCTCTCTCTCTCTCCCTCTTTCTCTCTCTACCCCCCCTCTCTCTCTCTCTCTCTCTCTCTCTCTCTTCTTCCCCTCGCCGGTCACTCCACCCTACCTACTCCTAAATAAGGGCTTTAGCCCTTATATTAAGCAAGGGCTAAGAAGCCCTTGCAAAGCTGTAGCGCCGAGGTGGGTGGTGCATCCGTAATGCCCGCCCTTGTGGCAGCGCCTACATGCAGTGCTCACCAAGGGCGGCACAACCAACTGCCTGCCCTACCAGGGCCATTGGCCCCACCTTTTTCCAAAACCTCCTCTGCCCGCACCCACCTCCTACCCTCCGCTCCCACCTCTTGCAACCCCCTCTCCACTCTCCCTACTCCGCCACCATCTACGATCCCCTCCACACCTCCCCCAAATCCCCTCCAGCCCCACCACACCCTTCCCGTCGGCCGCAGCGCGACGCCCCCCAACTTACTATAGTTAGGTTAGTATTAACCTAGGTTAGTTTAACTTAGGTTAGATTATATTTTACCTAGGTTAGTTAGGTTAACTCTAGTTTAGCTACTAACAGCTAGGTTAGCTTAACTAACCTTCAGTTTAGTAGACTAACTTAGTTAGTGAAAGTAGTTAGGTTAGTTAAAGTAACTGCCTAGTTCACTTTGCACATGGATGCTATATTATGCTGAGGGACAGCTTTGACACATTGCAAGTGATGCACTGATTCTCTTAGATATTATTGATGCATATGCCCATGGACAGTGTTTATGCTTGAGCCATTTGGCACTTATTGGCATTTTCTTTTGGGCCAGATTTGCTCATATGGATGCATAGTACATGCACATGAGTCAGCTGCATCTTTTGATGCTTTGACCTTTGAGTTTTGGTGATATTTCAGTCTATTGTGGCATACACATTTGGGTGCACCTGGTATTTGGTGTGATTCTCTCTTACAGGCACTAGCATTTGAGATTTTGCTTTATTTGCATCATGGCATCCTCTTCCATGTCTGAAAAGGAGTTTTCCAACATTAAAAAGTTTGATGGGACAAACCTTTCTTTGTGGAAAGAATAGAT
The DNA here is from genome assembly GCF_047967505.1 of Dipteris shenzhenensis. Taxonomy (NCBI): domain Eukaryota; kingdom Viridiplantae; phylum Streptophyta; class Polypodiopsida; order Gleicheniales; family Dipteridaceae; genus Dipteris; species Dipteris shenzhenensis. The sequence continues at coordinate 48,205,864 of NC_141618.1, forward strand.
AAGGGATGTGCTTATTCAAAAGAAGCAGATTAGACCCTTGGCAGGGATTGAAGCTAAGCTTACAAATATGTCTGAGCATGATTGGAATGATTTGGATGCATTAGCAAAGTCTACTATTAGACTTCATCTTGCAGAGTCAGTTTATTTCACAGTAGTAAATGAGCAGACTACGGAAGATTTGTGGAAGAAACTGTCTGCCACTTATGAGAGGGAAACTACCTCTAAAAAATTTTACCTCAAGAAGAGGTTGTTTGAGCTACAGATGAAGGAAGGGGTCTCCATTGCTTCTCACTTGAATGAATTCAATATTATTTTCAGCCAGCTTCAGGCTCAGAAGATGAATTTTGATGCGGAGACTAAGGCAATATTTCTCTTATGTTCATTGCCATCCTCATGGGATACCTTCTGTACAGCTATTAGTAACTCTACACCTGGTGGAGTACTGAAATTTGATGATGTTGTGGGTAGCTTGTTGGCCGAGGAGATTAGATGGAAGTCTATGGACGGCAACAAGCAGGATGCAGCCTTAAATGTGCAAAGGGGTAGATCACAATTCAGGGGGAATTCCCAAGAAAGAGGGAAGTCTCATAGCAAATCTAGGACACAGAACATTGAGTGTTACCACTGTGGCAAGAAGGGCCATATGAAAAAGGATTGCTACAAGCTGAAAAGAGAGCAAAGGGATAAGAAAAAGAATGCAAATTGGGGTGCAAATCAAAAGGAAGATAGTCCAAGGGAGGACAGAGGAAAAGTGAAGATTAAGGAGATCAATGCAGTCACACATGATAGTGACAATGACGTTCTCTTCATGTCTAGTTTATCTGCAGAGTTGCCTACCACTTCAGATGATGCATATTCCCAAGATTGGATTTTGGATTCTGGTGCTTCATTCCATGTTACTCCCCATAGGGAATGGTTCTCCACTTATGACAGTGGAAAGACAGGTTGTGTGCATCTTGGAAATGACTATGCATGTGACATAGTGGGAGTAGGTGACATAAACTTTTCTTTTGCAAATGGGTTTGCATTTATTTTGAAACATGTGAGACATGTGCCTAAGTTGACCAAGAGTCTTATTTCAGTGGGTCAACTAGATGATGCTGGTTTTCACACCACTTTTGGCTTGTAGAATTGAAAAATTCAGAAGGGCTCTATGCTTTTGGCCAGGGGTGCAAAGTGTGGGACTTTGTATCCCTTACATGTATCAGGGGTATTTGATCATGTTGTTGCAATAACCGAGCAGCCAAGCACTTCTTTGTGGCATTGCAGGTTGGGGCACATAAGCCAAAATGGAATGAAACTCTTATGCCATTTGGGTTATGACTGTCCTTATGGGAAGCAAACTAAATCAGCCCATAAAAGAAGGGGAAAGAAAGAGTTTGAAAAGCTTGATTTGGTGCATTCAGACGTATGTGATCCCATGCCTACACGGTCATTAGGCGGGCCCGGCTGAATACTATGTGACATTCATTGATGATGCAACTAGGAAAGTGTGGGCTCATGCTATAGCTCGAAAGAGTAATGTGTTCTAGGTATTTCAGAAATGGTTGGCCCTTGGTTGAGAATCAGTCAGAACGCTTAAATGCCTACGGACTGACAATGGTGGAGAGTATCTCTCTCATGACTTTCAGCATTTCTGTGATACACATGGGATTAAGAGGGAGCTCACATCCCCTCATACTCCAGAGCAAAATCCAGTTGCAGAAAAGATGAATCGTACCATTCAAGAAAGGTTGCAATGCATGCTTTCTAATGCAAGTCTTTCTGGTGGTTTTTGGGCTGAGGCAATGAATACTACAGTGCACGTGATCAATAGATCACCTAGTAAGAGTTTGGATGGTGGTATTCCTGAAGAGGCATGGAGTGGCAAAAAGCCCTCTTACTCTCATTTGCGTATATTTGGGTGTGAGGCATATGCACATGTGCCAAAAGAGCTTCGAAAGAAGCTAGATCCTGAGTCTAGGAAATGCATCTTTCTGGGTTATGGTGAAAGTGGAGAGATGGGCTTTCCTCTCTGGGATCCAGAAGCAAAGAAGATCATACACAGCCATGATGTAGTCTTCAATGAGAAGAAGATGCATAAGGCACCCATGAGGGATGTGGAAATGAGGAGAATCACTTTCCAGGATGTGAATCCACCTACATATGTTGATAGACAGCAAGCTGTCCATGCACCAAATGTGCAAGAAATGGTACCATTAAGTACTCCCATAGGTATACAATCAAGGGTAGATGATGGATCATCTATTGGTGGAAATGATGAGCCAAATGTGGCTGATATGCAAGTGGGATAGCAAGCTGAAATGCCCTTGAGAAGATCCTCTAGAGTGTCTAGACCACCTAATAAGTTCGTTCCAGGGCTAGACTATGTGGTGCTTACTGATTGCGGGGAGCCTTCTTATTATAGAGAGGCTATGATGCGCGAGGATCAATGCAAGTGGGAGTATGCTATGCAATCAGAGATGAGTTCACTTATGAAGAATAAGACTTGGGACTTGGTTTCTTTGCCACATGGAAAGAAAGCATTGCCATGTAAATGGGTCTACAAGATAAAGGTCACAGGTGATGATGTGCCTAGGTACAAGGCCCATTTGGTCACTAAAGGGTTCAAGCAAGAGAAGGGTGTGGACTTTGATGAGATATTCTCTGCAGTTGTGAAGATGACCACACTTAGATGCATGCTTGGATTAGTGGCAGCAGAAGATATGGAGCTTATGCAAATGGATATCAAGACAGCTTTCTTGCACGAGGATCTGCATGAGGAAATTTACATGGTGCAGCCGAAAGGCTTTGAAGAAAAGGGCAAAGAGCATTTAGTTTGCAAGCTGAAAAAGAGTCTCTATGGTCTTAAGCAAGCACCTAGAGAATGGTATCAGAAGTTTGATGCTTTCATTCGGTCCCAGGGTTTTAGAAGGAGTAAAATTGATCACTGCCTCTACACTAAAAGGGCTAAGGATAATAGCCTGATAATCTTGGCACTATATGTGGATGATATGCTATTGGCTAGCAAGAATACTTATGAGCTAGATGCATTAAAGGCCAAGTTGCATGAGGCCTTTGATATGAAGGATTTGAGCCTTGCAGGTCATATTCTTGGTATGTGCATCATGCGTGATCGGAGTAGGAAACTCCTTTGGCTTTCATAGAAGGAGTATGTTACAAAAGTATTACAGGATTTCAATATGGAGGGGGGGAAGGTAGTACTCCATTGCCTCCATATGTGAAACTGAGTCATACAGATAGTCCCAAATCAGATAAGGAGAGGGCCATGATGGCCAAGGTTCCTTATGCATCAGCGGTTGGGAGTCTTATGTATGCTATGATAGCTACTAGACCAAACATTGCATTTGCAGTGGGAGTTGTTAGTCGGTATATGGCTAATCCAGGAAAGAGGCATTGGGAGGCAGTTAAGTGCATCATGAGGTACATGAAGGGTACCAAGGAGATGTGCATCTGCTTTGGCAGATGAGACATGCGTGTACTTGGGTACATAGATTCAGACTATGCAGGGCATGTCGATAGTAAGAGATCCACTTCTGGTTATGTGTTCACCTTTGCAGGTGGTGCAATGTTATGGATGTCTCGTGCACAGAAGTGCATTGCTTTGTCTACCACAGAGGCTGAGTATGTTGCAGCCATAGAGGGTTGCAAGGAGGCTATATGGCTTGATTAGCTAGTGGGAGATTTGGGGATTCATACAGGTGTACCGACATTGCATAGTGATTCTATGAGTGCTATTCAGCTAGCACGGAATTCGGTCTTTCATGCAAAGACCAAACACATTGAGGTCAGGTACCATTTCATTAGGGAGGTACTTGAGGACAAGTGCATAGAGCTTGTCAAGGTTCATACAGATGATAACCCTGCAGATATGCTGACGAAGAGTCTACCTAGTCAGCGGTTTGGGTATTATCGTGTATTGATGGGCATTGGATAGTATGCTCACTGGTTGTTCTCCCTTAAAGGCACATTGTCCTTTAAGTGGGACGTTGTGGGGGTTAAAGGTCACTATGCCTTTACCTCGGTTATGTACAATACTTAAACACATATAAATGAATGAAAAAGAAGATTAGGGTGGTTCTGCACCCACCAAAACTTGTGTGGCTCTCTGTTTCTCTCTTCCCTCTTCTGTTCTTACTTCCATTGAGAGCACTCTCAAAATTAAAAAAATGATGCCACCTGTAGGAATGATGTCACCGTCTTCAGTGCTGTTGTTGATTCCGATTACCGTCGATCAGTAGACGAAGGCTCGCACAGCGTGGGCACACAGATTTCCAAAGGGGGATGTGCGGGGCGAAATCGAGGCTACTAGGATAGTAAAGGTAGCACGATTGTACTATGCACGGGTAGCGGGCTGCTTCGCTAGGACAAGTGCCTAGAGAGTCTAGGGACTCCAAGCTAGAGTAGTATAGTCTCTAGACTCCAAATCTAGATTCGCTGGCGCACACAATGACTGCTGCAAGGCCCAGACTGTGTCGAGCATCATGCAGATAGAGAAGAAAACACGTGAGCCAAGGCAATTTTTTGTGGATGATGATGTAGGCCGAGTGGAGAATATATGCAGATCTGCAGTGGTGGCACACGCGATGGCTGGCTGTACCATTTTTCCACTAGGTAGAGCACTCATAGGAGCTCTTATCACACAATTTCTTTTTTTTTTTAAGGTCCATGATCTTAGATGTAAGTCTCGATAAATCTGTCCTTTATTGCTCCCATAATTCACTATTAGCTCCTTTCTATGTGGTGGCAAAGCTATCACATCCGCAGAGAACTTCTCGTTTTCTCATGAACTATATACCTTTTTAACATGCGACTTTTCACACTTCCTTAATTCCTTGAATCCCTCTGCACTCCATAGATTTACTCCTTTCGATTTCCCACACGAGGGATATCCTCTTTTCTTTCTCCACAAGAGTGTCACCAAAGCTCTGATACCACCGAAACCAAAAAGATAATTCCTTTGACACAAATTCACCACTTAATCAATTGGAGAAGAAGAACACAATTACACTATGAGAGCGACAGCTGACTAGGTACAATCTCCCCCCCTAGATGAGTGGCTTACGCTTCCTCATCTAGAGTATTTATGATATTTCATAAAAGCACCAAGGGGCCAAAATTATCCCTCTCATCCAAAAATGAGGGATTTGCTTTACATAGCCATCTTAGGTCCCAAAATGAATTATGTCCTTTAAAAAATATATTGCTCAACTTGCAGTAATAAAACAAATACAAAATTGGCCCATGTCCATATATAATGCGCTATGCGACACCTCGATCAGTACCCTTGTACTAACTCCAATCCTCGCTATGAGTTCCATCACCTATACTCAAGCCGCCAATTACATTAGTTATTAACAATCGATTGAATGAATCTGAATCAATCGATCCCAACATAACTGTGCTCAAAGCACAATAATTAAGCACAACACCAATAATACTAGCAACATCAGTATTAACATGGAATCACCCACAATACCAACCATCTAGCATGGCAAAACACAAGCTAGTCAAGCGTCCCCAACTAAGCACACAAAGTATCCACTAGGACCCCCGCCACGTCCGGTGTGCTCCTATGGAGTACTTTGTCATACTCTCACTCGACTAAAAATAATAATGTCCAAAGCAAGATATATCAGAAATATAATTTTCGTAACACCTCTCCTCCAACCTTGCAACCCATCCTCTCCCTCTCCTCCTCCCTCCTCCACCTCCCTCCTCCTCCTCCTCCTCCTCCTCCTCCTCCTCCTCCTCCTCCCTTCTCCTCCTCCCTCCTCTTCCTCCTCCTCCTCCTCCTCCTCCTCCTCCTCCTCCTCCCTCCTCTTTCTTCTTTCCCCCATGCTCTTACACCTTCCTCTCCCACTCCTATGCTCCCCCTAAACCCTTAGTTCCTCAACCCTTAACCTCCATGAACTATGAGGGAGATGAGTTCTCCACCATGTACTCTATCCTGAACGTTGGACCCTCCTTCTAACCCTGGAACTTCTTCTAAACCTTGGGACCTCCTTCTAAACTCTTAAACCTCTTCTAAACTCTGGAACCTCTTCTAAACCCTAGAACCTCCTTCTAAACCCTAGAACCTCCTTCTAAACCCTGGAACCTCCTTCTAAACCGTGAACCTCCCTCTAATCATTAAACTCCTCCTAAACCCTGCAACCTCCAATGAAGGCAAAAGCCTTCATTACCTCAACCATGATGATGCATGATTCTTTTACACATGCATGCACTATGTTTACTTACCACATTTAAGCCTATGTCTCTCACTGGAATACTACTCGAGGTCCTAAGCTACACGTATACTACAAACGACAACCCCGATATATCTGTAGGTGACAAAAAGCCTCAAAACCTTGTATACTGAGAATACCTTGCTCTTCTTGCGGAAGCTGTGGGAAAGAGCCAACACTGCCTGAAGATGTAGTGCACCATTCCGATGCCTTGGACAAAGAAGTTCATAGATCGCTCCTCCATAAGTGTGACCTTGCTCGATGCCTTCTCCTTTAGCTATTTATATTCCATCAGTGAGTAGTAAGCTGAATTTGCATAGTTCCCAAGGACCTCTTGAACATCAACCCAATTTGGTGATGATGGTATGGTCAATTCAGGCATCAGGGCCTTCCCCTTGAAGGACGACACTGAACAATGATAGTTGATTTGAGATACCTAGAAGCTGGTTTGGGTAATTGCGTAGCAAGATTGTCGAAGGTAATAAAGATATCATTATATAACTAGTCATTGAATGACTCATGTTGCCCTACTTTGTGTTGTTGCTATTGTTGTTGCTCTTGTTGTTACTCCTTTGAGTAGTGTGATGTGGTGTGATGGGGTGTGACACCACTTGTCATCTTGAGCGACACTATTAATCCTTTCTTATGTGTGATGGTGGCCTTCTCTTTGTGTCTAACACATGCTCGGCCCATTGAAAGGCTACTTTGGAATGTTCCTATTTCCTTTTTTTGTTTGGGAGCGTTTAGACTCCATTGGGGCAAATGAGTAGTAAATTTGGAAGAGGTTACTTGAGAAGTCATCAAATCTTTTAGCACTGGAGTTCATGCAGATGAGGGTAGCTGGGAGGGCTAGAAATTAGTTTTGGAGACTATGAAAAATTCTAGGAAATTTTTGGTAGTTTGGTTACAATTGCTAACATAGTGAATTTTTGCCTAGGGGGTCCCTTTTATAGAAAATTAATACAGCATGCACTGTATTAGCTCTCCCGCCGTGCATTGCATTACCAACTATTAACAGCCACAACCATGGAGTACAATGATGGATTTTTCCCTATGGGGTTTGAGCCACAAATGGCTCAGCATCAATCTAGTCCTATGGGTTTCGAGCCGCAAATGGCTCAACATCGATCTAGTCCTACGAGTTTTGAGCCTCAAATGGCTTAGGAAAAAGGTAGGCATAGGGATCATCCAAATTGGCAAGGATAACACAAGAGCCATTTTGATCCCATATATGGATAACACGCGAGCCATTTGAATACAAGAGGAGGTTGAGAGAATGCCTTGGTGCTATATGGGCCCAAGCGGTTGTAACAAAAGAGAGATGAGAGAGAGTGATATAAGGAAAAGGGTTGGCCTTCCCTTCAAAGGTGACTTATATAAAAGGCCAAATGGTTGATTATGGTCTTCATTGTTGGATGCACAAGTTTCAAATACAAGCTCCCTCTTCTCTTCCAAGAGTGTTTTTGGATGTTCTCTTGTTTCCTTTGAGGTGCCTTTGTGTTTGCATTCCATCCCCATTCATTCTCCTCTTCTCCTCCCCTTCCCCTCTCTTCTCCCTTCTCCCCTTTCCCTCTTTCTCTCGGGGAAACACATTGCAACAATTCAGGGGCCGCTTGAAAGACACTTGCATATGGCTCTTGCTTTGCATTGCTCTCACAAGGAGTAGCTTAGAGTGGAGGCTCCATTGGCATTCCTTCAAGATTCCCATGACACGTGAGTCACTATTGAGGCTACACATCTTTGGTGCCACTGCCGAGGAGTTCAAGCTATGCTTTTCCATTGCACTTGCTTTCTCTGGTCATTTACCCATTGCTCATTGCTTCAAGATTAAATAGGAGCATTGATAGTGGAGTGGTAGGGGAGGAATGAGTTCAAACAGTATGAGTTTTGGACTAAAAAAGATAAAGCTGTCATTTTCTTGTTGGAAAACATTTTGGATCATGTGAAGCTTGTTTTTTATGTTTTTCAGTGTTTAGATTTGATAGAAAGATAGTCTAGAGGTTAGCTAAGGTGTGTGCGATAGCAAACTCCAACAAAAACATCCAAAAGTGATGCTTGAGTGATTTTCAAAGTTGGTTGAGAAGGAGAAACTGTCACATTTTGCAAAACATGTCATTTGTCATTCAAATGTTATTGTGTTTTGTATTGAGTAGGTAGAATTGGTAGTATGGCATCCCCCTATTCTATACAACAAGATAAGGAGATCTTGGACAATGAGCTTGTTGATGACACTGCTATCTTTTGGATGCCACTTCTCACACTCATATCTTTTAGGAAAGCCTTGGATTTAGGGGGCTGATTTTCATTTCACTAGGATTACTCTCTTCAGGAGTAGGAGAGAGCTTTGAGATGAGACCAAGCCTCCATTGAGAGACTTAGGGAGCAAGACCGGGGGCCTATCGGTGGCTTGCAAATAGGTACGAGAGTGCATGACTTGACTTGCAGGCCATAGATTTGCAAGGCTAAGTCCTCCTATCATTCTTCCTGAGTACGTTGGGTCGATTATGGGGATAGGATAACCAGATTGTTTTCCCAGACAATTGGCCTATAGTCAAGATGGACCCAACTTTAGTGACTGTAAGATGAGAGGGACCTAATTTAGTCAAACCCTTAGGAGATTCTTGAGATGATGGAATTCTTCTATCGACAATTGTGTGAGTTAGAGGAGAGTCTCCACAAGTTGTTGCAACTCAAGAGTCAATTTGGCACACAATCCTATAGTGGTCTCTCTATGCATCAGCAGCAAGAAGGTGGATGTCCCGTTTGTTGAGGATTCATCTCAACATCATGGATTATCACATGTGCATAGCACTAACCAAAGAGTGCTAAAAGGCACAAGGGTTGGAAACCCTAACCCTAAAGGGCTTTGTATTATAGATTCATTATTTTCACTAAATCTAGTGTACAATTAGTCATTTGTGGTGTGCTCTCTATTTGTGCCCTCTCTTCTCTTCTCCTCTCCTCTCTCCATATTTGTTCATGGTATAGAGCTCATGGTTTTTCCTTTGCTAAGGCACCATCCTTGTGAGAGAAATTGAGTGTTCTTTCATTCCGTTGATGAAAGGTCTCCATTCATTCCATTGAGTGATACAAATTTTCCATCCATTTGAGAGAGATTTCCATCTATGTGAGATCTATTCATTCTGATTGTGAGAGAGGGCGTGACTTGTTCATTCTGCTCTTTTCTTGCGTTTCTTTTCTTGCGTGTAAGAAAGAGGAGGTCCTATTGTCCGAGAGAGAGAAATTCATGAGATAGTTCATTGTGTGTGTCATTCCAGAGAGAGAGAGAGAGAGAGAGAGAGAGAGAGAGAGAGAGAGAGAGAGAGGGAGGGAGAGAGGGAGAGAGGGAGAGAGGTTTCATTTCTTTGCTGATTGAGACATTGACCTATCTACAATAGCCGACACTAAGGCAATGACCTAAGGGAGTCATACGACAACTAAGTGCCTCCTTCAACAACATACAACACTCGGCAAATGAAGGGGTGATTGGGTAACTACACCATTAACTACACTACACAAAAGCAAAACAAAGGCCAGCAAACTCAACTCGTATGGAAGGCAACTCAGTAGAAGAAGATCTTAATGACTACACCATTTGGTTACAATGATAGCAAAGGCTTGACTACTACTAAGCTCCATGGCTTCCCATTGTCCCCTCAGCTTTACACATGCATCAATGCCACCTTGCATGTCCTAAATCATGCAGCAAGCAACAGGAGGCAGCAGCCTACAACTAAGCAATGGGACACCATCAGCAACTAAAGTGCACTCTAGATGCCAATGCTCCCAAAGACATAGAGCATACACAAAAGCAACCAACCACCCACGAGCTTATAGTTTCTAATGCAAAAGCAACGCAACTAAACAAGCTCCATGGCTTCCTACATCCAAAGCCACAAGCGGCCCTCCTACGAGCTAGCACAGAGCACCGACGATGGCAGCTCCTCCACTCACAACATCACAAGCAACTCCCAAGCGATGTAGCCCAATGAGCATCAACAAGAAGGCCCTCAAGCGACTTCTACCATAGTGCCAAACAGATGGACTCCAACATAGTGCCAAACGGACAGACTCCATGAGGCAATGCATGAGAAGCTCAACCAAGCTCACCTTCAATGACTTGGCTAACCAAACGTCGAGGTTGAGATTTTGTTAGTCTGTCAGAATCTCAGATTTTGATGGTCCTTAGCTTAGCCGAGTAGTGACACGTGACCTCATATACCATTGACACATGGCAATCTATCTGCCACATCATCCAACCTTATCCTAAGGTCACCACACACTGCGCAAGTTCAGAGACCTTCTTTGTGTGCAGGAATTGGGATTGAGCTCGAGGGGGAGTGTTGAGATATTGAGCTCCACTCGTGATATGCCATGGTGACCATTGTGCATTTATGTCACCGATGTTAGCTGCAGATGCGGTCGGTACACTGCCCATGAATAATAGCTGGATGACAGTTATCTTTATGTACTCTAGTTATAAGTGGCTCAGTTAGTATGCCACCTAGGTTAGCTGAGTTTGGTTTGAGACCCACATATAGGGTTTACCTATTCCTTTTGTACTTAGAGAGAGAGAGTTTTTTTGGCTTTCACAACTAAGAAGAGGAAAATTGTTTTCACAAGGCTTGGTCACAATCTTGACATGTGGCATCCCATTGACTGCCATGGCCATGGTGCCACATCATCATGCTTGTGCCACATCAATATTATTTTCCATATAAGCATATCTACCATGTCACCACAGTCCATGCCAAAGGGCCATGTCAACAGCCACATCATTTGTGACATATCATTTGCCACATCACCTAACACATCATTAAGTCCATGTCATTGGCCATGTCATCATTTCCAGGTCAGCACAACCATGCCATCACTACCACATCATCAAGTTCCAGGTCAGCCCTGCCATGTGGCACATAGCCCCTTGGCAGGCACACTTACCTCTCCATAGCCACTATATATGTGCATACAACTGCCACCTCACACATAGTGCTTCACATGCACACCCCTTGCTAGGCACACTCTTTTGCCACATCACAGTGTCACATCATCATTTTCACCCTTTTTTCACCCCCTCCACCTAGATCAAGTCGTATCTTCTGATCCAAGAACAATTTGAGGGTGTTTCAAAAAGGAAAAATAATCAATTATTGGTTCTCTATGTGCTTGTTACATCACACGCACATTCAAGCATTGTATCACACACTTTTTAGCCTCACCAACAAGAAATCTAGTTCTTGCACACGTTTACACCTCTACATTGATGCATCTGACCCAACACATAAAGGAACAAAAGAGAATGAAGCTATTTGCTTATTTTCATCACTCAACAGTTGGTCTAGCTCTAGATTAGAGTTTATTAGCTCATCCATAGAGGAGACAACTCCAAAGCAGCCAATTGAAGCCATGCCCAAAAATTATTGACTAGTTCCTACTCAAAGTCAGTCCCTATGCTCACTTGCATTTTCACATCATCACCTCCTGAAATCCTACCATCTACACATCAATGTGCAAATTTCAAAGCTTTCATAGGTATTGGCAGATTGTTCACTAGGCAGATTGCACATCATTTATTCTGCACTCACATACCACCATTGTAAAGCCTTATAGCCTATTTTCTAGCATTTGTGCATGTTAGTTTATCCTTGTAAAGCCTCTTGGCTATTCTCTGTGTCATTTGCCACATAAACTTTGTAACAAATTAGAATATATTGTAGTTCTATCTTTACTAATAGTTCAAACTGTAGTTGATATAGAAATAAGGGGAATTTTCGTGGAAGAGGAAATCACCGTGGTGGACATCCAAGTCACATTTATTATGTTAATGAACCTCAGACAATGTATCTTGCAAGTGAGAATATGTAGAAGAATGAAACAATGTAAATCGACATTGATTGTAGTTTCAAAGGGAAATGCAGCTATCAAGTTGATCAAGCATATCAAGATCCTTGGTACATCGATAGCAGTGCATCATCTTATATGACAAAGCATCAAGAATGGTTTAGATAGATGAAACCATTAGAAGGACCCAAGAATGTTATCTACACTACATATAACACACTGAATCTAATTCAAGGGAAAGGCATTGTCCCTCCGAACAATTTCACTAGCACGAAAGAATTGGTGAAAGACGTACTCTATGTTCTAAAGCTCACCAAGGATCTTTTGTCAGTTGAGAAAATGGCAAAACACAAGTGTCGGGTCATCTTCGATGGAGATGAATACACAATCAGAGACATCCAAAGGATAACAGGCTAGTGGAAAAAGTAGTCATGGAAGGAAGCTTGTTCAAAATACTAGCTTCAGCATCAAATTTCCATGCCAAGCAGCAACAACCGATGCCACCTTCTACAATTTAGCACAAGAGATATGGTCATGTGAATTCCAAAAGCTTGATGCAACTGAGAAATCAGAATATGGCACTTGGCATTCCGAAACTTCGGTTTCTAGGAAAAGTTTACAAAGCATGTTGCTTTGGTAAACAAAAGAGAACCAATGTTGGCACAAGAACCTCCCAAGCAAGTGGTATTATTGATTTGATTCATACAGATGTATGGGGTTATGCACAAACTTGTAGCATCAATGGTTCACTTTACTACTTGACTTTCATCAATGAGTATAGCAAATATTGTTGGGTCTATTTTTTGAAAAAGAAATCTAAAGTCTTTTCTAGATTTCAAGAATTCAAAGCCATGCTAGAGAACCAGAAAGATTAAAGTCATAGAGGAGCTAAATACATGTGTTCAAGATTCATGAACTTTTGCAAAAGCAATGGCATTCGAAGATAACTCACATATGCAGATACTCATCAATAGAATGCAATAGCTGAAAGGATTCAAGATTCATGAACTTTAGCAAAAGCACTAGCATTTGAAGATAATTCACATATGCAGATACTCCTGAGTAGAATGCAATAACTGAATGGAAGAACAATACTTTAGCACAATGCTCAATGAGAAACATCTTCTAAATCAGTATTGGACAGAAGTAATTGCCACTACACACTACTTACTTAATCGGCTTCTGACCAAACCGATTGAGGATACGACACTTTATGAGGCATTCACTCGATACAAACCATGCATTGGGCACCTCTGCATATTTGGTTGCATAGCATATTCCCACATACATAACGATCATCACAGAAAGTTGCATGTTAAGTCACGTAAATGAATCTTGGTTAGCTACACTGAAGAAAGAAAAGCATACAAGTTGTATAATCCCATCAACCAAATCTCCAGAAATAAAATTTTTTATGAAGAATTAGAATGGAAAACATCAAATACACAGAAGATGGTCACATCGATTACTCAATCACCTACAGAAAAGATTGATGAAGAAGAGCAAGAATTGCCAAAGGATCTACATGCAAAGCAGCAACTCAAAAGGCCTACGAGAGAAAGCAGATCACCACTCAGATTGACATATGCTCAGAAAGGCAAAGCAATTTAGATTGAAACCACCAATTATTCTTTTATTACTACCATCATGGCCACCACAGAAGAGCCAATGTACTTCAAAGATGCAGTTGATAAGCCAGAATGGCAAACTGCTAGAATAAGAAATGGAAGCTTTGTGTAAAAGCAACACTTAGGATTTATGTGACCTTCCACTAGGAAAAAAGGCCATTGCGGTTTACAAAGTGAAGTATAATCCTGATGGAAGCATTAGTAAAGATGGATTCCATACGGTTCTTGATATCACTAGCCACACTCGACAGATGGAATGTGTACCATCTAGATGTCAAGAATGCTTTTCTCAATGGTTACCTAGATGAGGAAGTCTACATGTAGCAACCAACAGGGTATGTTAAATGAGGGAAAGAGCATTAGGTTTTCCATCTCAAGAAAAGTATCTATGGCTTAAAGCAAGAACCTAGAAGATGGTATAGCATAATCGACATGTATTTTGCTAATTTGGGATACATGAAGTCCAATGCAGATCATACTCTCTACTACAAAGTTTAAGAGGAAGTTTTAGCTTCATCAAGAAGCTAAAAGAAGAAATACATGCAGAGTTTGACATGAAAGATCTTAGACTTATGCACTATTGTCTTGGTATTGAGTCCAGGAGAGACTCAAACAACACCTTTATGAGCCAGCAAAAATATGTAGATAAACTGTGCAAGTGAACTTACTGCATAACAAATATCTGCCCTTGTGATAGTCAGACATATAAGAGATCCGATGAGCTGCCGATAGTACTTGTCATTGACTATAGGCTTTTCTAGATCTTTGGTAAGTTTCAAACTTTGCTCCATGGGAGTGACTACAATCTTGCAATCTATCCTATGAAACTTCTTCCAAAACATTTTATGGCAAATCCAAAGGAGTTTATTGCACAGTTTATGGCAAATCCAAAACACTGGAATGCAGTTAAGAGAGTCTTAAGGTGCATCAGAGGTACAAGACAGTTTGGAATAGAATACAGAGGAAGTCATCCAAGGTTGCATGGATACTTTGACAATGACTATGCAGGAGATCATGAGACCAAGAGATCCACACAAAGATATGCATTTTTCCTTGATCAAGGTGCTATATCATGGTTATCAAATAGCCAACCAACTATTGTGAGGCTATATGGCTCAGAAGACTATTAGCAGAACAGATTACTTTGATGGGTCAAAGCCAGCAACAATATACTGTGATAATCAATCGGCTCATGCATTAGCCTAGAATCCAATGTATCAATCCACGACAAAGCACATGATGTCAAAGAGCAATTCATGAGAGAAAGAGTAATACTTGGTGACATTATATTGCAACATTGTGGCAGCAATGTTGCAGATATCTTTAGCAAACAACTTGGGAAGAGCTTTTTGAGAAAGACCAACAAGCTCTTGGTTTGACGCCGAGGAAGGAGTTTTTCATTGAAGAGGTGTGATGGAATGTAATGCTCAACCCTTCTTCGATTCCCCATAATCATCATCTTGAGGAAAGGCCTACTTCATGATGTTGATCTTGAGGGAAGGTATTGAGGATTCATCTCAACATCATGTATTATCTATCACATGGACTTAGCACTAACCAAAAGAGTGCTAAAAGCCACAAGGGTTGAAAACCCTAACCCTAACCCTAAAGGAGACTCTTCTCCTCATCTCCACTCTTCTCCTCTCCTCTCTCTAGTTATGCCCTCCCCCTCATCTCCACTCTTCTCCTCTCCTCATCTCCACTCTTCTCTCTCCATAATTGTTCACCGTTCACATATGAAAAGCTCTTCAAGGCCCTCCCATTGGAGAAATGCCCAAGTAAGGATGGCTTGATAGCGTCCTTCTTTGGGTGCTTCAAGGAGTGCACTTCACACTCCACTGTGGCTAGCCTTCCAAGAGACCTTCGACTTTGGAATGCTCCCCTAATCGATCAAACATGCGACTAGATTTGTTTGATTGTTGTGAAAGGACACATCAAATACATTAGTGGGGCATTCAATTAGCCTTCTAATCTTAGCTAGCATCTTGAGTTTGCGGTTGTGTCCTATTCTCCACGATATGCAAACATGCTTTGTTCAAGAAAACAACATCCTAGACCACATCTCCACCTGTTGGAGTAGAGGATTGGGCTTGAGTGGAGGCTCAACCTATCATGGGCCTTCTCTTCGACTTCAAGAAGGCTTGCAACAAGATGGAGTGGCCTTTTTTCGAGGGCGTCATGCGAAGGATGGATTCCTCAGATTCATGAATTTGGGGGGTCTTTGCCTTGTATTTGGGGGTGCCAACTAGATGCTTATGAAGCCCATACAAGGGATACCTTTTCTCTGTCCCACTCTGTGTAAGGGTTCCCTCTTGCTCCATTTCTTTTTCACTTTATAGTAGAGTCTATGTGCTATTTTCTATGTCTCATGAGGTCAACCTCACAAGGGATGTGCCTTTCAATATGACAAGAGGAGTTATTAGACATTACAAATGACGAGGCCCTTTTTGTGGAGGGCCTGGCAAAGAGTCTGGAGGGAGTCCGAGCTGGCCTAGAGGTGTACTATCACATATCTTTGACTGGGAGGCCTCTCTAAGCTTCCAAGGGATCTCGAGGGTCGAATAGTGAGGTACCTCAAACTATCCATGGACTGAAGGTCTTCTGGATTGAGGTGCTAGACACGACTCCTTGCCAACGGCCTACATCCTCACTAGAGGATAATATTAGGGAGACAATGTCCAACTCTACTGCCTCAACCTCTCGATCATCCATCTGTGGTGATGGAAGGCTCACATTGCTCCCCACAAACCACACTATTGCAATTTTGCAAGACATTATTTATACCTTGCATGCCATACCGGAGCAAGGGACAGTGGGATCTCAAATGACCACTGTCTTCTATAGTCCCCCACCCTAGTTGTTGGCCCATGTGTCAAAGACTCCTTGCAATGAGCTCTGTTCTCTAAAAACAGGCTAGTAGACAAGCAACTTTTCTTTCATTGTGTTTCTTCCATGATCAACGCCACACGAATAGCTGATTTGTCCTTTTTCAAGCATTAATAGAACCTTCTTCTCTAGAAAAAAAAGAAAGAAGCCAAAGGAGTTCGCTGACAACCTCCATGCTTTGCTCAAACCTGTTTGACTACATGCCAAGCTCCTTAGTGGAGAGGTGGGGCAAGCCCAAAGGAGCTTCTCTTCAAAACACGAGTCAAAAAGAATGTTACTTAACCTTTTCAGCTTGCAACTAGCAGATCGGGCAACAAAACCAAAATGCCCCTACTCTACAACAAATAAGACTGAACACAAAACCATTAACAAAATTCACATGAACACCTTGTAGAAATATATACACCTCAGCACGTCAAAAAAATTGCATATGATTACAATCAAGAAATAAGAACAATGGTCCATTATATGCAAAAAATGGCACATTTCTCGTGTTGTCCTGCCCCGAAACTATAATCGCTACATTCAAGTTCAAGCACATTTACAGTTTTGAAGAAGTGTAGACAGGGCACTATCGCTTCAGTCTAGCACTGCTGCTTGTGAATATCAATCAGGCTCACAAAGAAAATTTTACAAATGCATGAAGTATCTTGCACGCACACTACAACATGGATGTCTTCAGGCAGTTAACATGAAAAGTTGCATGAGCAACAAATTTCTTGTTCAAATAAAATGCTGCCTCTAAATTGATTTTACAACCCCTTGAACGGGAACTTAAAGCAACATTGCTGAACCTTAATTGCTAATATTTATCATATCAATATTGACAACTTCACCATGTATAGGCAATTCAGAGGTGTGAATTCAGATAACACTGGAAGATTCAAACCTATTTGCATTAGATTAGGCCTTTTGATTTGGTGAGCACAACACTCATCCAAAAGGATCAGCTGATCAAATTTCACCATATGTCCGTTTTGAAATGCCTGCATAAGGATCCCCCATAAGCTCGAGTATCTCTCTCCATAAAGGTTTTGGCAACTTGATACAGTGCTTTAAGATAGTATCTTTGGAGCAACAAGCAAGATACCATACACCCATAGCAACCTCACGTTCCAACTGACCAGGGCCCCATCCTGCAGAAGAAATTAATAAAATACTGCCATAAAAAGTTTATACTTAAAGGTATAACTTGACATTGATGCTTGACTACAGACCCACCAAATTAGAACATGTCCCAAACGCATCCTGTAAAAACACACACTGTGGTTTTACACCCACTATAGCAAAGCAGCCTACAGTCCTCCACTACCACCATCAGTTTCAGCAGCAGAATCAGCCCTAGCTTCAGTTCTAGCGACCTCACCTCTCAAACAGATGCCTCAGCCTCCACAGCAGCCACAACATTCACTTTATCATTGGACCACTTTCACTCTAGCCTCTTCAGTCAGCCTCAGTCATAAGCAGCCTCCCATCGCCTCAGTCCAGCCCTTCAGTGGGATAAAAGCTTGTCTCTTCATTGAGGAAACCAACAGTTGTACAGTAGGTATCTGGTGATTACAAGGCCAACCCTAAGAATCCAGATAGTAGCTAGCATAATTACCTGTGCAAAAATGATGCGATGTTTTCCATGCATGTGCTCACACTCACTGTCTCCTCCCTCAGTTAGCATTCCACGCTTAGATAGTACAGGCACCGCTAGTGAGAGTGTGATATAGTCTCCTTGCACCTGACATTGGTATCAGAGCTTCAAAACTTTTCTTCCCTGAGTTTGAGAGGAACACTAGGGGGGAATACGGAGTGGAAGTAGGGCATCTCCAGTGACGTCCACTCAGGTGTATACATCACCGGAAGTAGAATATCCCCAGTGTCTTCTACTCAGAAACACAACACACAGCGCAATTTCAATCTCATGACAGTCGCAAGGTTCAAAACCATCAAATCCATCATGCATACTAGGGAGTAAAACTACGACATCTGCCCTGACGTCATTAGCACCCAACGGTGGGTGTAGACCGTAGTACAAACTAAGCTCTCACACATACACCCACACATACTTGAGCATCCATTTGTACAAAGATCTTCATACTGAGTTTCTGCCAACACTCCGGAGATGAAGGGCAAACTCTTCCATGACAAAGGCTAGCACTAAATGAGAAGGCTAATCAAAAAGTCATCCACATTCTCTTTAACCGCTTGTGAAGACTATACGATTTCTTTTTGGTCTCTCACAAATAAGCATTTCCAAACATGCTTAGACAATCTAGCTGATAGGGAAACACACTACTTAAGATAGAAAGAATTTCTCGCAATATCAACAAACCGACGAAAACTTCACAAGGTGAAATTCGCATGCTACTACTACAGCGGGTACATATACCCAGATGAATCCAAAAACATATACATTTGTAAAACTAGAATATATCCAATCGTACAAATTCAGATTTTGTTTGTTCTAAAGTCCAAAATTGAATCCAAAAGCATGCCCAAGCTCATCCTTTAGAAACACAACACATAGTGATGTTTCAATCTCATGAAAATCCCAAGGTTAAAAACCATAAACTTAGTGCCTAGCGGTGGGTAGTAGACCACAATGTAGGCATAAGCTATCTTACCACACATACATATCCACACACCCATACATAGTTGACTATCCATTTATAAAAAGATTGTCGTATAAGTCTCTATCAACACTCCGACGAACGGCAGACTCAAGCATCAAAAAGACTAGCACTAAAGGAGACGGCTAATCAAAAAGTCAGCCACATTCTCTTCATTTAATCTACAAATTTCATTGTATTCTCTCCCAAACAAGCATTTCTAAGCAAAAATATATTGTGGAAACACAGCACTTAATATAGATAGTATTTATCACAGTACAAACAAGCAGAAGCATGGATGAAATCTTCACAATGTGAAATTTTCAAGTCTGCTAATACGGCGGGAACATATATCTAGGTGAATCCAGAAACATGCCCAGACTCATCCTCTAGACATGCAACACAATGAGCAGTTTCAATCTCATGACAATCACTCACAAGGTTGAAAACCATAAATTCCATCACGTAGCCCAAGAATTACACGCAGAAGTGTTTCACTATGGAATCAATGCTTCATCAAGTGTGTGTAACTCACAACATTCATATGTATGTGCACACTAGCAAATAGACTGTGCTCAGAGACAAATATAGAAGCAACCCTTTATTTCCGCAAACTAAACAAGATACAATACCAAAAGGTTCTCAACCTAAATGCCCAGCACCTCTAGATCTCTGAGCCCTCGTGCTTCGCTGAGCGTATGTAGACTCTCTGTCCAAAGGATCCCTCCACCTCCCTGTCCGGAACCTCAGCCTAGGTGGGCACCTCCTTCAAGCTTAGTCTGCAGCTCTCCAGCCCTTTTCTCTCCTCATGGATGAGGCCCAGAAGATGTTGGTCTGCTGCTCCTTGCCGCTCCTTGGAAGGCTGCTCCAGGTGATATGAAATAAGGCCACAAGGGCCGCCTTTTATAGGGCATGGTTGCCCCCCAAACAACCACCCAGTGGGGGGATGAACCAACTGTTAGAAAACAGTTCCCAAAAGGAAAAGATATTGTCAAATATGCTCCTACCATGCACAAAGCCTGTCTGAGTATCATGGATGAGGTCTAGAAGAAGGGGCTGCAATCGGATGCTCATCGCCTTGGCAAGGATTTTGCATAAAGTGCCCAACAGAGTGATGGGTCTCCAATGGGATACAAAATTCCTGTTGCCACCTTTCGGGATAAGGTGTATGAGTCCCTCGGTCAGTGAGTCAGGCATCTCACTCGAGTCCCAAATGCCCTGCAGGGCTGACGTAATAGGATCACCTATCATATCCCAAAAGGCTATAAAGAAAGAAGGAGTAATACCATCGAAACCAGGGCATTTCCCCTTATGAAGGGCGGAGAGGGCAAACTTAAATTCTGTGTTGGTATGGCAAGTGCTCTGGCCACATGTGAAGGACCGGCCACCCCCCCTGATACTCACTCAGAGAAAACTTAGGCAGAGAGAGAATATATTCATCCACCGGATGGTGGGCAGAAAACTGGCTCCAGGAGAGCAATACAAAACTCAGCCAAGTGCTGAGACAAACTGCAGAAATTCTCTCTGTCAGAAAATGCCAAGTCTGAATGCACAGCACAGCCCAAATCAGAGGCTTTCTGTCCTGCACTGGATGGCTGAAATGAAGGGAAGTGAGGGCCTTTTATAGGCACTGCCCAGGCCTGTTGGTCTGACCGACCAGCAGGGTCGGTTCCCTGACTGGGGACCGACCAGGTCAGTCAGTAAAACCGACCAGGGTCGGCCCTGGTCGGTGGCCCTGGTTGGACCGACTGGTCCTGCAACAGGGCCCTATAAAAGGGCGCCCTGTGCAGCCAGTCCTTTGCCTCTAGGTAGGCATGGAGCCCCCCCAGAATGCTGCTGTTTGCTGAGTCTCTCTTTTCCCATCCCATCTTACCCTCACTGCCCCTTGTCCCCACAAAACGGGGGCTCACAGGTGGGAACAGTGAGTCTCTACACCCCCCCTCAATGTCACAACTATGGGCCAATCCCCATGCATTTGATGAGGTGCTCCATCTGTTCTCGAGGGAGTGCCTTCGTGAAAAGGTCGGACAAATTGTCGGCGGTCGGACAGTAGATAAGCTCGATCACGTCGTCGATGATGAGCTCTCGAACAAAATGATAATGAACTTCGATGTGTTTGGTCCGCGCATGGTACACTAGATTCTTTGCAATAGCTATGCAACTCTGATTGTTGCACATCAGCACTGTCGCATCCTCCTGACACACATCCATATCCTCCAGAATCCACCGCAACCACAATGTCTCACAAGCGGCTGTACACGCGGCTCTGTACTCTGCCTCTGTAGATGAAAGGGATACTGTGGGTTGCTTCTTACTTAGCCAAGAGATGGCTCCAGATGCAAGTAAGAAACAATATCCTGTCGTCGACCTTCCGGTGTCCACGTCACCTGCCCAATCACTGTCACAGAACCCGCCTAGTTCAATGCCTTTGGTGTAGCTGATCCCAAAGGTGCAAGTACCCTTCAAATAGCTCAGCACACGTAAACCTGCATTCCAATGATTCTTCCTGGGAGAAGCAGAAAACTGACATAATAATCCAACTGCATAGCAAATATCCGGGCGCGTATTGGTAAGGTAAAGTAAACTTCCTACCAATCGTCGATACAAAAGAGTATCAACCAGCTGAGATGTGTCGTGAACACTTAGCTTCAGCCCGACCTCCATGGGAGTTAAAGCTGTTCTGCAATCCTCCATCTGAAATCTCTTCAGAATCTCTCTGCAGTATTTCTCCTGAGAAATGAAAATCCTGTCTTTAGCCTGCTTTACTTCAATCCCAAGGAAGTAATGTAATAATCCAAGGTCAGTCATCTCAAACTCAGACATGAGTAGCTCCTTGACCTGTGAAATCTTCTTGACATGATCACCTGTCAAGATAAGATCATCAACATAGAGAATGAGTACCAATCGCAATCCCTTCTCAATGAACAAGTAAAGGTTTGCCTCAGAAGGACTCCGACTGAGCCCAATCTTCTGAAAGAATATATCAATCCTTTGGTACCAAGCTCTGGGGGCCTGTTTCAGCCCGTATAACGCCTTCTTCAACCTGCAGACCTTTAATGGGGACACTAGATCCTGAAAGCCCGGTGGCTGCTCCACATATACCTCCTCCTCCAGGGTTCCATTAAGGAATGCGGACTTCACATCCATTTGAAAAATAGGCCACTGGAAATGGGCAGCAAGGGCAATCACTGTCCGGATAGTAACCATGCGGGCTGTGGGAGCAAAAGTTTCATCAAAATCCATGCCTTCAGTCTGAGCAAAACCTTTCACAACCAACCTGGCTTTATACTTATCCAAGCTGCCGTCAGATTTGTATTTGAGTTTGTATACCCACTTAGTGCCAATGACTTTCCGTCGAAGGGGCCTGGCCACTAAGTCCCATGTATGGTTCTTCAGAATAGCATCCATCTCTGCCTGCATGGCAGCCTGCCATTCGGGATTGTCTTTCGCCTCCGCGAAGGTTCTTGGCTCAACAATCTGAGCCAAAGCAACATTCACGGATGGGGTCTTTTGAAGACGTTGAGACCGACGCAATCCGGAACTGCTACTCTCAGGTAAAGAGGTGACACGAGACTCTTCCAATGTCCGGAGGTACCATTGGGGCAACTTTTTCTGCTTCTATGTGGGAGGAGGAACGGGAACCTCTGCGGGAACATCCTGCTCTTCCTGTGTATCGGGTGGAATATCAGCTTTTGATTGGGTAACCTCTTGAATGGTCAATCTGGGACGGGGTGGGATCGGGGGTTGAACAATCTCCTCCTCCTCAATCTGAGGCTCCTCCTATGGTTCAGGTTCTTTTTCCGCGAAGACAACATCACGACTGATGAGTATTTGCTTCTTTACTGGATCGAAGAGGCGGTAGGCCTTGGATTCTTCACTATACCCAACAAAGATACATGGTCTGCTTCGGGAATCAAGCTTGGTCCTATCTTCCTTGGGCACATGCACCCACGCGTTAGAACCAAAAATGCGGAGATGAGAAATAGAGGACTTCTTACCATAAAATGCCTCATATGGAGTCTTGTCCTTGACGGCCTTTGTCTTGGTCCGGTTGAGAATGTGTACCGCTCTATTGATAGCTTCACTCCAATAGGCTTTAGAAAGATTTCTCGCTCGGAGCATAGCAAGCCCTGTCTCAGTGGTGGTTCTATGCTTTCTCTCGGCTACCCCGTTTTGCTGAGAAGTATGTGCCGTGGTGAGTTGTCGCTTGATCCCATGCTTGCGACAAAATGTATTAAACTCACTTGAGGTGAATTCTCCCCCCCTGTCTGTGCGAAATGTCTTGACATCTTCCCCTGTCTCCTTTTCAACTCTAGCTTTCCAGTCTTTGAATTTCTCAAAAGCCTGAGACTTTTTAGCCAAACAATATACCCAAGTCATTCTACTGAAATCATCCACAAAGAGAAGGCAATACCTGGATCCTGCCCATGATGCAGTAGACATTGGACCACAAATGTCGGCGTGAACCAACTCAAGTGGTTTGCTGGCCCGAAACGAAGCTTCTTGTGGGAACTTATCCCTGTGTTGCTTGCCTTCAAGACAAGCCCTACAGACATCATCCTTGCCTGTAATTGGTGGAAGTCCATCCACCATCTTTGACTTTGACATTTCAGCCAAGATTCCATAGCTGACATGACCGAAGCGCTCATGCCAAAGTTTGGACTTTCCGTGATCATCATGAACCAACATTGCACTGAGACGGTACAGTCCATTCTCTTCAACACCCTGTGCTACCACTTGCCCACTCCCTTTGGATGTCACGGTGACCTTGCCATCTTGGAAAAGAACTGCCATGTTGTTTTTGTCCATCTGACTTACAGATAGTAAATTCTTGCAAAGGTCGGGTACATAAAGTACTCCAGAGATATCCTTCTCCTCACCCGCCGTGGTAATGAAAGGAATGCTATCTATGCCCTTCACAGGACATGTCCGGCTATCCCCAACAGAAACTTTGGAATCCGGGTGTGTACTTTCCATGGTTTTGAACCACGTCCTTCTGTTGGACATGTGCTTAGAAGCACCACTGTCAACATACCAACCTTCTTTTCCTTCACTAACTGCATAAGCTGAACAATGTTCACTGAGTAAGAATAACTGACCAGTTGTCACATTGGCAGAATCACTCTTAGGCTCTTCTTTGTTTTTGGCTTCTCTTTTCCGCTTTTGATCCGCCTTCTTCTTCCGGCATTCTTTGGCAGAGTGGCCAAGCTTTTCACAGTAAAAGCACTTCATTTTCTTCTTACGTTCAGCGTCCTCTGATTTCTTGGAATCCTTTGACTTGCCTTTGCCAGGCTTGTCTTTGGCAACCAATGCCTTTTCGTCGTTTTGCGTAAAGAGTTTCTCTCGGGCCTCCTCCTGAAGTAGGAGTGGACAAAGCTCCTCAAAGTTGATTAGCTTTGTCCGTTGACCCGCAGTGACCGTAGTCACAAAACTTTTGAAACTCCGTGGCAACTTGTGGAGTGTGAGTAATGCTAATTGACTCGAGTCCACCTTCTGACCAACCGCTGCGAGCTGGTCCCGCACAACTTTCACCTTCGTCAGATGATCATGAACACTGTCACCCTCATTCATATCAAGGTTATAAAGCTGATGCTGCAATGTGATGATACGAGCTGTATTATCGGTTTTATACAACTCCTTCAGTATGGTCCGCGCCTCTGAAGACGTTTCTGCCAACTGGATATGAGGAATAACAGAATCTGCTGTCGTGCCTATAAGCATTGCTAAGGCCTGAGCATCCCTCTCCTCCCATGCACAGAGTTCATCTGCATCTGCTTCAGCTAGAACTTCACCTCTCTTGTCCACAATATCCTCCGGCTTTTCTTCAGTACCATTGACAATCTTCCACAACTTCCGTGCCAACAGATGGCTTCGGATCTTGACTTTCCAGATTGGAAAGTTTGTTCCATCAAGCTTTCCAGCTTCACCAAAATTAGGGATAAATGAAGAAGGAAGATGACTGGAGAAGGAGGAAGGACAAGCAATGGATGTAGAGGCTTCTGATCGCTGATCCATCTCGGTGAATAGCTACAGAACTTGAAAAACTGAAACAGAAATAAATGAACTGACCTTCTGTACTGAACTGAGCTGAAAACACAGTTGCCTTATAGCCAAGGAACTCCTTCCTTCAGAGAGTGATATTGATAAGGAAGAGTCGGGAGCCTATGGCTCTGATACCATGTTAGAAAACAGAAGGAAAGAATCACTCTAACCTCCAGCCAAGACCTCTCCCACTCTAGCAACACTCAACTCAGATAACTGATCACAGATACAATACTCACTCAGAGAAAACTTAGGCAGAGAGAGAATATATTCATCCACCGGATGGTGGGCAGAAAACTGGCTCCAGGAGAGCAATACAAAACTCAGCCAAGTGCTGAGACAAACTGCAGAAATTCTCTCTGTCAGAAAATGCCAAGTCTGAGTGCACAGCACAGCCCAAATCAGAGGCTTTCTGTCCTGCACTGGATGGCTGAAATGAAGGGAAGTGAGGGCCTTTTATAGGCACTGCCCAGGCCTGTTGGTCTGACCGACCAGCAGGGTCGGTTCCCTGACTGGGGACCGACCAGGTCAGTCAGTAAAACCGACCAGGGTCGGCCCTGGTCGGTGGCCCTGGTTGGACCGACTGGTCCTGCAACAGGGCCCTATAAAAGAGCGCCCTGTGCAGCCAGTCCTTTGCCTCTAGGTAGGCATGGAGCCCCCCCAGAATGCTGCTGTTTGCTGAGTCTCTCTTTTCCCATCCCATCTTACCCTCACTGCCCCTTGTCCCCACAAAACGGGGGCTCACAGGTGGGAACAGTGAGTCTCTAACACCAACCCCCTGCTGGCCGACTCTGTCTGCCACAAAACCGCCATATGTGGGGCTCTCAAAACCCAGCCTATGGCCCTCACTTCAAGGCAGGGGCCCAGCCCCTAGGTTAACCCTATGACTGGCCTGGTCGGCTGGCTCCAACCAGCCCAACCAGCTCCTCCATGTGGCCAACCCCATCTGTTGGTCTGCCCCGCCCTGTTGCGCCATCTTCAAGGCCCTGCTGCAGGTCGTACACCTGCCCACAGACCCGCCAAACAGCTCACCTACAAGCATAGTCACAATGAAACGCGTCGCGTTTCATTGGTAACGAAACGTTTCAAAACTTGCAACACGTTTCGAAACCTTTCATTACCAATGAAACGTGGAGTACCTTTACTTGTACTAGCCTAAATCAAAGAGATTAATATTTCAGTAAACTTTCGTTAAAAGTTTGAAATTTAAACTTTGTAATCTAGATTCTAGTCTCTATATTACTAATTTTGAAAGTTCATAGCTCACTCTCTAATTTAAATTATCTCTAGTCTTCTGTAAAACTAGTTAGTAACAACTTACAGGCTAGAGTACTTCCAAAATCATTGGGCATTATAGGCATTGTATGAAGGCATTTTGTGATTTTTAAGCTTAGTTTGCATAGTTTCAGCATACTATTTGTATGCAGGGCATAAAATTTGCATTTTTTAAGACCCAAATATACAAACTGAATTTTTGAAACTCCCCCTGTTTTTTTGAAACGTTTCAAAACGTTTTGAAACGTTTCATGTTTCTATGTATTGAAACGTTTCTTTGAACTATGCCTACAAGGCACCTGTACCCCAGGATACCCCACCATGCTGCTGCTCCAGATCCGTCATTCTTTGGGCCAGATCCAGGGCCTTATGCTCCCTGCCACCTGTCCCGTTGCACCATCTGTTGCAGCCTTTGTTGCCTCCAAGTATGTTCCCAGAAGTGTGACCCACATGACAGCCTTGCTGCTGTCAATCTGACCGCCTCTTCACCACTCTTTTCTTTGTCTGATCCCTGCCCCCATGGTAGCCATGATGCTGCCATGTGGCATTCTATCAAACCCTAGGTTCACCCCCCCAATGCTCTCCTTATATGGAGGCTTAAAAACGGGGAGGTGACCTATACATTTCCAACAGACCATGGTATAAACATATGCTCTCACACATAAATATCCACGCACTCACACATACTTGAGCATCCATTTATGCAAAGATCTTTGTGCTAAGTTTCTGTCAACACACCGAAGGTGAAGGGCAAACTCCATTTCTAAGCTAATATGGCAACGCACCACTTAAGATAGCAACAATCTATGATGATATCAGCAAGCTGCAACATGGACGAAAACTTCACAAGGTGAAATTTGCATGTCCACTGATGTTATATCTAGATGAATCAAAGAACATGCCCAAACTTGTCTTCTTGATCCACAATCTTAGATGTGAATCCTAAGCTTCCCAATAATAGAATGCAACACATTGTGCAATTTTAACTATCACAAGGATGGAAACCATAAACTCCATCACGCATAGCAAGGAGGAGTAGGTGGCCTCTCCATGACTCACATCCATCCTTCAGCTTGGGTGGAAAGTCTATCAAATCTAGTTAGAGCAACCACTACCTGGTGATGACTGCTCAGGCAAAGTCGCCATGAGTATCAAGGTATGAGGCAGTTCCAATGACAATGAAGAGGAGGTAGCGTCTCCATGACTCACATTCATTCTTCAGCCTCGGTTGAAAATTCGCCAATTCCAATCAGAACAACCGATGCATGGTGATGACTGCTCGAGAAAGGCCACCATGAGTATTAAGGTACAAGGCACTTCCAATGACAATGAAGGGGAAGTAGTTGCACTCATAGGCGGATCCACGCCTGCAACATCCGATACATCAACTCGTCTGCTAGCCGTGATGCACACAAGGATGCAAATGTGAACACAAGGGATAGAGGCTCTTCTCAAAGTGCTATGGCACCATGCCACAAAAGAAAGAAAGAAAGAGAGAAAGTCTATTAATTTCCATGGGAGACCAACAAATCTATGACATAGCAAAAAACCAATTAAAACATCCGCAAGGCGGGCACTCCGAGTTATTATAAAAAAGCTCCTTTGTAGTCAAATAAGACATTAAGCGGCCATACATCAGTTTGATCTTTTGGTTTTGATTTAAATTCCTTGATGAGGGCCACACCCTCACAATATACTACCCACCTAGAACGGGATTGTGCAATTTGATCTTTTGGTTTTGATTTAAATTCCTTGATGAGGGCCACACCCTCACAATATACTACCCACCTAGAACGGGATTGTGCAAACAAAGAAGTCCAACATTGCCAAACACAACACAATAGTCAATTGTCAAGACCTCACCATTACAATGCAGGATGCAAACAAAAAGTCACATGTGCTTTAAACAGTGCCCGAAAAGCCCTACCGTTAGTCTATCGATGACCCTATACATTATGTGAACTATTGGAAATGGCAATGGCGAAAGATTGGCGGTATATACCATACACTAAGGAAATCTCGATACAAGTAGCAACCCTTCAGTCCACCGTTTCCAAGCCACCACCCACAAGTACTCTTAGCAAGGGTCTCTGCAAACTTGCCCTCTATTCCAGTTTCAACACAAGGAGATGTCCCCAGCATCTATCAAAACATCTATTTGTAGCGCACATAGTGGTAGCATACATATGGGACAGGCCAACAACAATCACTTATAGGGCCCATAACAAGTCCACCCAAAAAACAATAGGGATCTACAACAACATTTATAGGCTCGAATCCACTTTGTAAAATCACACACCAATCACTAAAAATGGCAGTTACAAACCAATGTGTACATGGCAACAACAGACTAATCTATGGATAGCAATTACATACCAGTTTGTGAGATGGCCGTTACAGAAGCCTTCAGCAGTGCTATAAAAGGAGGTCTATTCCCTCATTCAGATCCATAGCTCCAACAGTAGCAACAAACTCACTTACAACCAGTGTAGCAGTGCCATCAACCTCAATAGCAACAAAAGTAGTAATGCCATCGCCGGCACCACCATCAAATAGCCTATAGTGCAACATTAGCACTAGGAGTACCGTCACTTTCAATCTCATGATAGTCACAAGGTTGAAAACCTACACTCCATCATGCATAGTAGACATCCCCACCAACGTCAGCACCCAACACTCAATCACACATACATATCCACACACTCACACATAGTTGAGTATCCATTTATACAAAGATATTTGTATCGAGGTTCTCCGTTAGCTACAAGTCATTGGTGTTTTTTTGGGAAAAAATATAAAAACTATATAAATGTTATACATGATAATTATAAAGCACGCTGCATGAATTATGCATAATGGCAATGTTAGAAGTGGGGATAGAGAAGAGAGCCAAAACGTGGAGCATTTTGAATTGAAGTTGCTAACAGGTCAAGAACGTAAAACCCTAGGTAAACCCTAGTTTAAGTTAAAACTCCCTCAATCCTAAATTCAACCACTAAGTTTAGGGGGGGAAATTCAGAAGGAAAAAGTGTCCCTAACCTTAATTCATTGTCCACAGCCTTTAATATTACAATA
This sequence comes from Dipteris shenzhenensis, assembly GCF_047967505.1. Classification (NCBI taxonomy): domain Eukaryota; kingdom Viridiplantae; phylum Streptophyta; class Polypodiopsida; order Gleicheniales; family Dipteridaceae; genus Dipteris; species Dipteris shenzhenensis. Next base: position 48,235,438 of record NC_141618.1, read on the forward strand.
TTTCCAACAACCCTGTAGTGACAAATGATCTCAATCACCAAATGGCAGTAAGCCCAAAGTTTTGTGGAAAGCTTCAAACTTCTCTGGATATGACCTTGGTGAAAAAATCTGCAATGTTCTAATGTGTAGGATACTAGATCAAACTGATCTCTCATGCATGCAATCTCTCTTTGACATAATGACAATGGATCGCAATGTGCTTCGTGCATGCATAAAATACACGATTCCATCCACTGTAATAGTACTCTAACTGTCAGTGAGTGGAAATAGATGGCTACAAACTATCACAAAGACTAATCTCATGAGCTATACACATTCAACTGTAGTTGCTCTGTACTCAACTTCACAAAATGAATTTGCCACTATAGGTCGTTTCTTACTCAACCAAGAAATGCATGAACTGCCAATAAAGAAACAATTTCCATTGGTGGAAAGTCTCGTATCATAATTGTAGTAAGGCAAGAAAAGGGCTGATTTAGTAGGCACTCTAAGTGGGAATTAGAGGGAAATGTGGAGGGAATATATATGTCCACATCCTCCACTCACTATACCACTTTTTGATATGCCATCTAATCCTCTCTCTCTCTCTCTCTCTCCTGATTCGAAGCAAGCCCTCGGTCCCCCATTAGATTATACACGTAGAGTTTGCCATGACCTCTCTCCACGTTGATGCCATCTTTCAGACAGTGACTTTCCTCCACAAAATCTGGGCCTTACCCCAATGGAAATTACAAAGGCTAGCATTGGAGTCTTCCACGCGACTAGCAGAGACCGGTGTTGATACAACATGGTACGCACGGGTATCCACATGGTTTGGTAGTCACGGCATTCATATGGACAAACTTCCCCACTTCCAGTACAGCATGGATGCACCACCCGAGATGATCCATGAGATGAGATCAACCGTATCATACGGTTGGACCTCCTCCAACTCCATACGTCTAGGGCGAGGAGTTTCCCACCAAGATCTAGTTCTAACATGACCATTTCCTGAGGGTCTCGGATTATAGTCTCGTCCTCCAACCTCAATACCTCGAGGATTGGAGTCTTGCATGCATTAAGGATTCGCCATTAGGCAGTTGCGTGTCTCATCACATCAGCTAAGGATTGACGTAGGGAGAGCAGCAGGCATACCCAGCGAGCAAAGGGTCTGCAGACTATGCCGGATGGGAGAGGTCGAGACAAAGGAACACTTTCTGACAGAGGATCAGAAGACTCCAAGAGATGCACATTGCAAATGTCATGATATGGGGGGTGATGAACCTAAACGAGTCTATCAGAGAGACAAAGTTCATGCCCCCAGGAGGCCTATCAGATTGGGTTGAGAGCACGATCGGAGTGAAGCACAGATGCCCCCTTTCATCGACAGTATTTGTATCATCAAATTACCTAGCAATGATCCCTCGTCTCCTAGGTTGTTAATAAAGGATGTGATCTCATCAATATAGAGCTTGAAGAGAGCTATATGCAAATGACATAGCCATCACATCATCTTCAACAAAGGGACTGCAAAGACAATTGGAGGGCCTAGAGGTGTTTTACAGAGAGTGACAGTTAACCTTCAAAAGACCAGGGTTATGATCATCAACACCTCAAGCGTAGTGCTCCACCAAAATAGGTTTACTTATCGAGGAGTCTTATACATACTTGGGAGCAGCCTTCACAAGGCCAGTGTTCACGATGACCCGCTTTAGCCTGACTAGAGAGACAGTGTTCTCAAGCACACTTTCAGGATCCGCTCACTAAGGGTTGACTTTTCACTACCCTAGTGAGGCCGACTGCCATGTACGCATCACCTCTTTGGAAGAGTGATCTATTGGCGAAAGAGATTTGAGCGGCTACAATAGATTATGGGGTCTAGGATGATTCCGTGTAAGCCCTCAATTGCCCATCAAAAAATATATACAGAGTTCACCATGACGATCTCTCCAATTTTATGTCATTTTTCAGATGGTGACATTCCTCCACAAAGTTTACTAGTCATCAAGAAAGCAACAGGAGATGAAACTAAACCAAGGATTAGGTCTTAAGTACATTATCTATGGTGCATTGACCTTGTAAACCAACTTCCAAGCTTCATTGACTAACACACCAAGGCTCATTATGAAGGTGCTAAAAAAAGGACATTATATGATGCAATAGTTCTAGTGGAGAATGTCACAGAATTCCAAAGTGAGAAACCCTGCGGATGTACGAATTGTCACAATTGATTAGGTGAGGTAAATTTGAATAGCTTGATAGGCTCGGAATTCCACACTTCTGAGAAACTCACCTGCGTAGCGCACAAACCAACGGTAATCCATGGCCTTGCTCTGGCCACTCTGTACACTTGCCTTCATAGTTCTGATTCCTCCCATATATACACCTGGCATTATCTCAACCGTATCCTGGAGTCCAGAGACCCCGTGTACAACGTGGAGAGCATTTGCACCAACATCACCGCCCATATACAGAGGACAGGTCCCAAATTCGGGCAGTAAGTCTTCGAAACCTGCCAGTTGACCTAGCTTGTATTCTGTGGGTCTGCACGCTAACAATAGTAGAGAAGCCAAGAGTAAGTCGTGAGAATGAGAACGGGGTAGTACAAAATTCTATTGTGGGTCGACGAAATCAAAGGTATTGTCCTACCTCACCTGTTAAGTATGAGACCTGCACTTCCTTCCTTGCTGCTCAGACAGAATGCAATCAGGGGCGTCAAGTCAGATCGAATTCGGGAAAATAAGTAAGGCGAAAGCAAAGCTAAAATAACCATGGCCCAAAGAAGCCCGCCAGAGCGAAATTCACCTGTGAGCGAAGAGGAAGATGACAGCTTGATGAAAATATTGCTGGCTCACGAGGAAAGCAGTGGGATTGGCGAGCAACAAGCAACCAGGCTCAGGAAGGGTGAGGGCATGAGCCCAAAGGTCGAGGGAGGAAGATGGGGGGAGGGAAGGGGGTGGGGGATCGAGGGAGGAAGAGGATTTGAGGAGGCGGGCTCGGAAAGCTCGCCAGTCGGCCTGCTGGACCTTGGAGACGGGGTCATCAGGGTCAGGGGAGGAGGAGCAACGGATGGAGAGGGGGTGGCGAGAGGGAGAGGAAGGAAGGCAATGAAGCGAGGAGAGAAGCAAAGATGAACAAGAGGAGTTGCTTGCAAAGGATGAAGAACTTAAGAAGAGGGGCTCCCCAAGAGCGAGAGAGCACGTAGCCATGTTGTCTCCTTTCTTTGCAGCTTACTCTCCTCCCTCGCACTCTCTCATCTTCATTGCCACACCCCCATCCATCTTTTCTTTTCTTTTCACTCTTTATTCTCTCTTAAATCTAGCGCCCACACATTATGCCACATGCATTCCACGGACCATCGACACGTGTAGCCTATACACACCCACCAGGAAAGAGGACATAGAATTGCAGGATCGTCGTCGCATGCGCTCGTTCACATCAGTCAGGCTGCTAACTTATGTCATCAACAGCATGCATCAGAAGAGAGGAATATTATATGAATTTAGATTGAAGACAAGCAATTTTGTATAAACGAGAAATGAAAAATATTTATATGATAATATACAATATAATTATTATAACCACACATAGTGTGGGTGGGGAGGTAGTACGCTTCCTTCCCAAAGAAGTATAATTCGAAGGAACGGGCCAATCCTTGTGCATTGAGATTGTGAGAACATCAAGAATATTAGCATCGAGTAGCATCACGATTAAGTTCTTGAATAAATAAGACAACATATTACCCAAATGTCAATAGTCGTATCTGTATTGGATTCAAAACAAAAGTCATATAAACCACTTTATCCAGTATCCTTATGCTTAAGCATCGCTTCACCTATGATGCACAGCCTTTTGAATGTGCATTGTGAAAACTATGAATGCTTCTATCATTAAATTTTGAACACAAGAAGACAACATATTCAAAAAGTATAAAGAACAATGACTCACCTAGCTCCTATCTTTCCCCTTGCTTGCCTTTGCCTTGCCTAAATGTGTTTTTTGGATCTATTAGAGAGTGTTGCTGCTATGTTTGCTTCGATGCGCTTCCGTTGTTCATCAGTGAGCATCGCTTCTGTCGTTCATGAGAAACGTTTTGCGATTTCTCTTTTGCCACCGAGCACGTCTGCAATAGAATCAATCCTCTGCATGTGTTGTTCTCAAGAACCGAGTGCTAAATCATTCAAAGTTGCCTAATCTCTTCTATAAATAAATTCTCACGTAGTCACCATCCCAGTAATTGACACAGCAATGGTGGTAGAGAAGATGGTACACGTTATAATAACTATCAAAGTCATGAATGGATACCTCTTTGAAGTTATCCACCCCCAATTCAAATTCACATGTTGAGGCACCATTGTTCAATGGGTACACTAAAGTGGCTTGACTTTCAAGTTACAATGTGGAAAGTTGCATAGAGAATAGTTGGGTGAAATGCTTCAAGGTATTCTCCATACCTAATTGTGTAGAAGTCAAATGAGCTATATAGCCTTTATGCCACCCCTAATCAACTTTTGTGTCTTCTTATCTTGAGGCAATCGCTCTCTACACAATTTAATGAAGCTTTGGCACCCCTATTCTTGATATATAACCTATATAACCATTGCCTATATAGCCAATATATGCATCTCTGCAATTTCCATGGAATGAACATTTGGCAACCGTGATCCTTATATAGTGAGTGTCCATACAACCAATATAAGGTTTTGACCTATTTACATGATTTCTATGGCAGGAAATGAAGCTATGGCACACCTCTTCATCATCATAAGCTTATTCTTCAATGTAGCACTCAACTTAGAATTTAGTTACTCAAGATTTAACACTGTAAATTCCTTATATCTTTAGAACCTACCGATGCTTCTAGGTTGAGCTCTCCTTCCTAGATTAGGGACTCCATTATCTTGTTCACAATAAACCCCACTTCTACTGTAAGAAATTACTAGCTCTACAACATTGGCCATGTTCTCTACAAGATGTCAACAATTTGAGACTCTCTATGGTAAGCTTGAGAGTGTCCATGATGTCACCTGAGCTCAAAGTTTTGTCATCATGAATTACCAAACTAATCAAACTAGTATTGCTTGTAACCATGCTACAGATGGATGTCCGCATAGAAACAACCTCCTCCTTCCATCTCTTCTTCACTCACCCCTTCTTCGTGCACCATTCCATCCAATCTTATGGTTTCTTTGTTGCATCCTAAACGAGTTATGCATAGGTAGGCTCCCGCTCCTCCAATCAATCCCTTCTCCCTTTCCAAACCCCCCCAAATCCTACGATCTTGTGCTCCTTGATTTCTCATCCATTGCTATGGATCAATGGGTCACCATCTTCCTCCACTCCTTCCTCTTCCCAATCTCTCTCAAAGATAGCCTCCAGCTCCACATCATAGATTCCACCACTTTGTGATTTCTCTCGTCCCTCGTGAACACCTACCTTATCCTATACGATGAACATGGAAATCGAGTACAAGGATTTTCGTGCAAATCACCCAGGGCTTCTGCCTATAATCCACCATCCACTCATAGTATTGAGATAAGGTAAACAATCCACAAAATGTTCAAGATTTAGAGAGCTCGATTGCAATGTTTGACCTGAGGACTTTGCACAACATTTTGCCACCTTACCATGACACTTTTAGGATTCAACCTTGGAAGCTCCCTAAAAACTTGGATTTTTAGTCAGTTTCGATGGAGTGCTTCCAATTGCTTTGATCTTCTTGGGTTGCCAAGAAAGAGGTATTCTTTGTTCAAAATGGAAATCAAGAACCCTTTGTTCCCTTCAGTTGGCTTCAATGTGCACTTCCATGGTCTCCCCTGTTGCCCAACTACTTTAACAACAATTTTGTTGTGACAATCCACTTGATCCTTGATCATTCTATAATGATTCCCAAAACAAGAAATATGCTCATTTCACTCGCTCATTCTGTTCATTGACAACAACACCCATCAGATGGTTTCATTCAAATATCTCCTTCACATTCCAGATTGTGACAACCACCTTGTATAAAGAATCTAGCGATGAGCGATGACCTTGCTTTCCCCACAGATGCGCTTGAACAACACTAGTCGGTTCCTTGGCCTTGCCTTTTAGGACCCCCGCAATCAAAAGTAGCCATAGTTCTTTGGCATCATCATAGTCTTCTCTTGGATTTTCAACTAGTGTCTCGTGCTCCACCAGGTCTAATTCCAATTTTGCACACTAGTCTGGTACATAGGTCCATCATCGACAGCACCTGCCCCCTGGGCCCTTACCTTTAGTTACGAACACACCTTTGAACTCGAGCTCTCTAGGTACCAGCATCCTCCAACTGTCCCCCTCATGATGGGTGAATCGCCTGAAGTCCTTCAGGTTCCAAGCTCTCAGTTCAACCCGTCCTTTGTTTGGCTAGGTCTACAACCAAACAACATACCCCAGACATCATATCCCAGGCAATAATCCAGATTACATGGACCGTCAAGCTCCACCTATGGTTCTGTATTGCTGTCCCCCTCTAAGTCATAGCCTCCATCTGACCTTGAATCCTAAGTTCCTATCGAAGAATCCCTCTCTACCTTCACAAAGGATCCGGACTCCTCTTCATCAATCCAAATTACATGACCATAGTTCTGTATTGGTGTCCCCCTGTAAGTCACAGCCTCCGTCTGAGTTCTACTGTCCTAGCGAAGAGTCCCTCTCTGCCTTTACAAAGGATCTAGACTCCTCTTCTGAGCAATCCTCGATGTCTGACATTCTGACTCTAACACCGTGGGTCCATGTACCTGATCAACACTTAATGTTGCCACCAAGAAAAGTTCCATTGCCATCACCTAAGCTGACTCTAACTATGAGCTGGCACCCTTCTTCTTCTTATAAGCCGTCTTCTTTTTTATATCTTTCACAAGATGTCCTGGCTTATTGCAGTAGAAGCACTTCCTCGCTTTCTCTCTCTTTTTCTAGTTGTCTTTATCTGAATAGTCCGCTCCGTCGTAACAGCAGAACCATCTCCTCAAAAGTCACCGACGCCACCCTATGCACTGCAGTCATCATACTCACAAAACTACTACAGTTCTAGGGGAGCATTCCAAGCAACAGCCTTGCCATCCTGGTCGAGCTTGCCCTTCGACAAACTGCCGCTAACTGATCCCGCACCACCTTCAACTTCATGATGTGTTCCTGTACTGATTCCCCTTCATCCATCCTCATGCCTTACAACTTTGTCTCGAGGTCCAAGATTCTCACCTCATTGTCGAGCTCATACGTATCCCTCAATGTCGTCTAGGCCTCGAAAGAAGTGTGTGCCATTTGAACATGAGGCAGTATCATACCCACCATCATACCCACAATGATAGCCAAGGCTTCCGCATCTCGAATCTACCATGCTCTCACTAATACAGGGTCCACTGGTATTGTCACCACTGTTAAGGATGATGTGGTTGGAGTAGTTCCAATGTGTCAACTCCATCCTCGCCTCACAATCTTCCACGACTAAACACTAATTGGCCCTGAACCTACAACAGCAGGTAATTGGTCTCGTCGAGCTTGTCTGTCTCACCAAAGTTGGGGCTGTAGTATCTATTGGCCATGATAATGAACTAAAAAAGGTAAAGAGTTTTAGTGTGTCGTCGGCCCGTATGAACCTGAGCCTCCCATCTGGGTACAATGCGTCAGACACCTGCCTAAATCTGAGCCTCTTGCCTGGTTACAATACTTCAGATACCGAACCTAATTCGTCTGAGCAAATAAATCAAGGTCGTCCCTTCAACAAGGTTCTTACCTTCAAGCTCCACTTCCCGAGAACTTCCATCAAGGCTTTGATACCATGTTAAAAAGTGAAATCTCACCAAGGAAGACTGATAGATCGGCCCAGGAATCACACGAAAGTGTTTCACTATAGAATCAAGCTTATCAACATGTGTGTACTTCACAACCATTCATGTGAGTGCAAATAGATTGTGCTCAAAGACAAATATAGAAGCAACACCCGTCTATCCAAAACCGAACATAATACAATACCAAAATGTCCTCCTACTATATGCATGGCACCACTAGATCTCTAAGCCTACGTGCTCCACTAAGCATATGGACTCTGTCCAAAGGATCTCTTCCACCTTACTATCTAGGTACCAGCCTAGGTGAGCACCTCTTGCTAAGCTTCTTCCTACTCTTCAAAAGTTGCTTTAAGTGATAATGACAGGCCCAAATGAACCCCTTATATAGGGCCCAAGACCCAACCAAAAATACCGACCCTCTAGGCCTTAATGGCCGACCCAGGGGTCAGCTTCAGTCGCCCAAAGGTCAACCACATATATGGCCTTGATTGGCTGGCTTGGACAAACCCAACCAAGCCCATTCTTCCTCCATACTTTGGGCTACCACCAGCCATTATATAAGGCCCTAAACAAGGTCCTCTTGGTCGCCAAAGAGTTGCGCCTTTTATTGCATAACTTCTTCCTGGTGATCCCTCCTCTTTTCTTGCTCCTACCAGCTTCGTACAACCACGCGAAACTCCTTTGTACTGTCCGTACATCTATTGTAGTAGGCCCGTACCTTGGCTGACATGAGCCACCTTGTCCACACAGACTTTCTTAAGGTGCTACCATGTAGCAGCCCCTGTCTTTATTCTTTTCTCTGGGTGTGTTGCCCACATGGCATCCAATCAAATGCCCATGTGGCTAATCCTAACCCTAGGTCCACCTCCCTCACGCTCTCCTGATAGGGGGGCTTACAAATGGGGAGGTGACCACTGTATTTCCAACAATTATCAATGACATGGATAAGACTCCATTATGAGCACCATACACAACAATTTGAATAAGACTTCTACAAGAAACACCACCATCATCCATCAGTGAGCACAATGACAAACATGGATAAGACTTTAGCAAGAAGGATTATCAAAATTGCTAAGCCGGCATGCAAAAAAAGTCCACTTGTGAGCTCCACCTCATCCACTACTCCTACCAATGTTATCTTTAGAAGATTTAAAGAGCTTTTAGCTTGTCATCCAAAAGTACAAACTCTTATTCAAATAAAGAATAATCATATAACAAGAAAATTACATTTGATTCAAATATAACATAAAGAGCTTTTACATTGTCATCCAAAAGTACAAACATTGATTCAAATAAACAATAAACATATAGTAACAAAAATCATATAGCAATTTGTTACGCTCTACATTTGATTCAAATATAACAAAAATCATTTACGTATTGTCATGTCGTATGTATGTTCAAGTTACTCCAGCTTCAACACAATGGTCACGTAATTTGAGCACCGTTGCTATGCGTCATATACATACAAAGGGTCCCCACTCATGAGCTGTAAAGAGCTTTCTATGAAGCCAGACGTAAAGAGGGTAATTAATCAAGAGTACATAAGAGGGCAGGACCACCGCTTGCAGCTCACAAAAAAGATTTAATTACAAATTACAACCTCCAAGAACCCATGTTCATGGCCTGACAAGACTTGATCTCTACCGCCCTTGTACACCTCTCAAGAGATTAAGTAACGCCATAAACAAATTCAAAATGTCCAAGTACAAAGCAACTGAGGCCCAAATGTATTCATCATAGTTGTAGCGCTTGATCAAGTTGTCGGTATCATAGACAATATAGGCACTAAAGATAATGGACGCAATCGCTCCATATATTGTGACAGAGATTCGACCAAATGGAAAGATGACCTGATCATGTGTAAAGAAATGCATCAGAACTACACACACGGGCTAGTAAATTCCTCTCTCAACTCAACCTGAAAGGCAAGGATCATTACCTGTATAAGCCCAAATAAAATAAGAATCATGACAGCTGCAAAAAGCATAGGGCCCAGAAAACTGAAATCGTAGCCTTTTCTTGCAGCCCAGTATGTGTAGGCAGTCAAGGAGAGAACTACAGCTCCTGTCAATATCAATGCCTCCAAGACAATCCTCCCTGCAGAGAGCGGCAAAATATAGGAGAAGTAACTTAGAAAAGCCACAGAATAATTCTCCCACTGACATCCACAATGGAGACAGAACTCACCATCTGTGAAAGCACAAACGGTGCCCACTGTGAGACTGAGGGTGACGGTGAACAGACCGAGCAATATGAGATTGACTGGGTGTCTCTGATGATAGTAATAAAGAGGACAGAGCACTGCAAAACCCAGCCAATGCAAAACAAGTCTAAGTACCTGGAGACCAAGTTAAAACCAACGATAATTTCTCCATCTTCCATGCTGCTTCTTAAAATCTTGTTAAAAAGAACATTCTCCCAGAGCAAAACTAATCAGTGGTGACGCCAGTAGAGCAATCCCTCTACAGCAAATTTTTAAAGGGTGAGAGAAAGTGACCTTACAGATAAAAGGCAAGACGGCGATGATGATGAAAAACCAAGGGTTGCTCGACAAGAAGTAGGAGACAGGGTGATACAGCACTACAACCGCTGATACAATTGCGGTTAGAACGACCTGCGCGCTGAGGATTCCGTAGACCTTCCTGATTAAAGCCCAACGCAAGGCATTGTATTCAGCAGAAATGCCAGGATAGAGAGCTGAAGGCGCACTCTCCAAGTCCCGATAGTCGCAGGCGGACATGGCGAATTCTTCGTTTGGAAGTCTTCGAATGGTGGGTGAATCCAAAGTGCAAAGGCAGTTCTGCAGGCAAATATCCTCGAGAGACTTCTAGATCACGCCGAGTTAAGGCCTTGCCTTTATATGTTTTATTCGTAAAGTTTTTTAACACAAAAACCTTCCAAGAGCGTTTAGACCAAGGCTAAAACTTGTGGGTGTGTATCCCCCTATTGGGTTCTTGAGTTCAAGCCCTAGCGGTAACTCACTGTGGTCACCCCGTAGCATATCGCCTTGGACCAATAGGCACAAGATCCAACCACGGGGTAACGAACTCACACACACCCCTACCTCGACCACCAAGCTAGGACCCAAGCTAGTAAATTTAACATAATTCCCACTATTGGTCAAGAAGGATTAAGGCCTTATGACATTTTGATGGGTTTGTGGTAAATTGAAAATTCAATGGCACGGCGGCTTGCGGTCCCTCCCCTTATGTTTCCATGGAACCACTAAGCTCCTGAGGTCAATGGTTTAATGGAGAAAAAGACTCTCTGCAACATTTGAGGGTTGAAAATGACATAAAGTCCACATTTTCAGCAAACGATTATGATATTTAGCATGGGGGAATTAGTTTTTTTCCATAAAAACCCTTTTTACACCATGCCATTTGAGCTTTAGTTAAGGTTTTAATAGAAGTGTGCATGGGCTCCAATTGTGTTACATCTTTTAACTGCATGTTAAAGATGCTTGAAAATTTAATCCCTAAGAAATAGGTACTTTAAGGACCTTATTGAAGGGATACAAGTTCAAATATAGAGAATAAGGGTTTAAGTTAACGATGGGCAGTGAGCATGCTACTTTACGTAAGATTTTTTGTTAAATATTTTTTTAAGGTCAAGGCTAGATCAGAACTATACAATGTGGGTTCTCAATGACTTGTTTGCCTTGAAAAGAAGAAGCTGTTGTGATTGTGAGCTGAGAGAATGGACATCCTAGAGTAAAGATATACCATTTGTGTGAAAAAAGATATGAAATTCTGGGTACAAATAGAAAAGGAATTGTGTTAAAAGTTTAAGAATAAAGTAGTTAAGTTTATTAATGCGGTAAGTGGTGGGGCCTTTTCCCACGTACCATTATAGTAAAGTTAACATAACCACTTCAACTACATTAAAGCTAACCTAACTATCACAATGTCTTCTAGTTTTCAAAAGCTTTCAAATGAATATCCATCTTGTATAATTTCAACTTAGTTTTTGACCCTCAAAAATCTTAAGTAAAGTTGTATTCCCACTCTCCATTGTTAATCTAAACCCTTATGTTCTATATTTCATCTTGTATCCCTTAACAAAAAGTCCTTAAAATAACTGTTTGATAATTGTTAGTGGGAATAGGCCCTTAGGACCCTACACTTAGATTACGTTAGTGAGCTTAACATAACCAATTCCTTTAAGTTAAACATAACCTTAATAAGGGGATTGCATTCACATTAATAACCACTATGTTATGACGTAATTGGTCTTGATTAAAACTTTTGGGTCTTTTCCATACAAAATGGTTCATTTCATCAAATTTTGTTCTTTAAGTTAAGGTCACAATGGGTTCCTCTTTTTCAAGACCTTTCAAATGAGTACCCATGTTGTATAGTTTTGAGTTGATTTTGACCATAAAATTTTCTCAAATATTTCTTAATAAGAGTCTTGCTTAATGTGGCATTCCCACTGCTCTCCCTTAATTAGCCATTAAATTCCTATTTCCAATTTCTCTCTCTCCACAAAAGTCCTTAGAGTCCCTTTTTTGTGGGGTTATATTTACAAGCATTTTTTACCACGCCTAACTGGTAGTGGTGGGTATAGGACCTTAGTTGGTCATTTATTTTAAATTTTAAAATAAAAATACTTAGTTGGTCTTGCTTTCCATGCTCTATAATGCTCCAAACACAATAAATGTTCTCCTTCGATTTGTGGTACTTGATAGCTTGGTTGCTGGCATGAACACGCCTTATGCTCTTACTTTTCGTATATGGATGTAATGGCCATCAATGCAACGTGTCCCACTCCTTGCAACCCCCATGACTTGGAACTTACACATTATACTTTTTGGCTTGCCCTCACAGGGTAGCCTTGGCAATGGTTCGAGTTTTGCAAAGCTAAAAATCCTGATTATTTCTATTTGTTGGGGTGAGAATTTTCTATTGGTTGCTAGGAACTTTGTAGGGCTGGTATTTATGACTTTGGTACAAAGGTGATTGGTCCAAGTATGCTCCTTGTAAGAGGCTTTAATGCATGCATTTAGTGACTTCGTCCTCTCTCTCTCTCTCTCTTTCTCTCTCTTTTCACTTACCCACAAGCAAGATTGATGACTGATAGATATATATCATTCACCTTGTTTTAAAATTGTGGACATAAGGCATGACACAAGGCCATATACCATAGCTCAAATTGCTTTTATTGGCTTGCCCTCGTAAGGGTAGGTCTTAGTAACAAGTTTCAATCTTGAAAACGAAAAAATGTTTTTCCTATGTAATTATTCGACGTCTTCATTTTATGGTGATCTCATTGGCTCTATGGCAGGTCTGCTTGTTTTTTGAAGCATCATTCTTTTTTTGGTCATTCATCTCTCCTCCTCATTGGGCAGGCTTGTTGAATCCGATTCACCTTGTTTATCATCACTCCTTAACTATCATGCCTCTATGTGTCCCTTTCAATTATTTGGACTTCCTATCATCTAATGAAATGGATACCACTATAGTCTAATTAAGAAGGACCTGCACTCCAAAAAGTGGGTGATGTCAATATGACAAATTCGAAATCATAGCACATATATAGCATAAATGGAAATTGCATTTGGTGAAAGCAAACCTTCTAAAAGCTAGAAGAACTCATGTTTACCATACCTCTACCCCCCTCTTTTGTAAAAGGACATATATAACATAAATGGAAATTGATACCACCAAAACAAGCCTCCTGAAGTAATCTAAAAGCTCCATAGACTTATATTTTGAGATTTTTCCCTCTCGCGACCCCGCTAGCCACAAAACTCTTTTCTTAAGACTAGTAACTTTCTTATCATAGTTGCATAGCAAGATAGTAATAGTTTCATTAATGGTTCATTAGCAAATCCCTTATTCATTAGCCATTGACTATTTCCAATTTCAGAGATCTTTTAAAAATGCTATTTTTGACCCCTTCAAAAACCTCCTACAATTTCTAGACTTTTGTCACAAGTTTGGACTATTTTCTTAAAATTATATAAAATTAAAAAATATATATATAAAGCAATACCCCTAATGTATGGCATTAAACCCCAGAATTTTAAGACAACATTGTCAAAAAAAATAATCACTAAGATGAGAGAAAAACATCCTATCACAATAAGAGGTGATTTTGTCATTCAAGGATTGTGTCTTCGATATTGTTATGCCACTATTGTACTAGGAGACAATGGCAACTATAAAAAGTAAGCTTAAGAATGGCAAAGGACTTGCACTAATTTAAATTTGGTCAGTTTGATTACAAATGACATATGTAGAATAAAGGCACACAGTATGAGGCCAAAAGGGTGCTTCTTCCATAAGTTTTATTTCAGCAAGGGGATGGTTAGTCCCTAACAAAACTTATTACAAATTTTGGACTTCTTCCTTCAAAAAAGTACACACAATGTGGTGAGGAGTAGCAAAATCACATAGAAGCAATATAATAGCCATATATGCTACAAGCATATCTTTCAATGTTCGCTTGAAATTCTTGCAAAAAAGGTCTCCTAAGCAGACCTAGTAACATCATTGATCATTTTTTTGGTAGTGTCAATCATCTAATTAGGTTCCTAGACCTGAATGCAATCTTATGTTGCAAAAAATGAGAAGTAATGTCACATAGGCCATATCGTTTAGTGTTCAACATTTTTAAAAGTTGGCATTGGGGCTAAGTATATTTCTCTCCACATCCTTGATGTTACACAAAAGTGCTCACTTGCATGAGCTTCCTCTTTCTTTTCTTTTTCCCTTGCTTCCCCTGTTTTATCGTTGTTCATTTTTTATGACTTCAATGCCTCTCTTAGTATGAAAGCTTATAGGTTCCCATGAATCTTGTGATTTTTGGCCTTGGATTTCTTTGACTTCGAAAGTAAATAATTTCTTTGACAAAGATGATGATCCTTTCTTAGAACACAAAATACTCTTTGAATGTGTACAGAATAAGTACGAACCTTTTCATAAAATCCTACCATTCTTCTCACAAGATTAAACATGATAAGCATAAGAATGGATTCACTCAGCTATCACACATATCATTGCATGAAAAACACAAAAGTATAATCAATATCAATGACTAACTAAAGAAAAATAAACAGAGGATGCTCAACGGCTTTCTTCATTGACTGTTTATGTGTTGTCCATGTTGCCATTCTCTGCTAATTTACTAAAGAAAGTTGATAAAAAAAATAAGAAACTTTATTTGGAAGTCTCAATGGCGTGCATTGACTGGAAATTTGACAGTTTATGTGTAGTCCACATTGCCATTCTCTACTAATTTACTGAAGAAGGTTGTGAGGAAAAGTTCTAATTAAACCTCAAAGTGAAGTTGACCAACAATGAAGAAAAGGACGAATTGAAGCCCTAGGAAAAGGATGAAATAAAGCCCAAGCCAAAGGGTGAAATGAAGAACAAATAATGAGAAGTATGAGAAGACAGTGAGGTGTAGCAATAGCAATTATACGGGTTGTAGATGGATTAATGGGAGGAAGATGAAAGAATCTATGTGTTACATGCAGCATTGTTTCTTGTACAACATCTTGTAGAGGATGAAGCAATAAGAGAAATGATTTTACTCTTGAATTTAGTTTAAGATTACTAGCAATATATGCGTTGTACACCCATGAATGAAATTCCATTCACTATTCTTCTATATTATGTGCGAATGTGGAAACTTTAGGGTCTATGGGCAACATTAATCAACATATGACAAGCAATCCCTTCTTTTGTAATAGCTATATTTCCTTCACAAAGCCCTAAATGTGGGCAGCCTAAATGCATGCCTAAGAATAAGGAACCATAGGGTTGTGCACAATTCATAGTCAATATTTTTGGAAATCCTACTAGGGAGTATCTTAGAAAACCAACCAAGTCTGAGATGTCTGGCTTCGATAAGGGTCAAATATATAAATCTTCCAATAAGTTGAATGTACCACTAAGGATCTATACTTGATATTGCATAATCTAAAAGCTTGATGTTAAAGTCGATGGGAGTAGGCAAGGATTTGCCATCATTCATGTAGAGCTTCTTCAATATCTTTTGAGTATACTTGCCTTGTGATATCATTGTACCATCTACACCTCTCCAAATTTCTCTGCCTTGAAAATAGTGGCAGTTTCCCAAGTCCAAATGTGAGCTATATCTTGCCTTCTAAAATAACGCCGCCATTGTTGGATCCTATAATGATCATATCATCCACATACACCATCTCTCTCTCTCTCTCTCTCTCTCTCTCTCTCTTCCCTCCCTCTCCCTCTCCTTCCTTTCTTGAGAGCTACCCTACCCTCCCTTTCCCAACAAGCACAATTCTTGTGAGGCCTTCTTGATATACAAGCAAGAATCTAAGTCGGATGGCTGAAAACCCATACTTAAAAAATGATTGTGGGTGGTGGCATTTCATGCTCTAAGTGCTTCCTTCAATCCATACAAGGATTTGAGCAATTTGCATACTTTCTGTACTTCAGCTTTGACTACATATCCTTTTGGCTATTTCATGCAGACCTCTACATCTAAAAAACCATTTAAGAAGACAAATTTGTCATCCACCTAATGTATTGGCTAAGCAAAGTGTGTTGCTTGAGCAATGACTATCCTAATAGTCATCATCTTTGCAATTGTTGTAAAGGTTTACTAATAGTTTGTGTCATATTCTTGTGCATATCCTTTTGCAACAAGTCTACTTTGTATCTCTCCATTATACTATCTAGTTAGAGCTCAACTCTATAAATCCACTTGCATCTAATGGGTCTCTTCTCTACTAGAAGATCAAATAAAGTCCAAGTCTAATTCTGATGCGAGTAATATACTATTCATTCTTGGCATGTTGCCTTGCAGGTATATGTATTGCTTCTTTGAAAGTGGTAGGCTCATAATTTCCACGAGCTTTACCATGGATGAATGAAAAGATTGGTCCTATAAGTCCACCTATCTGGCTCTTTTCTCTCATAATAAGACCTTACATTTTAGTGGAACTTTTTGGTCTATCAATGATAATTGAAATAGTTGCTATATCAACAACATCTTGTGCTTTTTGCTTACCTTTGCTTTGAATTGTCATTGTAGACTATGCACTATCTGATGGTGCAGGCAAGGAAATCCTTAGAAAAACTAGAATTGATGACTAAATAGGTACAAAGACGATAGCATGTTCATCAAAATATGATGAAGTCTATTGAATGTTACATCTCTAGAAAGGATCAACCTTTGTTTTATTGGATCATCATACTTGTATGCCTTGGATTCTTTTGCATATCCTATGAAGATGAGAGTGCTCTCAACGGAAGCAAGAAGGGAAGAAGGAGAGAGAGAAACAGAGAGCCACACAAGTTTGGTGGGTGCAAAACCACCCTAATCTTCTTTTTCATTCATTTATATATGTGTTTGAGTATTGTACATAACTGGGGTAAAGGCACAGTGACCTTTAACCCCCACAACCTCCCACTTAAAGGACAATGTGCCTTTAAGGGAGAACAACTAGTGAGCATACTATCCAATGCCCATCAATACATGACAATACTCAAACCGCTGACTAGGTAGACTCTTCGTCAGCATATCTGCAACCAAACGGGCCTTGTACCTAGGCACATCATCACCTGTGACCTTCATTTTGTAGACCCATTTACATGGCAATGCTTTCTTTCCATGTGGCAAAGAAACCAAGTCCCAAGTCTTATTCTTCATAAGTGAACTCATCTCTGATTGCATAGCATACTCCCACTTGCGTTGATCCTCACGCATCATAGCCTCTTTATAGCAAGAAGGCTCCCCGCAATCAGTAAGCATCACATAGTCTACCCCTGGAACAAATCTATCAGGCGGTCTAGACACTCTAGATGATCTTCTCAAGGGCATTTCAGCTTGCTGTCCCACTTGCATATCAGCCACATTTGGCTCATCATTTCCACCAATAGATGATCCATCATCTACCCTTGATTGTATACCTATGGGAGTACTTGGTTGTACCATTTCTTGCACATTTGGTGCATGGACAGCTTGCTGTCTATCAACATATGCAGGTGGATTCACATCCTGGAAAGTGATTCTCCTCATTTCCACATCCCTCATGGGTGCCTTATGCATCTTCTTCTCATTGAAGCCCACCTCATGGCTGCGTATGATCTTCTTTTTGCTTCTGGATCCCAGAGACGATAGCCCATCTCTCCACTTTCACTGTAACCCAGAAAGATGCATTTCCTAGACTTAGGATCTAGCTTCTTTCGAAGCTCTTTTGGCACATGTGCATATGCCTCACACCCAAATATACCCACATGCACTGCAGTCTTCATTGCCTCAGCCCAAAAACCACCAGAAAGACTTGCATTGGAAAGCATGCATTGCAACCTTTCTTGAATGGTACGGTTCATCTTTTCTGCAACTGGATTTTGCTCTGGACTACGAGGGGATGTAAGCTCCCTCTTAATCCCACGAGTATCACAGAAATGCTGAAAGTCATGAGAGAGATACTCTCCACCATTGTCAGTCCGTAGGCATTTAAGCGTTCTACCTGACTGATTCTCAACCAAGGCCAGCCATTTCTGAAATACCTAGAACACATCACTCTTCCGAGCTATAGCATAAGCCCACACTTTCCTAGTTGCATCATCAATGAATGTCACATAGTATTCAGCCCCGCCTAATGACCGTGTAGGCATGGGACCACATAAGTCTGAATGCACCAAATCAAGCATTTCAAACTCTTTCTTTCCCCTTCTTTTATGGGCTGATTTAGTCTGCTTCCCATAGAGACAATGCTCACAAAATTCAAAATCAGAGAAACTCAAATGCGGTACATAACCCAAACGGCATAAGAGTTTCATTCCATTCTGGCTCATGTGCGCCAACCTGCAATGCCACAAAGAAGTGCTTGGCTGCTCGGTTATTGCAACAACATGATCAAATACCCCTGATACATGTAAGGGATACAAAGTCCCACACTTGGCACCCCTGGCCAAAAGCATAGAGCCCTTTTGAATTTTCCAACTCTGAAAGCCAAAAGTGGTGTGAAAACCAGCATCATCTAGTTGACCCACTGAAATAAGACTCTTGGTCAACTTAGGCACATGTCTCACATGTTTCAAAACAAATGCAGAGCAACTCTGCAGATAAACTAGACATGAAGAGAACGTCATTATCACTATCATGTGTGACTGCATTGATCTCCTCGATCTTCACTTTTCCTTTGTCCTCCCTTGGACTCTCTTCCTTTTGATTTGCACCCCAATTTGCATTCTTTTTCTTATCCTTTTGATGTGTTTTCAGCTTGTAGCAATACTTTTTCATATGGCCCTTCTTGCCACAATGGTAACACTCAATGTTCCATGCCCTAGTTGCTACGAGACTTTCCTCTTTCTTGGGACTTCCCCCTGAACTGTGATCTACCCCTTTGCATATTTAAGGCTGCATCCTGCTAGTTGCCATCCATAGACTTTCGTCTAATCTCCTCGGCCAACAAGCTACCCACAACATCATCAAATTTCAGTACTCCACCAGGTGCAGAGTTACTGACAGCTGTACGGAAGGTATCCCATGAGGATGGCAATGAACATAAGAGAAATATTGCCTTAGTCTCCGCATCAAAATTCATTTTCTGAGCCTGAAGCTGGCTGAAAATAATATTGAATTCATTCAAGTGAGAAGCAATGGAGACCCCTTCCTTCATCTGCAGCTCAAACAACCTCTTCATGAGGTAAACTTTATTAGAGGCAGTTTCCTTCTCATAAGTGGCACACAGTTTCTTCCACGAATCTTCCGTAGTCTGCTCATTTTACTACTGTGAAATAAACTGACTCTGCAAGATGAAGTCTAATAGTAGACTTTGCTAATGCATCAAACTCATTCCAATCATCCTCAGACATATCTGCAGGCTTAGCTTCAATACCTGCCAAGGGTTTAATCTGCTTCTTTTGAATAAGCACATCCCTTATTTGTTCTTTCCACAAAGAAAAGTTTGTCCCATCAAACTTTTTAATGCTGAAAAACTCCTTTTCAGACATGGAAGAGGATGCCATGATGCAAATGAAACAAAATCCCAAATGCTAGTACCTGCAAGAGAGAATCACACCAAATACCAAGTGCACCCAAATGTGTATGACACAATAGAGTGAAATATCACCAAAGCTCAAAGCATCAAAAGATGCATCTGACTCATGTGCATATACTATGCATCCATATGAGCAAATCTGGCCCAAAAGAAAATGCCAATAAGTGCCAAATGACTCAAGCATAAACACTATCCACTGGCATATGCATCAATAATATCTCATCCAAGAGAGCATAGCACTATTAGTGCATCACCAGCAATGTGTCAAAGCTGTCCCTCAGCATAAAATAGCATCCATGTGCAAAGCGTCCATAAAAAATAGCATCCCACAAGGCAATTTAGGCCTATCAGCGCATCCAACAAGGACCGCAATGCATCCAAATGGCCTATAAATCATCCATTGCAACCCAATGCATACCACGAATGAGCGCACACTACTCAAACTGCAACCAGAGTGATCTGCATAAGGTATGCTCAAGAAATCATAGTCCCACGATAATGAGCGCTCCTGAAAATAGAACCTGAGATGCTTCAAAACATGGGCACCATTGCATAATCGGACTCAGCAAGAAAATCTGCAAATATCTCTCTTCTGCCAGAACTCCAAAATCCCAACCGATGAGTGAGAAATGGGAGTCAACACTTATCGACTGCCATGTGGCATAAATCTAAGGTTTCAAAACCTTAGTATGAAAAATGCATAACAGAGAGACGAAATCGAATACACAGAGATTTATAACTCTGAAAATCCTTCACCGAATCACGCAAGAACTGATAGATAGGGGTTTTTGGGCGTCCGAAACACAATGGGACAGACGGTTTTGGAAACCGTGGTCTCAATCACTGGGTCCAACACACAGACTGAAAAACGTTTTTGGAAACAGAGCTGTTTGTAAACTCCACCGGAGTGCGAATGATGAGCAACATAGAAGTTTTAGGACCTCCTGAGTCCACTGGAACTGATAGATCTGCAAATGGTTGCTCCAAACTTGAGTTCCAACACCCGGGCAAAAAACGCAGAAACTGACACAGTGAGTCAGAAATCCAATGAAATGATCCCAGATTCAAGAATAAAGGTGTTTCCAAGCTCCTGAAGTGAAGTGGATACCAAAAGCAAGCAATAGTTGCCTCTACAAGTCAATACGGAGTCTCTGTCATCGAACGGAACAGGGAAAAGCTCAAAAAACGACTTTTTCTTTCAAACCACTTAACAGGCTCTCAAAACCACTTCGTAAAGCCAAAGTGACTTTTCCAAAGGTTTCTCCAAGGTCTCTGCACACTCCGATGTAAGTAAAGTCACCCACAAATCTTCCCACAAAGCTTTTCCTTCCTCCCACAACATTCACGCACGCTCAGCTAGATCACTCGGGCTCTGATACCAGTTGAGAGTGCTCTCAACGGAAGCAAGAAGGGAAGAAGGAGAGAGAGAAACAGAGAGCCACACAAGTTTGGTGGGTGCAAAACCACCCTAATCTTCTTTTTCATTCATTTATATATGTGTTTGAGTATTGTACATAACTGGGGTAAAGGCACAGTGACCTTTAACCCCCATAGAAGATACATTTATTGATTGCACATCAAGTTTGTTATTGAGTTCATCTAGAGCATGTGCATATGCAAGAGAGAGAATTAATCTAAAGGGATTGATTGAAGGCTTAATTTTAGCAAATGCCTCTTTTGGTGTCATGTTCTACAAGCTAATGTTGTCTTGGAATTGCTTAATATTGCCTTGGAATCCACTTTCACCAAGCATACACCATGTTGATTCTACATCGACTTTGTTTTTCCTCTCTAATACTCCATTCTATTCTAGAGTGTACCTACATGAATTATTATTTATCCCATAGTGCCTACAAAAAGCATTGAACTCATGATTTATACTCACCTCCATTATCACCTTGATCTATTTAATAGCTTTCTTTTAACCATAGCTTTGAAGTCCTTGAAAACATTGACTAGCTATTTTTTCTGAGAAGTATATCTAGGTCTTCCTTGAATATTCATCAATGAATATTATGAAGTATAATGCTCTTCCAATTGATTCTATCACTATGGAAGCATAACCCCACATATGAACTAAAGAACATTTATTCTTTTAGACCATGATGTCAAGATGGCTATCTATGTTGCTTTCTCATGCAACATGACTCACAAACATATCTCTGAAGGTAAATCTCTGGAAGTCCTTGTACCATGTTTCATCTTTCAAGGATACTAGACTTTTAAAGTTGATGTATCTAGACCTCTTATGCCATAGTGTACTTACTACTGAGGTATGCAACCAGATGCACACATCTGGGCTGCACGACACTTAAAGGCGTTCACCCTCTAGATGTGCCTGCCTTCGCTTTTTGTAAAGAATTATTGTTTAAATAGTTTACCTCACTTCACTCAACACTCACCCGGTCCCTATCGAGGCTGGAAGCCCTTGGCTTGTGATCAAACACACACACACACACGCACAACTGAAATTCAAACACGCACTCACTCCTCTCCTAATATTAAGGGTGGGGTGACCGAGTTTAGGCTAATTTCAGCATAGGGCTAAGAAATTAGGGTTTTCTCAAACTAAATAGTAAATGCTAGACAATTCATAAACTCTTGAGGCCAACTTTTGGATGTGCTCGCTCAAAGCTTCATGGCAGTATCACTTGCTTTGGAAGGTAGAGAAATGCACCTATGTTCGAACTGGAAGCTTGCTCCACTTGTTGTAACGCGTAACGGATCTTTGGTTTACTTCAGTTGGAGCAAGTGCACCCTTTCGAACTTTGGTGAATTTTCTCAATTCTGCAAATGCAGACGCACGAACGCGCATTCTCAAGAATTCGATCCCTCCAGGTGATCTTGCTGGTAGCTACGGGATTTGGGGCATTGGAACGCCCTGTAGCGGAGAAAGGTCGTGTCATTCGCATAGTATGTTCCTGCACGACAAACTGCGATTTATTTCGGCTGGGTCCGTCAAATATCAAAATTGAGTTTTAAGTTCGTACACGATTTAACTACTTCGAGATGTTGACTTTTTGCACGCTACAAAGTTAGATCCTTTGCAAAGATACATTGAGAGGAGAGGAGATTGGTATAAATATTTGATGCTTATTTAGTGAAAGGCCTTCTAAGGGATTTACCCTTTTTTGTGCGTTAGCTTAACGAATGCAAACAAGTACTCTTCCTCATTTGGTCTCTTAGGCTGATTACTCAATTTTTTGACATTAAAGACCTACTTCGATAAGTCATCCCATTCAACTCCACCACCTATTGAAAAACAGCTCCAGCATGCTCATAAACAAGTCCAGCATGGTTATGAACAAGTTGCAAAATCGCAGAACATTTTCCGCTTATTGACCTTTTTTTAAAACCTTGTCATCACCTATTCTCTCTCTCTCTCTCTCTCTCTCTCTCTCTCTCTGTGAAGCACCCCAACAGGCTGTAACAAAGGAGAAGACATGGGATTCATCCTCTGCAGTCTGCACCTACAAGTAGTTTGCATTTTGACGTACTAAAGTGCTATGTCAGTCAAGGGGTGATTGGTGCATGGGATATGAACTACACTTTTGTCGTATAAGGCAACATTTGTAAGTCACTCGCTCAAAGGTGGACAAAAGCATGTTGGATAGTCAGAGACTTGCAAGAAAGTGAGGGGGACCAATGAAGGACAGCTCAAAGGAGCAGCATTTCCACCAGATCTGCATGTTAGAAATCGACCAACAGAGGGTATGCATAGCGGAATGCTGATAGAATAGCCCCGGATCTCACACAGTGTGTTCTTTACTTAATGTGCATCACATAGATGTGCAAACTCATCAATAGACAATGATCCAGCCAGATTTAGAAGCCACCTAAAACAATATATTTTCGTCCAAAGCTATGGACACAATACAAAAGAGAGAGATCCAAAGTCCCACCAGAGTGTGGTCCTTCTTGGATGTAGGCATGAGGGTGTGAGTACAGCTGCTCCTGCTGCTCCTATGGATCAGCTCCTATGTTTGCTGAACTGTTGGATACATTGTGAGGGCTGAATGGCCCCCTTACATAGGCCCAAGGGCTCCTTGTCATAGCCGACTGCACCAAAAACCGACCCCACAAGCCCATTTATAGGGCTGTGGGCATTTCTTTAGGGCTGTGTTCTGGCCGACCTGATTGGCCAGCCGACCAGCCAGCCCAAGGGCAAGGCCATGCTCATTTGCTTATGCAGTGGCCAGTCCTTTGGCTAGCCCATAACCAAGCCTGGTTGGCTGGCTATATCCCATAGTTACCAGGGAACGCCGTTCCCACATCCGGAATGTGTGGAACACCGTTCCAAAGAAGTGGGAAGCCTGGAACCCCCCAAAACCTGTCTGGAACGTTCCAGACTGGGTGTTACCAGGGGACTCCATTCCGGGGTACCGGGAACCCGTTGTAGAACCCGTTCCAGACCTAAGCCCGGCGGTCCGGGTTTAGGGTTTCTGCCTGTAGCCGTTTCGCGACTTGCAGCCCTGTTGTCCGTGCCATTTCTACGCCATTTCGACCTCCACCTGCTCCCTCTTGCCTACTCCCAGCAGCTCTCCTACTACTCCCTCCCTCCCTCCCTCCTTCCATCCAACTTCTCCCTCCCTCACTCCATCCTTCCATCTACTCCCTCTCTCCATCCAACTGCTCCCTCCCTCCGGGCCTCCATCCATCTACTCCTTCCATCTACTCTCTCCCTTCCTCCCTCCCTCCCTCCATCTACTCCTTCCATCTACTCCCTTCCTCCATCCATCTACTCTTGCTTCAGCCCCCTCCTTTCCCTCAAGCTTCAAGGCTCAAGCCCTCCCTCTCCCGAGTCCCGTCACTCGGGCCTCAAGGCTCAGCCCCCTTTTCTCCGCTTCAGCCTACTCTTTCAGCCCCCTTCTCTAAATGGCTCCTCCCCAGGGCATCGACCAAGACCACAAATCTCCGTGGTGGGTGGAAGTGGTGCTTGGAAGCTTCTACTACAAGTCAAAAGGAGGCCACGCAAGTGGACATGCAAATTTTGTGGCGTAGAAAAATCTAGAGGCTCAGACCGAGTTCGAGCTCACTTATTGCAAGTAAAGAAACATTAACTCTTGCCTTGGGACTATTTCAGATTTAGAGATGGCACGTTTTTAGGCACTTGCAGATAGATTGGATGCTAAGGAAGCACGGCAGAGGTTTCTTGATCCTCGAGGTCGAGCAAGGGCATGCTCACATGCAGCACCTTCTCCTACTGCTTCCATTTCTAGCTCCTTCTTTGGGGGTATAGCTTCACAGGCACATGCTCCCACTTCATCAGCTCCCATCGCGAGAGTCGTGCAAGCTAGCCTTGTGGCATCATGGCATCCTGGGAGGAGGGCACATGTAGATGCTACAGTGGGCCGATTCTTTTATGGAGCAGATGCACCCATAGCAAAGGCCCACAATCCTTACTTCATTCATATGGTAAAAGAGATTGCAACCTTTGGACCATCTTACACTCCTCCTTCATGTGAGGCCCTGCACACCACAATTTCGGCAACAGAGAAGACTGCCATAGAGGAAGCTTTGACTCCCATCAAAGACATATGGGTGAGATGGTGTGTCACATTAATGGGAGATGGATGGAGTGATACTATGAGCCGCTCTATTTAGGGTATCATTGCATACCCCAGGGGGGCCAGCTTTTTCATTAAAGCTATTGATAATTTAGAGGGAAAGTCAGCCGAGAGGTTGGCTAGCATTTGGATGGAGTCCATTGAGTATGTGGGGGCAGATAAGGTTATTCAGTTTGTTTCTGATGGCGAGAACTCCAACAGGGCAGCAGGGAGGATTCTTGAAGAGAAGTAACCTCACCTTACCTTCATTCCTTGCATGGCACATGGGCTGAATAATCTCTTGAAGGATATTGGTAAGTTGGATTGGGTGGATCCCACCATTGATATGGGGAATCATGTTGTCTCTTTCATCACTTGCCACCACTACATTTTGGCTGTTTTTCGCAAGACGTCCCCCAAAAAAGAATCTCTTGAAGTATTCTGACACTCAGCCTATAATTTCATCATGTTGAAGCGCCTTTACAAGCTGAAATCTCAATTGAGGCAGCTTGTTGTTTCTGCTGAGCGGGATGCACGGCGTGAACGAAACTCTGCAGGGGCTCAAAGAGTTAAGTCCATTGTCTTGGATGACATCTTTTGGGATGATGTTTGCCTCTTGCGTCAGGTTACTAAGCCCATTCTTTTAATGTTGAGGCTTGTTGATGGGGATGCTCCTTGTATTGGGAAGGTGTATGAAGGGATGGATAGGATGATTGAGAACATTCAAAGTATAGATGTTTTGTAAGCGTGGAGGAAGGAGGAGTTGAGAGTACTTGCAACCTCTCGGTGGACAGAATATCAGGCTGAGCCTTTGTTTTGGATCCATAATTTCAGGGGAAGGGGCAAGAGACTGACAAAGAGGTGGTGCAAGGATGGGAGAAGGTATTGAAACGACTTGTCTTAAGTGGAGATGATAGGAGAAAAGTGCGGGAGGATCTGTCATATTATAGGCAAGGCACAGGGTTGTTTGGTTTGGAGGATGCACAGACTGATAGGTTCAAGATTTCTATACCAGGATCAGGATAATGAGGCTCAGCAAGCTGAAATGTGTACATTTCAGTTTTGAGTGTTCTAACTTCTTAGAGTGTCTTTAAAATTTAGAAGTCTAAAGTTGAAATGGAAAGTGTAGAGTTGCTATTAGCTAAAAGTGATTTCCTTTTCATAATTTTGTATATTCTCATATGAATTAATGCTAGGGCATGGGCATCTCTAGCTTCCCAAGCTTCGAGCTCCTCTCCATCTAGTGGCATGAGTATCTCCCCCTTGTTGTCCACTATTTGATACCATATTAGAAATCGATCAACAGAGGGTACGCACAGCGGATGACTGATAGAATAGCCCAGGAGCTCACACAATTTTGGTGGGGTGTGGAATCACAAACTTCTTTACTTAATGTGCATCACATAGATGTGCAAACTCATCAATTGACAATGATCCAGCCAGATATAGAAACCACCAAAACAATATATTTTTGTCCAAAGCGACCTTTTGAACACTTCACCAATCTTCACACGCAAGAGAGGAGTCCCTCATGTAGCTTGAGCTTGGATGCTAACAAGTAGCATATTCTCTATTTAAGGCCTGCTTGGGCTGATTCCCAAATGTGTAGCCGGCATGAAGCAGCAATGTTAGGCACCATATAGCCACAGGGACTTTGAGGACTTGGGTCAAGGCATCGTGTTGTGTAGTCCTGGTGGAACAGCATAGCAGGAAAGTATTCTGCTGCCAAGAGAAGTAGCATGGCATGTGCATGGGTAGAGCAAGCCACAATCAAGGTCATGCAGATGGGCAGCGAAGGCCCACCTTTTGGCAACATGCATGAGAGAGTTGTTTTAAGCCACCTATCAAGGTCATTCAGATGGGCAGCGGAGGCCCACCCTTTGGCAACCACTTGGAGTACCCAGCTAGTAGTTTGAACGATAATCACTGAGGAACTGAGCCCAGTATAGGCCTTACAATATTGGCCAAGAGGTCCCAATTGTGTTCTGCTTGGTGACTGAATAGATGTGTTTAGTGGGAGCACTAAGCAGGTGAAGTTGTAAGGTGAAGTGTAGAGCAGAGGGCCATATCCACGTTGAAGAGGTTTTGGAATTAAAAGGCTCCATAGACTCCAGATGGGCTGCCCTCTTCTATACTAAATGGAGCGCATTAAGGACCTAGTCTATGCCTTTGAGAGTGCTATCCATAAATCTTAGAAACTGCTGCCAAGCAGCATTGCATCCCTTGTAAATGCAAGGCTAATAGACTGGTATTAGAGCCATAGTTTCAACCAGTCAGCCAGCCTAGACAAGCAGATCTACTCTAAGGAATAACTTTTGTTTTTTGAGCTACAACTGGTTGCAGCAGGGCAGCATTTGTTCTAAATTATGGTGGACTTTTTCCCCAGATTCAGGCAGCAGTCTAGTTTCTGCTAGATTCTCATTGATGTGCTGCTCATCCAGCAGTAGACATCAGTTTAACAGTGATTCAGTTGTTTTCATCAAGTTTGACAATCTTAGAAGCAGAGGAGCAGCCCACTCTTGGATGAATTTCTGTTTTTCAAGTAGTAGGCAACTGTTAGTTGTCAAAAACTGGAGCAGCAGTTTGGATCCAGCCAGTCCGGAGTTGTGTGATTTTCATGATTCTTGTAAGCTGGGTGGTTAGGCCTTCAATTTTTTGGGCGAGTGTCAAAAGGTTGGAACTGCATTATTTTTAAGTTTTTACGTATGTATGTATATGTAAGGTACACACATACCATACATAAATACAAATATAGATTATAGCTATTTAATTGGGTATTAATGTTCATGATCCACTTAGTACATGTGATTAGGAATTGGCTTTCTTCAATCGAGATTAACAGAAAGACTAGTACATGGACTTGTGGTGGTTTTGAGGAGCAAGGAAATGAAATTTGGATGCATGGTCATGCCGATTTTTGTTAAATCAAATTTAAGGTGACCATGAGTCGTATGCCTGGAGATCTTTATATTCATTATAGTTTTTGTGGATGATCTTTAGCGTCATAAAATTATACCTAAGTGGGTTATGGTAAGTTACATTTTTGGCCTTCCCCAATGACGTAGGGCTTAGTAATCGTTTGGGCTTGAAAGAGAGAATCACATATTTTGGTTGTTTTTAATGTTCTCTCTTTTTTGTCACCTATTTGTTGGTCCTCTTGTTGATGGTGCCAACGATTTTTCGGAGCACCACCCGATTTTTTGGGAATAACTTGAGTTTCGTAGTGGTTCTCTTCTTTGGCACACCAACTTCGTCTCCTCCACCCCTCCTTCTCCAAGGTCGACTTCCATTTCGCTCCTCCCTGTCCTTCGGCTCCTAGAGGCATTTATCCTACTTGCTTGCGATACAAGTCCCTCTTCGAGAGTCCTGTCAACTCTAATTCTGAGCTCGAAGACGACAATCCTTCTTCCTGCCGCAAACACAGCTTCTGATCCTCACAAACCAGTCGTCAGTAGCAATTGGGAGGATCAACACTCTATCCAAAGAGTGCTTTCATTGCCTTGCAAATCTTCAATGAGAGACTCATCAAATTTGCTCCACAATTCCCCCACAGGTCCATTGCCAGGATCAGGCGATTTCTTAGCAGTCTTCGCCACCCGTAAAGCCCATAATCAGCTATGTGGAATACTTGGGATCTCTCACCGCTCTACCTAGTTTCCGTCGCTTCCCTTCATGAGAGCGTTTTCAATTCTTGAGTTCCATTTTTCACTTCAGACTTTATTATTTTCTACTTTTCTTTGAATTCTTCTTTGGATTTGTGTCTGCAACACAGATGGAAATACGAATACATAGCTTTTCAACCGGGCAGGCCCATTGAATGTAATTCATTTTGTTGCAACAGAGAAGTGTGCATATTGTATTGTATCTTGGACTTTGGTGGCTGCTCCTCCCCTCCCCCACTTCTCTTAGCATGGGATCAGAGCTCAAGGTCTAGCTTGTCTACTCTGCCCCTCCATACCATAGTTGCTTGCTATTATTGTCTAGCTATAGGTGTTGTACTAGATATCATGATTAATAAGATTTTGGTGTTTGTATTCTTTTGGATGTCAAGTTATGGCAGTTTGAATGTTTTGATTCCTAGAAGTCTTGGAGAGTAGATTTCCATCTGTATTTTGTTAGTTTCCGTGTTAGTCGGTTTAAAACTCTCTTTTTTCCCTACCCTAATCTTGCTTTGTCGCTTCGCCCCTAGCTTTGCCATTCGAGTTGAGGCGTCCTGCTTAGAATGCCCCACCTGGCCCCCCTCCCCCTCACCTCTTTTTTCCTTTTTCTCTTCTGCTTGGCCCTGGCTTGTCGGGTGGGTTTGAAGTTTTTTTAAGTCTAGCCAATCATCCCCTTGGGCTGTTGACAATGGAAGGCATGCCACTCCCGTCAAAGCATTGGATAGCTTTGGGAGCGTTTCATCTGCTCCTACCATGCTCTATTGATGATGCTCCTATTTCTACGCGTCCGATGCTCTTCATCGCCCTTCCATTTTCTCCCTGCTAACGGTTCGATTGTTCGAGTATTAGTTTGCTCCCTCAACTCAAGCTTGGGTTTTCTCCTTGGAGGGAAGTCTGCACGTCTTGCGAAAAAAACGGGTTTCCCCTTCGTAGGCCTGAATAGGTTGTTTTTTTGAGGGCTTTTTCTCAATGAGGACTTGGGATCGACTTTTGTCTCCCACATTAATTAGGTTTGGTGGATTGAGTTCTCTCTCCGCCTTTGTGTTTTTTTTGTGTGCAGAGGCTTACTTCTCCTGTAACGGTCTTGTTTTAAAAGGAATGTGCTACTTACTACTGTAAACCTATCACTTCTTTTGTCAGTCCTCTGGTTTGTCAGTTTCCTTTGTCTGAGAGGACATTCCCCTTGTGTGACTTTGTGAAGGTTTGAGAGGGGGTGAAGATCCTTTGCTATTTTTACAGGTTCGAGGTGGCTTTTCTTCTCTAACGTTCCCAACCTTCATAAAACCACATTAGAAGACGATGTCTCCATGGCAGCAAAGGCTTTTGAAAAGCATTTTGGCTTTTCAAGTAACTTCGAGTTCCCTCAAGAGGAAGAAGACTCACGTGTATTCTGCCTTATGAAAGCTTGCATTTGAGCTACAAGCCACTGTATTGCAAGCTCATTTCTAAGAGCACTTCTAGCCTACTAGAGGCTTCTTTGTGGGGATTTATAGGTTGAACATGCTCATACAAGCCTGTGATAATTTCTTCTCAAACGATTTCTCTTCAAGCATAATACACCATTGTTTCATTTTTCCTTACACCAAGAGCCAGAGCCTTGGCGTTCAAAGGTTCTCTAAGCTTGCATAAAGCCTTCAAAAGGCTTGTAAAATCCAGAGGCATGGAAGCCCCCTCAAGAACAAGGTGATTGTTGGAGAGGAGGTCAAAAGAGTCCAAAACATATGCAAGAGGGGGAGTCGAGCTTGTGACAACGAAGAACCCCACAACTTGACACGTGTTATTGTATCAGCATACGGCTATATTATTTTTCTTTCTAACCATATGTATGAATGGTCTCAGACTATTGACATTGAAAGGTTAATTGAAACAAATTTTTTTTGTAAAGACCTCGCCATGATACACATAACTAATTTGAAAGGTTAATCAAAGGCCTTGCCATTATCAACGCATAACTGCATGTCATGTTATTTTCCATGTCTAGAAGGGACAACTAGTTCAACAATGATTTCAACAATATGAATTTCAATGAAGAAGACAAGGATTTGTAGCTATTGCGGAGTACTCTGACATTGGGAGTCTAAATGCCATAAGAAGCAAAGAGATGAATCACATTGACAAAGATCCAGATTGAGTGGAAGTTATGCCAATGTAGGTGACCAAAATGAGAACTCTTGTCCACATCACACAGATGATCTTGAATGACAAGGTCACTCAGGTGCAACAACTCATGACTAGCTATGATGTATTGCATATACTCAAAGTTTGCTATCAGTTGGATAAATGTTCATGACGATGATGTCTTGGCCAACAAAACATAGAGAAGTTAATTGAGCGCGTAAGCTTGATGCTTGGATGAAGCATTTTTAGTTAGTATACTTTGGCACAAGAGGCTATCATTCAATCCTCATCATCGAAATCACCTCTTGATCCATTGTTGCAGCCATCCAACACATAAAATGAACAAACTAAAATTCATTTTGCTGCATTTGACGCTTCGACGTGTAGTCTAGTTGTAGACTAGCACAACCTTAGAGGAGATTTAACTCAACTAAACCAAGTAAGCCATTGCCATATCACCCGATTAGTAAGCCCTTTTGATCTATCATCAGTATACACATTCACACATTTGATACTAGTTCAGTACACTTGGCATTTGGCAGCTCAACATTACAGTTTGACACTTGGTAGTGATCTTCCTTGGATTCAAGTTTGTTGTATTCTTCTTGCACATACACATGCCATCCATATACAATCATATTTATTGACTATGCTTGGCATTTATTCTTGCACACATATCCATCAAATGTGTACAGCCTCTTTGGCTACTCTCGACACACAGTTGTCACCATTATGTTATAGGCTTGATCTTTGGCATATACATGTTCTCACATGACTGGGTTTTGACCGTTTAGCATAAGCCCCCAGTGGTAGGTTGAGCATAAGCCCCCAATGGCAGCTCTTTTACAATGTTCTCATGGGGGTAGACACTCTCATTGGTACACGGGTAATCCTGTAGCACAAAGCACTAGACCTCCTCCAGCATGGAGCTCTTCACATCACACAGTTGCTGATATACAAGTCATGACTCTGGATGAGGTCCGCGAGTGGAAAGAACACCTACCTCGACCATTCATTGCCACAGTGTATGTACCGGTTTATATGACACTGACTCGAGCCTCATTGGTCGTGAGAGATCAGATGCAGATGTACCACATGTTAGCATGGATCAACCCACACTTTCTGATCACCTATATTCGACAGTAAGCCCTCAGCATGAGGCATATTTGACGATAAGCCCTTAGCATGAGGCACTCCCATCTACATCAGTACAGACTGATTATTATGATGCACAACTATCATTTTCATGCATGGTTCCGACTTCATATACTATCACATTAGATGCAGATACACGACACGAGTTCAATTATGATCATGTAGTTTTTCGACAGATAAGTCTTGAGTATGAGGCACTCACATATCCGGCAGCATGTGGAGATCTATGCCCTAGCACATTCAGCTCCTTAGGTGATTCCATTCCAGCATCTATCACCGATGCTTTCACCTCTGACACGGAGCATACCTTGGACATTGAGGGCTTTGTCTAGAGGCAATCCGTTGGTCATGTAGTGGCCGATTTCGGTGGCCCACTCAGGGATTATGTCGATGAGGAATAGGGAAGCATCGGGAAGATCATGTTTGACCCCCGTTGGAGCTTTGCCATTTGGGATCCTCGAGAGGTGGTCGGCTAGGACATAGGTCTTCACTTTACACAATGCGACTGTGAAGTCAAACTCCAAGAGGATTAGCATCCACCTAGTGATGCATCCTGTCATGCATGGCTTGTTGACCAAATACAATAGTGATTGATGGTTTACAAAAAAGACGAAGTTGTTTTCTAACAAGTAATGCATGAAATCTTTGACTGCATAGACCATGGCCAGGCCCTGTCTCTCTGTTGTTGTATAATTGACCTTGGCATTGTTTAATTGCCGGTCCGCAAAGTATACAGGGTAGTCCATGTTATACTCCCCTGGTTGGGCTAACACACACCCAATAGCAAAATTGGAGGCACTATGTGAACTGGAATATAAGATTCCAGTTTGGGGCTTGTAATACCAGTGTAGTGGCCAGGGCTAGCTTGAGGGTTTTGAAAGATATCTGACATTCCTCGGTCCACTCAAAGACTACTAACAGCTTGTATAGTGGCCAGGCTATATCTATGTAGAATAGAATGAACCTTCGATAGTAGCCCATGTGGTCGGTAAATCGTTGCCCTCCCTTGGCATTTGTGGGGGGTGGTAATTCTAGAATGAGCTTGATCTTGTTGTAGTCCGTGGAGATACCATTCTGGGACACTATGTGACCAAGAATCACACCGTGTTTGACCCAAAATCGGCACTTGAGTGGATTCAAGGATATACGGTACAACCGACACCTTTCCAAGACCAGTCTCAGGTATCTTAGGTGATCATCCCATGTCGAGCTCACACATATGTCATCCAAGAAGACTTCCACGAAGTCCCTTAAATACTTCTTGAAGATGATGATCATCAACCATTGGAAGGTGGCGGGTGCATTGGTAAGCCCAAATATCATTACTCTAGCGGCATACATGCCCCACTCGGTTGTGAAGGCCATTTTATGTTGATCCTGCGGAGCGATGGACACTTGATTTACCTAGAGAATTCATCTAGGAAGCTATATGCTTCCTTTCCAGCTACCCTTTCCAAGACATGTTTGGTGAATGGCAAGGGGTAGTGGTCGCGCTTGGTGGCAGCATTGACTTTTTTCAAATCCACGCACATTCAAATCTTTCCATTCTTCTTCAAGACTATCACGATGGGTGTCACCTAGTTTGTATGCTCAATATCATAGCATTGACACATCGGCCTGGTGTCGTCAAGCATGAGTATCATGTGCTACACGACTTCAACAGGCACACCCTTCATCTCTGTGTATTTCCAGGCCATGCAGTCCTTGTACTCTCGAAGGAGGGCTATTAAAGAATTCTCCTCATTGGAGGTGAGAGCATGTTAAACATCCCGAGGGGAGCCACAGGGGTCAACCCATCGAGTTCAGGCATTGTCACTTGGAACCCTGTTCTCTGGGACATCAATGTTTTCTAGAATGTGCATCTAGTTCTGAGAGAACTTTGGCTTGGGAAGAGGGGCATACCAAAATTCATCTGCCTCCCTCTCATCTTCTTCTTTCCCACAGGGTTAAAATAGTTTTAGGAATGCTGTCCGGTTGGTTGTGTCAAATTCTACGGCAAATAGTTGTCCTGACAGTGGGTGGGTCTTGTAGGTGCACAAGACCACTTGCATGATTTGCTCCTCATGCCGCAAATAGATGTTGTCGGTGTGCCAATCGTGTACGAGTCTGGAAATTTGCAAGAAGGGCCTACCTAGGATGGCTTCATAACCTGGCTGCTGGATAAATTCCATGACTATGAACCTTATGGGGTACGTGAAGCCGAATATCTTAATGTTAATACTGGTGAGGACTCCCAAGGGTTCCATGATTCTGCCATCGGCAGACTTCACTACTAGGTGCGTTTGCTCGAGAGCAGGTTTTTCCCACTTCTCCCAGCATTCCTTGGTACAGACACTCACACCCGCTCCCCCATCTAGGATGGCATCCACCTTTTAGTTCTGGTAGGTTATGGGGATAGCCGCATTAGTATCATCACCTTCAAAGTATTGGCCCAACTTATTGATGGGGACTTTGGGTAAGTTCTGACCTTCTTCCTATAATTGATCGACCTCGGGGCTGGTAGGTCCTGGGGGTAGGATTCGTCCATTCATCCAGTTTGATAGGTCTTGCTAGAGGGTAGGATTTCCTCTTAACAAGCAGGCAATCAAAATCTTTTCCTCACTATAGAGGAAGGTCGCCAACCCGGCGCTATCGCATGGTT
Source organism: Dipteris shenzhenensis (assembly GCF_047967505.1). Classification (NCBI taxonomy): domain Eukaryota; kingdom Viridiplantae; phylum Streptophyta; class Polypodiopsida; order Gleicheniales; family Dipteridaceae; genus Dipteris; species Dipteris shenzhenensis. The sequence goes on from NC_141618.1 coordinate 48,270,357, forward strand.
TCTGAGATTTCTCTCTACCCTTTGATAGCAGATTCTCAAAACTGTAAATGTCTCCTTCTTCTTGTAGGTTATGCAATACTGGGTCCTCTTGGAACATCCGCTGCATCAACTTTGGAGCTTTTGATTTACTGGAGCTAGGACGTTCCTCTTCTTCAACCCTTTCTGGCACCCTAAATGCCTTTGCTCCTCTATGAGTGGTCAGTGGACTGGGTGGATGGTATTTGAACCTCTGCTAGCCTTGAGTCTATGCTCAAACTTCTCCTGCCATTCCTGTACCAAGTCCTGAGCCTCTATTACATACTGCTTTTCTAGGGCTAGGGCCAGATAGGCTCCCTTATACTGAGGTGGGGGTGCGAGGCCTTGGGCCTGGCACTGGCATGTTTACATTCGGGTATGGAGGTACACTCGGGTCACCCTGGGAGGGGGTCTGTCCAGAGGCAGAAGAGGTGGCGAGGGCCATCTTCTCATTCATCTTAGAGATCTTATACATGCACTTGAGATCTTGAAGAATTTTGTCCAAGGAACCCGCGCCCGAGGATAGTGTTATGAGCTGCGCTCAGCCCACCTTTTGACCCAGTTTGGGATCGGTCCAAATTGAGTACTTGGTTCCTAGCTCTCACTCAGTGTTAGGACCTCGACGGGAGGATCCATCTAGCTCTGACAAGATAGAGAGCTTGATCGAGGAAATGCAAGACCCCACGGGTGCGAGGTCTTCCAAAGCCCCCTTCACTAGTTTGGCTCCACCCAACTCTCCTGGTCCTTCATAGCTTCCAGGTTAAGAGGTACGATCTCCAACATGTTTGCACGGTTGGGCCGTACGGATTCAATAGACATGGAGAATCCCTTTGCCAGTATGTCCATGGAAAGGGAAGGCCAATAGCAACCGGCTCTTGAGCTGCAGACAGAGGGACTGAAACCACCTTTGTGGACTCAGGGCCAACAGCTTTCGCACGGCATCCTCATTGGGAACGCATGGATGGCGAAGACCCATGGATGAGAGACTTCGTAGGACGAGACCCTAGCCGAGGAGATGCATGAGGCTCTCATGGGGGGAAAACTTTCGACCTTCCAAGTGTCCCCGACCTTCACCGGCTATGTAGCTCCACAGGTTCCACCCTACCACCCAATGCAAGGAACCTCCATGCAGATGCCCCGTGACCCTCCCCCTCTTGGAGCCCGATTGTTCTGTCCCGCAACTTTTGCTCCAATGGATGGAGGGCCAGCTGCTTAAGTCCCAATGCCAGTACCAGCAACTCAGTGGATCTTGCCACGAGGGCCAAGCTTGAGGCCGCCTCTATGACTTGTTAGGCCGACAACGGCGCCGCCTCCACCAGCTTCCCAAACGGTGCTATCAGATGAGGCAATGCGCATCCTGGTGAATGCACTAGGAAGAGGGGGCGCACCACCCCAGCTACACTTGTATTTCCAGCAAGGATCACTAATCCCTCAAGGAGTGGACCCATAGCCATCTTCAAGTTGATGACCAAATTCCTTGGGGAAGGAGATCCGATCTCCCACGTGGAGCAATTCGAGCACATATGCGAAGCCTTTGGTGCTCCCGTAGATCTAGAAATGGTTAATGTGTTCGGCATCCATCTGGATGGCAAGGCAGGCCAATGGTATAGGTCTCTCAACCCACAAGAAAAGGTCAATTGGGAGATGCTGCGGAAAGCATTCATTGTAGGGTTCACCCACTTTGGACATAAGTGGGGCCCGATCAACTAGTTATATGAGGTGAAGTAGAATGACAAAAAATCCCTTCAGGATTACGTAGCCAGAATCAAACACCTCAATTCCCGTTGCGAACCATATGAGCGGATGAGCGATAAACGATTGTTGCCCCGCTTCCTCATCGGATTGGTAGACCTGAAGCTGCATGACCACTTAATGGTTATGAATCCTACTTCCTTCAAACTATGCAGCAAGGTGGCTATCCGCATAGGTAATAATATGATGGACAAAGTTACCCAAGACAAAACCATGACCCCAACAGAAGTATCACCATCGGTAAGGTCTTCTAGTGTAGAGCCTACCAAGAAGGAGAACAATGAGTCCAAGGGCTTGGATATGAGTGAGATGGCTTCAAATCTGTTGAATTAGTTGGGCCAACAGTGAAGTTAGGGACCTCCAAGGAGGCACCGAGTAACCCCCATTTGTTGTGAAGATAGTGGGAGAGAGGGAAGGAGTCTCACTTGCGGCTTTCTCACCTACACAATGGGGGAATACACACAAAGGTGGAGGCTGAAAACAGTTTTTCTCTTCTTAGCTGTGAAAGCCAAAAGAACTCTAGTACAAAGCAATAGAAGAACCCTATATGTGGGTCTCAAACCAAACTCAGCTAACTAAGGTGGCATACTAACTGAGCCACAAACTAGAGTACATAAGGATAGCTGTCATCCAGCTATTATTCATGGGCGGTGTACCAACCGCATCTACAGCTAACAAGTCGGTGACATAAATGCACAACGGTCACCCTGGCATATCATGAGTGGGGCTCCATCTCAACACTCCCCCTCGAGCTCAATCCCAATTCCTACACACCAAGCAGGTCTCTGAACTTGCGTAGCTTCTCTGTGCCCAATGCCTTCATGAATATGTCAGCTACCTGATCCTCTGTGCTGACATAAACTAGATCAATAAGACCTAGTAAAACCTTCTCCCGCACATAGTGATAATGCACCTCAATGTGCTTTGTTCTAGCATGATAGACTGGGTTATTTGCCAAGTGTATACTGCTCATGTTGTCACAATAAATGACAACTGGCCCATCTGTAGAGTGATGCATATCATAGAGTAGCTTATGCGACCAAGCTACCTCACATGCAGCCGTTGCTGCACCCCTGTACTCAGCCTCTGTGCTTGACAAGGCAACTGTAGGCTGTTTCTTGTTGCTCCAAGTGACTGCAGCACTCCCAAAAGAGAACATATATCCACTGGTAGATCCTCTATCAGAAATACTACTAGCCCAATCATCATCAATGTATCCATGCAACTGTATCTGAACCCCAATCTCATAAAATAGTCCATACTGCAATGTGGACTTCACACACCTGAGTATGCGTCTAGCCGCATCCAAATGCGGTTTCCTTGGAGCCTGCATAAACTGACTTACCAATCCAACAACATAGCTCAAATCTGGCATGGTAATAGTCATATAAATCAGACTTCCTACTATGCGTCTGTACATAGTAGGGTCTTCCAGAAGCTCACCTGCATCTGCGCTCAACTTCACATTCTGCTCCAAAGGAACTGAAATAGGCTTACAGCCTGTCATCCCATGTGTGGACAAGCATGTCCAATCCATACTGCCTTTGCAAGAGCTGTATCCCACTTGGTGATCTAATCACCTCAATGCCCAAGAAATAACGCAGCTCTCCCAAATCCTTCATCTCAAACTTCTGCTTCACTAGCATTTTCACGTGAAGGATATCTTCATCATTATCACCTGTGATGATCAAATCATCAACATAAATGACAAGCAGCATAATTCCTTTCTCTGTTTTTCTCACATAAAGTGAGAAATCTGCGTTGGAAATCTGAAAGCCAATAGTGACAAGATACTGTCCTATCTTGTCAGACCATGCTCTAGGTGCTTGCTTCAAGCCATAGAAGGCTTTCTTCAACCTGCAAACAAACTTAGGATGAACATCATGAACATAACCTGGTGGCTGCTCCATAAACACCCTTCTTGCAAATCACCATGCAAGAAGGCATTCTTTACATCCATCTGATGTAAAGACCATCCCTTTGATGCAGCCATAGCAATGACTGCTCTTACGGTTGCCATCCTTGCAACCGGATTGAATGTTTCTTCATAATCAATGCCATATGTCTGTTCATACCCCTTGATAACTAATCTTGCCTTGTATCTTTTCACAGAACCATCTGCATTGTGCTTGATCTTATAAACCCACTTACAGCCAATTGCATTCTTGTCTTTAGGCAAAGGCACCAATTCCCATGTAGCATTTGCTTCCAAGGCATCCATTTCTTCATCCATGGCTTTCTCCCATTTTTCTTTTCCCATGGCTTGCTCAAAAGAAGTGGGTTATGTTTCCTGTATCACTTTGACCATATAGGCATAGTGAATGGCTGTAAATCCATCATATTTCAGCCTATCCACAGGATATCTAGCTCTGGTAGACTTGCGCAAAATAGGCTCACTTTCAGGTGCTCTCAAAGCATCCCTGGTCTTCCTTACTCCATGTGTAACAACAGAAGGAATACCCAACTCATCATCAATGCTCTGTTCTGAGCCACTGGATTCACCATCCATATAAGAGTGACCTACATTCATATCAAACATGGGCTGATCTACCTTCTCTTTTCCTTTTCGTGATACGTGCATACCACTATCTGCATTGCTTTGAGGAGATTCTCTTGATCTCAATCTGCCTGTCCATGGCGAAGTATGTGAACCAATGCTAGAGGACACTGTAAGTCCACTAATATTTTGTGATTGCTGCTGTGAATTCTGTGCAGCATTGCTATTTTGTCCATCTATATCATCAATCACATTTACTGGTTTATACAAGCTGCTCATCTCATAAAAAACAACTTGCTCACTGAAAACTTACGAGTAGAAGGGTTATAGCATCTATACCCTTTCTGCTGCAGAGAATAACCAATAAAGATGCACTTCTCAGCTTTTGGATCCAACTTGGACCTCAACTCATCTGGCACATGAACATAGGCAATGCAACAAAAAATTTTCAAATTAGAAATATCTCGTTTCCTACCAGTATACATCTCCTCTGGCGTCATGCCATGTATTGCTACAGTGGGAGTCCTGTTCATTATGTAAACTGCTGTAGCAACTGCTTCAGCCCAAGAATAATTTGGTAGGTCTTTTTCATTTAGCATGGCCCGAGATACCTCTCCAATATGCTTGTTTTTCCTTTCTGCAAGTCCATTTTGCTGTGGGGTATGATTGCATGAATATTACTGCTTTATGCCATGCTCCTACAGGAACCTTGCAAACTCATTTAAGAGGTACTCTCCCCCTCCATCTGACCTTAGGCATTTTATTTGCAGGCCTGTTTCTTTTTCAACCATAGCTTTAAAAGCTTTGAAGTGCCCAAACACTTCACTTTTCTCTTTCATAAAATACACCTAAACTTTTCTGCTATAGTCATCAATAAAAGTGACAAAATAATGATAGCCTCCAATAGATGCAGCTTTAGTAGTCCACACATCAGAGTGGATTAATTCCAATGGCTTCTTACTCTCTTGAACATGCCTAGGAAATGGTTTCCTTGCCTGTTTTCCAAATTGACAGGCTTCACATACCTTATGCATTTCTACAACCTTGAATTTAGGCACTCTTGCAACAATATTTTGGGCCTGCATTGATTCAAGTCATTGTACATTAACATGACCAATGCGTTTATGCCAGATATCAATATTTGCAACTACACGGGTCCCATGTGCAAACATTGCTGCACTTAATTCAGACATGTCCGCATCCAATGTAAACATCCTGCCCTTCTTCTTTCCTTTTGCTATCAAGCGACCGTTATTTTTCATATCCTCAATAAAGCATCCATGAGGATTAAATCTGACCTGCAAGCCCTGCTCAACCATTTGACCAACAGAAACCAGGTTCTTAGTGATGTTCGGGACATGAAATACATCAGACAGGTATTTCTTTTTCCCATCCTGCATAGACAAAGGAATTTTACCAATCTACACAATAGGATGTGGAGTATTATCACCAGTCTCCACAAATCCTGGTTTTCCCATTTTCCTTGCATCCTGCATCCATTCTGCATGACCTGTCATGTGGTTTGACGCACTTGAGTCAACATACCACACATCATTGCTTTCTTTTGCACTTGTCACAGAATTGGTCATGTACTGCACCATAAACAAATGCTCATTTCTGTCATCACCCTGTCTACTAGAGGATGCATAATTGCCTTGCTGCAATTTTCCATTCATAATGTCATTCTGCTTTTTGTAGCAGTCTTTAGCCATATGACTCATTTTACCACAATAGTAGCATTCAACATTGCTGTTTGAATTTTGGCCTCTTTTCCATCCACCACAACCTCTTTGCTCCCCCTGCCTCTAGAGTTACCACGTCCTCCTCCATAGGACTGGTTTTCTTGAGTTTGCTGCATATTCTGATTTCTACCACAGCCTCCAGATCGGCCTCCTCTACCTCTGGCTCTACCTCTTCCAGCATTTGAGTAGAAGACAGTTTCTTTCGAAGTTCCTCCTGAAGAAGATGCACCACCATTTCTCTGCTCTTCAGAAATTAGAAGAGAAAACAACTCCTCAAAATCAGGAAATTTTTCACGGACGGCAATGGATGTCCGGAACTGTGCATAATCCTTTCCTAGACCATTCAAGGTCATAGAAACTAGATCATCATCTTCCACTGGCGACCCAATGGAAGCAAGTGCATCTGCAATTTTCTTCATCTTCATGTGATAGTCATTGATGCTCATATTTTCTCCCTGCACATTGTGCAACTCCTGCTTGAGTTGCATTTTCCTGGCTTGCGTATTTGTGCTGTACATTTTTGCCAAAGTATCCCATGCCTCCTTTGGCGTACTTGCATCCTGAATATGCACAATCATAGAATCTGAAATACTGATAGACAGCCAGTACATAACTTTTGTGGCTCTCTCATGCTATCCTTTAAATGCCTGCATTTCCTGTTGATTGGGAACATTAGGAAGAACTGGTTCTTCTTCATTTCTTGTAATGAACTCCCAATAGCCTTTTCCCATAAGGAAATTCGTCAATTTAAACTTCCATGCTTGGAAGTTGTTCTTGTCAAGCTTTTCAGTGACAATCTGTGAAAGAGAATCAGACGCCATTATAGAACATTTAAAAAAATGTTGTCACTACAAAAAACATAGCTTTTGCCTCACACGGGCAAATCTGCAAAACTGACGAAAGCGGTATTTGACCACACAGTCACTTCCTAGTGATGATTTTGCATCAACAGGGAAGAAGGATGATTCTGTAACTCCCAGTATCTCTGCACACAGGCATACGATGTAATTTTTACGGCAACTTTTCACCGACTTGCAGAGCAGTGGTTGCACAATAAAAACCGAGCCTTTTTCTGAGTGCCTGCAAAGAACTTTCGCCTTCAAAACGGGCCCCGAAATGGCCTCGAATAAAAAAAATAAAGTCACCAAGGGCGTCGCCCTAATCCGCAGCATATACTGCCCTCTCACCACACTGCAAAGGGCGTCTCAATCTGAGACAGTGCACTCTTGCACTTCTAGCTGTGCTACCTACAGAGATTTGCTCCCAAACTCGAAAAAGGAAAGCAACACTGGTCCTCTTACCAGGACACCGCAAACTTGGTTTGCTTTCTTGAGCTCCTTACCACGAACCATGCTCTGATACCATGTGAAGATAGTGGGAGAGAGGAAAGGAGTCTCACTTGCGGCTTTCTCACATACACAATGGGGGAATACACACAAAGGTGGAGGCTAAAAACAGTTTTCCTCTTCTTAGTTGTGAAAGCCAAAAGAACTCTAGTACAAAGAAATAGAAGAACCCTATATGTGGGTCTCAAACCAAACTCAGCTAACTAAGGTGGCATACTAACTGAGCCACGAACTAGAGTACATAAGGATAGCTGTCATTCAGCTATTATTTGTGGGCGGTGTACCAACCGCATCTGCAGCTAACAAGTCGGTGACATAAATGCACAACGGTCACCCTGGCATATCACGAGTGGAGCTTGATATCTCAACATTTGTTTCCACAGAGAGACAACGTGTGGTGTGGGGTATGCAATGGCAATCATCCCTCCAATGAGTGCCCCTGCCTTAGGGCAAGGCAAGGCCTCTACTACGCACATTGTTATAGATGGGGAAACCATGACACCTCCCAATGCAGATTCCCGAGGGCCTCAAGCTTGGTGGCCTCAAATGTCTCAAGCGAGACCCCACTAGCCCTCACGGCCCCACTTGACCCTATAAATGAAGAGCACCAGCCCTTAACTTGCTAAGTATTGAACAGGGTCAGGTAGTTGTAGTACCCTTGAAGGCCATCACAAGGATGCATGCCAAAGTCATAGGCAGGGAAATGAAGAAATAGGCAAAGAAGGACAAGGCGCCCCTACCACAAAATCCTGAGGCATCCTAGGCCACCCTCGCTACAACATCTGCCGTGCCATCAAGTCCACTCCATAAAAAATTTCTGACTGGTTTAATGAGCTGAGTGATGTAATCCCTAGATCGGCACCAGCAAGAACACACAAACCAGGTGGTGGCCAACAGAACCTGGTTCACTACCACAACTCTAGAGGCAAGGTCGAGTTTGGGTGATGTTTATTAGTGTTGCTATATAGCGATGCTTATATAGCGATTGTTCTTTTTTGACGCTAATAGCGATGTAAATACGGACCTTTGCACCCATCAAAAAAAAACTTTTGTGTAAAAAAGGTCGGTATTTCTGTTAAAAAAGGGCCTGTGCCTTGTAGTGAGTTCCCCTTCCCCTTCTCCTCTCCCCGTCCCCTTCCCCCTTCTCCTTCCATTCTCCGTCCTCTTTCCATTCTCCCATCCTCCATTCTGTTTTCTTTCTCTGTTCCCTTGCATTCATGTTTAAGTTGAATTTTGAATGCCTTAAGCATTCGTGAGAGGAAATAAGGGAGTGTCAATCAAGAGGCTCCTGAATTGTTGCAATGTGTTTCCATGAGAGAAAGAGGGAAGAGAGGGAAGGGGAGAAGAGAGGGGAGAAGGGAGGGAGAAGGAGGAGGGAAGGAGAGAGTGAAGGGGGATAGAGTGGCAAACACAAAGGCACTACAAGGGAAACAAGACAACACCCAAAGACACTCTTGAAAGAGAAGTGGGAGCTTGTGTTCCAAACTTGTGCATACAACAATGAAGACCAAACTCAACCATTTGGCATTTTATACAAGTCACCTTTTGAAGGGAGGGCCAACCCTTTTCCTTCTTGTACTATCCCCAAACAGAAATGCATCAGTTCGAGGTCTGTCATTTCAAACTCTGTTCCTAGCAAATGCTTCTCTGCGAGATCTTCTCTTCATGGTTCCCTGTTATGACAAGGTCATCCACATAAAGGACCATGATCATACACCTGCTTCCTTCTCTGAAGATATACAAATTTGCATCAGATGGGCTCCTCTTGAACCCGTTTTGCAAAAAGTAGGCGTCAATTTGCTGGTACCACCCTCGTGGGGCCTGTTTCAACCCGTAAAGTGCCTTCTTTAGTTTGCAGACTTTACCTTCTGAACCGGGGATCTCAAAACCTGGTGGTTGTTCCATGTATACCTCCTCCTTGAGATCTCCATTCAGAAAGGCGGATTTCACATCCATCTGAAACACGGGCTAACTTCCCTAGGCAACTAAAGCCAAAACACTACGAATTGTGGTTAGTTGAGCTGTGGGAGCAAAAGTATCTTGATAATCAAAACCATGTACCTGTGCAAATCCTTTTGCCACGAGCCGAGCCTTGTACTTATCCAACGTGCCGTCGGACTTGTACTTGATCTTGTACACCCACTTGGTTCCGATTACCTTACGCTTTGGTGGTCGATCCACAAGGTCCCAAGTGTTGTTCTCCATTATGGAGCCATACTCTGACTGCATAGCCTCCATCCACCTATCATCGCCTTGTGCCTCTTCAAGACACGGGTTCATCAGCACGGATCAATTCTGTCATCAAAGCATAGTTGACCAAGTGTTCCTGCACCCTTCTTTGCTCCTCTAATCTCTTGGACCGGCGGTGTTCGGATGGTCCCTCCTCAATTGTTGGAGGTTCTCTGCAATCCAAAAGCTGCTTTACCCACTTCGGGAATGGCCGTTGCCATTGTGGTTCTGTAGGCTCTTCTTCATCTTCTTTGTCTTGAATCCTCCCAAGCACCGTTAAGAGAGTTCAGTCTCTGCTGTTGGACTGGATGGATATCCTGGTCCTAGTTGGAAGCATCCTCCTCTAATTGATGCAGTTGTTCTGAGAAGACCACATCGCGACTTACAATTACCTTCTTGGTAACAGGGTTATAGAGACGGTAACCCTTCACCTCTTCACTATAGCCCAAGAAAATACACTTCCGACTCTTCGGTTCCCATTTGGTCCTGGTAGCATCAGGGACATGCACAAAATAGTCACATCCAAAAACTCTGAAATGTGCAACTGAAGGTTTCTTACCAAAAAAGGCTTGCAGTGGAGTCATCCCATTCACAGCCTTCGTGTAGCTACAATTGAGGATGTAAACTACAGTGTTACATGCTTCAGCCCAGAAAGTCTTTGGCAAATCTTTCCCTTTCATCATACTCTGGCCCATTTTGCAGATGATGCGCATCTTGCGTTCTACTACTCCATTTTGCTATGATGTATGTGGCGGGGGTTTCTGCCTCTTGATTCCGTGACTTTTGAAGTAACTTTCGAATTCAGTCGATGTGAACTCTCCACCTCTGTCTGATCTCAGCTTCTTCACCTTCCTCCTCGATTCTTTCTCGACCATTACATGCCATTCCTTGAACCTACTGAAAGCCTCGTCTTTCGTCTTCAGGAAGTATATCCATATCCTTCTACTGTAGTCGTCGATCAGCGTCATGAAGTAGAAGGAACCACCCAAAGCTTCGATCTCCATCTTTCTGCAGAGGTCCGTGTGAACGAGCTCTAGAGGAGCCTTTGCTCTGCTGGCCTCTTTAGGAAAGGGTTGCCGATGCTGCTTGCCCATCATGCAAGCTTCACATACATTGGGCAGATCTGAAATTTCTGGTAGGTCTGCAATCATTCCACTTTTATGCATCTCCTTCAAAGAACTAAGGTTTAGATGACCAAACCTCTCATGCCACAGCTTAGTGTTCTTCACATCCGCTCGAGCACTAAAAGCTGAAAGTTCGTAAATGTTGTTGCGCCGTCTACCTTTACCAACGACCTTTCCTTGAAGATCCAGGATCTGTGCACCATTCTTATCGAATTGAACTTTGAGGTCCCAATTCGTGATCGCAGAAATGGACAACAAGTTCCTCTTGATATCTGGCACATAAAGAACATCGGACAACTGTTTTACAACTCCATCTGACTTGAGAGCAATCGTACCTTTTCCTTTTGCTAGACATTTTGCATCATTGCCGACGGCTACCATGATGTCATTCCCTACCAGCTGTAGAGAGGTATACCAATCCTTCCGACTGGTCATGTGGCACGATGCACCACTGTCAATGATCCAAGGTTCATCTGTAGGTACATGAACTGCCTCCATGCAAATCTCCTCAATTGGGACGAACAGCTCTATGGGTAGTGCCTGCGCGCTATTGCTGGACTCTTTCTTCACTCCGTTCTTCTCATCTGCAATCTTCTTGTAGCACTCATTCTGCTTGTGCCCTGCCTTGTTGCAATAGAAGCACTTGATCTTCTTCTTTCTCTTTTTATCATAAGAAGAAGATCGGTTACCAGAGTCCTTACCCTTACCTTTCTTTGATCCGGTCCAAAAAGCCGAATCTTTTCCAGTCCTCGTCTTTTGATGCATCTCCTCCTCCAGAAGCATCGCACTGAAATCCTCAAAGTTGAGGGGTGGATTTATGTTCTGCGTATTCAACGTCGTAACAAGACCGTCGTACTTTGGTGGGAGAATCCGCATGCACCTTCATGCTAGATTCTCGCTGGTGATGGTGATGCAAATCGCAGTCATCTGATCGCGCAGATTCTTCACCCTGGTGATGAACTTCTCTGCCGCTTCAGACTCAGACAAATTTTCATTCTCGAGTTGAGTCTCCAGATTCTGAATCCACGTCTGATTCGTGGTCTCGTACTGATTTTTCAAGACCGTCCATGCCTCCTCCACTGTGGTGACATGTTGAATTAACGCCATGACAGAATCACTAACACTGCAGACAATAGAACGTAGCACATCTGCATTTCTTCTTGTCCATGCGAGAATCTCATCCGCAGTTGGTACTATCGTTTCCTGCATTGGCTGGATTCGGAACCGGCCTCACGTCCACCCTAGTAGCAGTGTCCCAAAGCTCATATGCGCTTAGGATGGTCTTCATCTTGAACTTCCAGAGAGGATAGTTAGAGCCGTCCAACTTTCCGCTTTCGTCGAACGGTGGGATTCGCAGTCTTGCGGGCTGGGCCATCTCTCACAATCTGCTCGCAAACAGAAACACACTACCAAATCTTCTTGCTAGAGTCTAGGCTCTGATACTATATAAGAAAATAATACGACGTCTGTGCTCAATAGATAACAAGATCTCGTACACAAGAGAGAAAAAAAGATAGTATGGAGAATCAAAAATTTGATTACTGTAGAATTGAAACAATAGATGGCGCTGCCTCCCTGCTGTGCGCTCTTGTGAAAGAAGCTTCGATGGCGTGCTGGAAACAGTAGAAGACGGAGGCTGAATGTTAAGGAATCAAGGTTGTTGTAGCCAGTGATGAAATGGGCTTCACGGGCTTGCTCTTATATAGCCACCAGTCGTAGTCAGTTAGGCTCAATTGGGTGGCCGACCCAGTCCACCCAAAACGGTCGACTAAGGGTTGGTCCCGAAATAGGCCATCGACCATACGATAGAATTGGTGCACAAAATAGAGCAACTAACCTACGGTATCCATTCGGCCCACAGCCATCTGGGATCATCTGAGGCTCCAAACGGGCCCCGCAACCCGAGAGTGGGCTACCCCGAGAAATGCTCCATCTACCTTCAGTGCGGTCAGTGAAGGGATGCTTTCCCGCACTTGCATGTAGCTTAGTCGGCGGTGTCCAACTCTATCTGAAGCCATCCAACCACCAGGCCACAGATGGCCCCCATCTGGTGTCCAAACCAGGACCTACCGGATAACCGAGCTACTCAAATGTCTTCTCCTCATATGGGGGGCTTACAAGTAGAGTTAGCTGGTTCCCGTGTAGTTACACGAGAGTGGAGCATTGATATCTAACATAGATGATATTTAAAACTACAAGACGATTTTTGACATTTTTTCCTTCAGTGGTATAGAAGGGATAGATAGAGGAAGGGGGAGAGAGAGAGAGAGAGAGAGAGAGAGAGAGAGAGAGAGAGAGAGAGAGAGAGAGAGAGAGAGAGAGAGTACTTTGAACTACTATGTTTTTTTCTATTTGAGGGGATGAGTGAGGGAGAGAGACATAAAATAATCATTTGTTTCTTCATTAGTATAGAAGGGATAGATAAAGGGAAAGAGAGAGAGAGAGAGAGAGAGAGAGAGAGAGAGAGAGAGAGAGAGTACTTCGAACTACTATGTTTTTTTCTATTTGAGGGGATGAGTGAGGGAGAGAGACATAAAATAGTCATTTTTTTCTTCATTAGTATAGAAGGGATAGATAGAGGAAGGGAAAGAGAGAGAGAGAGAGAGAGAGAGAGAGAGAGAGAGAGAGAGAGAGATTATATTTGAAATTGCTATGTTTTTTTATCGGTTTGAGGGGATGAGTGAGGGAGAGAGATATAAAATAGTCGTTTGTTTCTTTGCTAGTATAGGAGGGGTAGATAGAGAAAGGGAAGAGAGAGAGAGAGAGAGATTATATTTCGAACTGCTATGTTTTCTTCCGTTGAAGGGATGATTGAGGGAGAGAGATAGAGATTGTATTTCAAACTGCTAGGTTTTAGAAGTATTTGAGAAAGAAGGAAGAAAAAGAGATCCTAATCAAAGAGTTTTGGGAGGGAGAGGGAGATTGATATGATATTGATAATGTTATCTTTGTTTGTGGAGAAAGAGAGCAGGAAGAGAGCATATCTTAAACTAAGTATTTTAAAATAATTTGATGTTTGTTTGTGTGAGGGGTACCTTGGAAGACTGACTGAGAGAGAGAGAAGTATTCTATGCTTTTTGAAATAATATTTTGTTTGTTTTTGTGAGAGGTTTAGTTAAAGGAGAGAGGGAACCAGAGAGAGAGAGAGAGAGAGAGAGAGAGAGAGAGAGAGAGAGAGAGAGACTTGCAAAGAAAGAGAAAGAGAGAAGAGAAGACATAAATTTTGAGGGTCTATGGAAGTAGAAAGAGGTAGAAAGAGCTAATTCTAATCATATGGTACAGGGGCACAAACTATGGAAGTAGAAAATGATAGATATAGAAGTAGTTTACACTCTGTTGTATTGAAGAATGTTAAGGATGTGCATGGGGAATGGATTCCTCAGCTCTACAGGAAATATTCTCGGATCACAATGCAACCCACTAATCATGGGTGCTACAAAGTGGGTCATAAGGATGCAATGGACATCTCCAAACATTAGAAGGGAAGGATCTTAGATTTTGAAATTTCTCTTGGCAGTAACACAGTGACATAGGTATATATTCAGCATGTCTTTACCCATGCAAACATATATGTGCATCCGAATGTAGGACTTCCATATTGTAGGCCCAATTGTAAGTTTTCAAAGTGTACTGGTATTTCATTTGCATTTATTTGGGTACTTTGACACAACTATCTTATGCCTTGTATTGGTTTTACAGATTTATATCCATTTACTTACAGAGTGGGAGCCTGTAGCATGCATAACTGGGGTGTTGCATGTCCTCCATGTTGAGATCGGAAATCTTTGGTATGAAGGTCGCACACCATCAGAATTAAAAAAGGACGGGATCTTCCTCTATGACTCAATGTTCATTGTACTAGATGAAGAAGGACAGTATGGTAGATTAGAATCTCTTCCCTTGCCTTCTTTTGATAGTCCAGAATGGCTGCTTCCAAGCATGGAGAGAAGTGAATCATATAGAAATAGAATGTTTAATGATGTGAGAAATGCTATGAAGCTAACTACTGGTGGAAGAAATGCTAGCTTGAGCTGGTTTCTTCCATTTCCGTGCTTTGTTGATTTCTTTGCAAGTTGTAGGTAATTAAGGAAAAAAAGATTACTTACACTTGCAAGAGCTTAGAATTGGACTAGCTGTCTGAGCTATTTGACAATGGATGGACAACAAGAACATGACAAGGACAACAAGAACATGTCATGCTAAAGATTTAGTACAATGTTGATTGAACACTTCAGATGTGACATTTCGGTGAGCACATCTTACAATTCTTGTTTGTATAGAAAAAGATCAGGATAGTATGTATTAACAGATGCCAAATTTTGTAGGTATTTCATTGGAAGGCAAAATATCTATATGACTTTCACATATAGAAGGTTTAGATGGAAGAACTTGCAATGGAAGCAATTGATGATTATCTGTGTGATGGGACTCACAATCCTCTTGTCGAGGTATCAATTTATCGGCAAGGACATCCTAATCTAATGTTGGAATTGGAAGAGGAGCGGACCATGCGATTTATCAAGAAAGAATTGCAATTTGCAACATCAAGCCCTCCTCAGGACTATTATTTTCGACTTGATAATCGCAAAGTTAGATATAGGAGACAAGTATCCTTTGTAAGAATTGTTGCCTCCCCCCATAGTCTAGAGATAGTAGAGACATGATGGCAGCTATTTCATGATATCTAATTTCATGGATCCTTAGTGCTTTTACAAGGCACTTGGCAATGAGGCATTGTTACATGTATGCATAGAAATCATAAATAATACAAAGTGTTTTTTTATTTATTGTTAAGATTTTATTTATTAAGTTTGCACCTCTAGATTTATGGCTCTCTATGGTCTATCAATGATAAAGTGATAAATATTTGTAATTTTAGATCTGTGTGGATATTTGTATATCTGTATAGTGCAAGAGAGAGTGTGTGAGAGAGAGAGATAGCAATTAGAGTGTGCGAGAGAGAGAGAGAGAGAGAGAGAGAGAGAGAGAGAGAGAGAGAGAGAGAGAGAGTGCAATAAGCGACACAAATAATGCACCTGGCCATGAGACAAAGTTAGATGTATGAATAGAGAGAGAGAGAGAGAGAGAGAGAGAGAGAGAGAGAGAATTAAGATTGCATTTAATTATTTGCACCTCTAGTTTGAGGAATAGAAAAATAAGAAGGCTAATTAAGGTCTTTGAGAGACTATGAGATTGAAAAGAAAAACCTGATACAACTGATCCATGGGATGGAGCCACTAACAAAATACAAAAAGTGTATATGTAAAATCAATGTCCATGACATAGATAGCTAATGGCAATAAGGCAACAACATGATCATTGGGTGTTAGAGAGATAGAGAGACTCGAGAGAAGAAACAACTCAAGTCAATAGTTCTTCATACATCTTTGTTGGACTGACTATATTTAGAGATTAAATATTGATTTGAGTCCATCCCGTAATCAGCTTGGATCCCAATGACTTGTCATCTTAAGTTGTGCTAAGCTGATTGATCAAAGTTTGTCTAAGCACAAAGTCCCGAGCAGGCTCGTTTTCTTTCTACTTCAAGTCATTGAGCTTAGCATGGACATCTTCATTGAACTCTTGTATGAATCTCTTGAGAAAGGCCTCAGACATTTGTTGCCAATCCTTAAAATCACCAATAGGAAATTGATTGAACCGTTGTTGAGCTTTCTTAGTGAGTGTACACGAGAAATAATTCACGTACTCCTTTTTCATCACAACATCGATATGACAAACTCTCTGGAAACTCTACAATTGACTGTAAGGGCCTTCATATTTACTCCCCTTGAAATCCTAGAATTTGACTTTAATAGGAGTGGCTAACAGTGGCCAACTTAGATTTTTTTGGTGCCTCATCTGCAGTTATAGACATGATGGCTCTAATTGTTGGTTTGCTAAAGATAAGATGCAAAAGTGAATCAGGTTGAGCTTGAGTCCAAGAATAAGAAGGCACGATTGCCAAAACTCGAGCAAGGTAAAGATAAAGAAAAAAATGGTAAAGATAAAAATCAAGGTCCTTCACAAATTTAGTGTTACTTTTGTAATGGTAACCACACCAAGGTTGAGTGCTTGTTGTGGCAAGAGCATTTGAAACTTCTTCAAAGACATCGGGAAAGATGAAAAGGCAACCCTAGACATATTACTAGAAATACTGAGTCCCATGGATGCCCATGTGGTGATGACTCATTGGCAATAGTTGATCACTAGTGAAGATGGATCAGAATCTTCTATGGGGTGATCTCAATTGGAAGGCATAGAAATAGGTTTCCTCATGAATAAGTCAAGAATTGAAGGGCAAAGCTCTAGTTGTCGACTTATCTCCTGATTTGAGTACGGTAGCACCAACAAATAACTCGATAGAGGCTTCTAGAAAGCCAATCTCATACATCTTGAGTTTTGAAGGGGACCCAAGCCTTAAAGTGGCAAAAGCATGGGAAACTTTTGAGCAAATGAAATTTAGCCTTACAAACTAGAAATACTAAAATTTGCACCTTATTGTAGGGAGTGTTCATTGCAATAACTTCAGTTTGACGAAGCACCTATCAAGACTATGGATTCATTAGTTACTATTCCAATAATTGATACTCCAATGGCAAATGATAAAATATGAGTCATTACTGTCAAAATTAAAAAGAAAAAGGTATCTGGAGTCATTGTGGATGGTGGCTTTGGAGTAAAGATTATATCTACAGCTATGGCTAATAAATTGCCCTTGAAAAATCTGAAGTTGTCTCCATTCCAAATTGAAATGGCAAAACAATGACTTATGGAACCCATAGGTATCTTTCTAATGTTGTTCTTACCATTGGTGGTAATCATTACCTAGTGAGTTTAATGGTTATTCCAATGGAAGAAAATGTCTATCCCTTGTTAATGAGTTTAATAATTATTCCCATGGAAGCAAATGTCTATCCCTTGTTATTGGGTAGACCTTGATTGAAAAGTGCCAAGGTCTTACATGACTAGGAAATTGAGTCGATGACAGTAAAATTGGGAATAAGGAAGTACAAATTGCAACCAATCCAAGTAAGGTGCCTAAAAGTTGTAGACCTCAAGCTCTTGAAGTTAGAGACTGTTTTTACAAGATGTTGAAACTTGACTTATCAAGGTATTCATTTTTTGAGTTAAGTCTTTTAAATCTTGACCAAAGAATTCATGATTGTCCATCAAGCTATTACCTGCCGTCCTAGGTGTAATGTGCAAGACGAGTGCATCAATAAAACTCTCAAGTTGGTTCTTAACTCAAATCGTACTGATTGGAATACGAAATTACATGCATCATTATGGGCTTGTAGAACTTCTTATAAAATCACTACAAATTTCACTATGTTTTGAATGGCGATTTCTTGTTTGGGGCGTGGATACAGAACATCACCTTTTTAGAGTCCGACGCAAATCATCGATGCTTGGAGCAGCTTGGTAAATTGGTAAATTACATTTACGAGATCCATGGACCCAACAAGTAATTTAGAGAAGGAAGGCTTAGCATGATAGGTATATTGTGCCTAAAATTTTAAAAAAGGATATGCTTGTGTTGTTATACATTGCAAGGGATGCATGCAACATGGAAGGTTGACGGATCCACTTTGATAATTGGCTATATGCAGAGGTCTTCATGCTATTACCAATGCCACTCGTTCATTCGACAAAAGGAGCAGTAAGCAACCACGGCCCACCATGATAGGCAATTCAAAGACCATACTTTCCACCAATCACAGGGGTATCTCATTAGGATACAGATATGCAACCCTTCTTCAAGTTCTTGAAGAGGACATTGGCTAAAGAAGAGTTCGAAGTATATCCAAAGGAAGTTCATGGCTAAAGCTCTAGCAACGTATGAAAACAAGGTGGGGATTCCACTATGGCCCTGCCTTTTGAAGTATCATTATAAGTCCAAGTGTAAGTAGCTCGATAAATATTTTGAATAACTTGTGAAAAGAAATGATACGTGTAAATTGGAAGGAAAGGAAAAGAGAAAAAGCAAGTGAAGGTGAAGGAATATCAAGAAAGGTAGATGAGTGAAAGAGAGGAGAGAAAAGAGGTGAAAACATGTACGTGTGTGTGTGTGGTGGATGGGCCATTAAATAAAAGTGGGGACATGCCTATTTTGGCAAGAGTAATATAAATGTGGTATCATACAAGCAACAAAGAGAGTCTCCATCTTTAGAGAGAAATACCTAACAAAAGACAAAAGCTTTAGGATAAAAGACAAAAACATTTAGGACCTCCACAAGAAACAACCTTAAACCCTAAACACATAACAAGCCCTTAAACTTCTACTAACCCAGCTTTAAGCCTCATACTAACCATAATTTGCAAGGTCAAATTGACCAAATGAACTAGCAACTCACTAACCATCATCCCTTAGGACCCTTGGAGGGCCAACAAGGTGAAAAACAAGGTGCAAATAGACTAGTAGGAAATCTTCAAGTGACACCTTCGACAAACAATTTAAGGGCGTTTGTGGGGCACTCCAAGCTCATTGTGATCTTGGGCCACACTTATACATTGTGATCCTTCACTTATACATTGTGATCATTGTGATCCTTCACTGGATCGAGTCAGCAGCAGTGGGATGGTCAGGCACCCCTCCAGTCGAAGGCTCAACACTGAGGTGGTTGTTCACCGGCACAGGCCGACAATATTGAATCTCGTTCAAGAGGAAGGACCCGGACAAGGAAGGTAATGGTACTAGGCTCGGCAGCCCAGCTCGGGCCTTGAGTACTAGCACCACAGTTCGAGCAGAGATGGCGGAAGATAGTGCAAGTGCTGATCTTATCACGGCTGCAGCAAGCTCAGTAAAGGGCACCCCGCATTCGAGAGAAGCAGACTTGGGATTTGAAGACCAATCTACTGCACAAATGCTACTCTTACTGAATCCCAAGTCCCACGTGGATATACAAGCATGATGCCTGTGTGTTTGGCAAAGTATGATGACGCCAACACACACGCATCTCCCCTTTGACTTGTGGACAGAGAGACACAACCCGCCCACCTCTTTCATCAAAGAGAAGTCACATTTTGGGAATGAAGAAGATCCTTACGACAAGTACACTCCAGTACTCTTGGAACGGATTCAAGATCTGACAAGAGTGACTCCCCCTCGGCCTTTGTTCTTTAGAGAAGGAGAATGTGTAGATATGCTTGCCCATGCAATATGGTTTTAGCAGGTGTCTTTGAACGACAATTGTGAACCCCTTCTAGAGGTGACAGCAAACGAGTAGGCCACCAATGCCTTTGATGACAAAGTTCTCACTGTGGCATACAAAGATCAATGGGATTTTGTAGAGCTACAATGTGCTATTGTGCTCCATTAGATCAACAATCCGCCCCTGAGCATGTTTCAACCGCCCTCATACTTTGCCCAGCTTCTCTGGTTGGTAGAACAATTGCTCCGTAATGCTCTCACAGAGGCAGATACCTACTTCAACCACATTAAGTAGCTCTGTCAGCTTTTCTTCATATAAGAAGTCGCTCAGACCCAACAAAAGGTGGTATGACAATACAATACAAGGTTCGAGTCCCAAGCCTGGATGCACCTGAACCTAGGCGAGTTGGTTCGTATATGGATTGATGCCTTGGAAGCGGCCTCAACAGTTTCACCAGTTGACATCCCTACTATATAATCGTGGCCCCCAAAATCCCCAACCTATCAATGTGAAATCAACTGGCAGATTCTACCAACAGTGTCTCCATGGGCTATTCCACCATAGGCTACACCACCAACCAGACCAACAGAAGTATCTCCTAAGCGACAAGTAGTTTTAGCTACCACAGAGGAGCTGATGCAATGAAGACGACCATAGGTGCCAACTCTGAGCAGTCACCATAACGACACCAACAGCACCGAGCTTCTCCAAGGAAGCACCGCCGACACACCTCCAGTCGAAGACGCACAGTTGATGGAACACTATCCTTCAAACAATGGCTAGAGTGGGTCACTCGAAACGAGCTATATAAGTCGAGGCAAGTGATAGCCTCTGGTTAATAGGAGGCTTCAGCATCGAAGAACTTGGAATACGCAAGCTCGCATGGAGACCAAGCTGGGAGCGGTGAAGGAATGTGATCAGTGCCAATGTGCAGGGCGGTGCATCTCCATAGATCAAGTAGAGACACAAAAGACAACCCACAATGACAAATGGTCGAATACAGTTCACCCTGTTAGTTAGGAACAGGAATAAAAGGCAGTGAGCTTGCTTCCGATTCAATAGGTGGGCTCCTACTTGGGGCTAGATATTGAGACTAGGGACAGGATTGCTCAGAGATGACAAATTCTATGTAGACAAAGAGTAACATAGAATTAGAGAATCCCAAGAGGCTGCTGGCTCATAGAGCTTCTAGCCAAGTTAAGGCGAGAGAAGGTGAGTGTAGTCTTGAGTGAAACTGTCATGAGCTTGTGTAGCTAAAAGTGGTGTAATGGAAGGATTACTTTTATGATACAAACGGTGTTTGCTCCTTGTGTTGTCTCTATCTCTTTTGCTCAACTACTTATGTACATGTCTTCATACAGTTTGCTCACGCAGCGTGTCACCTTGTGTTAGTTTTACATTAGCGTCTAACCCCATCTGCCCCCACTTTGAATAGGGAACCTTGCACACAGCAACCCACAGATTGCAAGAGAGAGCATCTTCCGTACCGGCACACACACACCCCACACTAAGCTCGGCCACGGGGTAGTTAACTAACCGACTTGGGAGGCAGGGGAAAAGACCATCAACAATTTGAGACAGTATTTAACACTATTACAGACAGCCAAGCATAGACTGCCCTTCTGAATACAATATCACCAAAAAGTTGCCCACTATATTAGAACTTGACTTTTGAATGGTGGCATCAACCCTAAAATCAGTTAAGAAAAGCACATATTGAAAACTATTCTGGGAATCATATAGCCTTCTCAAGTAACTAAGCAATATATATATATATTTTAATCGGTTGGAGATAAAAATGCAGGAATAAGATACACTATGCTTTATTCTCCTCTGTGAAAAGAGGAGCTCTTTCAAGTTGGTCGGATGCTGAGCTGCTCAACTTGAGCAGCTCAGTTTCTGCTGCATTTGTCTGAAAACCTTTAATGGAATTCTCTTTTTTTTGCGGTTTGTAAATCATTTTCATACTCAAGGAAATAAAAATCAGCAGAAGCCCCAGCAGATGCTCACACTTAAATGGCTTTGTGAAAATCAAGTAAGAAAGGCAGAGAGTAAATGCTTTGCGTAGTGAAGTGACCTGCATGAAAACGGTGATTAGTAAATAAGATATTCATAGTACATAAGAACAAAACATTTACTACAAAATTACTTTCCAGCAGACGATTTTCAGAGAGACTACATAAGCAGTACAGATTTTGAAAACGTGAATACCATGTAGGCTGTGGCTGCTCCAAAAAGAGCTATTAAAGCAAGAATTGCCAGCTGTCCCACATATGTGGCAAAGGCAGCAGCCCCCATTATCAAGTAGACTCTTGGGTACTGCCACAATTCAAAGTCATCAGGCAAACTTTTGGATTCAGTTCTTCTAGTTAATCAGTCCTTTTCATGCAAGATTATCTAAACATCCATGTGAAAAACTGTAGATCACTTCTTGTCCTCAATCTCATCACCCCAAACACAACATCTAGCCATGAAGTTTCATAAAATTTTTTCCAGATTTATTAGATGTACTTCAGGCTGGATGCCCCTTAAAGCTGGCTGGATGCCCCTTAAAGCTATACAGGCTCCTTGCTCAGCTGCACTTCAGGTTGGATGCCCCTTTAGGTTATTACATATTCAGCTTTGAGATCCCATCTTGTATGTGTTTGAGCTCCAGTCGTTGGAGCAGGTTCCAGTCCTGGTTCTAGGGACCCTTTTCCCTTCTATTGGAGAATTCCCTGAAGGCATTGGAGCCACATTTGATCTTTTTGTGAATAAAGGATAAACAGAAGGCGTCTCATCCTTCACAAAGACAGAATACATCATTGCTTTCATAATTTTGTTACAAGCATTATATGCATCTTTCTAAGATGTAACCAACCATGGGCTATCTCTTTAAGTTTAGGCTATCTTTTCTAGTTAAGCAAGCACATAAGCAGGCCTTCCGTTACCAGTAAATGTAGACATGGGAATGCATCAGCCATCATGTCATGGGCGTCTACACAGTGCAACTCATGACACAGCGGCCTTGCTGGTAGCAGCTGTACAAGGTTGTACAACAACCTGCAGAAAGACACAAGCACAGGCACCAGGAGAAGGTGCACGACAAGTGGCAGGTCAGCAGATACAGTGTCACATCAGCAAGTTGGCAGGTACAAGTTGCTACATCAGCAGGTCAGACCTGTACAGATCAGATCAACCTGTTCACAGACTCAGTATGTCAGTTACAGTCGGCCAGTTCCAGGGGATCTGGAGATCTATAAAAGCATCCCTTATCCCCATTCGCAGTGTCTATTGGGTGGCTCCACCTCCACCTCCAGCAGCATCTCCTATTTTGGGAGAAACAGGGTCTCAAAAGAGCCTCGCTAATTGAAAGTAAACCTGCTATGGTAACCCATGGGCTAAGGGCCTCGTAGCATTGACTCAGTTGACATAGGTACCTTTATTTTGAAATTGGGCAACCTTGGCCTTTCAATGGAGGTAGATGCTTTCGATCAAAGGCCTAGGATGCCTTTGGTGGATGGACTTTGGTGGGCTCCAACTGGTGACATTTGGACAATGGGGGAAGACGTCTGCAAGTGTGGACCATTGGATCTCCCCAAGATATTAGGTGGAGATGAGGTGCAGATTGGAGTCCTAGGATGGAGGTGCTTTTTGGAGGGTGGAGATCTAGCAAGAAAGATTGACTTCCCGGATTGCAGTGCCATTTTGGACGGTCCAGATTGGACTGCCATTAGCTAGAATCTCCTCCCTTGGATCCAATTACACATCTATGGCCCAGATTGAAGCATTTTAGCACTCATCTCCTCCCTTGGAACTACAATCAAATCTATGGCTCACATTGAAGCGCATTCTCCTCTCATCTCCTCCATCAGATCTTTGTGTTGATCAATGGTATATATTTGATCCCTCTATCCTTTGATGGTATCCCTTAGATATACTTAGATATACCCCTTGATCTAATGGCTCAAAGTGCTCTACCTCAAATTTGAATGTATCCCTTGAATAGGAGATTAGATCGAGGGCTAGTAGTGAAGTTCAAGGGTCTTATACTATGGGTTAAAGTCTTTCTATCCTTAAATGCTTTTGTCAATTTCAACATGGGATTGGCCCACACCTCAAAGCACTCTCATTGGTACCCTCAAATTTCTCTATAATCCCTTGAAATTAGAAAACACTAATTTGAGGCCCTTCTGAGATCCCATTTTTCCCCTAATAAGGAAAGCAAAGGGCTTTGCAGCAATAGCAGAACACCTCAGCCTCCAACAGCAGCAGATGCAGTCAATACAGCAGCTCGAAGTAGCCCCGCAGCAGTCCCCAGAGGGCACACAGCTCCCATAGTAGTACTTACAGCAGTCTCCCCAGAGGCAGACCCATAGCATGGGGACAGATCAACCCATATAAGGGGGGCCTTGCCCCTCATTTCAGCACTCAGCTCCCTTTCAGCCAGAAGATGGTCAAGATTTGGTGTCCTGTTTCAGCAATATAGCTCCATCTCCCACATGTCGCATTTAGGGGAGTGGTCTCAGCGCAGTTTTGTATGCTGATTTGGCAATCAGGTACAACAGTAGTCACGGCATTTATGTATTGGTATAAATAAAGCACTGTACTATAGTTAGGATATCTAGTGTATCTCATGTTGGAGGTCTTCCTTGAATTTCATCTATTTTCTGCACAGCTAGTCCCCATACGTTACATTGGTATCAAAGCAGTATGGTTCCTTTTGATCTGAAATAGGTTGGAGGGAGTCCTGGCAGCGTAGCTCATAGTGGACACTCAGTTCTTCCTTGAATGTTCAGAGCAGTATGGTTCCTTTTGATCTGAAATAGGTTGGAGGGAGTCCTAACAGCAACTAGTGTTAGAACCTTACTCCATTCGCCTCTCCCTCCCTCCCTTCATCGTGCAGCTCTTGTCTTCACCCGTATGCGTTTACACCTTGCGGGGCAAGGTTAGGGGGGAATTTTTTTCCCTCTAGCAGTCGTTGTTGCAACAGTTGATGGGTCTACCAGTCTTACAGATGTACCGGTCTACCATAGCAACTCTCATGCTAGCAGTCCAGGAGTAGGATCAGCTCTTGCGCGAGAAGCAAAAGAAGACAAAGGAGGATGCAGCGACATTAGACTATTTTCAGCATCTACTGGCACAGGAATGCCTTGAGGCGGCCACGCATCGGGCCAGATGTCCTGCTGACTTGGCAACATTGAAGGTCCAGTGCACGCGAAACTGAGAACAAATGCTTTCTCAGCATTAGTAGTTTCTCATGGCTTGCTCACAGTTCCTCTTTCTGGCAACAACTACCAGTGTGAGTCCATTAGCCGCTTAGGGGTCTTCCATCCTAGACCACAGTGTGGTGGACTATCCTTCTGCAGTACCCACGGACAATTCTTCATCTGCAGCCAGTGCTTTATCTGCTCAGGAGTCTCTCATCTCCAAGCACAGTTCAATGGACTATTATGCAGCAGTTCAGACATTTGCTTCTCTTGGGTCTACCACTCCACGGGACAATTCAGTTTCCACAATAGCTATATGCAGTTCCTCAGGGTCTTCCACCCATAGGGATAGTACAGCCATTTCCACAACCAGCTCTTAGAGTTCTTCCATCCCCGGGCCAGCTCAGTTAGTCAGCACGCCCAGATGATCAGCCTCTTGGGTCTACCACTTTTGGGGATCATCCAGTTACAACAGCTTATTCTCTTGGGGTTCCCACCCGAGGCAATCATTCAGTCAATGCAGTTAAGTCGGATGGGTCTTTCACTCGTCCAACAACTTCATCATATCCAGTTTTTGTTCTTATGGGTCTTCCAACAAGGGAGCTCAGCTGGTTGGATCAGCTTTATCAGGGAAGCAAATAGTTTTCATAGTTATGAGTGATGCATCTTCCATCCTTGGAGATATCTGAGTCCCATTAGTACCTGTAGTAGATGAGCCTCTTGGGTCAACCACTCGAGGAGGTTGTCTAGTTCCCACAATTAGTTCTCTTGGGGCCTTCCACTGTAGCAAGAGATAGACTATCTGCACTCTCTCTCCTGCTCAACACTAACTACCAACTGACAAATGATGCACTTAATACACAAGTGATGCAGTGGATGTGAGTGAGAGACTCAGAGGGAGAGAAATGTAGTGAACCTCCGAAGAGGAATATATAACTGAAATGAATGAATGCCCAAAGGACTGAATACAATTGTATGGAGGGGCTGAGACCCTCACTGCAAAACTAAAAAGAAACTAGACTCCCTAGAGGAGGTCAATCCTCACTAGATCCCTTTAGAGGTTGAGGCACCCTACTAGGCTACTACGGGGAGGCCTAGCAATTGCTGCATTGAAGGCTCGGATGGCCTTAGGTGTGGATGAGAAATGAATTCCAAGGGGGCTGCTTTTATAGGCCCCTCCTTGGGCCTCAAACTGACCAACCAACAGGCTACAACCCATCGACCAATCTGCTCCCTCTTCACCGACCTACTACTACTGCTGTTGACGTGGCAATGGACTTGCTGACGTCATCGCTGATGTAGTGCTCTGCTGACATGGTGCGTGGAGATGACGTGGTGCATGTGATGGTGGATGGATGGTCTGCAGAGCTGGCAACTGCTTATGTGGCATTCCACATAGCAGCCGGGCTAATGTGACTGCCTGCGTGATAGTGCATGTGGCTACTATGTGCTGAGCCCACGTGGCAGTCTAGCATGCCACAGGCTGAGGATGCCCGTAACATGCCCTTTTGCTGAAACTCCAACTAGGGTAGAAAAAACACCGCCTTGTATGCTACAAGAAGGTTTGGATAGTCCATGAAGAAATCTTCTTCCACCCATGGTGCTTCATGGGAGCCCCTGTGCTTGAACTTGACTACATACAAGCGTTGTCGATTGCTTGTTCCGCTTTTGAACCGATGAAGTAAAATATGCCCCGGTTCCATCTAGTAATGTGATTAGTGCTGGACCCACATATGGTTTGAGCCATGACACATGATACATGGTCCATGTCGAAGGTAATTGCAATTTGATGGCCACATCATTCACCACCTTGATGATTGGAAAAGGTCCAAAACTTCGATGAGAAAGCTTCGAGCACTTCCTTCCAATCTGCTAAATACGTTTCCATATGATTCGGAGATAGACCCATTGCCCTTCCTTATAACTCGTGTCACACCTATGCTTGTTGGCTTGCATCTCCTGGAATTTGACAATGGAGTCCTTCCCTGACTCCATGATTTGCTCATAGGTCTCTGTGATGCGATCGGGTTCCTATACCTTCTCGGATGTCCTAGTGAGAAGGGACTTAAACTTCTTGCCGAACACTGCTTCATAGGAAGTTTGACCCACGCTGGAAGAATGGGTATCGTTCGGGATCCCTTGAACTAGGGTCAAGTACTGCTCCCAGCGGGACTGAGCATCCGCAACATAGCATATTAGGTTGAATGATAACTGGTTGTAGACTTCTATCTCGGCATTTGACAGCGTATGAAAACTGTTGGAGAAACTAAGCTTGGTAGTAGGCACCAAAGTTGTCGGACAGGACTCTCCAAAAATGACTGGTAAACTTGGAATCCCTGTCGGACACAATGATATGGGGCATGCCACATATCGGATACCACCATCTGAGAAATAGATGAGTTGTGTCCTATGCGTCGATGGTACCTTTGCATGGAATTAGCATGACAAACTTGCTAAACCTATCCTCCATGGTCAAGCACATGGTGTTCTTGGTACCAATAGCTGGTGGAAGGTCTACAACAAATTCCATACTAATTTGCTCACAAGGTTGGTTCGGAATCTCAAGGGGTTGGAGTAATCCTGGTAGCTTCCTATGAGAGACCTTCACTTGCTAGCAAACCTAGCAATGAGACCCATAATTATAAACATCACTGCGCAAATGAGGCCAGTAAAACTTGCACTCTATCTTCTCGGGAATGCATGCGACTACTCTATGTCCGCCTACTGGAGAATAGTGCATATCATGAAGTATGGTAGCACGGTATGAGGGCAAAACACAAAGTCGCCCACCTGTCATGTAAAAGATAGCCTGGGTGTTCTTTGAGCATGACTTTGTATCATGGTGTTTGGAAATCTAGATCCGTATGGTACTCGTTGTGCATCTCCTCGAAAGAAGACTCCTAGAGTATGGAAATAGAGGTGACCGTTTCTCCTCTTTTGCTGAGAGCATCTGCCACAACATTCTCTGATCTAGGCTGATACTCGATCATGTTGTCAAACTGCTGAAAAATCTGGCTTCGTCTGGTCTGGCGATCAGACCACTGAGCAGCGGGCATGGTCTGAAACCACTACAAGGCCTGATGATTAGTGCGAACTGTGAGTGATGAAAATGTCCTGGTACAACTGAAGCAAAGCCTCGTGCTCGGGCTCGTGGCTGGAACTTTGTATTGGCCGTGTTGACATAGACAATGTATGCCTCTCCTCCCTTGCGAATCTCGTGTGCCATCTGGATTGCAAAAATCAAAGGGCGAGCCAAGCGACCGTGATCTGGAGTTTCGAGGTCCAAACCCAGCTTCAAATAGTCTGGGTGAACTTCGACGTAATGTCATCATCGAGCTCCCAAGATGATGCCCTTGGTACTACCCTGGTTCTGATAGTCTGGGCGAACTTCAAACTGGTGGCACCGTCGAGCTCCCAAGATGATGTCCGCTGATTGACTTGGTGCTACACTGAAAGTACAGGCATCTACCCATCATCCTATCTTTAGAGTGGCCCCTGAGGCCACCTTGTTGCTCTCTGCTTGCTGCCCTATGAATGCCCCATTTCAGGGCGATGGTATCAAGCGAGGTGAGAGTCAACTTGGCTCGCTGAGTGGATTTGGTAGAAATAATGTCCTTGAAACTCCCTCAATTTGCGAGGATGAGGACTTTCTAACTGCCGATCTGTCCGTAGAATTGGAACATGGTGGGAAACCAGAGCGAGTCCCCCTTCTGCTGATCTTCTTCGATCTTCTCTATAACTACGATGGTTGTCTTGGTCGGAATCAAAGGTGTAGAAGAACCACTTGGCATGGATCCATCTGCTTGCTGCTTCTTGAAATGTGGGCAAAGCGGTTCTCTTTGGCATAGGTCACATGGGTGGCTGCATCCAAGTACCCTCCATAGCCGTTGTTGTCTTTTGTTGACTAATTCTTCTTCTATTGCCCCGCACTGGCCTTCTTTCCTCTATCTATAGTGGCAGAATCCAGGGGCTTCTTATTGTCTCTGCTACTTCTAGAGACAGGATGCTTTCCCATAGAGTTACATGCTTTAAAGAAGGTACTCAGATACATTACAAAGGTCAAAGGCATGGATGCTGAAAGGCTGCCAAAGAGGGCATGGGGAGAAAGTCAAAAGCCCCAAAAGACAAACAAGAGCAAGATTTTGGCATCTGGATGGGCACTAGATCTGAGAAATTAGTTCAGGAAGTGGGAGGTAGAGAAGTACTTGAACTACTCACCAGAGGATGTAGATGAAGATGCTTTTCATCGTGACCTGCTGAATGCACTACACAGGAAATGGCAAACAGCTAAAAATAGAGATAAGTTCGAGTACTACTGCACATTTATCAACCCCCAATATTGGCCCACTTAAACGGCAGAGGAGTCAGCCACGCAGAAGTACATTTGCACACCTATGGCAATGCATAAGCCGAGGGCTTTGGCTTCACTTCGCACCCGATCACACCAGTTGCAAATTGAAATAGAAGGATGGAAAGACATGCCAAGAGAGAGCAGAATATGCCAATAATGTGACTAGGGTATGCCAGAAACAGAAGAACACATGGTAATGATATGCCCTTACTATGCACACATTAGGAAAAAGTTCAGCTCTCTTCTTGAGGGACATAACAGACTGGCTGATTTGCTACATAAGGCGTCACCCTCAGCTTTAGGAACATTTGTATCTAAGCTTTTCAAGCACAGAAACTCACCTAGACATAAAGGTAGTTTCTCTTATTACCCTCCCCTTTGAGGGAGGAGTCTTTATGTATGTAAGGTTTTGTATTGTTTCAAGTCCCATAGGCCGATTTTTGGTCTTCAGAGGACGATAATATATTCTTCTTCTTCTTCTTCTTCTTAGCATGTCCCCTCTACCCACCTCCAACTCCCTCCACCCTCTTTGCCAAAAGCAATGCTTACTCCCTCGGTCCAACTCCCTCCACCCTCCGCATGGCTTCACAGTATTTACAGAATAACTGTAGTGTTGAGCTCCTTTCCCTCTACCTCACACAGCAAGCTGCCTCCGATGCGCTCTATGCTGCCATGGAGCCTCTCCCCCGCTTGTTGTAGAACCCTCTCTGCTTCTTTGCCTATGTCTGCCATCGCTGCACTTGTTAGCGCCTCTACCTACTTGCTGCATTCCTCCATTGTCCTCTCTCCGATCCTATCCACCTCCTTGCCAATATCCTTCACCAGCTTCCGCAGAAGATAGAAGGCAATAGTGGTAGCTCCAACACCCTTTAGTATCTCGTCTCTTCCTATCCCCATTGCCTGTATGCTCACTTTAGATCCTCTCTTTGATTCACTCAAAATTTCCACAGCAAACGGCCATTCTCCACAATGGGTTTTCACCATGTACTGCGTCAGTCACTCTCTCACCCTCTCAACGTAGCTCTGCCCATCTGGTGCTGAATCTCTAGACAAGAACGAATCAAGAGGTTTCAAAGATTGAATGCGAGGACCTTATAAAAGTTGGTGAGATGCTAAATCGAACCCGAGCATCAGCATATCAACAACGTGGTGGATCTCCAACGCCCTCCACCCTTTGCTCTTTGTGCCAGTAGATGGAGAGAAGCTTGAGGCTTTGGAAGACAGAGATGCCCATGTCCTGGCACTGATCATAGGGACTATGGCGGACTCTGTGCTTCCTCACATCTAGATGGCCGACACGTCAATAGAGGCGCGGACCATTCTGAAGGATCTGTACGAGACAGATAAGACATCCTAGATCTTGCTTCTTCAACATGAGCTCTACAACCTAGATATGGATGAGGGAGATTCGGTGCATGACCACTTGATGAAGGTCAAGGTGGTAAGGGATTAGTTGGCATCAGTTGGTTAGAAGGTTTGATGGTACTAAGTAGGCTATCTCAGAGTTTCAAAAGCTTTGTAACGACTATGACAGTAGGACAGAGGACCAAACCTCTGACTTTTGAGGAGTTGGGTCCATTACTGCTGTAGGAAGAAGCTAGGGAGAAGCTATACAATAACGACAAAGATGATAAGGTGTTGCTGGCGAAGGATTACGTTGGCAAAAGGAAGGGCAAGCCTAACGGTGGCAAGTCCAAGAAGGATGACTATGATGACGAGGACACTTCCAAGAGGAAGCAGAAGAAGTGCTTCTATTGTGACACATTAGGTCATTTTGCGAAGGATTGCAGAAAGAAGAAGGCGGATCAGAAAAACAAAAAAAAGGAATCCGACTTAGATTCAGATGGTGACACAAAAGCCAAAGTTAATGTGGTAATCGAAGAGTCATTCTTGGTATTCTGTTCCTTAGCACATCTTTAAATATAGTAAATCTAGGATTTCTTACAGTGGTATCAGAGCAAAATTCGCTCCTGCCTGTAGGAAATGCCCCCCACCTTCTAGTGCCGATCTGATACATCTTTTCCGCTAGAAGGATATCCGTGCACATTGTGCATGGAAGAGATGGAGAGGATGAGCGTAAAAAAATTTAGTGCCAACCCTGCCTAAAGTCATCTATGGCCTCTCCATCTCCCACATATCACGAGTTGATGTGAATGGACACGACAAAAATCGTGTCTTTTCAAGTGCTTGGGCTGTCCCAAAACCAAGGGACGCACCTTTTCCACCATCGGACACACCTTTTGATGAAGAGTCTCGACTCCTCACTCAAGGGACACACCCCATCATGGTGCTATTATTTGTATCCCCACATCGCTATAAGACGGTTAAGTCTGTGTTTCCTAAGTTGCGACCAAGATACTATGGACCTTTCCGGATCGTCAAGAAAACTTCACCTTTAAGTTACAAATTGGAATTACCACCCTCATGGGGTAAAATTCATCCAACATTTCATATTTCTTAGCTAAAGACGTACATTCCAGGCGATGAAGCAGTTCCTCCTGCAGGTGATCATGTCCCAGAAATCGAAGATGATTATGTTCTTCTTATTCCTGAGTGCATTCTGGACCATTGACAGCGAGAGACTCGACATCAACTTATCACGGAATTCCTTGTTCTTTGGCGAGATCTGGACGACTCCGACGGTACTTGGCAATCTGACGAAGACTTACAACAGTACCCTGACATTTTACAGTAATATTTTCAGAATTTACAGTGATATTTTCTACATCAGTTCATTGTCTCCACCAGGGTCTTATTTTGAGTGGGAGGGGATGTCACGATCTGTGACGTATTCCTTTCTCTATTTCTAGACTTATGGATGGTTTGATGAATGGAAACTTGTGGAAGGGTATGCCCTTTCGACGGGACACTTGCCCTTTCGACGGGACACTTCCTAATGAGGCACAACCCTTCACAAGAGACATCCTATTGAAGAGACATTCCTATTGTAATGTACCCTCTCATCAAGGGTCACACCCTTCACAAGGGGTACACACCTCTTCATGCACATACCCTTTGGAGTAAACACCTTTTCATGTGTGACTCTTCACTCTCTATATAAGAGAGGCCCAATTGTATGGATGGCACACAACGTCTATCCTACGGACATTCAAGCAATACAATTATTCCTTGTTCTCTGCTATTTCAGTCTCCTTTCTGTTCCTTAGCACATTTTTAAATATAGTAAATCTAGGATTTCTTACATCGGGAGTCACTGGAGCATCCTCATCGACGTGTTGGCATTGGGCCGAGATGTGTCAGTGAGAGGGGGTGTTGGAAAGGTCACCTGCCCATCTATAAGCCCCCATATGAGGAGAGCATGAGGGGAGTGAACCTAGTGTTTGAGAAAAGGCCACATGGGCAGCACTATGGCTGTCATGGGGGCAGAGATCAGAGAAAGAGAAAAGAAAGAGAGGGGGCTGTCAAACCGGCAGCACCTCACATCAAAAGAAGAGAGGGGTACCTGGCTGATCTGCAGGAGCATAAGGCGGAGCAAAGGACAGCAGCAGAGACCCAAGAGAAGAGGCATCTCATGGCGGGGTGCTGCAGCAGCAAAGGCGCACACGAGCGGGGCTGGATTGGGGCCTGCACAAGGGCCTGTGGATGCTGGAACAACTGCAGAAAAGGGCAGCCTAGCAGCAACCCAAAAGGGCCTGGCTAGGGCCCTTTTCTAGGGCTGGTTGGACCAGCTATGCTAGTACACATCAAGGAAAGAAGTGAGATTTTCAATTGACACATGTGATTCCTGGGCACTATCTTGTTTTTCTGTCTTCCGCTGCGGGAAGCACTGGCCTTAGCAAGAAACCTCCACCCTCTGTTTTCTAACAAGGGTCTATTTAATCTTGAATTGCAGGTAGGGCATGGTTACAAAGCAAGTCGCTATCACTTTACCTAGAAATTACTCCGTTTTACAAACTTGCTGGGCCTGTAAATTTTTGGCCCATGAGGGCTAGCTTATGCCGAATAACTGGAAATGGAACAAAAACTCACAGTTCTGGCTCTCACTGACATAAAACTGGTGCAAACATATTTTGCATCATGACCAGTAGGTCTAGGTGGAGATCGGCAAGGCATAGATAAAATAACTGCACGTATGACAATTAATATGAAAACAAGAAGGTATGGGCAGGGATTGGCAAGATCAATGTGGAATAACTGCCTCTGCTGCTGGAAAAACAGAAAAACCACGAACGATTACAGCAGATCTAGACATACAGAACAGAGATCAAAGCCCAGATTCAAGCCATATATGACCACATCCTTCAGCTCTCAGTTCCATGATCCTTCTTTGGCATCTTAGGTCACATCCAAAGCCTCGTGATGCCTTAATGACAGGCGTTGGAATGCCACATTTTCAAAAGCACCAAAACAGTTGGAAAACGAAAGACAGCAAGCAAGCCTGCCAAAGAGGGGGGGGGGGACACAGAGAGAGACCTCAAGCCCGCTTTGCCAAGCACTCCATATTTCCCCTGTGGCAACCATTGGGATCAAAAGGAAAGGGATGCTCATTGAATTTGTATAGAACAGCACTTCTTCCTGAAGAAAAAGCATAAGCAATTTATAAGACAATCCTGAAACACATCCTAACCTGAAAATGCCTCAGTATTTACTCCAAAAAAAGAAGGCCTCTGTATTTAAAAGCAGCTTCACACCAAAAACCATATGGCTCAGATCAATAAGTTAACCACTGTGTAACTTGCAGAGCATTGAACATCACAGTATGAAATTGCAGCATCATGGTAAGCTAGCCAACCTGAGATACGTTTGGGAAAGATGTGAAAAGAGATTCCTGTATGTTTCCGAGAAAAGCATCAAATACCAATGCCCCAATTATCATGATAAGCCCAGTAACTTCAAAGGTTGGAGTCACAGACATGTCTGCAAGGGTGAAGATAATCAATCCAACCACGAGCGCAAAGGCTGCAAAGTATTCGTATAGAGAATAGGTGCGCTTGAGGCCTGGAATGAAAGCACCCATAATCATGACAGGGATCACCTACACACAAGAGCAAATTGATTACAACCTCCTGAAGAATGTAGCAAAAAGCTAGTGCGGCCAGTTTACTTCATCCTTCAGAACCTATCATCGCCTTCATGCTGCTGCATTATGGGTCTGATGTGGCTTCTTACATGTACAGGGAATCCTCCCCTTTTTGCCTCTCAAACAACAACTCCCTTGTGTCACAAGGAATTCCTACCCTTTCCACCTAACAGTATGAGATTGAGGCCAAGATAGATGAACCAAGGAGGGGCAGAGAGGTTTTATGGGCAATAGGCAAGAGGAACAAAATAACAAGTGAAATTTTCTTTAAAGCCTCTCTTCGGCAAGAACTTATTGAGAGGAAAGGGGATCTTATAGGGAACATACAAAAGAAACCTAAAACAAGTAGAAATTTATAAATATTTCTCACCTCGTGATTATTTAAGTTTCATCATAGGGGTAAGGTTTTTAAGGGGCCACATAGATTCCGATAGTGATGTGGTCTTGAGACAACCTTCATCCCATCTCCTGGTAGGGCCTTGCCAAGTGGGACCCTGTTAACATACTCTAAAAGCTTACTCTATCAAAAAAGTGCTCCTTTGATGTGAAAACTCCTCAAGAGGTTGCAAATACATCGACACTGGTTACAAAGCACTGACCTGCCTGGACCTTCATCAATATCAAACAACATTGTAACTACATATTCAACACACCTTGACATACAATCGCTCAATTAATCTCCTATTTGTGCAGTTTGTATCTTGAGTATCAGAAATAGACATTAGTAAGTGAAACAGTTTACCTTAGAAGATTTAAACATGATTTGAGCTGGATAGTTGATATATTTGAGTGATGCTTTGGTCAATCCAACACTTCCAACCCAGACAAACGCCAGGACAAAGTATGCCCTCCATGAAGCAGTCATTTGAGTTTGGCATCCCCCTTGAATGTATGCCAACATAACATATATCGAGCACTGCACCAAAGTGAAATACCACGCATAGCTGCATGAGATCGATCGGAAAAGTTAGAATTGAGATGCAAACAATTTTCTAGCAGATGTGGTAGTAATACAAGTTGAGCATCAGTCAAGACCTTTTTCACATAGCCTTGTAGGTGAGAGAACACTTTTCCTATCAGGCGTTCACGACTAGAGAAGCCAGATAAAAATATGCGTTCAAGAGGTGTATTTTTCAAATCCGAATATTTAAAGTACTTATATCTATACTAACATCGGGTACTTCCAAGTTCGATTGTAGGAACAGCCTCACTAAGAAGAACGCGTTCGTGAGGAGGCTTATTGTGATTCTTCGCATTCATTTTGTTTTCTTCTAAATCTTTGTTAGAATTTTCTCTCTTAGATACGAATTTTATGATGCCTTTTTAAGGCTTGACTGACACTCTTCTCAATCTCCCCTACAAAAGTCCTATTTCCAATAAACCGGGAGGTATTGCGCACGAACACAAAGTCACTATCAGTTAATTTTCCATTAAAATGTAGATTTAATACCTTCTCCTCTGTGGGTTTGTGTATCTCAAGAAGGCTTAAATGACTGATTTCAGATTTGCAACGCAAATAGTAAATGCCATGAAGGCAATCGCTACTTCCAGTGGAGAAAAGAGTTTAGCCACAGTCGAAACCAGGATTCAAAATTCTAAATTCTGCAATATACGTAGATGAATCCAAGAACATTCGTAAACTGATCCTCTAAAAACACAACATAATGCAGTTTCAATCTCACGATAGTCACTCATAAGATTGAAAACCATAAACTCCATCACGCATAGCAGGGACTTGCTACTATGACATCCCCACTGACGTCATCAGCTCCCAACAGTGGGTGTAGACCATAGTATAAAAATATGCTCTCACACATACAAATCCACACACCAACACATACTTGAGCATCCATTTGTACAAAGTCTTTGTACTGAGTTTCTATCAGCACTCCTGAGGCGAAGGGGAAACTCAGCCATGACGAAGGCTAGCACTAAAGGAGAAGACTAATCAAAAAGTAGTCCAAATCTCTTCATTCAAGCTACGATTGCCTGTGAAGTCTAAACGATTTCATTTTAATCTCTCCCAAACAAGCAGCTAAATCTAGCGGATAGGGCAACACACCATTTAAGATAGAAAGAATTATCGCAATACCAGTAGGCCACAACTTGGAATTCATAAATTGAGGAGTACGTGAATGGAGAAGTTTCGTACCTGAACTGCAGCTGGCGGAAGACATACTCCTGCAAGAAAGAGCTGCATGAGTTCAAGATGCCACTTTTATGTGAATACAGGCTCCCACAACAAACAGACACGTTGTGCCGAGAATGCAAAGGGACATAGAGAGTATGGCAACGAGCAGAGATTGATCGAGAAGGGAGGAAATTCTCTTAAGCAACGGAGAATAGTGGAGGCAAGAAGAGAACTTTGTGCACCTACCTCGCAAATGCCATTTAGAAGAAATCCAACGAAAATGCCAGTGCAGCAGAACAGAAGCTGGAAAGCACGTGAATGCTCAGACAACTTGATACCCAGCACCGTGGAGCTATTTGTGCTCTCCGTCGGCTTGCTGGATCTTGTGCTCATCTTGCCACCCAAACCTCAAACTAGCATCTAGCGTCACAGCCTTGACGCTCCTTTTGGATCCGTTGCCTATGCAGTCCCGAGTTCGACCGGATCACAATGTGTACCTGTAATTTCAGGTGTGACACTGGGCCTCTGTTCACAACTTGAATAAAAGAGAAAGAGAAGCTTACATGTCAAGTCAATGGTCTTGGAAGCACAAAATGGTTTGATATGTTCCTGCCTTGTGTGATGCTATTAGCCAAAGATCCGGATGCCATCTGACAAAACATCTTCCGGAACTAAAAATCTCGATTACAGGACCCCATATTTCTAGACGTGCGCTCGTCCAGCATTCCGTGTGAGAGATACTTGACCCGCAAGTCGAAAAATCCTGATAGGCATCGATTCTACAAGAAACACAATGAAAAAGAAGACGCTGCTTTCTTGAGCGACGAAGTCAGCGTTCGCCTCCACGCTAAGTCAATGATTCCGCCACTAGAGTATCAGTCATCGATAAATTTTCGAGAATTACCATGATCCATCTCAATCACTTGAATATTCGAATCTTCATGAATATTCACTGAATCTCATCATTTCGAATCATCATCTTAACCATTTGCAACGGCACTTTGAAGTTTGAACGTTGGAGCTACCCAAACAACATTGCACTCGTTCGCTTTTCTCAGGCCGTCCCCATAGACACTCCAGAGTCTGGCAGAGTCAGATAGATCGGGTACATGAGAGAGATTAGATTGCAATCCATCAAGGCTCGAATTACCGGAATCAAGGGTACATTCAAGCTAACGCCAGCACCCTCCCTTGTTTTATCCATGGAAAGCCCCGATAAAGAGGCATGAAAAAGGAAACAAGGTGTATTGGCCCACAAGTGCCTTTAGTATTAGGTTTTCCACCAAGTTAATATTTTTTTCTCATTATTTTTTGAAAAATTATATCACATCCGATGGCCTTACATTTTGAAAAACATATAAAACACTATAGGTGCAACCCCTTACACTATGAAAAAGATAGGGGTGCACAAGACTAGCCCCTTTACCCTAAAATGTGCTTTCCCTCCGTCTCCCCTCCCAAATTACTCTTCCCTCTCTCTCTCTCTCTCTCTCTCTCTCTCTCTCTGTGTTGCTTCCTCGTATGCATTCCTTCAACTTGTAGATTGGGTTGCCTTCCACAAGTTTTGGGTGGCGATGGCAAACCAGTAACTCAAAGTACCTCTAGGAGCAAGGTACAACAGTGAGCTCTTTGCTTTGTCAATCTCTTTCTCTTTGAATTTTCAAAAGTCTTAAATGAGCCAATCTATGCTTGTGCAAAACAGTGTGTTTATCAAAATGTTGCAGACTAGAATGTAACTTTTTCATGGTTTTTGTGGGTACGATAAACCATTGATAGGACCTCGCTCTTTGAGAAGCTTTCTAAATTCTTTATCAAAATATTAAGGAGCAAGGTACACCAGCGAGCTCTTTTCTTTTTCAATCTCTCTTTTTGAGTTTTAGAAGTGAAAGTGTTAAGTTGGATGATATTCTTTCAATTTTTGGTGAACAAGAGTGTGTTTATAAAGATGTTGCAGACTGGAATATAACTACTACTGTGGTAAAATGGGTCATATGGTTAAAGATTGCTATAAAAAGCAGAATGACATCATGACTGAAAAATTGCAGCAAGGCAATTATGCATCCTCTAGTAGACAGGGTGATGACAAAAATGAGCATCTGTTTATGGTGCAGCACATGACCAATTTTGTAACAAATGCAGAAAAAAGCAATGATGTGTGGTATGTTGACTCAGGTGTGTCAAACCACATGACAGGTCATGTAGAATAGATACAAGATGCAAGGAAAATGGAAAGACCAGGATTTATGGAGACTGGTGATGATACTGCACATCCTATTGTGCAGATTGGTAAAATTCCTTTGTCTATGCAGGATGGAAAAAATAATACCTGTCTGATGTATTTCATGTCCCGAATATCACCAAGAACCTGGTTTCTGTTGGTCGAATGGTTGAGCAGGGCTTGCAGGTCAGATTTAATAATCATGAATGCTTTGTTGAGGA
The DNA here is from genome assembly GCF_047967505.1 of Dipteris shenzhenensis. Taxonomy (NCBI): domain Eukaryota; kingdom Viridiplantae; phylum Streptophyta; class Polypodiopsida; order Gleicheniales; family Dipteridaceae; genus Dipteris; species Dipteris shenzhenensis. The sequence continues at coordinate 48,309,365 of NC_141618.1, forward strand.
TATGAAAAATAAAGGTCGCTTGATAGAAAAAGGGAAGAAGAAGGGTAGGATATTTACGTTGAATGCGGACATGCCTGAATTGAGTGCAGCAATGTTTGCACATGGGACCGGTGTAGTTGCAGATATTGATATCTAGCATAAATGAATTGGTCATGTTAATGTACATCGACTTAAATTAATGCAGGCCCAAAATATTATTGCAGGATTGCCTAAGTTCAAGGTTACAGAAATGCATAAGGTATGTGAAGCCTGTCAATTTGAAAAACAGGCAAAGAAACCATTTCCTAGACATGTTTAAGAGAGTGAGAGGCCATTGGAATTAATCCACTCTGATGTGTGGACAACTAAAGCTGCATCTATTGGAAGCTATCATTATTTTGTCACTTTTATTGATGACTACAACAGAAAAGTTTGGGTGTATTTTATGAAAAAGAAAAGTGAAGTGTTTGGGCATTTCAAAGCTTTTAAAGCTATGGTTGAAAAAGAAACAGGCCTACAAATAAAATGCCTAAGGTCAGATGGAGGGGGAGAGTACCTCTCAAATGAGTTTGCAAGTTTCTTGCAGGAGCATGGCATAAAGCAGCAATATTCATGCAGTCATATCTCACAACAAAATGGAGTTGCAAAAAGGAAAAATAGGCATATTGGAGAGGTAGCTCGTGCCATGCTTAACGAAAAAGACTTGCCAGATTATTATTGGGCTGAAGCAGTTGCTACAACAGTCTACATTATGAACAGGACTCCCACTGCAGCAATACATGGCATGACGCTAGAGGAGAGGTATACTAGTAGGAAACCAGAAATTTCTCATTTGAAAGTTTTTGGTTGCATTGCCTATGTTCATGTGCCAGATGAGTTGAGATCCAAGTTGGATCCAAAAGCTGAGATATCCTTCATGTGAAAATGCTATTGAAGCAGAAGTTTGAGATGAAGGATTTGGGAGAGCTGCGTTACTTCTTGGGCATTGAAGTGATTAGATCCACAAGTGGGATATGGCTCTTGCATAGGCAGTATGGATTGGACATGCTGTCCAAATATGGGATGACAGGCTATAAGCCTATTTTAGTTCCTTTGAAGCAGCATGTGAAGTTGAGCGCAGATGCAGGTGAGCTTCTAGAAGACCCTACTATGTACATATGCATAGTAGGAAGTTTGATTTATATGACTATTATCAGGCCAGATTTGAGCTATGCTGTTGATTTGGTAAGTCAGTTTATGCAGGCTCCAAGAAAATCGCATTTGGATGCAGCTAGACGCATACTGAGGTATGTGAAGTCCACATTGCAGTATGGACTATTTTATGAGACTGGGATTCAGATACAGTTGCATGGATACACTGATGCTAATTGGGCTAGTAGTATTTCTAATAGACAATCTACCAGTGGATATGTGTTCTCTTTTGGGAGTGCTGCAGTCACTTGGAGCAGCAAGAAATAGCCTACAGTTGCCTTGTCGAGCACAAAGGCTGAGTATTGGGGTGCAACAATGGTTGCATGTGAGGTAGCTTGGTTGCATAAGCCACTTTATGATATGCATCAGTCTACAGATGGGCCAATTGTCATTTATTATGACAACATGAGCAGTATACACTTGGCAAATAACCCAGTATATCATGCTAGAACAAAGCACATTGAGGTGCATTATCACTATGTGCGAGAGAAGGTTCTAGTAGGTTTTATTGATCTAGTTTATGTCAGCATAGAGGATCAGGTAGCTAACATATATGAAGGCATTGGGCGCAGAGAAGCTGTGCAAGTTCAGAGACTTGCTTGGTGTGCAGGAATTGGGATTGAGCTCGAGGGGGAGTGTTGAGATATTAAGCTCCACTCGTGATATGCCAGGGTGACCGTTGTGCATTTATGTCACTGACTTGTTAGTTGCAGATGCGGTTGGTATACCACCCATGAATAATAGCTAAATGACAGTTATCTTTATGTACTCTAGTTAGTGGCTCAGTTAGTATGCCACCTTAGTTAGCTGAGTTTGGTTTGAGACCCACATATAGGATTCACCTATTCTTTTGTACTTAGAGTTATTTTGGCTTACATAACTAAGAAGAGGAAAACTATTTTCAGCCTCCACCTATGTGTATATTCTCCCATTATGTATGTGTGAAGATAGTGGGAGAGAAGGAAGAAGTCTCACTTGCGGCTTTCTCACATACACAATGGGGGAATACACACAAAGATGGAGGCTGAAAACAGTTTCTCTCTTCTTAGTTGTGAAAGCCAAAAGAACTCTAGTACAAAGAAATAGAAGAATCCTATATGTGGGTCTCAAACCAAACTCAGCTAACTAAGGTGGCATACTAACTGAGCCATGAACTGGAGTATATAAGGATAGCTATCATCCAGCTATTATTCATGGCAGTGTACCAACCGCATTTGCAGCTAACAAGTCGGTGACATAAATGCACAACGGTCACCCTGGCATATCACGAGTGGAGCTCGATATCTCAACACTCCCCCTCGAGCTCAATCCCAATTCTTGCACACCAAGCAGGTCTCTGAACTTGCACAGCTTCTGTGTGCCCAATGCCTTCGTGAATATGTCAGCTACCTGATCCTCTGTGCTGACATAAACTAGATCAATAAGACCTAGTAAAACCTTCTCCCGCACATAGTGATAATGCACCTCAATGTGCTTTGTTCTAGCATGATAGACTGGGTTATTTGCCAAGTGTATACTGCTCATGTTGTCACAATAAATGACAACTGGCCCACTATAGACTGATGCATATCATAAAGTAGCTTATGCAACAAGCTACCTCACATGCAGCCATTGCTGCACCCCTCTACTCAGCCTCCGTGCTCAACAAGGCAACTGTAGGCTGTTTCTTGCTACTCCAAGTGACTGCAGCACTCCCAAACGAGAGCACATATCCACTGGTAGATCGTCTATCAGAAATAATACCAGCCCAATCAGCATCAGTGTATCCATGCAACTGTATCTGAACCCCAGTCTCAATAAATAATCCATACTGCAATGTGGACTTCACATACCTGAGTATGTGTCTAGCCGCATCCAAATGCGGTTTCCTTGGAGCCTGCATGAACTGACTTACCAATCCAACAGCATAGCTCAAATCTGGCCTGGTAATAGTTATATAAATCAAACTTCCTACTATGCGCCTATACATAGTAGGGTCTTCCAGAAGCTCACCTGCATCTGTGCTCAGCTTCACATTATGCTCCAAAGGAACTGAAATAATCTTACAGCCTATCATCCCATATTTGGATAGCATGTCCAATCCATACTGCTGCCTCTGCAAGAGCCGTATCCCACTTGGTGATCTGATCACCTCAATGCCCAAGAAATAACGCAGCTCTCCCAAATCCTTCATCTCAAACTTCTGCTTCAATAGCATTTTCACATGAAGGATATCTTCATCACTATCACCTGTGATGATCAAATCATCAACATAAATGACAAGCAGCATAATACCTTTCTCTGTTTTTCTCACATAAAGTGAGAAATCTACCTTGGAAATCTGAAAGCCAATAGTGACAAGATATTGTCCTATCTTGTCAGACCATGCTCTAGGTGCTTGCTTCAAGCCATACAAGGCTTTCTTCAACCTGCAAACAAACTCAGGATGAACATCATGAACATAACCTGGTGGTTGCTCCATAAAGACCTCTTCTTGCAAATCACCATGCAAGAAAGCATTCTTTACATCCATCTGATGTAAAGACCATCCCTTTGATGCAGCCATAGCAATGACTCCTCTTACAGTTGCCATCCTTGCAACTGGACTGAATGTTTCTTCATAATCAATGCCATATGTCTGTGCATACCCCTTGACAACTAATCCTGCCTTGTATCTGTTCACAGAACCATCTGCATTGTGCTTCACCTTATAAACCCACTTATAGCCAATTGCATTCTTGTCTTTAGGCAAAGGCACCAATTCCCATGTAGCATTTGCTTCCAAGGCATCCATTTCTTCATCCATGGCTTTCTCCCATTTTTCTTTTCCCATGGCTTGCTCAAAAGAAGTGGTTCTGGTTCCTGTATCACTTTGACCATATAGGCATAGTGAATGGCTATAAATCCATCATATTTCAGCCTATCCACAGGATACCTAGCTCTGGTAGACCTATGCAAAATAGGCTCACTTTCAGGTGCTCTCAAAACATCCCTGGTCTTCCTTACTCCAGGTGTAACAATAGAAGGAATACCCACAACTCATCATCAATGCTCTGTTCTGAGCCACTGGATTCACCATCCACATAAGAGTGACTTGCATTCACATCAAACATGGGCTGATCTACCTTCTCTTTTTCTTTTCGTGATACCTGCATACCACTATCTGCATTGCTTTGAGGAGATTCTCTTGATCTCAATTTGCCTGTCCATGGCGAAGTATGTGGTCCACTAATATTTTGTGATTGCTGCTGTGAATTCTAAGAAATATCTGGTTTCCTACCAGTATACATCTCCTCTGGCGTCATGCCATGTATTGCTACAGTGGGAGTCCTGTTCATTATGTAAACTGCTGTAGCAACTGCTTCAACCCAATAATAATCCAGTAGGTTTTTTTCATTTAGCATGGCTCGAGATACCTCTCCAATATGCCAGTTTTTCCTTTCTGAAAGTCCATTTTGTTGTGGGGTATGATTGCATGAATATTGCTGCTTTATGCCATGCTCCTGCAGGAACCTTGCAAACTCATTTGAGAGGTACTCTCCCCCTCCATCTGACCTTAGGCATTTTATTTGCAGGCCTGTTTCTTTTTCAACCATAGCTTTAAAAGCTTTGAAATTCCCAAACACTTCACTTCTCTTTTTCATAAAATACACCCAAACTTTTCTGCTGTAGTCATCAATAAAAGTGACAAAATAATGACAGCCTCCAATAGATATAGCTTTAGTAGTCCACACATCAGAGTCGATTAATTCCAATGGCTTCTTACTCTCTTGAACATGTCTAGGAAATGGTTTCCTTGCCTGTTTTCCAAATTGACAGGCTTCACATACCTTACGCATTTCTGCAACCTTGAATTTAGGCAATCCTGCAACAATATTTTGGGCCTGCAGCACTGATTTAAGTCGCTGTACATTAACATGACCAATGCCTTTATGCCAGATATCACTATCTGCAACTACATCGATCCCATGTGCAAACATTGCTGCACTCAATTCAGGCATGTCTGCATCCAACATAAACATCCTACCCTTCTTCTTTCCTTTTGCTATCAAGCGACCGTTATTTTTCATATCCTCAACAAAGCATCCATGAGGATTAAATATAACCTACAAGCCCTACTCAACCATTTGACCAATAGAAACCAGGTTCTTGGTGATATTCAAGACATGAAATACATTAGATAGGTATTTCTTTTTCCCATCCTGCATAGACAAAGGAATTTTACTAATCTGCACAATAGGATGTGGAGTATCATCACCAGTCTCCACAAATCTTGGTTTTTCCATTTTCCTTGCATCCTGCATCCATTCTGCATGACCTGTCATGTGGTTTGATGCACTTGAGTCAACATACCACACATCATTGCTTTCTTCTGCACTTGTCACAGAATTGGTCATGTGCTGCACCATAAACAAATGCTCATTTCTGTCATCACCCTGTCTACTAGAGGATGCATAATTGCCTTGTTGCAATTTTCCATTCATAATATCATTTTGCTTTTTGTAGTAGTCTTTAGCCATATGACTCATTTTACCACAATAGTAGCATTCAACATTGCTGTTTGAATTTTGGCCTCTTTGCCATCCACCACGACCTCTTTGCTCCCCCTGCCTCTATAGTTACCACGTCCTCCTCCATAGGACTGGTTTTCTTGAGTTTGCTGCATATTCTGATTTCTACCATAGCCTCCAGATTGGCCTCCTTTACCTCTACCTCTACCTCTTCCAGCATTTGAGTAGAAAAGACAGTTTCTTTTGAAGTTCCTCCTGAAGAAGATGCACCACCATTTCTCTGCTCTTCAGAAATTAGAAGAGCAAACAACTCAAAATCAGGAAATTTTCATGGATGGCAATGGATGTCCAGAACTATGCATAATCCTTTCCTAGACCATTCAAGGTCACAGAAACTAAATCATCATCTTCCTCTAGCGACCCAATGGAAGCAAGTGCATCTGCAATTTTCTTCACCTTCATGTGGTAGTCATTGATGCTCATATTTTCTCTCTGCACATTGTGCAACTCCTGCTTGAGCTGCATTTTCCTAGCTTGCGTATTTGTGCTGTACATTTTTGCCAAAGTATCCCATGCCTCCTTTGGCGTACTTGCATCCTGAATATGCACAATCATAGAATCTAAAATACTGATAGACAGCCAGTACATAACTTTTCTGGCTCTCTCATGCCATCCTTTAAATGCCTACATTTCTTGTTGATTGGGAACATTAGGAAGAACTGGTTCTTCTTCATTTCCTGTAATGAACTCCCAATAGCCTTTTCCCATAAGGAAATTCGTCATTCTAAACTTCCATGCTTGGAAGTTGTTCTTGTCAAGCTTTTTAGTGACAATCTATGAAAGAGAATCAGACGCCATTACAAAACACTGCAAAATATTCTAACACTACAAAAAACAGTAGGGCGAAAGATTTTAGAACCAAGGAGGGGATGAAATCAATAAAGGAAATATTGGTTCAACACGTAGACATGCATAGAGAGCTTGTGTTGCGAGAGAATTATCCAAGTTATCTTCCACAACACAGACCAAATTGTAAGTGACTTCATTGAGAATTTATATTCCATAATCAAAGAATTTCCTGAATCTCAATGCCTCTATTTTTATTTTCAGATATAGAGTCATCATCTTATGAGCAGTGGTGGCAGCCTACCGAATGCATTTTAGGACTCATGGATGTGTTACATGGGTCCATAGGAGAGTTGCAATATCAAGGTAGATCAGCAACTTTTCGATGATCATTTTTACAAACTATTAGATAAACCCAACACACATGGTGTGTTGAAGAAACTAGCTCTCCTAGCATAGAATACCATTGATTGGACAATTCCTCATGGTGTTGTAATAGAGTCATATAGAGCCAGGTTGTTTTCAGAAGTACAATGATCCTTACGGCTAGGGATTGCTAGTAGAATCAACAAAATAACTATTTGCATGCCAATAACAATCTTTGTAGATCTAATGAATAATTTTTCTATCAAGATTTGCAAGACAATGCTCAGTTATAATGCAAATGGTGCTGAAAAAATTCTTGACTTCTTGGATTATGGTTGGGACATGATAACATCCAACCAAGTATACTGTGAGGTTGTGCACAACTCCATCAAACTTAAGTACATGATTGTTGCCACTCAAAATTTCATATTAATCTTTTACTATAGACCTAGGATCCAATGGATCAAGATTTGAACTCTTTTGGTCCTGAGAATGAAGCATCGGATATTACCATTAACAAGAATGACAATTTGTTAGGGATTATATTACTCAGACAATGTTGCACACTCGCTCAATTATGCCAAGACATGTAGGTGGAGATAGAGGGTAGTGTTGCAGAAAGATTGCCATTCATTCTAAATAACAAGAAGGTAAACCAAGAGTTGAATATAACTAAATGTTTTTTATTTATTATTAAATGAATCATTAATTAACATTATTGCAGTGAAGGGAAAGGAGAATTCTGTGCAGATATCCCAAATGGGATTATTGAGATAATTCAAAAGTCATGATTATAGATACTGTATTAATATAGCACATAGGTATGAAATCATTATTTACATAGTATACAATTGTGATGCAATGGATAAAAAATATACATTACAATGTCAAACAAATGGATGATTTTTAGACAATTGCTATCGTTTAGGCGATGGGGGATGCTGTGAAGGGTTGGCATCCAATGCCTAGGATGATCCTATGAAGAAGGTTGATCAAGGAGCTTCTATTCCACCTTCTCTTCCCTGTTTTAATCTAGTATCTCTGCCAGAATATCCTTTGCTCTAGTAGTTGAACCTTTCTGGCTCTACAATATAATTGGAGTTAGAGAAGCTCTACAATAGTTTTGGCTCTAAAGTTACAGCTATAATCAGCATTGTAACTATATTTTTAATCGTTTACAAACCACAATGGAGAAGCCGTTTCTTTGGTATTCTAACAATTTGTTGTTAAAAGTTTGTAAAATATACATCTATATTCATGAGTCAAGTCTCTCTCTCTCTCTCTCTCTCTCTCTCTATGGATTATAAACTAGGGTCTCATATATAGATAAATTTCACTGGACGTCATTATGCATTACAAACTTCCAAGAGTACAATGTGCCTCAAGTCACATAGGAGGCTCTGAAGTAGTAAGGATTCTCAGGTCCACGAAAACTCTCCTAGCATGCTAGTCAAAAAGGGGTGGAGATAATCTTCCAAAAGTTTTGAAAGAAGGCCGGACACAAGCTGGTCCACCATCTCCCTAGAATCCCTCATTTTGAAGGAGATAGCTGGGTCCATGATATGTACCATACCTTGAATCGCCTCATGCAACCTTTTTTTTTTGTAAGCTATAAGTGGTGGTCTAAATTGATATATAAAAATAAAAACCTACTTGAGTCCTGCAAGGATAATTGTGTAGGTAACTTATCCTCCTCTATTTTTTATTTCTTTGAGACAATCTTCTATTAGGGTAAACTCTCTTATTGACTCCGCATCTACCAAACTTATCCTTATAGCAAGTCTGAGTGTATTTCGACACTCAAGAACATGTAGCTCTAGTTTTATAGCATCTAGATTGGTGGAAGAGGTATGAAGATGGTGTCCTTATATTTTATCTTTTGCACCTCCTCAAAGGCTGTTTTTGCTCTTGTTTTTTTTCCATGAGTCACTTCCTCTACAGTCACTTCATCTTGTTTTGGTGTTCAAGCACGTGGTATCAGCAAAATGTCTCTCATTTTCATGTTTGTCATATCTATAGCCTTCAGGAGTTTATCATAAAGTAGTGATATCTTTTGCCATGATTGTCACCCTATGGTTGTGGGCTGCAAGAAGAAATGTATCCTAAAAAAACTCTATGAAAAAGTCCTCGACAGCCACCTACAATGCCCAAATAGCTATTCTTTGCCACCCGTATCCAAGGCCCACAACGTCCATATCATCACAAACTTGCCTAACAAGCCTTTGAAAAGGAGCCTTCGGAATACATAGTCCCATGGCTTTCTGGGGCCTTCTTATCTCCATTGGTACATTGACCTTTTGTGTAAATCTTTTCCTTTTTACTTGTTTTTTGAAAGTAAAGGTACATATTTAATCTATGTTATTTTAAAGTACTATAAAATATTGTTCATTGCTTAGTTCGCATCATTTGCAGAACAAAAAATTCAAAGTTCTAATAAATGTAATTTTTATAATTTGGTTTAAATTTTAACAATTTGGGGAGATGAAGACCTCAATCAAAAACCAATCTCGGCCTTCAACCTTCATGATTGGTTTTAAAACCGATCTTGGGTGGAGGGATGAAGACCAAAGGCTAGGCTTTTTATCTCCCAACTATGATCTTTCTTGGACATGAAAGGCCTAGCGTTTTCCCTTCATCCCCCAACCATTGTTCATTTTGAAACCAATATTCTTCGAACTTGAAAGATCTTTCCCTTGTGCTTTAGCTTCCCATCAAAGATTGATTTTGAAACAGATCTTGATTGGGGTGCTAAAGGATAAAGCCTAAGAGTTCCATCTCCTAACCAAGACCGGTTTCAAAACCAATCTGGATGAAATTGAACTTGAGTGTGGGGGCTGACATTCACCTCCTAATCCAAGATTCAGTTCTAAAATTAATATTCATTGGAGGGATGGAGAAAACCATAGATCTAGCAATTTCCCTTCATCCCTCAACCATGATTTGTTTTGAGACCATTCTTGTTCATACTTGAAAGACCTTGCCCTTGCTCTTTATCTTTCCATCAAAGATTGGTTTTGAAACCAATCTTGATTGGGGTAATGAAGGAAAAAGGCTAGGCCTTCCATCCCCTAACCAAAACCGGTTTTAGAACTGATCTCGATGAAATTGGATTTCAAGTAGGGGGATGACATTCACCTCCTAATCCATGATTTGTTCCAAAACCGGTCTTGGTTAAATCGGTTTAGAGTAAAGGCTAAGCTCTTTATCTCCTCACCATGATCTTATTGGGACATCAAGGGCCTAGCATTTGCTCTTCATCCCCCAATGATCGGTGCTTTTGGAACCAATCTTATTCAGACGTGATTGACCTTTCCCTTGCTCTTTATCTTCCCTTCAAAAATCGGTTTTCAAATCGATCTTGATTGGGGAGAAGAAGAATAAAGGTTAGGCCTTTCATCCCCCAACTGAGGCTGGTTTTACAACTAGTTTGGGTAAAATTTAACTTGAATTGGGGTCTAACATTCATCTCCTAATCCATGATCTGTTTGAAAACCGATCTCAGCTAGAGGGATGAAGAGTGAAGGCTAGGCTCTTTATCTCCTAACCAAGGTCTTCATTAGTAGATATGAAAGGCTTAGGATTTTCCTTTCATCCCCCAATCATGATTGGTTTTGAAACCAATCTTATTTGGACTAGAAAGACCTTGCTTTTGCTCTTTAGCTTCCCATCAAAGATTGGTTTTGAAAACGATATTGTTTGGGTTGATAAAATTAGAAGGCCAAGCCTTCCATCACCTAACCAAGACCAGTTTCAAAACCGATCTAGATGAAATTGAACTTGAATTTGGGGATTGACATTCACCTCTTAATCCAGGATCGGGTTCTAAAACCCATCTTTGTTGGAGGGATGAGGAGAAAGTGCTAGGTCTATTTATTGCCCTACATCCCTCAACCATGCTTGCTTTTGAAACCAATCTTATTTAGACTTGAAAGGCCTTGCCCTTGCTCTTTATCTTCTCATGAAAGATCAGTTCTGAAATTGATCTTGATTGGGGTGATTAAGGAAAAAGGCTAGGCCTTCCATTCCCTATCGGTTTCAAAATGGATCTAGGTGATATTGCACTTCAATTAGGGGGATGAAATTCACCTCCTAATCAAAGTTTGGCTATAAAGCCAATCTTGGTTAGATGGATGAAGAGCAAAGGCTAATCTCTTTATCTCCTCACCAAGATCTTATTGGGACATGAAAGGCCTAGCATTTTCCCTTCATCCCCCAACCATGAATGGTGTTATCCGGACTTGATTGACCTTTCCCTTGCTCTTTGTCTTCCCTTCAAATATCGGTTTTCGAATCAATAAGACCGGTTTAAAAACTAGCGTGGGTAAAATTTAACTTGAATTGGGGGATGAGATTCATCTCCTAATCCATGAACCGATCTTAGATTTGGGGATGAAGGTAAAATCCTTTGGCCTTATTTACCTCAACAAAGATAGGTTTTGAAACCAATCTTGGTTGAAGGGAATGAAGTCATAATGCTTTTACCTTCATCCCTCAATCCAAAACCGGTTTAAAACCGATCTTGGGTTAGGAGATGAATGTCATCTCTCAAGTTCAAGTTCAAATTCACCCAAGTCAAATTTAAAAGCATTCTTGATTTTTTGCTTTGGAGTGTTTGTGCATACAAAATCTAGTTGTATAGAGAATGCCATTTGTCATTGCCCAGGTCATGGATAGATCAAATGTTCTTACTTGCTACAACTATCTACAACGACAAAGTAAATGCTACAGCTCACTCTCCCATTTGGGCAAATGATCTTAAAGACAAGGAGCTCAAATTGAAGAAGGCCAAGACCGAGCATGACTGCAAGGAAAAGGAGCTTGAAGGGAGCAACCAGCCCCCTTTAGGAAAGGAGCAAGTGCCAAGCCTACAATTAAGAAGCTCAAAGCAACGAAAGAGGAAGCAGCATGAAGGCAGGGGCCGGGCCCTTGTAGGAAGGAACCAGCCCCATTCTGGAAAGGAGCAAGGAGGGTTGAGCTTGCAATCAGGAAGCTCCACAAGGATTCCTTGACATGTAATATGAAGTAAAGGACTCTTTGAAATTGTAATTTATGTAATCTGTATGTAATCTTCTCCAGAACTTACTTGGGCAATGTTTTCTCCAGATTTAATCTATGTAATCTGTGTGTAATCTTTTGAATTAATAATCTTGTCCATAGTTTACTTGGGCAATGTTTTCTTAACTATGTGACTACATAGTGTCCTTTGATCCACACTAGTGTGGTGATAATAATGAAACAAAAGATTTCAATTTGACAAGTAATGTGAGATGAAAGATTTCCATTAGATCACTAATGTGAGACTGAAAGATTTTGATTAGTGAGCTAATGTGAGACGAAAGTTTTTGATTAGACAACTAATGTGAGACAAAAGATTTTGATTAGACAACTAACATGAGACTGAAGAATGAGAAGGTAGGGCTCAATGAACTCAAAGATTTTGATTACCAAACTAACATGAGATTGAAGATTGAGAAGGTCGGCGGGCTGAATGAACTCTCTCCCTATTTAAGTGAAGTGCAGACAAAACTAAGAGTCCATTACGAAATCTAGCCCCAAAACTCTGTACACCGATCCACCTACAATGAATATATGGCATACCTAAATAAATTTAGAATGCTCTTGTTCTATCTAAAAACGATATTGGATGGCATCCTCACACAAACAGACCCAAAGGAGGAGGAAAATAGATGCAAGGAGGACATACTTCGGTGGTGGGTGTATTACTTGGAGTCAGCAGAGATGGTGAATATTAATTTCCCTGCCTATTGTTTTTCCCACTGCTTTAAGGTACTTGTCAAGCTCATGATTTAGGTTTCTTTTGGCAGGACATGATAGAGGAACAAAGATGTATAGAGCACAAAGAAAAAGATGAAGAGGACCCCCAACAAAAGGAGGCGTTACTATGGGCGTATAAGTCAGCAGAGTCAAGTAAGCAGTGTGTAATCCAAGTGTGTGAAGAGGTCTGCCATTGTGCAGCAGGCTAGCCTCAAGAACTGGGAGCTGCTTGCCATAGAGAGGCTGATAAGATAGTTGGGAGTCTAGAATTTCCTTGAAAAAGAAAAATGTCAGTGTTTTGAAACAATAAAAATTGTTCACACATTTCTTGAACTTGTGGAATTTCTCAAGGTGCTTGTAATACTTGATTTTGTATTGACCTACTTCCATGTTAATACTTAAATGTTTTAAATAGCCCGGTGGTTGAAATATGATGGTTAATGATAACCAATCTAAAGGGCACTAGCACTCTATAACAAATTTTAGGATAACACAGTAGTAGTGTAGGGATAGCACGGTAGTAGTGCAGGATAAGTTATCGCCAACATGGTGTTTGGTTGCACTAGGATATTAATAGCCACCAGCGCAGTGGTTTTCTTCGATTATTACAAGATGAATGGATTTGTAGGATGTGTGGATTCGTTAAGGGAAACCGGTGCGGTGGTTCTTAGGATATACTAAAAGCAAGCATGGGATGAAATCTGACAGTTAACGAAATGATAAATAATCTAAAGGGCACTGTTTTAGTATAGCAATGTGCAACAAATTTTAGGATAGCATGGTAGTAGTGTAGGGTTAGCACGATAGTAGTGTAGGATAAGTTATCGCCAACATGGTGGTTGGTTTACGCTAGGATATTAATAGCCACCAGAGTAGTGGTGTGCTTCTATTATTACAAGATCAATGGATTTGTAGGATGTGTGGATTGTGAAGCCAGTGTGGTGGTTATTGGGATATACTAAAAACAAGAATGGGATTTACCTTTTGGGATTTACAAAAATAATTTAATAAAACCAGCATAGTGGTTGTTTGGGATATACTAAAAAGAAGTAGTCTTAAATAAAAATTCCATTTTGTAGGACAAGTGGACATATTGTTTCCTTACAATGAGACTACATACATTTTCTTAGTACTATCTCAGTTGTCCTCATCCACCACTCCAAGACACCCCAAGATGTGCTCATGTGTGTCTAAATCCAATTTGAAGACACTCTTGCCCTTCTTTTGTTGTGGCACAGGTTGCATCTGGAACTTAATAGCTCTTACTAGATGAGAGTACACATGTGTTTGTGAAATCTAATGTAGCAGTTCGTAATTGCGGCCTCTTTTGGATGTTTTTTATACCAAAAAGCTCCGACTACTACATCCCACTTCTCATAGGTTGGTCCCCAATTACCCTTAAATGTATCCTCAACCTTGTACTTAAGTTCTGTGCACTTCAACAAAAAGTATGGGTCATCTCCCTCGTTTTCCCCAGAATCTACGACAACTGCAAAGTTATCCCCCTCTTCTAGATAGTCAGTGAGGTCATCGAAACTCTCCCCATACTGTGGCGAGTCATTTGTCTCTCCATTGTTTGTCACTCCATTTGAATGTAGAGGGAAAACTTGAACTTTCTCCCATGTCTTCACAGTTGCAATGTTCTCACAATCGTCATGATCCCCTATGATGCACACATGGCAAAAATAAGAAAGTTTTCTTGTTTTAATCCGTTGGTTGTTTGAAAAGACCCATATGCTATGCAGACCATGAACTCCTTTAATTTTCTCATAATCGTGCATTCTTTTCCCTTTCACTTCATGCACTTTCACTTCAAGGAACACTCTGTGTACTACAGTATTATTAAGGCTTTGTTTATTGTATGTTGAATGCATGCCTATGGGGAGGTTCATTGTAAGCCATGCTATAGCATCATGGGCATCATTGAGTTTTTCTTGAGGGCATGCTAATTGGTGTCTAAATAGAGCTTGCTGAATAACAACACTGCATCCATCATGTTCACCTTGCCATGGCTAGACCCAAAGAAATTCAACATCATGTCTAGACCAGTCAAGGATTTGAACCTTGAGATGAAGTAGAATCCACGCGCTGATTTAAATTGAGAGACAGCACAATTTGACCACACCCAATGTTGCTTTATATTTTTTTCATGGGGATTTTCCTTTTTCAGCCATTCCCTATCAGCTAGGGTGTCATGTTCCCTATCAGATGAAATTTGGAAATGGTATGTGCATTGCACTAACCTGGACTCCTGTGAGTAAGCAAGTAGATTGGCATTAGGCATGGAAGAATTAAGCAAATGAGTGTACGTGATATGCACAAGAATTGTTGTTTGCTTGTTGTACTAGTGAGCACTTTGTATCTCATTTTGTTCTTGAAAAGAATATTTTTTTGCAAACTCTATGATAGATATAATAGTGTCACGGGCAAAATTGGCAAGGCACATCCTGAACTACTTATCTAGCCAACTAGCCATGAAATTGTGAAGCACGTATTTTGGGATGGATTGAACCACGTGACCTACAAGCTCCCTTGGCTGGGTGCTCTTATATGATAGTAGCCATCTCTTTTTATCGGATCCTTCAACATTGACATTTCCAAATCTCCTCCATTTCAAAGCAACATGGTTGGCCTTCCCTCATTTCATTTGGACAGAGATTGAATGTCTTCTTCTTCAGCTGCAAACTACAATGCTTGCTTGTGCCATGAATGCATTCAATCCTGTGTCACTCACAGTCTCCCTTTGGACAAACCACTGGCTCCCACAGAGACCTTAGGCTACAAAACCTGCCCTCCCTTGCAACACATGATGTGGATCCAGGTGGCCTACAGACTATGCATTGGGGAGGCATGGGCATCGATCCCCAGATACAACTCTGTCTGTTGACCCAACATGTGGGAACAATAGAATAATGAGCCCCCTTTTTGCTGCTACTAAAAGAATACAAAACACAGTCTAATTAACGTATATAATGAAGCAAAAGAATTTTCAACCACCGTGTTGGGTTAAGGATAGTCACAATTTCAATCATCGGGCTGGTTTAGGACAGGTTTAGGACAGTCAACCACTAGGCTGGTTTAGTACACATTTAGGACAGTCACAATTTCAACCATTGGGATGGTTTAGGACATTGTCATAGTTTCAACCACTGGGATGGTTTAGGACATTGCCATAGTATCAACCACCAGGATGGTTTAGGACATTTTCACAGTTCCAACCATCGAGATGGTTTAGCTTGATGGTCTCAACTTCACATATTAGACAATAACAAGTATATTGCTTCTCATTTTTGAATTTCACCATTAGCAAATAATAATATATTGCTTTTTATTTCTAAAATTTACGATTTAACAGTGGTATATGACCTGACTAAGCAGGAAATTAAATTTGACAAATTTAAGTACTAAGAAACACAATAATTTGAACCACTGGGCTGGTCAATAACTAATGTCTATTGAATCATTCTAGTTCAGGACAATCACATAACTGGTGATTTAGCTAAAGCAGCCACTGTTGCTTGATGTTCCAACCACCGGGCTGGTTTAGTAAAATAACAACATATTGCAAAATATATTGTTGTTAATTTCTGCTCAACCATGCCACTAGGCTGGAGAACAACCAATGTCTATTCAACCACGCTGGTTCAAGACAATCACATAACTAGCAATTGAGCTAAACTAACCTACAGCTGCATGATGTTTCAACCACCGGACTGGTTTAAGAAAATCACATTTAGTCCAAGCCTAGTTTAAGAAATGAAACAAGTAAACTATCCCAAAGCTCAATCACAAACTACCGCCGGGTTGGTTTAGGCACCACTAACCTACGTCATACCTAGCATGTATATGATGTGCTCCTCAAACACCTTGCATCCCATCCGCTTCTTATAGATGTCCTTTCTATTTAGAGAAACTCTCGAATTTTCATGCCAAAATGTCATCACTGTAGCAATGACTTTCGCACTCAGGCTGTCTCTCCTTTTCTTGCATTTTGTTGAAGCCCACGGACTTCTCAGATTGGGATGATCGTGCATTGCTTTTGCTCTACATTCAACCATTGAAGCCATGTTGGTCCTTCTAATTGACAACATCTTCGACACCGTTTTGGTTTTCAACAAATTAAAAAAAAGTTATGAAGTGTACCCTCAAATGCGTATGCATCACTTTAGTACAACATTGGAGGCCTGTTAATTCATGCATAATGATATCATTGAGGTGTGTCTTTGGGTTGAGGAGAAGCTCACATAGTATACTTTTGAATGATTACTTGGTTGCATGTATGTATAGAACTAAATTTTGATGTTTTTTATTAAATTGCTATATCCTATAGTCTTCAGGATGCATGCTTCACATGCAACATAGCACTTGTAATGCTTTAACGGTCTCGTTCCAAATTATTAGTCCATAAATTTTTTCTCTCATGTTCAAGTTGGAATGTGTACTACAACTTGAAGACAAAGTTTGCCGAATTCCATTGAGAAATGCATAAGTTATGGGTCATGCAAGATACCTATATACAAAAACATCCCTGAACCTCACCAAAAATGGCTACACCCAAGAAAACAATGACCCATATTCTTCTTATTGAAGATCACATCATGGATTTGTATGATCTTCTTTGCTTTTGGATCCTAGAGACAATAGCCCATCTCTCCACTTTCACCATAACCTAGAAAGATGCATTTCGTAGACTTAGGATCTAGCTTCTTTCGAAGCTCTTTTGGCACATGTGCGTATGCCCCTCACACCCAAATATATGCAAATGAAAGTAAGAGGGCTTCTTACTACTCCATTCCTCTTCAAGGATACCACCATCCAAACTATTACTAGGTGATCTATTGGTCACATGCAATGAAGTCTTCATTACCTCAGCCCAAAAACCACCAAAAAGACTTGTATTGGAAAGCATACATTGCAACCTTTCCTGAATGGTGTGGTTCATCTTCTCTGCAACTAGATTTTGTCTAGATTATGAGGGGACGCGGGATCCCTCTTGGTACCATGTGTATGACAAAAATGTTGAAAGTCATGAGAGAGATACTCTCCACCATTGTCAGTCCATAGGCATTTAAGCATGAAAGATCCTCTCCACCATTGTCAGGACGTAGGAATTTAAGCATTCTGCCTGACTGATTTTCAACCAAAGACAACAATTTTTGAAGTATCTAGAACACATTGGCTTTTGGAGCTATACTATGAGCCCACGCTTTCCTAGTTGTATCATCAATGAACGTCACATAGTATTCAGCCCTGCCTAATAACCATGTAGGCATGGGACCACATATGTTTCAATGCAGCATATGAAGGCTTTCAAGATATTTATTTCCCCTTGTTTTAGGGGTTGATTTAGTATGCTTCCCATAGAGACAATGCTCACAAAATTCAAAGTAAGAAAAACTCAAATGCGCTACATCACCCAAATGGCATAAGAGTTTAATTCCATTCTGGCTCATGTGCCCCAACTAGCAATGCCACAAAGAAGTACTTGGCTGCTTGGTTATTGCAACAACATGATCAGACACCCCTAATACATGTAAGGAATACAATGTCCCACACTTGGCACCTCTTGCCAAAACCATAGAGCCCTTATGAATTTTCCAACTCTAAAAACCAAAGGTGGTCTGAAAACCAGCATCATCTAGATGACCCACTAAAATAAGACTCTTGGTTAGCTTAGGCACATGTCTCACATTTTTCAATGCAAAGGAAAACTTTATGTCACCTACTCCCACTATGTCACATGCGGAGTTATTTTCAAGATGCACACAACCTATCTTTCCACTCTCATAAGTGGAGAACCATTCCCTATGGGGAGTAACATGGAATGAAGAAGTTCCAAAATCCAAAATCCAATCCTGGGAATATGCATCATCTGAAACACTAAGAAATTCTGCAAGTAGATTAGACATGAAGAGAATGCCAATGTCACTATTATCGGACTACATTGATCTCCTTGATCTTAATTTTTCCTTTTTCCTCCCTTGGACTCTCTTCCTTCTTATTTTTCACACCAATTTGCATTCTTCTTCTTATCCTTTTTCTCTCTTTTTAGCTTGCAGCAGTCCTTTTTCATGTGGCCCTTCTTGCTACCACAATGGTAACACTCAATGTTGTATGCCTTGGATTTGTTACGAGACTTCCCTCTTTCTAATTCAGACCTCCCCCTAAACTATGATCTTCTCCTTTGCACATTTAAGGCTGCATCTTTCTTGTTGCCATCCATAGACATCCGTCTAATGTCCTTGGCCAACAAGATACCCACCACATTATCAAAATTAAGTACTCCACTAGGTGCAAAGTTATTATAGTTCTACAGAAGGTATCCCATGAGGATGGCAATGAAACAAGAGATATATTTCCTTAGTCTCCGCATAAAATTTCATCTTATAATCTTGAAGATGGCTGAAAATAATATTGAATTCATTCAAGTGAGAAGCAATAGAGATCCCTTCCTTCATCTGCAACTCAAACAACTTCTTCACGAGGTAAACTTTATTACAGGCAGTTTCCTTCTTATAAGTGGCTCATAATTTCTTCCACAAATCGTCCGTAGTCTGTGCTCATTTACTACTATGAAATTTACTGACTGTGCAAGATGAAGTCTAACAATAGAATTTGCTAATCATCCAACTCATTCCAATCATCCTCAAACATATTTGTAGGCTTAGCTTCAATCCATACCAAGGGTTTAATCTACTTATTTTGAATAAGCAAATCCCTTATCTTTTCTTTCCACAAAGAAAAGTTTGTCCCGCTAAACTTTTAGATGCTAAAAAACTCATTTTTCAGACATGGAAGAGGATGACATGTGCAAATAAAGCAAAATCTGAAATGCTAGTACCTACAAGAGAGAAATCACACCAAATACCAGGTGCACCTAAAGATGTCTGTCTTAATGGATGATAGTGTCACCAAAACTCAAGGTTCAAAGCATCAAAATGCATATGACTCATGTGCATATACTATTCATCCATATGAGCATATCTAGTAGAAAAGAAAATGTCAACCTACATGATAAAACAATGGTAAACCCAATGCCAATAAGAGCCAAATTCCTCAAGCATAAATAGCATCCCATTAGGGCATATGCATCAATAATGTCTCATCCAAGAGAGCATAACACTATGAATGCATCAACTACGATGTGTGAAAGCTATCCCTCAGCATAAAATAACATCTGCATGCTATAATAAAGCATCCCATAAGGCAATATGGGCCTATCAATGCATTTAACAAGGACTGCAATGCATCCAAATGGCATGTACAGCATCCACTGCAACCCAATACAAGCCACAAATGAGTGCACATGGCTCAGACTGCAACCAGAGTGATATGTACTTGGGGTTCATATATTGATAGTGAACTTAACATACAAATTAATGTACAAAATGTCACTATAAAAGTGTAAGGGCCAAATTACACATAAGAAGTCTCATTGATGTCAAAACTATGAATCAATAGCATTTACATTGATGGCTTCATCTTGAGCCAAGTCTTGCATGCCAAATATGTCTATCTCAAGGGCTACATATAATTGATCACCCATCCCCTATTGTATGTCTACCTAATACTTGATCCTCTAGTTCACCGGCCTCTAGTTCTCCCTCTTCTTCCCCGAGGTCATGATCTCCACCTTTCTCCATTACCCTATCATTATTGTCACCGTCTTCGTGGCCCATATAGTCATCTTCATCCTCTTTCGTAGATCAATTGGCATCATTATTTGGATCTTATGCCAGCATCTCCGTATCCACATTCCTATCTTCAAAAATATGTTTGCTTAGAAGAGCGACTTGGACCACTACCGCCATCTTGGATCCAAATGATCTGGATGAAAGACAACCTAGCTACATTGAAGATACAAATTAGGTGCTAGTAATTATATTCATTTATGCTCAAGTATTAATATATATATATATATATATGAGCATCTACCAACATTTGTTTAAAAACGAAGATACCAGCTTTTAATCAATTCATTTATGTGTACCTATTCACGATGCTCTGGAAGAACAAAGGTATCACTTTCATCAGTCAATGTTTGGTGGAGTCAATGGCAAAGAAACCACATATGTCTACTGTAGATAGTTCTAAACCATTTTACATCAAGAATTAAAATACTAAATCATCTAATATCAACTTCATAGATGTCAACCATGGTCCCACAATAATCTAACTACAAAGAGGAGAGAAGATTGGTATCAGAAGTAGTTGCTTGGCTATCTTGTACAAAGTTATCCATGACATTACATGCTTTGCAAGAATTCACTTCATCATTCTCTTCATTGCACATAAGGTGTTTGCTGGCTGTTAATACAAATATGGGTAAAAATAAGATTTCCAACTAAGAAAGAATGTTTCATTTCAAGCAAAAACTTATGATGCAAACTTCTCAAGTTCAATACATTATTAATGTTATTGGGTTCTTCAATAATGTGTTTGAACATTCCTTTCTATTGAAACCTTATCTAAAGAAGTCCAACTACAGTTGATTGACAACAATCATTTCGAATGTATAAAAACTAGCAAACAACAATGTCGCTTCTTCTTCATATACTCAATAGTAATACTTCATTTTATCATATAAAAGAAACCAAATTTGATAATACCAAACAAAAAACACACATACCATCTTATGTGGTGTTGCTTATGAACATACATGCAATAAAGAAAATACCAAAAGCAATATGAAAATCAACTTTTGACTCAATTGGAGTCGATGTTTATAACATCATTAAGATTGATTTTAGGTGCAAGTGCCTTCTCCTCCAGTTGCCTCTCATATTTTACTTTAGCTTTTCGTTGCACATGAGTTGTGATTGTGAGTCTAAAACTAACATACTCCGGGTTCTCTTGTACAAGTTTCTTCACTGCTATAGCAAAGAAAAGGCAATAAATTAAAAAACAACACAAAGCAAATTAAACAATTCAAAAGAAAATAAAACCATGTACCTTGAGCATAAGCCTCTTGCACAACTTCCTAAAAGAAATTCTTTAGAGATCATTGGGTATACCATTAGTAGGATCGTTCTATTTCTGCGAATCACCGTTCCCACACACCAAAGCAGCAACCTTCCCTAAATTTAGAGTTATCGAGGATTGTATCATTTCGGGGCACGCTTAACAAGCCCTACACATTGGGGAGGCATGCGCATCAATCCCCATGAAGCAATGGTCCAACACGACCAGATCTCAAGTTATTTGTAGCCTGCTAGGCCAGGTCAAAGTCTATGTGGGTTTCACAACAACAAACATTCTTGTCTTTGAGTTTCTTAATGTACCACGGCTTACAATGCTCAAAGCTTCTTTGCCCAATTGAAATGTCCAGATTCTGATCCACAAACTTGACATATAACTCCGATTGTTGACCCAACATGTGGGAATAATAGAACAATGAACCCTTTTTGCTACTACTAAAAGAATACAAAACAAAGTCTAATTAAAGTATATAATGAAGCAAAATAATTTTCAACCACCATGCTGGTTTAGGACAGTCACAATTTCAATCACCGAGTTGGTTTATGAAATATTTAGGACAATCAACCATCAAGCTGATTTAGGACATGTTTAGGAGAGTCATAATTTCAACCACCAGGATGGTTTAGGACATAGTCATAGTTTCAACCACTGGGATCGTTTAGCTTGACAGTCTCAACATCCAATATTAGACAACAATAAGTATATTGCTTTCTATTTTTGAATTTTACCATTAGAAAATAACAATATATTGCTTTTTATTTCTGAATTCCACAATTTATTAGTGGTATATGACCCGAATAGTAGGAAATTAAATTTAATGAATTTAAATACTAAGAAACACAATAAGTTCAACCACCAGACTGGTCAATAACTAATGTAAGTTCAACCATGCTGGTTCAGGACATATCACATAACTGGTGATTGAGTTGAAGCAGCCATGGTTGTATGATGTTCCAACCACCAGACTAGTTTAGTAAAATAATAATATATTGCGAAATATATTTCTATTAATTTTTGCTCAACCATGCCACTGGGCTGGACAACAACTAATGTTTATTCAACCACGCTGGTTCAGGACAATCACATAACTAGCGATTGGGTTGAACCAGCCTATGGTTGTATGATGTTCCAACCAACGTGCTGGTTTAGGACAATCACATTTAGAAAATAACAATGTATTGCTTTCATTTCTGAACTCCATAATTTAATAGTGGTATATGACCCGAATAGCAAGAAATTAAATTTAACGAATTTAAGTACTAAGAAATGTTAGAGTTAGCTCAAATGTCCACCTCTCATGTAACCCACCAATATTCTGTGTACCCAATGTTGTAAGGCCCCCATATGAGGAGAAGCCATGATGGGTATCAGATATTGGGAGGGATCCCCAGTTTAGACACTGGAAGGGGTCTTAGAGTAGACCAGATGGTTATGAGACGGCTTAGGAGCCAAGAGGAGGCCAAGAGTAGATACCCGTCTGCAAAAAGGGGGGGTTCGGGGGGGCGATAGCCTCCCCGATAGCAGGGGGTCTGGGGGGCGTAGGCCCCCGGTGGGGGTCTGGGGGCAAAGCCCCCAGTGGCAGGGTCCGGGGGCTGCCGGTAGCCCCAGGCCCGACGGTATGACCTATGCGCGATCCTTCATCTGCCCGTCGGCATGTTTTCTGAAGGGTCGGTGGTCTTCCAGGCCGACTGCCTATTACAGGGCCGACCGTCAACCACTTACACTATATAAGTGGCCACCCCCTATCATCAGATCACCAGTTCTTCACGCTCATAGTCCTCCGTCCAGCATCTGTCTAGATCACCATCGAAGCTCTGTCTGTAGAGCGCACGGGTGGACAGCCAACCATCAGTTGTATCAGCAGTTTGGTATATCAGAATTTTTGTATTCTCTCCAGCTTTCCATCGTGTACTTGCGTTTTGTTGTTATCTTCCGCTGCGTACTATTTTCTTACATGGTATCAGAGCTCAGGCTATCTGAGTAACGACTTTATTGCAAGTTCAACGAGCTTTGTTAGCAAAGGCTACTAGGAGTGATGGCTGCACCAACCCCGTTGCGAATTCGTCCACCTGCCTTCAATGAAGGCAAGCTCGATGGGACGAATTATACTTTGTGGAAATTCAAGATCAGCGCGATCTTGGATTCATATGAGCTTCTGGATACTATTCTGGGATTGGATCCAGAACCGGTTGGATCACCGAATCCAAACAACCCCAACGTCATAACGCCACCGAATGCAGATCTTCTTCGGGCATGGAAACGAAGGAATGCAGATGCACTCTGCGCTCTTGTTACCAGTTCAAGTGATTCTGTTTTGACTCTGATTCAGCACACAGACAAGGCAAGTGAGGCTTGGAACATACTGAAAGGTCAGTATGAAACGCAGAATCAGACCAGAATTCAAAATCTGGAGAATATGCTTGCTGCAGAGAGGTGCTCTGATGGAGAATCAGCTGAGACATTCATCACACGGATCAAGAATCTACGTGATCAGATGGCGGCGATTGGGATTACAAAGACCAGCGAAGAGTTGGCCAGAAGGTGCATTCGGATCCTTCCACAAAAGTACGATGCGTTGGTCACGACACTCAACATGCAGGTAAGAAATCCACCCCTCACTTTTGAAGAGTTCAGCGCGATGCTTCTAGAGGAGGAGATGTGAATGAAGACCCGCGATGGCGGAAGTGATGCAGCATTCTCAACCACATCCAAAGGGAAGGGTGGAGAGAAGAAGAATGGTAAGAAGAAGAAGTTTTCAGGTAAGTGCCACTACTGCAACAAAAGCGGTCATATGATCAAGGATTGTAGAAAGAAGCAGCAGGACGAAAAGAATGGCACTACACAGTCTTCTTCGAAAGGCAAGGAATCTGCCAACACAGTTGAAACTGAGTTGGAGCTATGGGTTGCAATTGAAGAAATATGCTCCTCAACAGAAGTTTCAACAACGAATGATTCGTGGCTCCTTGATAGTGGAGCGTCCCGTCACATGACCAGAAAGAAGGACTGGTATAGCTCTTTCAAGCCTCTACAAGAGCCCATGAACGTGACGGTCGGTAATAATGCAAAATGCCCTGTGGAAGGTACAGGTACTATCTCTCTTTCCATTCAAGAGGGTGAAACTAAAGAGCTTTCTGATGTATTACTAGTTCCTCAGCTAAAGAAGAACTTGCTTTCGGTTGCTGCGATAACTGATCGCAACTTGGAGGTGCGTTTCAAGAGGACCGGAGCAGAAATCCTTAATGCAGCGGGCAAGGTGGTCGGCAAGGCAGTAAGGAAGAACAATCTCTACGAGCTGACGGCACTAACAGTCTCTTCAGGAGTGGGCATCAGTAAGGTATGGCATGAAAGATTTGGTCATCTTAGTTATCCTATTCTTTTGGAAATGCAGAAAACAGGGATGGTTGCACACTTGCCTGCACTCTCAAAGGTGCAGGAACCTTGTGAAGCTTGTATGATGGGCAAGCAACAAAGGAAGGCTTTTCCACATGAGAGCGGCTATCGGGCAAAGGCTCCTCTACAATTGGTTCATGTTGATCTCAGTGGGAAAGCTCCGACTCAAGCTTTGGGGGGATGTAACTACTATATGCTTATCGTCGACGACTACAGTAGATACATGTGGGTGTATTTTTTACGAGATAAGGCTGAAGCTCTTGGAAAATTCAAACAGTGGCAAAAGATGGTGGAAAATGAAAGCGGGCTGAAGGTAAAGAAGCTTCGCACGTACATCGTCAATCGAAGCTTCACAAAGGCCTTGATGGGCAAAACACCTTTGGAGGCCTACTCAGGTAAAAAGCCTTCCGCTTCTCATTTCAGAACATTTGGATGTGAGTGCTTTGTTCATGTTCCAGATAGCACCAGAAAGAAATTAGATCCAAAGAGCAGAAAGTGTATCTTCATGGGCTATAGCCAGGAGTCAAAGGCGTACCGGCTATATGATCCAGAGGCAAAGAAGATCGTGGTCAGTCGTGATGTGGTGTTTTGGGAACAGCCACATACAGTGGAGGAGGAGGTATGCCCTTCCACTTTATCATCAGCCGTAAAAGTAACTCACCTTGTGCCCGTATCTAAAGCAGAGTTGCAGAATGAGGAGGAGTACTTCGAGGAACAGACTCCACCAACACCACAACATGCCTTGGCTCCACAAGGTAAGCCACTTCCAAAGTGGGCAAGGCAGCTCTTTGATGAGAAGAATCCGGCGGTTCCAGACTTGGCAGAGTCATCTGCAGATGGACTTCGACGATCAAAGAGGATAGAGGAGCAGAAAAGGGCTTCTGAACACATAGTCAATATGGCCTTGATGGCTGAGATTATGAAAGTTCAAGAACCTACGAATTTGGATGAGGCAATGGCCGATTCAAATTGGAAACCTGCCATGCAAGAGGAGTATGACAGCATCATGAAGAATCAGACTTGGGACTTGGTTGATCGTCCAGTAAAAAGGAAGATCATTGGTACCAAATGGAAGGCCAAGTACAAATCTGATGGATCTTTGGAAAAGTACAAGGCTAGGCTTGTTGCACAAGGATACTCTCAAGTTGAAGGCTTTGATTTTGAGGATTCCTTTGCTCCTACAGCAAGGATGACAACTATTCGGGTGGTACTTGCCTTGGCTGCTCATAAGCAGTGGCCGGTGTTTCAAATGGACGTGAAATCTGCGTTCTTGAATGGACATCTCAAGGAGGAGGTATATGTGTTCCAGCCACCAGGATTTGAGGTGCCCAATTCAGAGAACAAGGTTTGCAGACTAAAGAAGGCATTGTACGGGCTGAAACAGGCCCCAAGGGCATGGTACCAACGGATTGATAGCTTTCTCATATCTATTGGTTTCTCAAAAAGTGCTTCTGATGCTAACCTGTATGTTTGTAAGCAGGATGGCAAGTATGTGGTAATAGTCCTTTACGTGGATGACTTGATCATCACAGGAGATCATGAGAAGATGCTGCAACAGTTGAGGGAGTCGTTGAGTTCCGAGTTTGAGATGACAGATTTGGGGCTCATGCACTTTTGCCTCGGCATTGAGGTTTGGCAAAAACCTGGCAGGATTTTCATCTCTCAGCAGAGATATGCTCACGAGATCTTGAAGGCATTCGATATGACCGAGTGTAAGGACGTGGTCTCTCCCATGGAGGTGAATGGTAAGCTCTCAATGGAGGATGCATCACCACTTGTCGACATCAAGGAGTATAGGAAACTTGTGGGGAGTCTCATTTTTCTGTGCAACACTAGACCTGATATCAGCTTTGCAGTTGGTGTACTTAGTAGGTTCTCAAATCAACCTCGAGAGAACCATTGGAAAGCAGGGATGCATGTGCTAAAGTACGTGAAAGGTACACTGGAGTATGGCATTACCTACAGAGTAGGGAAGACCTTGGCGGGTTATTGTGACTCAGATTGGGCGGGAGATTGTGATTCTAGAAAGTCAGTTTCTGGATATTGTTTCTCACTTGGTTCAGGAGTGTTCTCTTGGATTAGCAAGAAGCAACCAACAGTGGCACTATCTTCGACGGAAGCTGAGTACAAGGCAGCATGCATTGCTGCTTGTGAAGTAGTTTGGCTAAGGAGGATCCTGCAAGACATAGGAGTTCCAATCGAAGATGCGACGGTTCTAAAATGCGACAATCAGAGTTGCATGGCCATCGCAAAGAATCCTGTGTTCCATGCTCGTACAAAGCACATAGAGATCCAGTATCACTACGTACAAGAGCTCATCGAGGATGGAGTCATAGAGCTGGAGTATTGTCCCACAGAGGACAATTGCGCAGACATCTTCACGAAGGCTCTTGGGAGTGATTTATTGTTGCGGCATCTACATCGACTCGGCATTGGTCCGAACACGTAGTTCATCTTCGGGTGAACATTGAGGGGGGGTGTTAGAGTTAGCTCAAATGTCCACCTCTCATGTAACCCACCAATATTCTGTGTACCCAATGTTGTAAGGCCCCCATATGAGGAGAAGCCATGATGGGTATCAGATATTGGGAGGGATCCCCAGTTTAGACACTGGAAGGGGTCTTAGAGTAGACCAGATGGTTATGAGACGGCTTAGGAGCCAAGAGTAGATACCCGTCTGCAAAAAGGGGGGGTTCGGGGGGACGATAGCCCCCCCGATAGCAGGGGGTCCGGGGGGCGCAGGCCCCCGGTGGGGGTCTGGGGGCAAAGCCCCCAGCGGCAGGGTCCGGGGGCTGCCGGTAGACCCAAGCCCGATGGTATGACCTATGCGCGATCCTTCATCTGCCCGCCGGCATGTTTTCTGAAGGGTCGGTGGTCTTCCAGGCCGACTGCCTATTACAGGGCCGACCGTCAACCACTTACACTATATAAGTGGCCACCCCCTATCATCAGATTACCAGTTCTTCACGCTCATAGTCCTCCGTCCAGCATCTGTCTAGATCACCATCGAAGCTCTGTCTGTAGAGCGCACGGGTGGACAGCCAACCATCAGTTGTATCAGCAGTTTGGTATATCAGAATTTTTGTATTCTCTCCAGCTTTCCATCGTGTACTTGCGTTTTGTTGTTATCTTCCGCTGCGTACTATTTTCTTACAAGAAACACAATAATTTCAACCATCGGGCTGGTCAATAACTAATGTGTGTTCAACCATGCTCATTTAGGACATATCACATAACTAGTGATTGAGATGAAGCAGCCATGATTCCATGATGTTCCAACCACCGGGCTAGTTTAGTAAAATAATAATATATTGCGAAATATATTGCTGTTAAGTTTTGCTCAACCATGTCATCGGGCTGGACAACAACTAATGTCTATTCAACCATGTTGGTTCAGGACAATCAAATAATTAGCGATTAGGGTAAACCAGCCTACAGTTGCATGATGTTCCAACCACTGGGCTGGTTTAGGACAATCACATTAGTCGAAGACTGGTTTAAGAAATGAAATAAGTAAACTCTCCCAAAGCTCAAGCACAAACAACCACTGAGTTGGTTTAGGCACCATTGACCTGCATTGTATCTAGCATGTGTATGATGTGCTCCTCAAACACCTTGCATCCCGTCCGCTTCTTACATATTTCCTTTTTATTTGGAGAAACTCTCATATTTTTGTACCAAAACGTCATCATTTGTAGGACTGGCTTCTGCACTTAGGTTGTCTTTCCTTTTCTTGCATTCTATTGAAGCCGACAGACTTCTCAGATCGGGATGATCGTGCATTTCTTCTACTCTATGTTCAACTGCTGGAGCCACGTTGGTCCTTCTAATCGACAACATCTTCAACATTGTGCGCCCAAGCCATTTCTTCTTTGTTTTAGCCTTCAGGAGACACCAACAGAGCTAATGTCACCCTCTTTGTAGCTAGTTGATCTAGGCTGTGCACCCCTTTCACTTTCTATAGGCCATTTTTGAAGTTAGAGAGCATCGCCTCTTGGGCATGCATCTCCCGAGGTGTTGGTAGGGTTGTTACTCTATGAACTTTAGGATGCATGCTAATGCTTATGAATACTCGAGACTGGTAATCACTTGAATGGCTTAATGTTACTACCTCGAATGTTGTCACTAATCGTGACACCACAACTTGTGTTCCTTGCTCCGATGGCAATGATTGAATACATGCATCTGCATCCACTTCTTGTTGCTGCTTTGCAAGGAATCTTCTTTCTTCTCATTGTTTCTCCCTTTGCAGACGTTGCAAAAGTGTCTTCCATTGCCGATTTGATATTGTGCCAGTGCTTTCCTCATCCCGTACTCTATTCTTTGTGCTTTGACTTGGCTTTTCAACTTTCTTGTCTCGTAGTCTCTGTCTCTTACAAGCAATGGTGAGCTACATGTTGCCATTGATGCCATGGACATGATCAGTCCAGTATAGATCTAGAGAAGCTAGCTTGTGAGGCAAGCAAAGAATAGAAGACATCTTACCTGAAATTAGACAAAGGCAAACCAAAGTCTGCATAGGGTCACTTCAAGTTGCATGTGCTTTATAGGGCATTTCCAGGGCGGGGGCAGGTTGCAGGTACTTAATCTTCCAAGATTTGATGGGCGGGAGGTGTGAAAATTCAAAATTCATGGGAGTAGCAAAATTTTAGCCGCTAGTTAGCAGACTTGGATATCCCAAAAAAGTGCAATGTGGCAAAAAATGCTTCAAAACACAAATAGGCCAAAGGGCATCTATCGGGTTTGATGTTGTGTACTATTAATTGCAATGAACTTTGGCCAAATACTTCAAAACACAAATAGGCCAAAGGGTACACTATTGGGTTTGATGCTGTATATTATTAAATGCAATGACCTTTGGCATGCTTATGAGCCATATAACAAGCAAGTGGATGGAAAAAGAAACAATTCAAAATTGTAAATAGTGTTCAATTTATTAAAATATCTTTGCACATGCACTAATTGCACTTTTCAAACTTCTTCCATTTTAGGGTGAATCTAGATACCAATACAAGCAACTATCAATGTTTTAAGACCACCATGTAGTAGTCCCAGTAGTTTGGATTCCAAAATTTCTATCCGTTTTGGTTTTCAAGAAATCAAAAAAAAGATATGGAGCATGCCATCAAATGGGTATGCATCACTTTAGCACAACATTGGATGCCCATTAACCCATGCATAATGATCCCATTTAGGTGTGTCCTTGGGTTGAGGAGAAGATCAAGTAGTGTGCTTTAGAATGATTACTTGGTTCCATGTACATATAGAACAAAATTTTGATATTTCTGAATAAATTGCTATATCCTATAGTCTTCAAGATGCATGCTTTACATGCAACATAGCACTGGTAATGCTTTAATAGTCTCATTCCAAATACTTATTCCAAAAATTTTTTCTCTCATGTTCATGTTTGGAATGTGTACTACAACTTGAAGACAAAGTTTTCCGAATTCCATTGAGCAATGGATAAGTTATGCATCATGCAAGATACCTATATATAGAAAAGTCCCTAAACCTCACCAAAAATGGCTACTCCCAAGCAAACAATGACCCACTACATCCTACAAAAATTGATCTTGATCTTTAAGTCTTGGATTGGTAAATTCTCAGCACCTTACTTGATTTGGTGGGGATTGTCATCTTGTTATCCCTATTTTTTACTAGATCATGATATGGGATTTGTAATCATGCAATACCTTTGGTACTTTTAAACTAGGATCTACCTAGTAAAATTGGATAGGAATTCATATCCAAAGTAATGACTATCAAATTTACTATGAACTTATTTATCCCTCCTATAGAGATGATGACATCTTGAAGCATTATCTTTGGGTCTCAACCACCCATTGATCTACCATATGTACTCTAAAAGGAGAAGGTTCAAAATTCCAAGCTTCAACTACTTGGCCACATTCTTTGAGATGATATTAACTCCTAAGCCACATCATCCATGATCACACATTGTATACTTTACTTGTTCATTTTGACAGTGATGAATGGAACACACTGCTGGTGTATCAATGACCAGAATGGTAACTAGAGAATCAATGAATGCAGATTAAAAATTTGGAAGGGATTTAAAATGGCCATTTTAACTCGCCAAATTAAAACATTTAAATCATTTTTTAAGACCCTAGAGCAATTTAAATTGGTGCATCAATGATTTTTTGTTGGGAATCGACTGTTACTGCAGGTTACCATGTGGTAAGTCTAAACATCGTGCAATAATATAGAGAAAATATTTCATGGTATTTTATTTGACCATGCGTTATGTTATATACCGTGTGGTACACTAAATACTACACGATATTGCTAAGTTATCATGTGCTAGAATTGTTTATATAGATCTTTGTACCCATACCATACAATTTGCATTCTTGATATTCTAAGACTACTTCTCGGGGGTGCACAACTAAGAAAAATGTATGTATCACGTGCATTCAAGGGGTATTTAAGAAACCCCATTCCCCCCTTTCTCCCCCTTTTCCCTCTTTTCTCCTACTTTCCCCTTTCCACCCCCCACTTTCCCCCCTTTCCCATTCCCCCCTTTTCCCCTCCCATCTTTCCCCTTTCCCCCCCTTCCCCTTCCCTCCCCCCCCTTTTCTCCTTTACACCCCCCCCTTTTTGCCCTCCCCCCCCCTTTTTACACCCACCCACTATTATCTAGAAAAGAAATCAAGGCATGAGGCTAGATGCTAGGCATGGCGATGCTCATGGGCCATGGTGGGAGAGGGGACATGAGGGGAGAAGCATTAACATGGGTGGTGAAAAGGGATTAATAGGGGTGGGAATGAAGAGGGAGACCATGGCACAAAGAGGAAGGGAGAGGGGGAAGAGGAGCATGTACAGAGCATGTACATGATGGGAGGTGGGATGTAGAGATGTAGACATCAAGGGAAGAGAAGAGAGTCATGCTTTATTTGAAAGGAAGGATGGGGGAAATCAAGGTACTAGCATGGTGGCTTTACAAGAATGAGCGTGTCACATCAAGGAATAGCCCCCTCCTTTTATAGCCAAGAGAGGGGGTCTCTCCCAATAAATGCATCCTCCCACATGCATGGTGTGTGTGGAGGAATCTCCCATGTGGGCTAGGTTGGTACACACTCTCAATTGTGTGTGACAACCCTTTGCCTCATTTTTCCACATAAATCAAACCCCATATCCCAAGTCTAAGATATTCCCTTGGTCTCTTCTCAATTTTATAATTCGTTCAAACATCTAGGAGGACAAGTGGAGGGTTGGCACAAGGAATCTTGCCACCTCATCCTACTTTTCCCATTATTTAACTTGCATTCTTGGACTATCTACAACCCCCCCACGTGGGCCTATCCTACATGGAGGGAATAATCCAATATAATATCCATCTCCACCTATTTTATATTATTCTCCCATGGTCCTTGGGCCATGTCTCACTAAATGTAGGCATGGGACCGCCTAGGTGGAGGGTGGGCACATGGAGGAACCATGCTACCTTAACATTTTATAATATTACTACCATGGATTATGTACAACACACCTATGGGTCCTCTTATGTGGAAGGGTGGCACATGGTCATGCCCTGCCACCTCAAGCTTGGGCCCTATGCACACCATATTTTATTATACTATTGCCACTTATACAAGCACACACACACATATTTATGCCTTTTACCTTGGTTAAATTTATCCATAATAGTTCCCCCCCCCAAGCAAGGAATGCACAACATTTCCATGCCTGGGACCACCATCACACACAAAGAAGGGCTTGAGATGATCACCTTCTTGCCATATGGCTCATGCAACTCTTGAACTTGTATAGACCCATTGCTACATTCCTTGATGACTTTGTATGGACCGGTCCATAGTGGAAGAAAATTTTTATCCATTTGGTGGTCCAATCTGTTATCAAAGCATAGCACAACATCCCCCTCAGCAAAGTGTCTTTCCCATCCCTTGTGAATCTTAACATCCAAGCGGGCCTTTTGTCGATTTTTTTGGATCTCTGTTTGATGTAGTGCAAGGTGTCGGGTTTCATCTAACTTCTCAAGTTGTACCAACCTGGCCTCTACATGTGCATCTTCTATCATCCTCTGTTCTTGTGCCAATCTCAAGGCTAGAATCTCTATCTCTACCTCTCATAGCTAGTACTTTCTGGAGGAAAGGAGAAAGTGGTCAGAAACCCATAGATACCACCATACCATAGATCCCCAACTTCTATGGCTACTACAAGGGTTACATTGAGACACTCCTCTAAGTCAATCAAAGCATTCTTCAAGTTGGAACAACCCCCTTTTACAAATTTGAAAGAAAAATCATATTCTTGTAGAATAGCCAACCATTTGGCCAACCGGCCCATGGGATTTGGTGATTGAAGAACTTGCTTTGCAAGACCATTGCTAGAGATTATAATGAAGGACTTTCCAACCACATGAATGCTTAAATTTCTCAATGCAAAACACCAAAGGCAAGGCATGCTTGTCGGCCTTAGAGTAGCATCATTCAGTTTCGAGCAATTGTTGAGAACCAAATCGAATGGGATACATGAACTGATCCTCCACTTGCTAAAAAAGAATACCCACTGCTAGAGTATGCTCACCAAACCTAGGATTGATATAGAAAGTCTTTGACCAATCAGGAATGCATAGAATGGGTTCTAAAGCCAGAGTAATCTTGATTTGTATAAACCCATGATCACAATCCTCATCCCAAAAGAAATCAACCCCATCTTTTAATAGCATAGTCATAGGTCGCATCAAAGTAGCATATTGATCAACAAAGCGGTGATAGTATCTTGCTAGATTGATAAATGAGCATACCTGATGTTTGGTTGTTGGTGGGGAGAGCTTGAGGATAGCTTCTACCTTCTTGGGGTCAGGCTTGACACCCTTGGATGGGAAAATATGTCCCAGTAACCTCCCTTAGTGGCTCCAATGGTGTATTTATCAGGGTTGAGGCTACCATTCACATCATTGACCCTTTGGAAGGCCAACCTAACCTTCATGATGTGCTCCTGAGAATATCAAGAAATCATCTAAAAACACCTCCAAGAAAACCCCCAAATAAGGAGCAAACACCATCTACATAAATCTTTGAAAGGTAGGAGGAGCATTAGTGAGGCCAAATGGCATTACTTTGAATGCAAACATCCCCCAAGGTGTGGCAAATGTGGTTTTAAGCACATCTTCCCAGAGTATACATCTCATGACCACTTACCTTCTCATGAATTCTTTAGGGTGACTACCACTGGGTGAAACCCATTCAATATTATGAACCGAAACAATAAACCCAGCTTCTACAAGCTTCTGCAACTCTGAGCACAAAGCATCGGTCTATAGGGGCCCTAATCTCTGATACTTTTGAGCCACTGGCTTAGCATCAGGCTTCAACTCTATCTTGTTTCTATGACAGTCACATGGCGAAGGTGGTGGTAGCTAGTTGCGAAGAGGTCAAGGAAACCTTTGAACATTTCTAGGAACTCATCTTTCTCACTCTGAGTGAGGTTTGGGAAAAGCATAGATTTAAGGTGTTGAGGACTAGCTGTTACCTTTTCTGTGGGTGGTCAGGTCTGAGACACCCCCATCATGTAAACTTCTTCCTCTGAGAGCTCTTTTTGCCTGTCGGAATCTTCCATTGATCACTTAGACACCAAGGATGAGAGAGTATCACTGTCTTGCTCCTCTTCTTCTTCTGGTTCAGTGGCACCTAATTGCACTGGGATCTTCTCCTTTGAAGCACCAAAAGACATGAATCCTATCTTCCAATAGCTGACTACATCACTCTTTCTCAACCATCGTCTCTCGAGTATGTCTGGGTCAATCCTGCCTGTATCTTCAATGTCCACTACATAGAAATTGGTGGTGGTCAACCCATTGATAGTGATGGGCAAATCCTCAATGACTTTCAAGGTGGCAAGTCATCGACCATATGCTACCTTGATTCAAGTGGAGGAATGCCTTGTGCATTTCAAATTAAACTTCTTCATGATTTGGGGCGCCATGATATTACATGTGGCTCCCCCATCAACACACATACTTTTGATACAGCAATTATCTATGATGACATCTACTGTATGCGGGTGCCGATCAACATCTTCAGAGATAAAACAAATATCTCTCACCTTTCCCTTTTTCTTACTGCTCCTTGTTGAGAGCCCTTGCTGCCTAAGTTGCATTAATTTGGACATTTTTTTTAAAATTAAAAAAAAAACACTCAAATACACATTTTTTGCGATTTAAAATGTTTTAAATGTTTTTTGCTACTTTATTCGTATGAATAGGTTATTCATACAAATAAACTGCTATTCATACAAATAAACGAGAAATAAACATAATATAAACTTAAGTCACTATCATTTTTGGTATTCATATGAATAGATCCACTTGTATTCCATGCCACCTCAGCCACTTGCTTGCCATCTATGCCACCTCTTGCTTGCCTACCTATTACCTCCTGCTTACTTCCATACCTACCAGGTCTTGTCATAGGTACCTTACTACACCCTTGCTTGTGTTATAGTCTTTCGTTAGTAATTAATGTTCCTTTTGTTGTGTTTTGTTTAGGACTGGCACTCATCTCTCTTAGGAGAGAGATGTGTTGCAGTCTTTTTAAATTGTTTAATATTTATTTTGTATTATATTTAAGTGTGTAGAGAGGCTGGCACTCATCTCTCTTGCAAGAGTTGTGTGTTGCAATTTTAATTATAATATAAATAATTGTCTTTTACCTGAGGCTGGCACTCATCTCTCTTAAGAGAGTTGTGTGTTGCAGTCTCAGTTTGTATAAAAATGTTTGTTTATAGGAACTCTTGGGCTGGCACTCATCTCTCTTAAGAGAGTTGTGTGTTGCAGTCCAAGCTTAGTGATGTTTTCATAGATGCTTGTTCTGGCACTCATCTCTCCCTTGAGAGTTGTGTGTTATAGTCTAAGTTTAGAGATGTTTTGAAGCACTCAGTATGGCACTCAACTATCCCTTCATAGTTGTGTGTTGCAGTTTAAGTTAACTAGATATCATGCGACATGCTCTTAGACACTTAGTCTGGCACTCAATTGTCCCTTGATAGTTGTGTGTTGCAGCCTAAGTTAGATATCATGCGATGTGCTCTTAGACACTTAGTCTGGCACTCAATTGTCCCTTGATAGTTGTGTGTTGCAGTTGAAGCCTAGTGTTAGATGGTGAACTCCAAGATTAGGTTATACCTAGGTCATTTTTTGTGTTTTGATTTTCTATAGTCTATTACATGATTTCAGCTTGAGTTGAGAGCTCGGGGGGGTCACTATGTATAAACCCTCTATATCACGTGCGTTCAAGGCCTATTTCTAAAATCCCTTATCTGTAAATTTTTCATTAATAAGAAGTATCCTTTTTCTATACAAATCTATAATTTTTTTCTAAAATTGATTTAAATAACCCCTTATGTAAATTAACTTTTGTAAAATTTAGAAATTAAAAATATCCTTCCATTGAACTCACGTGACAAGGTTACATATGATGAGTGACCCCTCCGAGGTTGAGAGGTTATACCTAGGTAATTTCTTAGACTACTTGCATTGTTAATTGTTATGGCTTAATGAGTTTCGTATTGCACCTGGCACTGAATTCTTTTTTGAATTCTGTGTTGCAGCTTACTGCATATGAGATGGCTCACGCAGGTGAGAAGGGAAAGTGTCACCAACCTGATCTCACTAAGTTTCAGAGCAAGGTGCTGAAAAACGAGAATGTACACTACTTAATGAATGTCGATCAGGACATCATTGAGACAACTTTCCAAAATGGTGAAAGCGGTGTACAAAATTTGGTGAGGATAATGGTAGAGCATGGAGGGAGGACCTTGCGTGATTGATTTCTAGACGTTTTCACATTTGAGTCTATAGACTAGTATTTGTACCACTTAGCGATGGAGGGTCGACGATGCCTCGGTCAAATAGATCAAGACATAAACTCATGTGACACAAAGTGGGAGGGTCTTGTTGTAGATGCTAGGGCCACGTACATCAAGAATGCATGGCGAGGTTACAAAGGCAAAGGAGTTGCCTTGACCTCCCTTCCATCAATGCACCCATGCCCCCAAGCACAGCCACAACCACAAGCATCAATGCACCCATGCCCCCAATCAGATGCTGCATTACATCCACCACAACCACAAGCACCAATGCACCCATGTCCCTAGTCACGTCGCATTCCACCCAACACAGTTGCAAGCACCATTGCAACCATGCCACGTGTATGCACTAGTGCATCGACCACAACATGTCTTTCCCCATATCCCTTTTTTCTATGATCTTCCATACACAGAAGTTCCTCCTACTTTTTCACATCTCCCACCACATGCACGATCACATTTCACCACATCTTTTGTGCCTCCATTTGTGCCTCCTACCGCATGTGCAGACTAGTTTCCATCCCGTTTCCATCTCCCGCATTTTTGCCTACACCACAAATGCACAATCTATCTGCACCAGTAGATACATTCCCATCTCTTTCATTCTCACTTCCATAAGCACCATGCACATCACATGGCTTGCGTGATCATGCAGCAGTGCCAAGACCCGTGCAGCCCATACTGCTTCAGCGATGAGACATTCGATTCACACCTAGTGCGGCTGTGGGCACAGGCACGAAAGGAACATTCAACATGTGCAATATTCTTGTTGCTCCCTTTGATCCACAGAAGATTTATGCATGTAAGATGCTAAGGGTTTCTATGCCCGTTGATGCGTTGAAGGCCAGAGCATTGGAAGAAGCCATGTGCTTGGGTGATGTCATAACTCTGGGCATCATTCGAGCTCCATTCGAGTAATAGGTCTAGTCCATGATGATAACCCAATGATACTATTTCTGTTCCAGAATGGAAATCATTTGGAAAGATGGCTAAACTACCTCAGACATGATGGAATGCGACCATCTCCGATGTTTCATAGAGATGATGTGAAAATGCTTGCTATGTAAGAAAATAGTACGCAGCGGAAGATAACAACAAAACGCAAGTACACGATGGAAAGCTGGAGAGAATACAAAAATTCTGATATACCAAACTGTTGATACAACTGATGGTTGGCTGTCCACCCGTGCGCTCTACAGACAGAGCTTCGATGGTGATCTAGACAGATGCTGGACGGAGGACTATGAGCGTGAAGAACTGGTGATCTGATGATAGGGGGTGGCCACTTATATAGTGTAAGTGGTTGACCCTGCCGCTGGGGGCTTTGCCCCCAGACCCCCACCGGGGGCCTGCGCCCCCCGGACCCCCTGCTATCGGGGGGGCTATCGCCCCCCGAACCCCCCCTTTTTGCAGACGGGTATCTGCTCTTGGCTCCTAAGCCGTCTCATAACCATCTGGTCTACTCTAAGACCCCTTCCAGTGTCTAAACTGGGGATCCCTCCCAATATCTGATACCCATCATGGCTTCTCCTCATATGGGGGCCTTACAACATTGGGTACACAGAATATTGGTGGGTTACATGAGAGGTGGACATTTGAGCTAACTCTAACATGCTAGAGCTCCATGGGTCCGTTAGCATGTATTTGATATTTTAAGTGCACTA
The DNA here is from genome assembly GCF_047967505.1 of Dipteris shenzhenensis. Lineage (NCBI taxonomy): Eukaryota > Viridiplantae > Streptophyta > Polypodiopsida > Gleicheniales > Dipteridaceae > Dipteris > Dipteris shenzhenensis. The sequence goes on from NC_141618.1 coordinate 48,347,901, forward strand.
GTTTGCACTATTCATTACATGCACCAACACAATGTCTTGCATAATGATTTGCATGTGCAAAACATTATGCTACACTTCTCAGAGTCATGTGAGGAGGTGTATCTAGGCATTTGTGATTGAGGAATGATGACCCCATGTAGCACTAGAAAGCACTATCTGACATTACTCAGTGACAACCCCAACACTGTGCAGAGCTCAATTGCTAGGTTTCGTCATGTTGCTCCAGAGTGCCTCTGCACCAATCCCCCACCTTTCGATGTTGCACAAGATGTGTACACAAGATGTGTACACCATGTCTCATCACATCTTGAAAATCTTGGACATTTAAGCACCATCGCCAAGTACGGGACCTGTAGAAGCTCTAATTGAGCATCTACAACAATTTGCGGTTCATGGAAAGTCAACCGAACCGAATAGACATCCAATTACTGCAGATTTTTATCGGGTTTTTGACATTGCTCCAAGATGTGGTATACAGCTCAGTCCAAACCAAGGACTTAGACCAGCCAATGACTGAGTCTTTCTTGGACGAGATGTATCATGAGTGACCGATCATGGGACTTGTAACATTTTTAGTTTTATATATCATCCAAGTTTGGATCCACTCCATTTTTCAAGTTTGTATATTTACAGTGACATAATAAATGATGCAATAAAAGTAATGTTTAAATATTGTTTGTATAAGTAAATGATGCGATAAAAATGATGATCCAATTGTCAAATATGATAAATTATGCAAGAATTAATGTTTAAATATTATTTGTATAAGTGAATGATGCGATAAAAATGATGGCCCAATTTTAAAATATGATAATGATGCGACAATAAATATTTAAATATTGTTTGTATAGGATTAATATTGTTTAAATATTTAATATTATTTGTGTTTACAAATCAATTCTACCTTGTTGTCATTTTTTAGGCTAAGTATGAGCATGGAGGGAGAGAACTTTGAGAACATTCTCCCACAGGATCCTCTCCAACCAGAGCAACCTCCAAGAGGGCCCACAAGGTGCTTTTGTACCTCAAGAGGCTGATTTAGCAAACCAGCTAAATCATGCCGAGGCTTAGGCTATCTTACAAGCGCAAAGAGAGATGCTAGCAGAGAGGGACTAGGTATTTTCACTGCTGGTCTAGTGGATGACGATACCATGCAAGGTGACCCGGTCTCTCTTCGACAAGTACAAAGACTATGTCCATCAGAGTTCGTAAGAAACACCTTGTTTCTTTGTCCAGGAAGTGCTAGGAATAAATATGCACAGCCCAAGTTGTCAGACTTGTGGCACAAAACCCTAGCTCACATCCTTCTCCAATGATTCATAGAAGTGGAAGGAAGCATCTGCGACAACTAGCAAATACCCATGTATTTCATTCAATAGGTGTATGTCTATGACGTCTTGCATCAACGCATGAATTGGAAGACAAGCATCACTTGTCAGGAACAGGAAAGGAATGTCTTGCAGAGTGCAAGTGAGCAAGGACAGAGAATAGAGAGCCCGTGTCTCAGAGACCTCATGTGCTAACTCCCCATGCACACAATGATCTTGTTGACTTGTCCACATCTGCCATACCTCTCCGTCAACAAGGTGTTACTGCTGAGGAGTTATAAGATCACGTTGCATCACAAGCCAAAGAGATCGAGGACCTACAAGCACGCATACAGATGTTGGAGTCTGAGCTTGCATACTACAGATAATCCTTTGGAGATTCGCAACTGAGGATATCGATATTTTTGATTTTGAGGACCTCACTAATATAGATAAGTAGGGTGCAGGATCAAGCACTCAGGGAACAACAGATGTGGATCCTACTACATAATTATTTACATTGTAAACTTCATATATAACTTTATAATACTCTTCTCCTGCAATGATGGTTCAAGTGATATAAGTGAGTTAAGTGATTCAAGTGGACTAAGTAATATAAGTAACTTAAGTGATCTAAGTGGACTAAGTGACTTAAGTGATTTAAGTGGACTAGATGATTTAAGTGGACTAAGTAATATAAGTAACTTAAGTGAGTTAAGTGATTTAAGTGGTCTAAGTGAACTAGCAAAATCAGGGTATGAAAAAAAAAGAGATTGTTTGCTTTAGATGGAAGGAGCTTTTAGTACAACTATAATGTTCTTATGTCAGAGCTGGAAACCTTGAAAACACAGCTGGCTGTAGTACTAACATCACTGTAGCCTAGACTTGGTGGCAGCCAAAAAGCTAGAGGCATCAATTGAATTATGTGAAAAGGGTTTACCATTTTCCAGGGTTGATTTGGATAGCCATGCGCCAGAGAAGGAATATCTCGAGTCACTACACATAACCACACTTCCATAAATAGTGCTTCAAAGTGCTTGTAGTTAATGTAAGTGTTTGAAAAATATTAAAACTTCTTTAAAGTTGTGGAAATTTCTAAAAGGTACTTTAAAAATATTTAAAGTATTGGGAATAGTCCTTGAAATTTATCAAAAGTAATTTAAAATACTTTTAAGTACTTTTAAAGACTTTAAAAATGGGCGAAATCCCTTGGTATACTCTCTGAAAAAGTAGCCAATGCTCATCCAAGAACTTAGGGCCAACCATGCTAAGCAAAAATTTTCCCTTTATGTGGCTACTAGTGAACACCATCAACCACTAACTTGAATGGGTGTAAATCCATCATATTTTAGCCTATCCACAGGATATCTAGCTCTGGTAGACCTATGCAAAATAGGCTCACTTCCAGGTGCTCTCAAAACATCCCTAGTCTTCCTTACTCTAGGTGTAACAATAGGAGGAATACCCAACTCATCATCAATGCTTTGTTCTGAGCCACTGGATTCACCATCCACATAAGAGTGACCTGCATTCACATCAAACATGGGCTGATCTACCTTCTCTTTTCCTTTTCATGATAGCTGCATACCACTATCTGCATTGCTTTGAGGAGATTCTCCTGACCTCAATCTGCTATCCATGGCGAAGTATGTGAACCACTGCTAGAGGACACTGTAGGTCCACTAATATTTTGTGATTGCTGCTATGAATTCTCTGCAGCATTACCATTTTGTGCATCTACATCATCAATCACATTTACAGGTTTATACCAGCTCATCTCATCAAAAAAATCTCTGCTCACTATAAACTTATGAGTAGAAGGGTTATAGCATCTATACCCTTTCTACTGCAGAGAATAACCAATAAAGATGCACTTCTCAACTTTTGGATCCAACTTGGACCTCAACTCATCTAGCACATGAACATAGGCAATGCAACAAAAAATTTTCAATTGAGAAATATCTGGTTTCCTACCAGTATACATCTCATCTGGCGTCATGCCATGTATTGCTACAATGGGAGTCCTATTCATTATGTAAATTGCTGTAGCAACTGCTTCAGCCCAATAATAATCGAGAAGGTCTTTTTCATTTAGCATGGCTTGAGATACCTCTCCAATATGCCTGTTTTTCCTTTTGCAAGTCCATTTTGCTGTGGGGTATGGCTGCATGAATATTGCTACTTTATGCCATGCTCTTGTAGGAACCTGGCAAACTCATTTGAGAGGTACTCTCCCCCTCCATTTGACCTTAGGCATTTTATTTGCAAGCCTGTTTCTTTTTCAACTATAGCTTTAAAAGCTTTGAAGTGCCCAAACACTTCACTTTTCTTTTTCATAAAATGCACCTAAAATTTTCTGTTGTAGTCATCAATAAAAGTGACAAAATAATGACAGCCTCCAATAGATGCAGCTTTAGTAGTCCACACATCAAAGTGGATTAATTCCAATGGCTTCTTACTCTCTTGAACATGCCTAGGAAATGGTTTCTTTGCCTATTTTCCAAATTGACAGGCTTCACATACCTTATGCATTTCTGCAACCTTGAATTTAGGCAATCCTACAACAATATTTTGGGCCTGCATTGATTTAAGTCACTGAACATTAACATGACCAATGCGTTTATGCCAGATATCAATATCTGCAACTACACCGGTCCATGTGCAAACATTGCTGCACTCAATTCAGGCATGTCCACATCCAACGTAAACATCCTGCCCTTCTTCTTTCCTTTTGCTATCAAGCGACCGTTATTTTTCATATCCTCAACAAAGCATCCATGAGGATTAAATCTGACCTACAAGCCCTGCTCAACCATTGACCAATAGAAACCAGATTCTTGGTGATGTTCGCGACATGAAATACATCAGACAAGTATTTCTTTTTCCCATCCTACATAGACAAAGGAATTTTACCAATCTGCACAATATTATGTCCAGTATCATTACCAGTCTCCACAAATCCTAGTCTTTTTATTTTCCTTGCATCCTGCATCCATTCTGCATGACCTGTCATGTGGTTTGACACACTTGAGTCAACATACCACACATTATTTCTTTCTTCTGCACTTGTCACAGAATTCGTCATGTGCTGCACCATAAACAGATGCTCACTTCTGTCATCACCCTGTCTACTAGAAGATGCATAATTGCCTTACTGCAATTTTCCATTCATAATGTCATTTTGCTTTTTGTAGTAGTCTTTAGCCATATGACCCATTTTACCACAATAGTAGCATTCAACATTGCTGTTTGCATTTTGGCCTCTCTGCCATCCACCATGACCTCTTTGGCTCCCCCTGCCTCTAGACTTACCACGTCTCCTCCAAAGGACTGGTTTTCTTGAGGTTGCTGCATATTATGATTTCTACCACGGCCTCCAGATCAGCCTCCTCTACCTCTGCCTCTACCTCTTCCAGCATTTGAGTAGAAGATAGTTTCTTTTGAAGTTTCTCCTGAAGAAGATGCACTACCATTTCTCTGCTCTTCAGAAATTAGAAGAGCAAACAACTCCTCAAAATCAAGAATTTTTTCACGGACTGCAATGGATGTCCGGAACTATGCATAATCCTTTCCTAGACGATTCAAGGTCACAGAAACTAGATCATCATCTTCCACTGGCGACCCAATGGAAGCAAGTGCATCTGCAATTTTCTTCACCTTCATGTGGTAGTCATTGGTGCTTATATTTTCTCTCTGCACATTGTGCAACTCTTGCTTGAGCTGCATTTTCCTGACTTGGATATTTGTGATGTACATTTTTGCCAAAGTATCCCATGCCTCCTTTGGCGTACTTGCATCCTGAATATGCACAATCATAGAATCCGAAATACTGATAGACAGCCAATACATAACTTTTCTGGCTCTCTCATTGCATCCTTTAAATGCTTGCATTTCCTGTTGATTGGGAACATTAGGAAGAACTGGTTCTTTTTCATTTCCTGTAATGAACTCCCAATAGTCTTTTCCCATAAGAGGAAATTCGTCATTCTAAACTTCCAGAACACTACAAAATATTCTGTCACTGCAAAAAACACAGCTTTTGCCTCACACGGGTAGATCTGCAAAACTAACGAAAGTGGTATTTGACCACACAGTCACTTCCTAGTGATGATTTTGCATCAATAGGAAACAAGGATGATTCTGCAACTCCCAATATCTCTGCACACAGGCATACGATACGATTTCTGTGGCAACTTTTCATCGACTTGCAGAGCAGTGGTCGCACAGCAAAAAACAGGGCCTTTTTTTGAGTGCCTGTAAAGAACTTCCGCCTTCAAAACGGCAGGCCTCGAAATGGCCCCGAAATATTTCGCAGCATATATAGCCCTCTCGCTACACCACGAAGGGCATCTCAATCTGAGATAGTATACTTTTGCACTTCTGGTTGTGCTACCTGCAGAGATTGCTCCCAAACTCGAAAAAGGAAAGCAACACTGGTCCTCTTACCAGGACACCACAAACTAGGTTTGCTTTCTTGAGCTCCTTACCACAAACCAAGCTCTGATACCATGTGAAGATAGTGGGAGAGAGGGAAGGATCTCACTTGCAGCTTTCTCACATACACAATGGGGGAATATACACAAAGGTGGAGGTTGAAAATAGTTTTCCTCTTCTTAGTTGTGTAAGCCAAAAGAACTCTAGTACAAAGAAATAGGAGAACCCTATATGTGGGTCTCAAACCAAACTCAGCTAACTAAGGTGGCATACTAACTAAGCCACGAACTAGAGTACATAAGGATAGTTGTCATCTAGCTATTATTCATGGGCGGTGTACCAACCGCATCTGCAGCTAACAAGTCGGTGACATAAATGCACAACGGTCACCCTGGCATATCACGAGTGGAGCTCGATATCTCAACATCTTGTTACATATATCTAGCTACCAAACAAAGCTTGAATATAGCCTCTAGGGGAGGCGTAGGGGAGGGGGTCACTTATAAATCTATTAGCATAGCAAGTGGGTTCAATAATAGGAAATTTGAAAATGTTTTTTTGAATTAAAAAATGACTTTTAAGCTAGGTGGCTTGATATAGAGGATACCATGTTGCATTGAGAATATTTCTTTTAAAATTTAAAGAATAAAGTTAATGGTGATTAAACATCAAATCTTTTAGAATTACAGTCTGAAGTCTTAGTGAATGTTATAGAATTTCATTTCTAGGTCATAAAAAATTTCTACCCTACTAAAGAAACTATTTGCCTTCCTAACAAAACTAATAAAAAAATAATCAATCAAGGTGAGTGACAATTGTGCCGTAGGCTATAACGATGACAATTGTCTATACTCGAGTCTTTAAAATTCTTTAATTCTATATAGGCTTTTACCCAAATCCATAGAGGCTAGGGGTGGATGTTATTCACACAAACCTCTCGTGAAAAAAAATGTCAGTTTATGCTCCAAACTTGGCTAGGGATAGAGAACTTCTTTGGGAAAGTGTTTTCCATTTAGACAATTCTTTGTTACTAGGAGATTTCAACACGGTCGAGAGTATGAAAGGAAAATGGGCTGGGATAGACAATGTGATCATAGGTGCCCATGAATTGAATGCTTGGACTTGCTTCAAAGAGATGGCAAAGTTGGTTGACATTTTAGAAGACACTACATTTACTTGGACTAACAACTAGATAGGACAGCTTCACAGGAAAGGGCAAACAGAGCCTATATTTGTTCTAAGAAAATGGTTGATGATCTGATATGTTTTAAGAGAAAGTTGGAAAGAATAATTGAATATGCGCAATTGAAGTTTATATTTTCAAGTCTCAAGGGTTGATCTAGCTATTATGTGCACTAATTCATGTCGATATATTTTAATATTTCTGCATTAACTTTACAAGTCCACTTGATCCATTGAAAACCACTTAAATCACTTATACCACGTAGTTCACTTAGATCACTTAAATCAGTTAGTCCACTTAAATCACTTAAGTCACTTAAATCACTTAAATCACTTAGTCCACTTAGATTACTTATACCACTTAAATCACTTAGTCCACTTAAATCACTTATACCACTTAGTTCACTTAGATCACTTAAATCACTTAGTCCACTTAAATCACTTAAGTCACTTAAATCACTGCCTATATGGTCAAAGTGATATAGGAACCAGAACCCACTTCTTTTGAGCAAGCCATGGGAAAAGAAAAATGGGAGAAAGCCATGGATGAAGAAATGGATGCCTTGGAAGCAAATGCTACATGGGAATCGATGCCTTTGCCTAATGATAAGAATGCAATTGGTTGTAAGTGGGTTTATAAGGTCAAGCACAATGCAGATGGTTTTGTGAACAGATACAAGGCAAGATTAGTTATCAAGGGGTATGCACAAACATATGGCATTGATTATGAAGAAACATTCAATCCGGTTGCAAGGATGGCAACCGTAAGAGTAGTCATTGCTATGCTCTTGCTATGGCTGCATCAAAGGGATGGTCTTTACATCAGATGGATGTAAAGAATTCCTTCTTGCATGGTGATTTGCAAGAAGAGGTCTTTATGGAGCAACCACCAAGTTATGTTCATGCTGTTCATCCTGAGTTTGTTTGCAGGTTGAAGAAAGCCTTGTATGGCTTGAAGCAAGCACCTAGAGCATGGTTTGACAAGATAGGACAATATCTTGTCACTATTGGCTTTCAGATTTCCAAGGCAGATTTCTCACTTTATTTGAGAAAACAGAGAAAGGTATTATGCTGCTTGTCATTTGTGTTGATGATTTGATCATCACAGGTGATAGTGATGAGTGAAGATATCCTTCATGTGAAAATGCTATTGAAGCAGAAGTTTGAGATGAAGGATTTGGGAGAGCTACGTTATTTCTTGGGCATTGAGGTGATTAGATCACCAAGTGGGATACAGCTCTTGCAGAGGCAGTATGGATTGGACATGTTGTCCAAATATGGGATGATAGACTGTAAGCCTATTTCACTTCCTTTGGAGTAGAATGTGAAGCTAAGCGCAGATGCAGGTGAGCTTATGGAAGACCCTACTATGTACACATACATAGCAGGAAGTTTGATTTATATGACTATTACCAGGCCAGATTTAAGCAATGCTGTTGGATTGGTAAGTCAGTTTATGCAGGCTCCAAGGAAACCACATTTGGATGCGGCTAGATGCATACTCAGGTATGTGAAGTCCACATTGCAGTATGGACTATTTTAAGAGGCTGGGGTTCAGATACAGTTGCATGGATACACTGATGTTGATTGAGCTAGTAGTATTTCTAATAGACAATCTACCAGTGGATATGTGTTCTCTTTTGGGAGTGCTGCGGTCACTTGGAGCAGTAAGAAACAGCCTACAGTTGCCTTATCGAGCACAGAGGCTGAGTACAGGGGTGCAGCAATGGCTGCATGTGAGGTAGCTTGGTTGCATAAGCTACTTTATGATATGCATCAATCTACAGATGGGCCAGTTGTCATTTATTGTGACAACATGAGCAGTATATAATTGGCAAATAACCCAGTCTATCATGCTAGAACAAAGCACATTGAGGTGCATTATCACTATGTGTGGGAGAAGGCTTTACTAGGTCTTATTGATCTAGTTTATGTCAGCACAGAGGATTAGGTAGCTAACATAATCACAAAGGCATTGGGTGCAAAGAAGTTGCGCAAGTTTAGAGACCTGCTTGGTGTGCAGGAATTGGGATTGAGCTCGAGGGGGAGCGTTGAGATATCGAGCTCCACTCGTGATATGCCAGGGTGACCGTTGTGCATTTATGTCACCGACTTGTTAGCTGTAGATGCGGTTGGTACACTGCCCATGAATAATAGCTGGATGATAGCTATCCTTATGTACTCTAGTTCGTGGCTCAATTAGTATGCCACCTTAGTTAGCTGAGTTTGGTTTGAGACCCACATATAGGGTTCTCCTATTTCTTTGTACTAGAGTTCTTTTGGCTTACACAACTAAGAAGAGGAAAACTGTTTTCAGCCTCCACCTTTGTGTGTATTCCTCCATTGTGTATGTGAGAAAGCCGCAAGTGAGACTCCTTCCCTCTCTCCCACTATCTTCACACAAGATTGTCTACCACTGATGAGAAGATGCCATATGTATCTTATGTGCCTAGACCATCAAAGCAGCTTATCAAAATCATATCACTAAATTTATATATAATTTCTATTTTAAATCATCCTTTAACTAAGATAAACATAACCCATTCTACATGTAAATTCAATAATTTTGGAGTAGTGTAGCCATATTACTATTTGATAATCATGGACCTTAACATCCATGTCTTACTATGCTAACATTGGTGTAATTCCCACAATGTTACTATGTAGGTCCAGGTGTGCTCACCTCACCATGGTTGAGCTTCTAAATATTGCTATCATGAGTCACTTCCCTTATTATAATTGTGTACAACCATGCATATTATTGTGGGGGGGAAAGGTAAAAAGAATGTGAAGAAAAGTAGCCCCATTGTTTACTCTAACAAATCAAAACACATGATTTTTGATAAGGAGAGTAGAGTTATCATTACAGGAGACTTGAAATTAAGAAGGATGGTGCAAAGGTGCTCTACATATGTCCTTTACAATTGCATTGTTGTAGCATGAGTAATAATTGTAATTTAATGAAATGCTTAAGTTAATCTATGATTTGGGTAAAAACCTATATAGAATTAAAGTATTTTAATTTACAATCTCTTTGACAAACATGATAACTGGTGTCTCTAAATTTCATCTAACTATTAGATCCCAATGGGATTAGTAAGGACCATTCTTAAAGTCATCTTGTACATTTACCATAGGTGATTTAAACAATAATTTTGAATCTTGTGAGTCGTGACAATGAGAATTATAATTCCAAGGATCAAGACGTAGCATAATGGCATGCATATTTGGGATCACTTTTCGTGTTTAAATGATCAACATTTAAATAACTTCTGCTATGGTTCAATGTTTCTAAAGTGGTAAGGAAATTTGAAGACAAGGGTCCATGTTTCCATTTGAAGACAAGGGTCCATGTTTTCCATTTGAAGACAAGACCCTTGTGTTTTCCATTTAAAGATCCACATTAAAATTGCTGGCATGACAATTAAATGTATCTATTGAGGGTGCAAATTTGTATAGCTATTTTCGATACGAACATTTTATTTCAAAATAAAAAGTTCACAAATAGATACATAACTACATTAAATGTCATCTTTGGTTACAATGTGCATGTGCTTAACATGGCTGAAATGTCAGAAATTAAGGATCAAGCATGAAGCTTGGGTAATAGTTACATGTCAAACCCTAATAACCTCTAGAAAGAGAGCATATTATATTCATGAAGAGATTAGGTCAATATAGTCATTTCATAAACAATGGGATGCACAATATTTATGCATGTGATGATAACACATTTTGTTACATATGAAAACTCTTCGAATCTGTGCATCTAAAGGATGGGAGAATTTCACAAAAACATTTTTCATTTTTTTAAAGCTTGTAATTATAGAATTCTATAGTATCATTTGAGGTGGGCGAAAATGTATATACCACACTATATACTTTGTAAGGATAATGAAGTGTGATTTCTAGTAATACAATCTGGTTGAAAAAACATCCTCGAAACATCATTTAATAGTTTACTCATGGTGGCGGGGGAGGCTTGTAAATATGTAAGCATAGCACATGGATTCAATAAACGAGATTTTATAAATCTTTCTTTTGCACACATTTTACATATAAAAGGTACCATTTAAAGGGGATATCCACAGACTGAATAGAAAAAGGGTGGGTCTTATTCATGAAAAATTCATAAAATTTCCTTGAAGACACGTGATATAGAGGATTTACATATAGTCAACCCTCAAAAGTAGTTTATTATGTGGGTAGCATTCTTAAAAGGATATTATAGATCCACCTTTATTTTGTAAGATCTCGCTATAAACTAGGTGTCTCAAAGCGACAAAGGAGCTTTACAATAAAGTCACGGTCTAGAGACAAACTGAGTGACGTTTTGATTGGAGAATGAGACCTTGTTCCTTCTTTTATCCAAGATCCATACCTTAAACCTTGGGAGAAGTTCAATGGGTGCTTATCTTTTGTTTAAGGTGGATGGCTTCCTCGCTGTGGGGAGCATAGAACCTTATAGATACTATCCAATGCCTTGAAATCGAGATAAAACACATAGGCAGCATATGGTGTCATGTAGAACATTACAACAAATTACATCATATGAAATTGGTGCAGATAGCCAAAATGTAGGCATGCCAAGAACACACTTTTCTACAAATGGCCTGCAAACATTACATAGAATTGATGTAACTTTAGATTGATGGAGGGTTTGTAGATGGTGTCTAGTCACAACATATTGAACCGGTATGGAAGGACATAAAGCAAGTAGGCATGCTGATAACACACTTTTCTATGGGTGGCCCACAAATCTTGCAATGATTCATGATAATATTTCATGTTAAAACAAGTATGAAAAGAAGGATACTCTAAAGCGTGAGAGAAGACACATGAGCAATTGTAAGATGCTTTATTTTGTACCCTAAGAGGGATGGAATGGTTTCAAGATGGTGCAATTATGGTAGTGGCTTACTAACTTATACATCACTATGATGTATCAAGATGCCCTTCATCAATTCTAGGCTAGTGACAAATAAGGGTGTTGGCATGGTGTGGAACTCCACGTTGAAGATTTATTGATGTTATAGATTTGGAGGATTTATTCCATCGAATCTTTGCTCACTTGATATATATTCTTACCATGATATATATATTATTCAAAAACTTTCATGTGTGCAAAAAGGAGAATATAAAAAGCCTCTTATTTATTTTTTCGTAGGTGATAATTTTCCCAAATGGGAAAATTCTGAATACCCTTCCTTCATTTTCTAGGTGCCCAATGGAGTTGTATCGCCATGTCATTAATCTACAAACCTGATTGGCCCCGTGGCTTCAACTCGTGTGTTTTCAAAATCGCAATTTTAAATTCCCTTCGTTAAGGAAGGGAAGGACTGCACCCAATTGTGAATCGAATCCGGATGATGGATGCATGATGCATCAGGTAAATGAAAAGAAGTCGAGCGAGGTTGAAGTGACAACAGTCATATCATTTGTCACGACGGCGAGTAGAACCAGGGCGAGGTGACAGGATCTATAAAACGGCTGCTTCAAGCAGGCGACCACATCAGATCCGACGAAGGAGCTAAGGCGGCCGAGAGAGAGAGAGAGAGCACGCTGCAGCTGCGCGAGCGAGCGAATCACGTTGCTCAAGCTGAGAGCGCGCGAGAGAGAGAACGCGCGCGAGAGAGAGAGAGACACGACAAGCCGAAGGAGCTAGCCATAGCGGCTTGTATAGCCGGAGTCGATTTTTGAGGTGTGAGAGCGACAAAAGTTGAGGTGTTAGGGCGAGTCGAGAAGGTGAATAGTTTGTGAGAGAGAAAAGAGTGTGAGAGCGAAAGAAAGAGGAGAGCAAGGCTAAACTATAGATTGCAAGATATTGCAGCTTGCTAGACGGATAGGGAGAGAGACAGGGAGAGCCAGCCTGACAGTAGCTTGTAAGAGAGAGAAGCAGAGAGCGAAAGAGCGCGAGGGCGTAATTACTTAGACCAGCAAGGCCAAACTATGGAGCTCAACGTGCAAGGTGTGAACGGAAGTGAAGAACCGATGGAGACGACGATGCAGCTGAAGGAAGGGCCGTGGAGTCCCTGGGAGGACATGCTTCTGGCAAGCTACTTTCGTGAGCATGGCGAGGGCGATTGGGAGAGAGTGCAAGCAGTGTGTGGGCTTGCCCGTTCGGGCAAGAGCTGCCGCCAACGCTGGCGCGACCATCTGTGCTGGATCGACACCTTCAGCCCCGCCGAGGAGGCCGACATAATCACGCTTTACTTAGTCTTCGGGGGACCGGATTGGGATAGAATTGCTTTACATGTGATTAGAGAAACTCTTCTCGCTCTTTTGGAAGCCTGACATTATGAATGTTGCAGCATCTTCGTCTTCTCTTCGTTTGGAAGCCTAATATTGTCTCTATTGCATCTTCTTCTTCTTCTCTTTCGTTTGGAAGCCCAATATTTTCTCACTGTTTCATCTTCTTCTTCCCCTTGCTTTTTGTGTAGTTGCCAGGAAGAACTAAGCATGAAGTGATGAACTTTTGGAAGATAAGAACCAGCCACCGTTATCAACGTCCTCCCGCCTCGGAGCTCCCTCGCCCTCACCCTGCTGCTCCTCATCCATTACTCAGACCTCCCACCGGTCCTCCCTCCCTCCTCCCTTCCCTTTCTCCCCCTCCCATGCATCGTCCCTACTCCCTCCCCCGCATTCTCGAGACCCTCATGGCCGCACTCCTCCCCCTCCTCCCCAGTTTCTCTCCGCCCCCTCCTCTTCCTTCGCGTTTTCCTAACGTGCCTCCCGTCCCCGTTGTCCATGCTCCCGCTCCCCATTTCGCAAACGCTGTCCTCGGAGCTGACCAGATTGTGGCTCGAGCTGAAGAGCTCGAGCTCTCTTCTGTCCAAGAGCCTCCTGGTGAGAATAACCTCGCATCAATCCGACTCCTTCAGCCTCTCCTTCCTGCTTATTTGATTGTTCAGGAGAGGATTGGCGAACATCTTGTAGAAGGCATACTCGCTGAGCAGCTCACACAAGGCCAACGTTCTCCCGGACCAGCCCCAACATTCCAGAACAATGCCGCCCCCAAACTAGAAGCTCTAACTCTTCCAGATGGAATGATCTTTGACCTCCTTCGTGAATTGGAAACTCAGTTTGACGTTACCATGTGGAACAACATGCCAGGAGCCCAGGAGATGCCTGAATGAATAGTCCCTGTTCTCCGTCTCTAGGTATGTGTAAGCTAAATTAATGTCCTTGTTACATTCGTGAGACCATCAGCTACAGTAGGACTAACTGTTGTAGTGTATTGCAGGTGGAGCTGCTTACTGGAATACTTAAGCGGAGTCGTCGAAGAGTTGCAAGGGAGCTATACTTGCAACTATTACTATTGTCCTTAGCGGCATGTATGTTAGTCTAAGACGGAACAATGTTCTCAGTTAGATGGCAACTGTTTTTTTTCCCGATGCTCTCCTCTCTGCTGTCCAATGCTGCGTGTGTGTCACGCCTTCGGACTCCCAGTTGAGGAACAGTATTGTAGCTACATTGAAATGACAATTGGCTTGCATGTTGACTCTCTTTCGCTGCTCTCGACTGGGATGGTTATGTGTGTATCTCACGTACTAGAACTGTTGGAATTAACATTTTCAGCGTATATATGGTCGTTACAGTCCTATTGCATTCTTCACGGCCACGCGGTCTATGATTGTCCTTTTTTCGTGCGGCCCACGAATCGTCTGCTGCTTATGCTCAGATTTATGTGCTTCATGCAGCTTGAAGAGCGAGGTAGCCTTTACCGAACGTCCTCTACTTCGTTTCTAATACGTATCTTTTGCATCTGAGCAACTCATTTTAAGAAATTACTTTTTCTAACAACATTTGTGAGAGCGATGCCCAGGCATTTACGAGTACTTTGTCGTCTTAGGAACACCAAGTAATAAATAATGTGAGAAACACAGAGGTGAAAGGGACTGTAGATAGGTACCCTGTTAGCAGAGAATACTTACAATAGCTGGTTTTTCAAGTGAGCAAATTGTTGATGCCTTGTTTTGCTTTCACTGTCATCTTTATGGGATATGGACTCAAAAAACATCTTTGGTGTTAGCTATACCTTCTTGGGATCTTTTCCTTTCTCATGCATATGGGCTATATCTCTGCGTTTTTTCTATTCACTGCATTGTATCTCCTTTTTCCATGTACTCTAGGTTGAGTTCAATACAGATGTGAAGAGAGTAGTAGAGAGAATTGAAACTAGAGTTCCAGTGGTGGAAAGAGTAGTTGCGGAGAAGAAGGAAGTGGATGCGTTCCAAAAAAGATTTCATATCTTTGACAGTTGTTGATAAATATATAGCCTCACTACTACAGTTTCCTCCTTTTTTCGATGTTTTTTTAGCAATGTTTAGTGCGCAGGTCTCCAAAAACCATAGGTATGACATGCAGGCATGTTTTATATTGGTGTTAGTGTTAGTGTATGCCAACACTAAAAAGTGTCAGCATATACTGACATTAAGACAATGTTTGATATAACGACATTAAGAAAAGCGTTAAATTACTAGTGTTGGAATGTATCGACACTAGTAGAATTTTTTCGTGCCAACGGAATTACAGAATGTTGTTTCCAATAAGGCCTGAAATATTTTTTTGCTACAAGTTTTATCTTTTGAAGATAAAAAATATAAGAGTATGTACACCAATTTAAGATCACTTGATACTCATGTATTCATGGTAAACTCAATATACAAATGTACAGAATGCCACTACGAAAGTGAAAGGGCCAAAGATAGAAAGCCTTCTCAATGGAAAAAGGATCAATCATTAGATTTATATCAACGGCTTCATTTTGAGCCATGTCCAACACGCCAAATAAGTGTATCTCTAACTATATAGTCAATTGATAAACTATATCATCATTGTCTACTATACGTCTACCTAAGAGTTGATCCTCTAATTCATCTTCTTCAATAATATCGGGTAATACAAGATCCCCAATCTTTGATCTCCACATTCGCCCATTACGATGTCATTATATGCACTATCTTCTTGGCCCATATTGTGATCTTTATCTTCTTTCCTAGATCCATCGAGATCAACTGGATCTATTGACGGCATCCCTATATCCACATTCCTATCTTCAAAAGAATGTTTACTTTGAGGAGAAACTTGGACCCCTACCAACATCTTGGATCAGAACGATTTGGATGGAATACTATTAACAGCCATTAAGCATGTTGAGGGATCTGGCCCACCCAAATCCTACGGGTGTTGAGCCAAAAATGGCTCAGGATTGAGGTAGTCCTATGGGTTTTGAGCCTCAAATGGCTCAGGACCAAGGTAGTCGCCTAGGATCACTCAAATTAGCCAAGATAATACAAGATCCATTTGGATCCCATATATGGATAACACAACAACACAAAGCACCCATAGATGCACACACAGATGCATTTTCTTAACTTAAGAACAAACTTATGGGTGCGCCTATTTGCACATCTATTAGCGCATCTACAGGCCCGCATCTATGAGAACATTGCATAAGAAAATTGAAAGCCAAAAAAATAAAAGGAGCATTAGGGGAGAATTGGTGTCTCAAAAGGGCCTCATAAGGAATGGATTAGGGAATGCTTAGTGGGCTAATGCAAAGGGCTTGGAGGGTCCCAAAGAGGCCTAACCATCCCAACCTAGGTGGGTTAAGCCCACATTTGAGCCCACCTCTCCTCCCATCAATGAGGGGAGGGGGCCACTTTTTAAAATTTGAATTTCAAATTTCAAATCTCCCTCCCTCCCTCTCTCTCTCTCCCTCCCTCCCTCTCTCTCCCTCCCTCCCTCCCTTTCTCTCCCTCCCTCCTCCCTCCCTCCCTCCCTCCCTCCCTCTCCCCCCTCTCCCTCTCCCTCCCTCCCCCTCCCTCCTCCTCTCCCCTCCTTCGTCTTGCTCCTCCTCCTCCCTCCTCCCTCCTCCCTCTCCCCTCTTCCTCTTCCTTCTAGCTCCTCCTCCCTCCTTCCTATCCCCTCCTTCTCCAGTCGCCTAAGCTCCCTCTCCTCTGCTCCTCCCTCCTGCGGAATCTCTCCCCTCCTCCTCCCTCTTGTAGCATCTCTCCCCTCCTCCTCCCTTCTACAGCAGCTCCTTCCCTCCCTTCTACACCTGTCGCCCTATTCTCCTCCTCTTCCTCTTGCCCTTATCTGCTTCTCCTCCTCCCTCTTCCTTGCTACTCTCTCCCTCTCACTGCTCCATCTTTGCCAGTTCTCCCCTACATTTTAGCTTGCATCACTGATACCTCTCTTTGAATACTCATGGCACCATTCGAGGACATATCCAACAAGTACCATGTGAACCTACAACTAGAGGCAGAATATGCAAGCACACGCTCTTTGGGATATAGTGGAAATCCTCAAAGTGTGCTCCACAATCTTCGATTGCAAGGGAAGAAGCATCTTGACCTTTGAGTGGATGGAAACTTGTATCCTTTATACCCTGCCACCCAAAAGAGTCCTCCTTTTCATATAGTGCATGATGTTGTTCGGTTTGTTGACGAGGGACATATGCTAGATTGCTCAGTTATTATAATCTATTGAACCATTCTTAGACATTGGCTATGCAAGCAAGTGAGGTGTAGAGAGCCCAAGCAAAAGAACTTGCACATGCACTGGACTTGACTTGGAGCGACGAATTGGAAGAATCAATCCAGAAGCTCGCTAAAAGCAAACAAGATTTAGAAAGATCTATCTATGGCCAAGTTCAATGTGCTGTGGAGAAGGAACGAGAGAAGTCAATAGAACGAGTATAAAAGTTGAAGGGAACATCTTTGGGACTGAAGGAGAGGAAAAGACAATTGCAATCTATGGATGCATTGTCAACCAATAGTAGTACCCGAAAGAGGCGAATACAGGCTCCAAGGTTAGTTTCCCAAATTTTCAATGAAATTTCTTACTCCAAAATATTTGTGGTGTTGCATTCTTTCCACTAAGACTCATTTGTCCTCTACTTTAGGAATTTCATGGAGGATGTGATGGGAACAATGGAAACGGATGATAGTGATCCTTCATATGTTCTAAGAAGTTTAATAAAGCCAAGTGATGTCATGGAAGTGTTGAGGACCCTAGACAAAATGGGCTACGTAAACAAGTTGCTAGAGAGGTAATGAAGGATTTCAAGGGCCTCATCCAAGAAAAGGAGGTGCTTGGAGCTTGTGATGCTGCTGGTGTAAGTCGTGAAGCTTAATTTTCAAGTCTACTATGGAGGAAAACTATAAGATATCTACAATGCCATTGCCAACACCATGGTCTGTAAGGCTTGCATGTCAAGAAACAAACCAATGTGCTAGAGAAAAGCTTGGAGGATACCGTTGTGTAAGTGGCACAATGACTTGGAAGAGTAAAAAGAAATCTGGCATCCAAATGTTTGAGATGAATGCTTTCAATAACGTTTACATGGATGTAGAGAATTCGTAGAGAGCCATAGTCAAATTCTATGGAATGAGAGAAGAAGGTAAGAGAAATTCCCTCTTCACATTCAACTTTATTTCTTCTCATTTCTATATCCTTACTGTATTTCTCTTTCATTGTACTGATGTCAAGCTAGTATTTGTTATAAAAATGGATGAAGCTCAATTGGTAAAAGAGCACAAGCTAGAGAGGGTGAGCATTTGTATTATGAATGATGCCTTGTGTTTTGTTCAAGGGGATGAGGAAGTTGAGCAAGGTTTCTTAGTCCAATCTAAGAAGGACATATGGGGATTTGTAGCCTTTGAGACCCCAAAGGAGTGCCATGAAACATTGAAGTGGGTTTTGGAGAGAACTGACATCCTGTCTATTATTCAAAGACAAGAGGCAGGGCAAACATTAACTCAGGGGGGTCACTCATTATATGTAACCCTATCGCGTGAGTTCAACAAAAGGATGTTTTTAATATCTAAATTTAACAAAAGTTAATTTACATAAGGGAGTATTTAAAACAAATTTCAAAAAAATTTACAGATTTGTATAGAAAAAGGGTACATTTTATTGATGAAAACTTTACAGATAAGGGATTTTAGAAATATGCCTTGAACGCACGTGATATAGAGGGTTTATACATAGTGACCCCCCCGAGAACATTAATAGCAGATGGGCATGGAACGTTTCAAGTTGAATGGCATCTAGTTGGTGATTTAAAGACCCTCAAGTGCTTGTATGGTTGTGATACAGGTGCAGATGCAAAATGGATATGCTTGTATTGCACCCACTCTCACAAGATGCAAAAGGGAAGCCTATAGTGGGAAAATGGCATTCTTTATTGCAACCAAAGTGCAACCCCTGATCGTCACAAAAAGGATCCTAAGTGGGACCCCATTCTACCAATTCCATTGGAGCAGGTACATGTGTGTAGTTTGCATGCTGAACTACATATACTTGATAAGTTACGAGAGCTATCTCCATCTAGTTTATGCTTGGAATTTGAGGCCACAGCAAGTATCTGCACAATGCATTGCAAAAGCTGAAGAACTACTCTCACTAATGGGACTTCATGGAGGCAATGTGAAGCTTAAGCAGGACAAGAAACAATCAAGAAAGACACAAAATCTTCATGCTAAAGTGTCCATGGGTGGAGGAAAGGCAAGGAGGTTCTTGTCCAACCACAATGCTGATAAAGAAAAACATACATTGGCTCAAAGCACCCTAGGTTGGGAGTATTGGAAAGCTTTGTGTGAGTGCACCACTAATCAAGCTTCACATCTGTGAATTGCTACTTTGAGAGCAAAACTATGGACAAAGCTTGATGCATTTATAAAGTTGCTTAGACAAGGTCAAATAGATGAGCTTTATTATGAGAGATTCAGCACAACATTGGGAGAATTCATATCATTAATGGTAGAAGCACGGGGGGGGTCACATATTACACATTACATGGTAATCCTCCTTAGGTTGAAATTTTGTGCTTTAAACTTGAGTGAGTTTATGTTTCTAATACAATGTTTTTCTTTACAGCATATTCGTTATGCACATGCACCATGGTTTGTGGAGCAATGGGACCCTCTGTCCATTTGGAATCCTCAAGGAATGGAGAAATCACACTATAGAGAAAAGGCAACATACTTCAAGAATATAAGGCATGGGGGTGGTATCACGCGAAGCAATGTACTACACGAAATGTTCGATTGGTTTTATAGATGTCTAGAGGCTAGGACTCTCAAGCGTGATAAGGTAGAGGTCTCAAGTCTCACAAAAGTAGTTCAACATGTCAAGAAGACAAGGAGATGTGCTGGTTAGAAGTCCTTAACAGGGAGCCAAGGGGTTGCGCTTTAGTTGCAACATAGAGTCAGATAGGGAAAGCATTCGGTTCTAAGAGAGCCCCAAATGTAAAATGTTTGATGAATAAAGGTAACACTATTTTGAGTCAATTATAGATTCCAAAATTCACAAATTTGTTTGGAAATTGCAAAATTGCATGTGTGACATGGTAGGGCGGAGGGGTGAGTGGGTTGGGAGGGAGGGTGGTGAAGATAAAGTATTACCGAACTGGTGACAAAAGACGAGGGGGGAGGGGGTGCGCTCAAAAACTCCTAATGTAAAAGAAAAACCTTAAAGTGCTTTAAAAAAGACTATATAAAGCACATCAAAACCTTAAAATCCCTCATTTCTATGGCACGAGTTAAACAAACTGCTAGATCCACTGGATGTCGTTTAGATGCTACCCGTTGTCCTCCTCATAATGCCATGGCCTCCAAACACACTGCAAGCCCCAGTGGTGAAGAGGGTGATGATCAGCAAGAATCTGAAGGCGGTTCTCATCATCAGGAGTCCAAGCAATGCAAGTCCCCACCATCTAACTCTCATGGGGGATCCCAGGGATCTCAGCACCATGAGGAATCCCAGCATGATGAAGGATCCAAGCACGATTAGGGTTCCTCTTAGTCCTTCCACACAACTAACCGTGGAAGTAGTGAGGTCTCCCAAGAGAGGTAAAATAGTCCGGTCAATCCTGATCAACTGCCCCTCCCTCCTCTGTGGGGTCCTGGCATGGAGCATCTAGACCAACAAGGGACCAAGAAAGGCAAAGTGAGGAGATGGAGAGATTATAGGAGCCACAACAAAAGGAAGTATTTGGCGGGCTTGTAAATATAATGAACCTTGGCCCCAATCCTCCAAACAAGTAGACCGCATGGAAGAGCACCATCAACCCTCTATGCCTCGATATTATCAGATATGAGGAGCCTCTAATACGAGTTGAGTAAGAGGACAAAGTAGACCCCTAGGGGTGACAAGCCACTTCGCGCAAAAAATCAGGCATGAAGGCATTTGAAGAGATCCGCAAGTTCCAAACCATTGTGGACAATCTCATTCCCCGTGCACCCTTCCAACGTGTTGTATATGAAATAGCATAGCAATACAAGAATGATGTGCATTTCACTTCAGCCGCTATGGGAGCAATTCAAGAGGCAACAGAGTAGATGACAGTAGGTCTTTTTGAAGACGTGAAATTGTGTGCTATCCATGCCAAAAGAGTAACAGTGATGGACAAGGACCTTGCACTCGCCATTAAGTGCATCCGCTCTGATCCGTCCCTTAGGCCCTAGAGGTTGTTTAGGTTCATTTGGTGTAACCTAAATCATTTTGTAAATATTTGCCCTTTGAGGCCAATGAATAAAAGATATTTTTATGTTCTATTACTATTCCCATGTTATTATACATATTACGTGATGCTTTCCATCAGTTTATGCAAGTTCAGTGTGAATTTGAGTAGTCAAATGATGTTTTTTCACTGTGGTGTAGAAGGCAAATGTGTTCGGCATCACGCGGGGAGCCTAGAAATGCCAAAACCCACTATGGCATGTATGGGGCCTATTTGACTTGGCATATGTGCCATAGCGGGTTTTGGCATTTCTAGGCTCCCCATGTGATGCCGAACACATTTGCCTTCTGTCACGTGGTGAGATTCTTTGTGACGCTCCAATTTTGTATATGAAATATTTTGGAATATATATCATAGATAGTGTTCAAAAAGGATGGTTTTGATGTTTTGAAGGTTTTGGGAAAGTTTGGTGTTGGTCGAAAAATTTTGGTTTGTCCATTATGGTGTCGGTTGGATTTTGCAGCTTGATTTTGAGTTGGTTAGAGAAATAATTTGAAGAAACTCTGTATGAGAGAGTTTTAGATCTTGTTGAGTAGAAAAACTTTGTCCAACTGAAAAATTTTTGATTCACTCATTTGCATGCCTGTATGGAGGTCAGAAGTTGCTAACAAAGTGGTTTTGAGCTAAAAGTGCATCTAGATTTCCGTGTCGAGTTGCAGCATTAGACGGAGGTCGAGATGCAAGAATTAGCCATGAAAGGTCACATGCAAAGGGTAAGAAGAGGGTCCGATCTTCGAGATGAGCTATTGAGCTTGTCCATTGGGTGTACGAGGCAGGCGTGCTGATGCTCCGAACAGGGCCGTTTTCATGCCTTTAAAAAAAAAGGACACATCGAGATTCCGTACGCGTTTGCTATCATAAGCGCATGCTAAAAGAAGGTGAAAAGCACACGCACGATTTTCGAGAAAAGCTATTTTTGGTCGATTTTGGAGGCTTTTGGCGGCTTATTTTGGAGCTATGAAAGGCTATAAAAGAAGAGGAGATCATGAGAACGAGAACACACAATCCAAGGCACGCATATCGAGGCTACACGAAAGAGAAGAGAAGGCATGCATATTGAGGCTACGCGGAAAAGAAGAGAAGGCACGCATATTGAGGCTGCGTGGAGAGTGAGAGTGTGATTGAGATTTGATCATCTGATTTGAACATCTTCATGTGAGTGAGAGTGAGATAGCTCGGGGGTGGATGGGTGGTATCGAGCTCCTTCACGGAGTGATTCTTCTCCAAAATTATTGTAAAGACTCATCAGTTTGATTCATACTGCAATCTCTCCTCTTGTTCATTCGTGATTATTATCTTGCTACAATTTTGATCGTGATTGTGAAAGAACGGTGTGTGACATTCTTACTGGATTGCTAAAAAATGACCATTATAGTGCAAATATTTATGCTTTTGAATAGAATAGTGAATGAAAATATTAATGCCAACAACAATTAAAGTTACAAAATACAATGACAGTATAAAATAAATTTTGTAAAAGAACACAAAATGGGACACTATATAAAAAGTATATCTATATTCATATAAAATAAAATTTCTATACAATAAGGCTTCAGAGCCTTTCTCTCTTCTCTAAAACACTGAGAACATCGGGCTTTGAATTCCCAAATACACTCCTAGCTCTAAACCTAGTTGATAGAGAGTCAACGCTATTATCATTACTGGCGAGGGACATGGCTATTGCCGTCAATGCCATACCTTGAAAATTGCTTCCAAAGGCATTGAGGGTAGCCATGCGGTTCACCAAATAACCTTGTCAGCATTGTGATTGATGTCAGCATGACCAATCACTCATGACAAGGCCTTGCACTTCAAGAGGTCATCAGTGCCATGTGGAGAAAACTTTTTGTGGATAACCACAAAGCGCCCTTTTGATTGGCCAAGGTAATGTGCCAGTGAGTGATCACGCTCGCAAAGCTACTGCATAGTGTCCATCTCCCTAAACCCTAGGGGTCTGAGCTGGGCTCAAAAGCGATCTAAACGCTTCGTGAACCTGGGTTCTTGATTGAACAAGTACTTCGAATAATCAATTGGGACCCATCTTTCTGTAGAGTACTCATCAAGTTGATATGCAAAACTCACGATGTAGTCTTGCATGTACTTGATGAGGTCTTCAAAATCATCTCGGGCTCCCAAGTAGGTGCCTAGGATATCTATGCTCTTATCAAAGACTGGAAATAACTCCTCCTTTCTATCAATTAATAGAGTACGGAAGATGAAATCGTGGAAGGTAAACCTAGCAAAATCCATGGTAGTTTGGTAGCTAGGAGAACTATGGCTATGATAGTGAAACTTTGAAACTAAAGTAACTTTATAACCTATCTATACCCAAATGTTCTAAATATAAAGAATAAAAAGAATTATAAATTTTTTGGGAAAAACTTGACATTGACATGAAACAAAACCATTCAAAACATCAAAATTAATTACACCACTATTAATTGGAAAATGTCAAAATCCACAATTGTTCCACCCCACATTGTTTACAATATTCAATATTGTAGGAGGGATAAAAGTGGCACTATGTACGAGCTTCTTTGCACGCTTTCCTACCTTTTCACCATTTAAGGTAAAATGAAAGGACTCAGACATGCCATCCTCCATGACCAATAGTTATTCCCGCACGTCCCTGAGAGTCCACTGTGATATGACAGTCACATTCTTGACATCTCCTAAATGAGAACCAATATATAAACTTACCCCTGTATTATCATCATCGTTAGAGTTAAGGGGGAGCCAATTGCCACCTGTTTTCTTCCAGTACCTATATTGGAAAGCAAAATATAACATTTGGCAGGAGATGTGGTACTTGACAACCATATTGTCCTTACATACATGGCATTGAAACAGATCACCCTTTTGTTCACTTGACCTGCTTCCCCAATTCACCCCAAGCAATTCCTCAAGGGAATTCTCATGTAGGCACTTGCATGACCAAATGTGCAGAGGCATAAACCAAGACAACCTTACCCATTTAGAGCCAAATGTAAACTTCATGGCCATGCCCACATCCTTTGCAATATTTTCCTTGTATGATTGCATTGTTCTTGTGTCC
Source organism: Dipteris shenzhenensis (assembly GCF_047967505.1). Taxonomy (NCBI): domain Eukaryota; kingdom Viridiplantae; phylum Streptophyta; class Polypodiopsida; order Gleicheniales; family Dipteridaceae; genus Dipteris; species Dipteris shenzhenensis. The sequence goes on from NC_141618.1 coordinate 48,372,409, forward strand.
ACTATGCTGCAATCTATGTCTTCAAGTTGTGGTGTTGCAATGCATTGAAGATGGCCATAGCCTGATGCACATTGGCCCTTCTAATTGAGAACATCATGGGCATTGTGCGCCCAAGCCATTTCTCCTTTGTTTCAGGGGACACCAACATAGCTAATGTCATGCTCTTTTCAGCTAGTTGATCTAAGGTGTGCACCCCTTTGACTTTCTGTAGGCCATTTCTCAAGTTAGAGAGCATTGCCTCTTGGGCGTGCATCCCCAAGGTGTTGGTAGGGTTGTTACTCTATGAACTTTAGGGTGCAGGCTAAAGCTTGTGAAGACTCGAGACTAGTAATCACCTGAATGGCCTAATGTTGCTGCCTCGAATGCTCCCACCAATTGTGACACCACAACTCGTGTTCTTCGCTCTGATGGCAATGATCAAATGCATGCATATGAAAGGAGTCTTCTTTCTTCTCATTGTTTCTCCCTTTGCAGATGTTGCAAAGGTGTCTTCCGTTATCGATTCAATACCTTGCTAGCACTTTTCTTGACCTGCACTTTGCTCCTTGTGCGTTGACCTAGATTTTTGGCTTTCTTGTCTTGCAACCTCTGTCTGCTTCTTTTGCAAGCCATGGCAAGCTGCATGTTGCCATTAGCACCATGGCCATGATCAGTCGAGAATAGACCTAGAGAAGCTAGATTGTGAGGCAAGCAATGAATAGAAGACAACTTACCCGAAAGAAGACAATGGCAAACTAAAGTCTGTGCAAGGTCATGTCAAGGTGTGTGTGGGTTGCAGGGTGTTTCAGGGTGGGGGCAGGTTGCAGGTACTTAATCTTCCAAGATTTGATGGGCAAGAGGTGTGAAAATTTGAAATCGTGTGAGTAGTAAAATTTTCAGCCACTGGTTTTCCCCCCCTCCGATGATACACATCATTGATGCTTTGTATTATTAAATGCAATGACCTTTGGCATGGTTATGAGCCATATAGAAGGCAAGTGCATGGAAAAAGAAACAATTCAAAATTGTAAATAGTATTGGATTTATTAAAATATCTTTGCACATGCACAAATGGCACTTTTCCAACTTCTTCCATTTTAGGGTGAATCTAGATACCAATACCAACAACTATCAATATTTTAAGACCACTATGCACTAGTCCTAATAGTTTGGATTCCAAATTTTCAATCCATTTTGGTTTTCAACAAATTAAAAAAATGTTATGGGGTGTGCCCTTAAAGGGTATCTATCACTTTAGCACAACATTGGAGGCCCATTAACCCATGCACAATGATATCATTTAGGTGTGTCCTTAGGTTAAGGAGAAGCTCACGTAGTGTACTTTATAATGATTACTTTGTGGCATGTACTAACTGTTTGGAAGAGGGGGATAACTTTGCAGTTGTCATAGATTCTGGGGAAAACGAGCAAGATGACCTATACTTTCTATTGCAGTGCACGAAACCTAAGCACAAGGTTGAGGAAACATTTAAGGATAATTGGAAAACAACCTATGACAAGTGGGATGTAGTAATCGGAGCTTTTTGGTATAAAAAAACATTCAAGAGAGGCCGCAATTATGAAGTGCTACATAAGAGTCCTCAAACATGTGCGCTCTCATCTAGTAAGAGTTATTAAGTTCCAGATGCAACCTATGTCACAACGAAAGAAGGATAAGAGTGTCTTCAAATTGGACTTAGACATGCATAACACATCATGGGGTGTCCTAGAGTAGTGGACGAGGACAATTGATATAGTACTAAGAAAATATATGTAGTCTCATGGCAAGGAAACAATATGTCCTCTTGTCCTAGAAAATGGAATTTGTATTTGAGACTATGCTTCTTTTTAGTATAATATCCCAACAACCACCATGCTGGTGGTTGTTAATATCCTAATTTAAACCAACCACCATGCTGGCGATAACTTATCCTGCACTACTGCCGTGCTATCCCTACACTATTACCATGTCCTAAAATTTATTGAATAGTGCTATACTAAAACAATGCCCTTTAGACTGTTTATCATTTCGCTAACCCTCAAATTTCATCCCATGCTTGTTTTTAGTATATCCCAACAACCACATCACTGGTTTTCCATAACAAATCCACACATCCTACAAATCCATTCATCTTGTAATAATAGAAGCAAAACACCATGCTGGTGGTTGTTAATATCCTAGTGCAACCAACCACCACGCAAGCGATAACTTATCCTGCATTTCTACTACTGTGCTATTTCTACACTACTATTATGCTAATCTAAAACTTGTTGCATAGTGCTATACTAAAATAGTGCCCTTGAGACTGGTTATTATTAACTGTCAGATTTCAACCATTAGGCTACTTAAAACATTTAATTACTAACATGGAAGCAGGTTGATACAAATTCAGGTATTACAAGCACCATGAGAAAGTCTACAAGTCTAAGAAATATCTACAATATTTTATTTTTTTCAAAATACAATGACATTTTGTGACTCAAGGAAATTCCAGACTCCCAACTATCTTATGAGCCTCTCTATGGCAAGCATCTCCCACCTCTTTAGGCCAGTCTGATGTGTAATGGTAGACCTCTTCACACACTCAGATTACACATTGCTTGCTTGACTCTATTGACTTATATGCCTGTAGTAACTCCTCCTTTCATTGGGGTACTCTTCATCCTGCTCTTCATACTAGTCAAGCATATCAATGGTATTTCTGCATTAGTGGGAGAACGTTTTTGGCATGCTAACTATGCCTTACTACTGACTTCTATTATTTTATGTGTGACTCACAACACAAAGCAACTATAGACGCGCTTGGTAGACGTGCAAAATAGCGGGCGCATCTATAGGCGTTGCTTGAGTAGAGGAATTACGGGCACATCTAATAGTGCATCTAACAACTCATCTATTTGCACGTGTATTAACACGTCTATTTGCGCATTTAAACTGAGAAAATACGGGCTTGTCTAACATTGCGTTTATCAGCGTGTCTATTTGTGCATGTATTAACACGTCTATTTGTGCATCTAAATTGAGAAAATACTGGCCCATCTAACATTGCGTTTATCAGCGCGTCTATTTGCATGTGTATTAGTGCATTTATTTGCATGTTTACACTGGGAATTAGATGCATATTTAGATGCGAACTAGAGAATACAGAAAGTGAGATTTTGGTGTACATCATTGCTTTCCAAACATTGCCCATGATTACCAAAGCACATAATTTTAACAAAAACATCAATGCTTTTTGCAAGCCCATATATACAAGAATTAAGTGAGGTGAGCGAGGAGAATGAGACAATATGTAAAATAGTTTTGCCAATATCAATGATGGGCTACGGTTCAATCTCATCCTCAATGAGATCAACCCTTGCCAAACTATCTACTTCAAAATCCAAACAAGTGTTTAGATCTACAAATACATGCAACCCACTACTACTTGTGCTACTCATGTACTCATCGAAATTAGCATCACCAATGGTAGGCTTGTCCTCATGGCTAATGGCCTCAATATTTGTATCTCCTATCTCATGATCATCCTCCTCTCTCATATCATGGTCATTATCATGTCCATGGCCATGATCATCCTCCATATGCTCCATATTAGTAAATGTACTATACATCACTTTGGAACGTGGCATAATAGGTATGACATGCCACCATCTATTATTATCCACCATTAGTTGATAGACAACCTAATTCAAACACAAATACAATCATGTTATTTTTCTTGCATCAAATATTTAAAAGCGAGAATTTTTATATGTGTGCGCAGTACGTGTTCACATTGTTGTGGTAGTACTAGTGTGTCCTTACTACTTTGCCAAAACTTTGTGTAGTCAATAGTTACAAAGCCACTTGCATGGCATTTGATTGTTGCATTAGGGCCTCTTTCCACCATGTCCTTAAACCACTTTACATCCAAAACATACACAAAGAAGCATCGAAAGTCAAGCTTAATAATATCTTGGATTATGCCACAATAATCATCCATGGCTCCATTGGCTCCCTCAAAGCTAGCAATGATGCCGCAATCTTGTGTGTTTCTCTTATCATCAATCCATTGTGTTCGAAAATGCTTGCCCTCACACCATATAGCATTGAACATAGTGCACTACACTAAGAAAAAATCAATTAAATAAGCAATCTAAATTATTGAAAGCTCCTAACTTATGCATAACATTCTATATACCGACCTTGCTCATGCATCCCCTAGCATACTCCCATTCTTCCATTGTGATATGCATCCCCTCGTCTTTCTCTGCTTTCTCCATTTCATCAAGTAGCCAATCCACATGAATATCCTTTGGAAGTGCTCTTAGATACTGAGGGTATGGCACATGAGATCCGTGGTGTGTATGAAAGAGGGCCCTTTCTTCTTGTCTTCTTGCCTTTGCATCCTCGTATCTTGTCACCCATCTTTTCATCACATCACTATTAAGCACGCAATAGAGGTTGATACTATTATGCAACTCTATGTCTATTACTTTGTTGCGTCCTTTCTGTTGAGGCATAATAGAGGTCATCCTTAGATCTTCATCATCTCTCCATAGTTGTGGGAGAGAGCTATCCACATCAACAAGAAACTCAGAAATATATACAAGTGACTCTTGTACCAACCAACCCTTGGCCATGCTATCTTCGGGTCTTGCATTTTGTCTCACGAGGCCCTTCAAGGTCTTCATGAAGCGCTCGAGGAAGAACAACCATCGTGCATGTATAGTACCGCATATAGCAATCTCATCCACCAAATGTACTATAAGATGTAGTTGGCTTGTGAGAATAGAACATGGAAATGTCTCCTCCACAAATCAAACCACCTCCACTGACATAACTCGAGCATTCTCAAGCGTGGTGGGATCTATTTCCTTTGAGCTCACATATCTAGAAATGAAAAAGTACAGCATATTAGCAATATGCATTCAAACTTGCATGGAGCATTGATATGCATTGTATTTTGTATCATGTAAAGTACCTCACAAGCTTGCCCATCTTGTAAATACAATCTTTCACGTCCTTCGATGCACTACGTGAAATGCTAGTAGGTAGTATGAACTGAACCCATGAGGAGGTGGTTGATTAGTTACTTATAATTATTCACTCACAAATTTGAAAGGAAAAATATATTATGCACATAAAATACTTACTTGGAGCATCTTGTGCCAATTATGAGATTTCAAGCCATATAATTGCTCTACACCTCTTTTCTTGCTCTTTGTAAAGGCTCCCTTCAAACACTTCATGCATCTAGTGGGAGTACGAATTGTAGTAATAGTGCGATAAGTATCAATCTCAAATTATATTGCTTATGTAGTTTATTAGGAGGTTGTTTCTTTGTACTAATCCTCTGCAAATTGTGTCATCTTGCAGCTTGAGATCGTGGGCAGATACCCTACTCTTGTCGAGACAGCCTACCACTGCCACCATCGCAAAGGAGATACATGGAGGCACTTCTATCATGATAGGTTGATTACTAAGAAGCAGTATATCTGAGCTACTGGAGCGGCCCCCGAGGTATTTGAAAGTAATTAAATAATGTCAATATTATAAGTAAAGATTTTATTTTTTATACATTGATATATGTTGTCCCTTGTTTATAGGCCCATGCACAAGATGACGAGGAAGAAGACGAGGAAGGAGGCATAGAAGGGAGCATAGAAGGGAGCGTAGAAGGGAGCGAGGATGTGGAGAACATAGATTAGTCATAGAAGTAGTGCTAGCTACTCTTTTTTGTACTTAAAGCTATTGGCTTGGCTTCGTGCCTCTTGTATATACACTCCTCTTATTTTTTATACTTGAAGCCACATGACGTGGCTTGGCTTCCTTATTTTTTGTACTTGAAGCCACATGACGTGGCTTAGCTTCGTGCTATATGTACATACAAGCACTTTTTGAGCTTTCAATTTTATTGCATTTTAGAGTTGTAATGTTTTATTTGGAATTGTAATTAACATGCGGTTGGCTCTAAGAATTGAATTACACAATGTGGAAATGGGATTCTTGTAACTATATAGCATACACAACATACACAGTATTCTATAAATTAAAAAAAAATATTATAAAGCGCGTCTATCAGTGCATCTATATACATGCCTGTCTGTTTGAGAAGCATCTATTTACGCGTCTATAAACGCGTTTATAAGACCGTTTAAAAACACATCTATACATGTCTTTAACAATGCATCTATCTATTTTTAAAATTTTTAAGTAGAGCATCTATTTAAGCATCTAAATGCGAGTTCATATGCGCGTGTGTCTGCTATATAGACGCGCTATTAGATGTGGGTTTCCAGATTTAGAAATAGATGCACAAATAGACGCACCCATAAGTTTTTTATTTAGTTCACTAAACGCATCTGTGTGCACGTCTATGGGTGCTTTGTCTTGTTGTGACTATCTTGGAGTTAGCACAATAAAAGTAACTCAAAATTTATCTTTGCAAGCTATGGAACCCCTGTTAATGGCATTGGCCCTTCTAGAGATCTATACAAGGTCAAGTTTTAAAATTTGAGACAACTAATGTGAGACGAAAGATTTCGATTAAACAACTAACATGAGACTGAAGAATGAGAAGGTCAGACTCAATGAACTCTCTCCCTATTTAAGTGCAGTGCAGACATAACTAAGAGCCCATTACAAAATCTAACCCCAAAACTCTACACCGATCCACCTATTGCGAATTTTTGGCATATCCAAAAGACTTTGGAATTCTTTTGTTTTATCTAAAACGATGTTGGATGGGGTCCTCGCAGAAATAGACCTAGAGAAGGAGGAAAATAGTTATAAAGGAGGACATGCTTTGATGGTGGGTGTATTACTTGGAGTCGGCACAAAGCGTGAGTATTAATTTCCCTAGCTATTGTTTTTCCTACTCTTTTAAGGTACTTGTCAAGCTCATGATGCAGGTTTCTTTTGACATATAATGAAGATAGTGCATATAATGACATCGTAATGGGCGAATGTGGAGATCAAAGATTGGGGATCTTGTATTACCCGATATTATTGAAGAAGATGAATTAGAGGATCAACTCTTAGGTAGACGTATAGTAGAAAATGATGATATAGTTTATCAATTGACTATATAGTTAGAGATACACTTATTTGGCGTGTTGGACATGGCTCAAAATGAAGCCGTTGATATAAATCTAATGATTGATCCTTTTTCCATTGAGAAGGCTTTCTATCTTTGGCCCTTTCACTTTCGTAGTGGCATTCTGTACATTTGTATATTGAGTTTACCATGAATACATGAGTATCAAGTGATCTTAAATTGGTGTACATACTCTTATATTTTTTATCTTCAAAAGATAAAACTTGTAGCAAAAAAATATTTCAGGCCTTATTGGAAACAACATTCTGTAATTCCGTTGGCACGAAAAAATTCTACTAGTGTCGATACATTCCAACACTAGTAATTTAACGCTTTTCTTAATGTCGTTATATCAAACATTGTCTTAATGTCAGTATATGCTGACACTTTTTAGTGTTGGCATACACTAACACTAACACCAATATAAAACATGCCTGCATGTCATACCTATGGTTTTTGGAGACCTGCGCACTAAACATTGCTAAAAAAACATCGAAAAAAGGAGGAAACTGTAGTAGTGAGGCTATATATTTATCAACAACTGTCAAAGATATGAAATCTTTTTTGGAACGCATCCACTTCCTTCTTCTCCGCAACTACTCTTTCCACCACTGGAACTCTAGTTTCAATTCTCTCTACTACTCTCTTCACATCTGTATTGAACTCAACCTAGAGTACATGGAAAAAGGAGATACAATGCAGTGAATAGAAAAAACGCAGAGATATAGCCCATATGCATGAGAAAGGAAAAGATCCCAAGAAGGTATAGCTAACACCAAAGATGTTTTTTGAGTCCATATCCCATAAAGATGACAGTGAAAGCAAAACAAGGCATCAACAATTTGCTCACTTGAAAAACCAGCTATTGTAAGTATTCTCTGCTAACAGGGTACCTATCTACAGTCCCTTTCACCTCTGTGTTTCTCACATTATTTATTACTTGGTGTTCCTAAGACGACAAAGTACTCGTAAATGCCTGGGCATCGCTCTCACAAATGTTGTTAGAAAAAGTAATTTCTTAAAATGAGTTGCTCAGATGCAAAAGATACGTATTAGAAACGAAGTAGAGGACGTTCGGTAAAGGCTACCTCGCTCTTCAAGCTGCATGAAGCACATAAATCTGAGCATAAGCAGCAGACGATTCGTGGGCCGCACGAAAAAAGGACAATCATAGACCGCGTGGCCGTGAAGAATGCAATAGGACTGTAACGACCATATATACGCTGAAAATGTTAATTCCAACAGTTCTAGTACGTGAGATACACACATAACCATCCCAGTCGAGAGCAGCGAAAGAGAGTCAACATGCAAGCCAATTGTCATTTCAATGTAGCTACAATACTGTTCCTCAACTGGGAGTCCGAAGGCGTGACACACACGCAGCATTGGACAGCAGAGAGGAGAGCATCGGGAAAAAAAACAGTTGCCATCTAACTGAGAACATTGTTCCGTCTTAGACTAACATACATGCCGCTAAGGACAATAGTAATAGTTGCAAGTATAGCTCCCTTGCAACTCTTCGACGACTCCGCTTAAGTATTCCAGTAAGCAGCTCCACCTGCAATACACTACAACAGTTAGTCCTACTGTAGCTGATGGTCTCACGAATGTAACAAGGACATTAATTTAGCTTACACATACCTAGAGACGGAGAACAGGGACTATTCATTCAGGCATCTCCTGGGCTCCTGGCATGTTGTTCCACATGGTAACGTCAAACTGAGTTTCCAATTCACGAAGGAGGTCAAAGATCATTCCATCTGGAAGAGTTAGAGCTTCTAGTTTGGGGGCGGCATTGTTCTGGAATGTTGGGGCTGGTCCGGGAGAACGTTGGCCTTGTGTGAGCTGCTCAGCGAGTATGCCTTCTACAAGATGTTCGCCAATCCTCTCCTGAACAATCAAATAAGCAGGAAGGAGAGGCTGAAGGAGTCGGATTGATGCGAGGTTATTCTCACCAGGAGGCTCTTGGACAGAAGAGAGCTCGAGCTCTTCAGCTCGAGCCACAATCTGGTCAGCTCCGAGGACAGCGTTTGCGAAATGGGGAGCGGGAGCATGGACAACGGGGACGGGAGGCACGTTAGGAAAACGCGAAGGAAGAGGAGGGGGCGGAGAGAAACTGGGGAGGAGGGGGAGGAGTGCGGCCATGAGGGTCTCGAGAATGCGGGGGAGGGAGTAGGGACGATGCATGGGAGGGGGAGAAAGGGAAGGGAGGAGGGAGGGAGGACCGGTGGGAGGTCTGAGTAATGGATGAGGAGCAGCAGGGTGAGGGCGAGGGAGCTCCGAGGCGGGAGGACGTTGATAACGGTGGCTGGTTCTTATCTTCCAAAAGTTCATCACTTCATGCTTAGTTCTTCCTGGCAACTACACAAAAAGCAAGGGGAAGAAGAAGATGAAACAGTGAGAAAATATTGGGCTTCCAAACGAAAGAGAAGAAGAAGAAGATGCAATAGAGACAATATTAGGCTTCCAAACGAAGAGAAGACGAAGATGCTGCAACATTCATAATGTCAGGCTTCCAAAAGAGCGAGAAGAGTTTCTCTAATCACATGTAAAGCAATTCTATCCCAATCCGGTCCCCCGAAGACTAAGTAAAGCGTGATTATGTCGGCCTCCTCGGCGGGGCTGAAGGTGTCGATCCAGCACAGATGGTCGCGCCAGCGTTGGCGGCAGCTCTTGCCCGAACGGGCAAGCCCACACACTGCTTGCACTCTCTCCCAATCGCCCTCGCCATGCTCACGAAAGTAGCTTGCCAGAAGCATGTCCTCCCAGGGACTCCACGGCCCTTCCTTCAGCTGCATCGTCGTCTCCATCGGTTCTTCACTTCCGTTCACACCTTGCACGTTGAGCTCCATAGTTTGGCCTTGCTGGTCTAAGTAATTACGCCCTCGCGCTCTTTCGCTCTCTGCTTCTCTCTCTTACAAGCTACTGTCAGGCTGGCTCTCCCTGTCTCTCTCCCTATCCGTCTAGCAAGCTGCAATATCTTGCAATCTATAGTTTAGCCTTGCTCTCCTCTTTCTTTCGCTCTCACACTCTTTTCTCTCTCACAAACTATTCACCTTCTCGACTCGCCCTAACACCTCAACTTTTGTCGCTCTCACACCTCAAAAATCGACTCCGGCTATACAAGCCGCTATGGCTAGCTCCTTCGGCTTGTCGTGTCTCTCTCTCTCTCGCGCGCGTTCTCTCTCTCGCGCGCTCTCAGCTTGAGCAACGTGATTCGCTCGCTCGCGCAGCTGCAGCGTGCTCTCTCTCTCTCTCTCGGCCGCCTTAGCTCCTTCGTCGGATCTGATGTGGTCGCCTGCTTGAAGCAGCCGTTTTATAGATCCTGTCACCTCGCCCTGGTTCTACTCGCCGTCGTGACAAATGATATGACTGTTGTCACTTCAACCTCGCTCGACTTCTTTTCATTTACCTGATGCATCATGCATCCATCATCCGGATTCGATTCACAATTGGGTGCAGTCCTTCCCTTCCTTAACGAAGGGAATTTAAAATTGCGATTTTGAAAACACACGAGTTGAAGCCACGGGGCCAATCAGGTTTGTAGATTAATGACATGGCGATACAACTCCATTGGGCACCTAGAAAATGAAGGAAGGGTATTCAGAATTTTCCCATTTGGGAAAATTATCACCTACGAAAAAATAAATAAGAGGCCTTTCATTAGGGAAAAAGGGAACTCATTTTGGGGCCCCGTAAGAAATTCACTATTTTTTGATTTATTTCTCTCTTAAAAGACCTAAAAAATAATAAAATACGGAAACGTGGCTCAGAACTGTCAGTAAGGACTACAGAACTGTCAATTCAGAAAGGAATAAGATAATCTTTTGTCTGACTAACACGATTTTGCATTAAATATCTCCTTAGATTTTTTTTGTTTACCAAAGATTCCGCATCTTTTTTGCCGACGTGTGCAGGCCTTTCATAAAGAATCCATCACTGAACTTGGTGATTGCAAGTTTTCAAAATATTCACATGGATACCGCCACACTTCCACGATTCATGTTACAAAACGACTATGAGATTGACAAGCAAACTTCACAACCTCATAAGCACAAAAAATGGCCGATACTAGTGAGTCACTATCTCAGAAGAAGCGATTACACCATCTTCACATCGACTTAGAAGAACAATATGCTTCAGCACAAAAAAGACGAAAGGATACGGTGCTGAATGCTCAACAGCGGGAAAATATGAGAAGAGAAGGGCTTCAACATATTGACTTATGGTGCGATGGAAGCATATATCCAAAATGTCAAGTAAAAAACTCTACACCTCCATTTGTCAATCCCACCACATTACTGAGGTTTGTCGACGATGGACAAAATGGACTTCTTGGTTACATTTCAGCATAGTCTGCATTTGCGAAAACGTATAAAATGATGTACCTACAAGAAAAGGGGGCCAAGATGCATGAGATAGCCATTTATGCAAAATTGGAGCAGCAGTTGCAGAATGAAATTGAGGAGCACTCAAAGAGTAAAAAAGAGTTGACAAGAGCAAGAAAGAAGAGAACCGTGCTTGGAGACAGACTACATAGGAGGAAGATTAAAAACATTGCAAATTTGAAGGCTGGGACTGGTGGATGCAAGCGACGAATTCAGGAAGTAAGGTTAGATTGAAATTTATCATTTTGTATACTCAAAAAGGCTCTCAAATGACTATATCTATTTCGTCCCTTACCGCAAAACAAGAATAGAGGTGCTGAATAATATAGGCATATTGTGTTGTTACTATAGGAAATTATTAGAGCCTGCAAAAGAAAATATGGATCCGAACCTTCTTCCTGTTAAACAAATGAAAGGATTGCTTTCTTGTGGTGTAGCAAAAGGTTTGATTGAGGAAAAAAAATACAAAACAGTCAAATGCAATGTTGTAGAGGACTTTGTATCCAATAATCAAGTTGATGGCACAACAATCCAAGAGGCTCTTGATGTTAGTGGAGTTAGCAGGAAGGGATATAGTTCGATTTTCCATGCGATATCCTCAACTTTGAAAGATCAAAGGATTAAATGAGTTTTACTACCAAATCTAGCAACCGTGTGGAGGATAAGAGATCATTTGAATGAAAGTGTAGATGAATTTATTGGGCAATATATCCATATTGAAGAAATATTTCATGGTGGTAAAGGAACCACTATGTATGATCCTTGGAACAATATATTTGTAGACCTACAACAACTTCAAAGAAGAATGGTCGAGTTTTATGGAATAACATTTGAGGAGTGCAAAGGCATTTTGACATTTGTTATCAAACTGGATGAGTGTGAGGTTGTAAAGGAAAAGAAAATGGAAAGAGTTACTATTACATTGATGAATGGAGCAATTGATGCATCATTGACTGAAGTGAGTTCGAAGTATTTTAGTGTGCAGTCAGAGAAACACATATGGTGGTTAGGCTCATTCCAGGTATGATCATTTTTTGTTTTGTATTTGATTTTGGTCATTGTTTTCAAATCTCTTATAGTAAGATTTTTGTTTTCTATAATCTGGCAAGTGAAGACAGAAGACCATGAAACACTAGATTGGGTGTTTCACCACACGGAAATACCAAGAATAATCAAAAGACAAGTGCAAGGCGAGAATCTCCATGTTGCAGGAAAAGGTGATTTTCAAGTAGAGTGGCACATGGCTGGGGATCTTAAAACACTTAAGTGCATGTATCACGTTAGTAAAGGAGGCAACTCAAAGTCTCCTTGTCTTTACTGCAAAGAATCAGCTCAAGTAATGGATTCAAAATGGTGGAAGAGAGCACCTAATAGAGATAAAGTTGACCCTGACTTCAAGGCCATTCTGGACATTCCACTATGTAATGTTCACATCTGCACATTGCATGGTCTATGTCGAATTATTGAGAAATTGGTATTTTTATATATTGCATTTGCTTGGAAACTCCGTCCCGAAAAAAATAGAAAGGATGCTCTTCAAGCATTGGAAAAAGTGTTATCTGATATAGGTCTGCATGGAGGAGATGTTCAAATCACAAAGGATTTTAAAAAGTCTACCAATGGCAAGGAGGTACCAATCAAGCCCTCTATTGGTGGTGTTAAGGCAAGAAGATTCTTGTCTCGACCCAAACACAGTAAGCAAGTAAGGCAAGGTAGAACAGTTTCAAAGATTAATTATGGATTGTGGAAGCAAGTCCATAATGCTATGAAAGATCATGAGGCAGATGGGGAAGCACGAAATAGGAAGGCAGAGGTGTGGAGGTCTCTTGATCAACTCTTCATGTTCTGTGACAAAGTAACATGGACAAAGAGTGATTACAAGAACTTTGAGGAGGCAATTAAACATTTTGGGAAGTCAATGAAAGATGTGTGGACAACCTACAATATAACTCACTACATGGTAAGGTTCTGTCTTCTTCTTTTACTTAAGTGTGATCCTCTTTTTTTTATTACTTACTATGCATTCTTATGTCTTACAGCATATCATCTACAACCACCTTCCCTATTTTGTCAAAAAGTATGGATGCCCAGCAATTTAGTCTACCCAAGGCATGGAGAAGTCTCACTACATGGCACGTAATGGATTTTTCAGACGCACACAACACTACGGAGGGAGTCAGAAGGCAAATAGTCTGAAGGAAGTCTTCTAATGGTTTTACCGAGGCATACTACAGAGGCTGCATGCTAGAGGAAAGTTGCTAGCTCCAAAATCAAGCTTGCTTTTCTTCTAGCCCAAAAGCAAAGACGAAGACAAACTCTAGACAATTCAATGGCAGCAGAGAGACATAGACAATGGAGGGAATCGAAGATATTTAAAAACCATAAATGGACAAGTAAACATGAATAGGACTCATTTGTAACTTATTGGTGTTATGTCCACATGTTTTCAAACTCAATCAATAGAATTTTTTTTTGTGGAACAAGTGACTCTTGGTGTTATGCATCAACAGTATTTCTTTTGTGAAACATATGATCTAAACGTAATCAAATTTGTTCACAATTTCAATATATTGTTTGTTTAATATTTAACGACACCACTCTATCTAAATGTACAAATCATTTCATCTTCAACTTATTGTTCATTTATACAAGATCATACCAGACATCAAAGACTTTGTACAAATCAGTTCAACTTCAATATAATGTTTGTGTTATATTTGATGACTAAATCCTATTTCTCCTAAAGCCTGCCGATCAGAACTCTCTTTTTGATCTTGATTGGAGTCTTTTTCTTCTTTATTGGCTTGATGTCGATTGTTTGTTTATCAATGCTTGCCTCTGTTGCTTGTCTGGGAGGGGTATCCTTTTCTTCAACTGTCTCCACCTGTTCTTCTTCTTGGATTGTATGGCCTGATGCAATCATGGGTGGCTCTCGAAGCCTTATGAGCTTGTGTTTTCCATAGCCCTCCAGACATTTGGGCTCCTTAACACCACATGCTAATGCATAAGAAGTGTAAGACAGAAAGTAAGCGGCCCTAGAGGCCTACTTATTCACATAATCTCCAAATATATCTATGGTAGACAACCTCTCTATCAAAATGATCTTTTCCTTTTGCCATGAAAGATCATGTCCACCTAAAACCCTGGACAAACATTTTAAGAAGTAAACAATGGCTTCTCCATTGTTGCTCAACTGCCTACGGTAAATCAAGATCTTAGCACTGCCTAGATCATGAATATAATGAGCTAGGCCTGACATTTTGCGAAACCCAACCGGCCTGCTTCCACTTGATCTTTGGAGGAATGTGTCATCCTCAATTTGTAGCTGCCACATATCAAAAGATTGGAGTGAGACAATACACAACCTATAAAACAAAGTTAAGCAGAAGACAAAGTATTTGATTTGAAGTACCTTCTCATTTTCATCAGCAACAAGCAGTTCATCTTTCCAAAGATTTATTCCTCTCTCCTCTTGTCCAACCTCTTCTTTAGGCTTTTCTGTGTATAGTGCTGAGAGATTCATAGCTTCCTGTGTGAGCTGGAAGGCAGCTTCATCTGGCTCTTGGAACTTTTTAGCCTCTTTGAAGCAAAAAGTAAGGGCCTCTGCAGGATCAAAAATTGTTTCCAAAGCCAGTAGTGAATGGTCATCCTTTATGCCAACCTCCTTGTCAAGCCTTGAAGCCTGGGCAATAAGGGAAATGGCATAGTCCTCCCTCAAATTGAGCATACACTCTATATCATGGAGGAAAACATAATCTTTTCCACCAATCAAGACACCTGGAAGCATGGGCACTACATAGTTGCTGCTCTGAACATCAAAATATTCAATTGACTCTACTCCCCTAAGAGTTTTTGTCCTCAGTTGAACAAGGTCAAGAGCAGCCACTTGCAGCCCCTCATCCTGAAGGTTGATATCTTCTTCTTGCTCTGCCATTTTGTTACCAAAGAAACATCCTCTTTTTCCTCTGCTTCAGATGTGTCTTCTTCTTCAGTCTCCTGTCCTTGTTCATCCAAAGACTCCTGACTAAAGACAATGTACATAAGGAATGCCATGGTTTCCTCAAGCACTCTACACTTTTTGGTGTGCAAGTTATAGTTGAATTTATATTGATCAGGCAGGCTGTCAAATCTTCTGTTCACATGGTACCTCAGCCTGTCAATGGAGACAATATGATTTATATGCACAAAAACCTTTTCTCCTTCCATAATTCTTCTTGCCTCTGTCAGTTCTTTGAAGGTATCCCAATGGTCTGAAAGAAAATCTTTGTGATGCTCCAGTACAGAGCTCATTGTGAACTCCATGTTGAAAATACTGTGGTATATGTGGAAGTTACTCTAAGCCTTCCATTTGTGAAGAAACTCAAATAGGAGCAAATCTGGAGACTTGTCCTCTTCTGGTTCCTTTTGTTTTGTGATGGAAGAATCAGCATTCTGCTCCAGTCTCTTCCTTTTGCCTATTCAAAAATTTGTATACTTTGAATTCTATATGCTGACATATGCAATCAGTGAATGCATAGGATATCACCAGATAATTCCTTCATGAGCTCTCATGACTCATTTGGTGATTGCTATGGTCTAATAATAGCAGCAGAAAAGTCCAGCTTCCTCTTGAAAGGTGGGGCCTGGGAGTCAACTGTTCCAAAGCAAAAATATATCTCATCATCAAGGAAGAATTCCACAGGGCCAAAGATAGCAAAACAATGAGGTAGAAGTGAGAACCAAATCAGACACAGGAATTTGCAGCAAAATGCGATGGGGGACCATTTGGAAAATATAAAGCACTGTCCTCGCATTTTGTTGCAAATTCTCCAGTTCTATTGATATGCATGTCAAATCAAGCACTAGGTTCATCTCATTGATTCCTGGATAGTATGATTTGATATGCAAGAGAAAGGCTAGATCTGAGTGAAGCTTTTCATGAGGAATGTGTCAACAATAGGAATTTGTAGCAAAATGCGATATGGGCTACCTAGAGATGTATAAACCACTCTCCTCGCATTTTGTTGCGAATTTCTAGGTTCTATTCATATCCATCTCCAATCAAATTCCTGGGTGATTTACCACATTCTTGGACAGTATCAATTGAATATGGAACGAGAAGGGTGGAGCTGAGTGAAGACATTTGGACATAAAAAATCCAATGGATGGAAGAAATATATGTCAAAAAACATTGAAAACAATCTAGAATTCTGACCTTTTTTTTCCTTTTCCATGCTATTGGAGTTGCACTGGTGAATCTCCTGCTCTTTCATTAGCTTGAACTCTGCACTCTAGGTAACCTGGAGATCTGGCAGTGGTAGTACTCTTCAGGCAGGTTGCAGTCTAGATGGAGTGTGCTGGGTAGGAAAGGATCAGAGAGAGAAGGAAATGGAAGATGCGAGGGTCCTGGCAGGGATGAAAGATTGGGAGGCAGGGAAGGGAAGAGTGGTTGTGGAATTGATTATGAAATCATGAATGGCACAAGTTCCAAGGCATAAAGTATACCTTTCACATGTGCCAAGTTTCAAACTCTAAGAGATCTGGGTCCCATCCACAAGTGTGAAAAATGACTACATTCCACACGTGTGGGATATAGTAGCTGCCTTATTTGTATTTTGCACTTATTTGTGGTATCCTGTCTCAGCCCTCTTGCCCTCCAGTCTCTGCTCTCTTGCCTCCCTACCTCCATACTCTGCAACATCAGCATCCTGACCAGCAGCACAGGTTCATCCCTAGCACAGGGTACTCATCAGTAGCACAACACACCCACAGATAGATTTCAAGTCAGTAATAATGGGTTCTTCCCTCAGTCTCTACAATCTTCTTGCCTACCATAGAAATAATCCATCCTACATGGAAATGCATAGACTCAGTCCATATTTTATTTAGTTGTCAAGACAGAGAAATCACTGTAGGAATGTAGATCTTCAAGTGTGGTAATTGCATGTCAGGGTAAAACTGTACTTATGGGTTCTTCCTTTAGTCTGTGCACACTTCTTGCCTTCCATAGACTCAATCCATCCTGCATGGACATGCAAACACCTTCAAATGTCTAAAGGCATATTCCAGCATGCTGCCTCATGAATTTGCTGGAAAACGTGAGGAGAAGGCCTTAGGAATTTCAAACAGCCAAAATCGTGTTTTGTTGCAAATATTGAAATGTTGCTTCATCCACCCCTATCATTCTGGTTTTGTGACTTCCATAGTTATCCATCGGTGTACTCTTCTTGCATAAACTCCATTCATACTGTATTTAGTTGTAAAGATAGAGAAATCACTGAAGGAATGCACCAGCATGTCATTTTAGGAATTTGCAGGAAAACGTGATTTGGACCTGTTAGGAATTTCAAACTCCTCGTATCGGGTTTTATTGCAAATTTTTCAATGTTGCTTCATCCACCCCTATGATTGCCTTTTTGTGTCAAAACATGTTCTCCATGGCTGTAATCTCTTTCCATTGCTTTGTATGCAGTTTGTCAGAGTGATGGCAAGAACCAAGTCAACTGCAAGGAAAGCTAGCAAAGGGGTAGGGCTTGTAGCAACAGCAGCTGGGGTAGGTACCAAGAAATTTAGTGTGCTCCAAAGGGAAGAGCTGCACATGGCAGGAAGGGTAAGCCAATGAGCCTACTCAAGCAAAAGGCCAAGAGATTGAATCATGGTGCAGGTGTGCTAAGGGAGATCAGGAAGCAACAGAAAGCTATAGGCTTTGCAATCCCCAAGGCACCTTTTCAAAGACTGGTGAGAGAAATATGTGATAGTTGGCACCTTGGGTTCAGGTGGAACAGGACTACCATTCTTTCCTTACAGGAAATGGCAGAGGATTACTTGGAAAAATATTTTGAAGATGCAATGCTGGTAGCAACCCATGCTCACAGGGTGACTTTGATGGCCAAAGACTTCAACACTTTGTCCAGAGTGAGATGGAGGTATGACAAGCTTGTTCATCCTGTGGAATGGCAGGACATAAAGATGAGAGACATATTATTAATTCCACCTACAAGGAAGTTGAAGGTAGATAAGGTTAAGGTTGTTGAAGTAACCCACTCAAAGAACACCAGAGGGAAGACTGCTTATGAGGAGTCACTGAAGCAACAAATAAAAGAAACAAAATCTATTATAGATGTGGAGATTGGAAAGAGGGAGCTGCAGATACATAGAAGGTTGCAGGAGCTAGGCCCTAATATAGTTGTTCATATTGAGGATGAATTTTCAGTGAATGATTTTGACTTGACAAAACCATGCTTGGCAGCATTGGCTCATAAGAATGAGTATTGCTCAGATACTATCATTCTTGCAATGCTCTAGTAAGTGTCTATTATTTTACATTTTTTGCAAAACAATCCTCCTTGTACCTCCTTCATACCCTACCCTAATTATTTTTTGGTCCTATGCAGCATGATGAGAAGCTGGCTTCACCCCTCTATACAACATATAGTCCATATTATTGATCCTACCATTTCTTCTAAGTTAAGAGATGCAAAGGAAACTCCCATCAGTATTTCCAATTGGTTCAGACACTGCAATTTTGAAGTAATCGATGTTTTGCTACTTCCATACCATAACAGGTATGTGGGTAAATACTTCTTTTAAGATTCTTCTTTAAGATTGAGAACTCTTATAGCCTTTGATTTCCTAATGCTTTTTTCCTTATGCAGTGACCACTGGAGTTTGGTTTCTATTGACATCCAGCAGAAGCAATGCTTTATATTCAACTCTCTTAAAAACACACACAGAGAGCTGAAATTGTAAGTGCTGTGTGTGCTTTTTGAACTTAAAACTTCATTATTTTGATATCATACTAACTAAATTATATATATTGCAGTTGTATTAGAAGGCTTCTAGATGCATTGGATCACTGTCCTCCTAATGTCTCTCTTTTGGATTCAATAGAGCCAATAAATCTAGAGGTAAAAAGTCGTTCCCTCTACTGATGTCTATTTCATGCTATGCCTTTGAACTTATTGAATAATTTTGTTTTGTTCAGATGTTAACAGTTTCTAACATATCTTTCCAACTGTACAAACACCACAACAAGATGATTCAAGTAGCTACAGATGGAGAGTGTTGATCAGTGCCAAATATTTACTTTCAAGCTATTTTGAGAAAGAACAGCCAAACCTTGTAAGAAAAAATAATTTTCATTTAGCTTGAAGATAATTTATAATGATACAAAGTGTTCTAAATCATCATATGCCATTGCAAATGAAAGGAGATAGCTTCAGCTCAAACTATGTATATAATTTCAGAGCTTATACAATTTGGAGGTTTTTGAGCTATGCCTCCCCCAAACTTATTGTACCAGCTACTGTCGAGTTGGGTGAGAGCTCTAAAGTACAAGAAGGTGTCATACACCTTGATGCCACAGATGAAGCTAATGTGGTGCCACAGGAACAAGCCCCTAGTGCTGAGGAGGAGAAGCCACAGGAGCAAGGACCTGCTGCTGATGTTGTTGAGGAGAAGATGGAGCAGTAGCAAACAGATGCTCCTGGGGTAGTAGAGGAGACAATGGAGCAGCACCAACATACTGATACTGTACAGGACAGGATGGAGCAGCAGAAAACAGATTCTCCAAAAAATGATGATACGGAGATCTTGGACCATGTAGAGCAGCCTTTGGATCAAGCTGTACATAAATAGAAAATGGATGTCAGAAATATGTTCTACATGTACAACTAAACACTTCTGTACAAAATTTTACTTGATCGAATACAAAACCTTTGTTTATGGAGTCTATGTTATCTCAATTTTCAAATTTTCAATGTCTTTGCATTTTATTGAGCTCTCTCTTCTTTTGAGCAACTGCAAAAAAGCAATATGAATCAGAGGGGTAAAGTAAACTAATAGCAATGCTTAATGAGACTAGGATAAATCAGATGGTGTACATTTTTATTGTTGTAGAAAAATAAAAAGTCATTTGAAATAGAACCTTCTGTCTCAAACAGAATGTCATTGTGCAATTGAGCTAGGGAGCAACATTCTCTTAATGAGATATTGACTAGCACATCACCATTCTCAACAACATCAATATCAAGAAGTTTATTTTTTGCACTAAAAGAATTTTCATCTTAATCCATTGGGACTAGTTTTGTGCCTAGCATTCGATTGCGCTTATAATAAAAAGAAAAAATAAAATTTTGTGATGCAACCATGTACTTCAGTTGCATAGAAGGTTGGACAACCTCACAAAACACTGAACTACATGTCTTCTTATCCCAACCTTTATCCAAAAATTGTGGCATGTATGCCGAACTTGTTGCTTTAACTATGAACATTGTTTTTGAAACCCTCACTGGAAAGGTATTAAACAAGTCCACAAAAACTGTGAGAGGCATGCATAATGAAATTTTTATTATCCTTGTGGCAATATTGGGCCTCAGAGCTTTCTATACTTCTTTGAAAAGCTTGGCCCTATATGCCTCTGTAACACTAGAATGTGGGTGAGGCCAATCCACTGAATTCCATGCCGGAAGGTCTTGTTTTATTAACACACCATGTGTGTTAGCATTGTCCAGCAACTGATAAAAATGATCAGTAAAAAATATACCCGATTGAGCTAGCTCTGTTGCACATCGACCTTGGTATTATTGTTCTCCTATCGATCCATGCAGGACATCTATAAATCCCAGAATACAATCGATGTTTTGCCATGTCTCATATGATGAGGGATATAAATCTGAAATAAAACAACACAAGTGTGTCAATAAGCAAAGAAAGAAAGCTTCATCTTAAAAATCCATACACCCCTTAAAGAAAAAAACCACAATAGAAAAATATACAATTAGGCTTGTGTTGCAGAAGATCTTTTGGATAGTCTCACAAGTTCTTTATGCATGTACACATGCTAAATCAAAACTTCTTTCACCGATATCTTCCCTCTGGTGATTTTAAAATCTCGTACTCTTCCCTTCCATGACGGCAAGAAATGTTTTTTGTCTGGGGTCTTTTTCTTTTGCTAGGTTGCATGAGCACCCATGCTCCTTTTGAAACACTAAACCTTTCCCAAGTTCCTTCTGTTTTGACTGTATTTGATTTCTCTACAGAAGAAATAGAAGAAGCAAGTCGACGGGGTAAGGATGTGTGGTATAATTCTGCCTTCTAGCATTATCATCCACAGAGCATCTTCCACAAGAACGGCCATGGTTTTTATTCACCATGGAGATTTTCTAAATCTGTAACAATAGCAAAGTAATGTAAATAAGATAACAAATTGAAATTTCAAGAAAGAGAAAGTGGGCAGACAGACAGTTGACAAGAAACATCTTACTCTACGCCAAACAGGATCAAGGGAGCAGTTTTGGAAAAGAAGAGGCTGCTACACAATTAGGCAGTGGTGTAGAATGGTAGACCTTTCGAAGGAAAGGCAGCACAACATGTCAAAGTTCAAAGGAAGGTGGAAGCGGGAAGGCCCTTGTCAGATAAAATGTCAGTTTAGATTCTATCTTCTTGTCCAAGGTCTTGTGAGAATAAAAAACCAATCTCCACATTAATGTAGCACACTTGTACCTACATAAAGTATTGTTTCTTTTTTCTATTTTCTCTTATTTTCGTGAATTTCCAACGTTACATTGGCCCTCTATTGATTGGTTGAGAGCTTATTTTTCCAAACCGTAAAAGGCCCCAAAATGAGCTCCCTTTTTTCCTAATGTATATACTCCTTTTTGCACACATGAAAGTTTTTGAATAATATATATATCATGGTAAGAATATATATCAAGTGAGCAAAGATTTGATGGAATAAATCCTCCAAATCCATAACATCAATAAATCTTTAACGTGGAGTTCCACACCATGCCAACGCCCTTATTTGTCACTAGCCTAGAATTGATGAAGGGCATCTTGATACATCATAGTGATGTATAAGTTAGTAAGCCACTACCATAATTGCACCATCTTGAAACCATTCCATCCCTCTTAGGGTACAAAACAAAGCATCTTACAATTGCTCATGTGTCTTCTCTCATGCTTTAGAGTATCCTTCTTTTCATACTTGTTTTAGCATGAAATATTGTCATGAATCATTGCAAGATTTGTGGGCCATCCATAGAAAAGTCTGTTATCAGCATGCCTACTTGCTTTATGTCTTTCCATACCAGTTCAATATGTTGTGACTAGACACCATCTACAAACCCTCCATCAATCTAAAGTTACATCAATTCTATGTAATTTTTGCGGGCCATTTGTAGAAAAGTGTGTTCTTGGCATGCCTACATGTTGGCTATCCGCACCAATTTCATATGATGTAATTTGTTGTAATGTTCTACATGACACCATATGCTGCCTATGTATTTTATCTTGATTTCAAGGCGTTGGATAGTATCTATAAGGTTCTATGATCCCCACAGCGAGGAAACCATCCACCTTAAACAAAAGATAAGCACCCATTGAACTTCTCCCAAGGTTTAAGGTATGGATCTTGGATAAAAGAGGGAACAAGGTCTCATTCTCCAATCAAAACGCCACTCAGTTTGTCTCTAGACCGTGACTTTATTGTAAAGCTCCTTTGTGGCTTTGAGACACCTAGTTTATAGCGATATCTTACAAAATAAAGGTGGATCTATAATATCCTTTTAAGAATGCTACCCACATAATAAACTATCTCTGAGGGTTGACTATATGTATATCCTCTATATCACGTGTTCAAGGAAATTTTATGAATTTTTCATGAATAAGACCCACCCTTTTTCTATTCAGTCTATGCATATCCCCTTTAAATGGTACCTTTTATATGTAAAATGTGTGCAAAAGAAAGATTTGTAAAATCTCGTTTGTTGAATCCATGTGCTATGCTTACATATTTACAAGCCTCCCCTGCCACCATGAGTAAACTATTAAATGATGTTTCGAGGATGTTTCTTCAACCAGATTGTATTACTAGAAATCACACTTCATTATCCTTACAAAGTATATAGTGTGGTATATACATTTTCGCCCACCTCAAATGATACTATAGAATTCTGTAATTACAAGCTTCAAAAAAATGGAAAATGTTTTTGTGAAATTCTCCCATCCTTTAGATGCACGGATTCGAAGAGTTTTCATATGTAACAAAATGTGTTATCATCACATGCATAAATATTGTGCATCCCATTGTTTATGAAATGACTATATTTACCTAATCTTTTCATGCATATAATATGCTCTCTTTCTAGAGGTTATTAGGGTTTGACATGTAACTATTACCCAAGCTTCATGCTTGATCCTTAATTTCTCACATTTCAGCCATGTTAAGTGCATGCACATTGTAACCAAAGATGACATTTGATGTAGTTATGTATCTATTTGTGAACTTTTTATTTGAAATAAAATGTTCGTATCTAAAATAGCTATACAAATTTGCACCCTCAATAGATACATTTAATTGTCATGCCAACAATTTTAATGTGGATCTTCAAATGGAAAACACAAGGGTCTTGTCTTCAAATGGAAAACATGGACCCTTGTCTTCAAATTTCCTTACCTCTTTAGAAACATTGAACCATAGTAGAAGTTATTTAAAATGTTGATCATTTAAATAGGAAAAGTGATCCCAAATATGCATGCCATTATGCTACATCTTGATCCTTGGAATTATAATTCTCATTGTCATGACTCACAAGATTCAAAATTATTGTTTAAATCACCTATGGTAAATGTACAAGATGACTTTAAGAATGGTCCTTACTAATCCCATTGGGATCTAATATTTAGATGAAATTTAGAGACACCAGTTATCATGTTTGTCAAAGAGATTGTAAATTAAAATACTTTAATTCTATATAGGCTTTTACCCAAATCCATAGATTAACTTAAGCATTTCATTAAATTACAATTATTACTCGTGCTACAACAATGCAATTGTAAAGGACATATGTAGAGCACCTTTGCACCATCCTTCTTAATTTCAAGTCTCCTGTAATGATAGCTCTACTCTCCTTATCAAAAATCATGTGTTTTGATTTGTTAGAGTAAACAATGGGGCTACTTTTCTTCACATTCTTTTTACCTTTCCCTCCCCACAATAATATGCATGGTTGTACACAATTATAATAAGGGAAGTGACTCATGATAGTAATATTTAGAAGCTCAACCATGGTGAGGTGAGCACACATGAACCTACATAGTAACATTGTGGGAATTACACCAATGTTAGCATAGTAATCATAACTATGCATATTGGTATACTTAACTATTTGTAAGACATGGGTGTTAAGGTCCATGATTATCAAATAGTAATATGGCTACACTACTCCAAAATTATTGAATTTGCATGTAGAATGGGTTATGTTTATCTTAGTTAAAGGATGATTTAAAATAGAAATTATATATAAATTTAGTGATATGATTTTGATAAGCTGCTTTGATGGTCTAGGCACATAAGATACATATGGCATCTTCTCATCAGTGGTAGACAATCTTGTGTGAAGATAGTGGGAGAGAGGGAAGGAGTCTCACTTGCGGCTTTCTCACATACACAAAGGGGGAATACACACAAAGGTGGAGACTGAAAATAGTTTTCCTCTTCTTAGTTGTGTAAGCCAAAAGAACTCTAGTACAAAGAAATAGGAGAACCCTATATGTGGGTCTCAAACCAAACTCAACTAACTAAGGTGGCATACTAATTGAGCCACGAACTAGAGTACATAAGGATAGCTGTCATCCAGCTATTATTCATGGGCAGTGTACCAACCGCATCTGCAGCTAACAAGTTGGTGACATAAATGCACAACGGTCACCTTGGCATATCACGAGTGGAGCTCTATATCTCAACACTCCCCCTCGAGCTCAATCCCAATTCCTGCACACCAAGCAAGTCTTTGAACTTGCGCAGCTTCTTTGCGCCTAATGCCTTCGTGGATATGTCAACTACTTGATCCTCTATGCTGACATAAACTAGATCAATAAGACCTAGTAAAGGCTTCTCCCACACATAGTGATAATGCACCTCAATGTGCTTTGTTCTAGCATGATAGACTGGGTTATTTGCCAAATGTATACTGCTCATGTTGTCACCATAAATGACAACTGGCCCATCTGTAGACTGATGCATATCATAAAGTAGCTTATGCAAGCAAGCTACCTCACATGCAGCCATTGCTGCACCCCTGTACTCAACCTCTGTGCTCGACAAGGCAACTGTAGGCTGTTTCTTGCTGCTTCAAGTGATTGCAGCACTCCCAAAAGAGACACATATCCACTGGTAGATCGTCTATCAGAAATACTACCAGCCCAATCAGCATCAGTGTATCCATGCAACTGTATCTGAACCCCAGCCTCATAAAATAGTCCATACTGCAATGTGGACTTCACATACCTGAGTATGCGTCTAGCCACATCCAAATGCGGTTTCCTTGGAGCCTGCATAAACTGACTTACCAATCCAACAACATAGCTCAAATCTGGCTTGGTAATAGTCATATAAATCAAACTTCCTACTATGCGTGTGTACATAGTAGGGTCTTCCATAAGCTCACCTGCATCTGTGCTCAGCTTCACATTCTACTCCAAAGGAATTGAAATAGGCTTACAGCCTATCATCCCATATTTGGACAGCATGTCCAATCCATACTGCCTCTGCAAGAGCTGTATCCCACTTGGTGATCTAATCACCTCAATGCCCAAGATATAACGCAACTCTCCCAAATCCTTCATCTCAACCTTCTGCTTCAATAGCATTTTCACATGAAGGATATCTTCATCACTATCACCTGTGATGATCAAATCATGAACATAAATGACAAGTAGCATAATACCTTTCTCTGTTTTTCTCAAATAAAGTGAGAAATCTGCCTTGGAAATCTGAAAGCCAATAGTGACAAGATACTATCCTATCTTGTCAGACCATGCTCTAGGTGCTTGCTTCAAGCCATACAAGGCTTTCTTCAACCTACAAACAAACTCAAGATGAATAGCATGAACATAACCTAGTGGCTGCTCCATAAAGACCTGTTCTTGCAAATCACCATGCAAGAAGGAATTCTTTACATCCATCTGATGTAAAGACCATCCCTTTGATGCAGCCATAGCAATGACTGCTCTTACGGTTGCCATCCTTGCAACCGGACTGAATGTTTCTTCATAATCAATGCCATATGTCTGTGCATACCCCTTGACAACTAATCTTGCCTTGTATTTGTTCACAAACCCATCTGCATTGTGCTTGACCTTATAAACCCACTTACAGCCAATTGCATTCTTGTCTTTAGACAAAGGCACCAATTCCCATGTAGCATTTGCTTCCAAGGCATCCATTTCTTCATCCATGGCTTTCTCCCATTTTTCTTTTCCCATGGCTTGCTCAAAAGAAGTGGGTTCTGGTTCCTATATCATTTTGACCATATAGGCATAGTGAATGGCTATAAATCCATCATATTTTAGCCTATCCACAGGATATCTAGCTCTGGTAGACCTGCACAAAATAGGCTCACTTCCAGGTGCTCTCAAAACATCCCTGGTCTTCCTTACTCCAGGTGTAACAATAGAAGGAATACCCAACTCATCATCAATGCTTTGTTCTGAGCCACTAGATTCACCATCCATAAAGAGTGACCTGCATTCACATCAAACATGGGCTGATCTACCTTCTCTTTTCCTTTTCGTGATACCTGCATACCACTATCTGCATTGCTTTGAGGAGATTCTCCTGACCTCAATCTGCCTATCCATGGCGAAGTATGTGAACCGCTGCTGGAGGACACTGCAGGTCCACTAATATTTTGTGATTGCTGCTGTGAATTCTGTGCAGCATTACCATTTTGTGCATCTACATCATCAATCACATTTATAGGTTTATACCAGCTCATCTCATAAAAAACATCTCTGCTCACTGTAAACATACGAGTAGAAGGGTTATAGCATCTATACCCTTTCTACTATAGAGAATAACCAATAAAGTTGCACTTCTCAGCTTTTGGATCCCCAACTTGGACCTCAACTCATTTGGCACATGAGCATAGGCAATGCAACAAAAAATTTTCAAATGAGAAATATCTGGTTTCCTACGAGTATACATCTCATTTGGCATCATGCCATGTATTGCTGCAGTGGGAGTCCTGTTCATTATGTAAACTACTATAGCAATTGCTTCAGCCCAATAATAATTCGGAAGGTCTTTTTCATTTAGCATGGCCCGAGATACCTCTCCAATATGCCTATTTTTCCTTTTAGCAAGTCCATTTTGCTGTGGGGTATGACTGCATGAATTGCATTCTTGCCTTTAGGCAAAGGCACCAATTCCCATGTAGCATTAGCATCCAAGGCATCCATTTCTTCATCCATGGATTTCTCCCATTTTTCATTTCCCATGGCTTGCTCAAAAGAAGTGGGTTCTGGTTCCTGTATCACTTTGACCATATAGGCATAGTGAATGGCTGTAAATCCATCATATTTCAGCCTATCCACAAGATACCTAACCCTGGTAGACCTGCGCAAAATAGGCTCACTTCCAGGTGCTCTCAAAACATCCCTGGTCTTCCTTACTCTAGGTGTAACAATAGAAGGAATACCCTCATCATCAATGCTCTGCTCTGAGCCACTGGATTCACCATCCAC
Source organism: Dipteris shenzhenensis (assembly GCF_047967505.1). Taxonomy (NCBI): domain Eukaryota; kingdom Viridiplantae; phylum Streptophyta; class Polypodiopsida; order Gleicheniales; family Dipteridaceae; genus Dipteris; species Dipteris shenzhenensis. The sequence continues at coordinate 48,400,361 of NC_141618.1, forward strand.
ATAAGAGTGACCTGCATTCACATCAAACATGGGCTGATCTACCTTCTCTTTTCCTTTTTGTGATACCTGCATACCACTATCTGCATTGCTTTGAGGAGATTCTCCTGATCTCAATCTGCCTGTCCATGGCAAAGTATGTGAACCACTGCTAGACGACACTGCAGGTCCACTGATATTTTGTGATTGCTGCTGTGAATTCTGTGTAGCATTACCATTTTTTGCATCTACATCAATCATCACATTTACTGGTTTATACCAGCTGCTCATCTCATCAAACACAACATCTCTGCTCACTGTAAACTTACGAGTAGAAGGGTTATAGCATCTATACCCTTTCTACTGCAGAGAATAACCAATAAAGATGCACTTCTCAGCTTTTGGATCCAACTTGGACCTCAACTCATCTGGCACATGGACATCGGCAATGCAACCAAAAATTCTCAAATGAGAAATATCTGGTTTCCTACCAGTATACATCTCTTCTGGCGTCATGCCATGTATTGCTGCAGTGGGAGTCCTGTTCATTATATATACTGCTGTAGCAACTGCTTCAGCCCAATAATAATCTGGTAGACCTTTTTCATTTAGCATAGCCCGAGATACCTCTCCAATATGCCTGTTTTTCCTTTCTGCAATTCCATTTTGCTGTGGGGTATGACTGCATGAATATTTGCAGGCCTGTTTCTTTTTCAACCATAAAATACACCCAAAGTTTTCTGCTGAAGTCATCAATAAATCTACCTGTCCATGGCGAAGTATGTGAACCACTGCTAGAGGACACTGTAGGTCCACTGATATTTTGTGATTGCTGCTGTGAATTCTGTGTAGCATTACCATTTTGTGCATCTACATCAATCATCACATTTGCTGGTTTATACCAACTGCTCATCTCATCAAAAACAACATCTCTGCTCACTGTAAACTTACGAGTAGAAGGGTTATAGCATCTATACCCTTTCTGCTACAGAGAATAACCAATAAAGACGCACTTCTCAGCTTTTGGATCCAACTTGGACCTCAACTCATCTGGCACATGGACATAGGCAATGCAACCAAAAATTTTCAAATGAGAAATATCTGGTTTCCTACCAGTATACATCTCCTCTGGCGTCATGCCATGTATTGCTGCAGTGGGAGTCTTATTCATTATATAAACTACTGTAGCAACTGCTTCAGCCCAATAATAATCTGGTAGATCTTTTTCATTTAGCATAGCCCGAGATACCTCTCCAATATGCCTGTTTTTCCTTTCTGCAATTCCATTTTGTTGTGGGGTATGACTGCATGAATATTGCTGCTTTATACCATGCTCCTGCAAGAACCTTGCAAACTCATTTGAGAGGTACTCTCCCCCTCCATCTGACCTTAGGCATTTTATTTGCAGGCCTGTTTCTTTTTCAACCATAGCTTTGAAAGCTTTGAAGTGCCCAAACACTTCACTTTTCTTTTTCATAAAATACACCCATAGTTTTCTGTTGAAGTCATCAATAAATGTGACAAAATAGTGACAGCCTCCAATAGATGTAGCTTTAGTAGTCCACACATCAGAGTGGATTAATTCCAATGGCTTTTTACTCTCTTGAACATGCCTAGGAAAAGGTTTCCTTGCCTGTTTCCCAAATTGACAGGCTTCACAAACCTTGTGCATTTCTGCAACCTTGAATTTAGGCAATCCTGCAACAATATTTTTGGCTTGCATTGATTTAAGTCACTGTATATTAACATGACCAATGCGTTTGTGCCAGATTTCAATATCTGCAACTACACCGGTCCCATGTGCAAACATTGCTGCACTCAATTCAGGCATGTCCGCATCCAATGTAAACATTCTGCCCTTCTTCTTTCCTTTTGCTATCAAGCGACCATTATTTTTCATATCCTCAACAAAGCGTCCATGAGGATTAAATCTGACGCAAGCCGTGCTCAACCATTTGACCAACAGAAACCACGTTCTTGGTGATGTTCGGGACATGAAATACATCAGACAAGTATTTCTTTTTCCCATCCTGCATAAACAGGAATTTTGTCAATCTGCACAATAGGATGTGCAGTATCATCACCAGTCTCCACAAATCCTAGTTTTTCCATTTTTCTTGCATCCTGCATCCATTCAGCATGAACTGTCATGTGGTTTGACGCACCTGAGTCAACATACCACACATCTTTGCTTTCTTCTGCACTTGTCACAGAATTTGTCATATGCTGCACCATAAACAAATGCTCATTTCTGTCATCACCCTGTCTACTAGAGGATGCATAATTGCCTTGCTGCAATTTTCCATTCATAATGTCATTCTGCTTTTTGTAGCAGTCTTTAGCCATATGCCCCATTTTACCACAGTAGTAGCATTCAACATTGATGTTTGCATTTTGGCCTCTTTGCCATCCACCACGACCTCTTTGGCTCCCCCTGCCTCTAGAGTTACCACGTCCTCCTGCATAGGACTGGTTTTCTTGCATTTGCTACATATTTTGATTTCTACCATGGCCTGCAGATCGGCCTCCTCTACCTCTGCCTCTACCTCTGCCAGCATTTGAGTAGAAGACAGTTTCTTTTGAAGTTCCTGCTCAAGAAGATGCACCACCATTTCTCTGCTCTTCAGAAATTAGAAGAGCAATCAACTCCTCAAAATCAGGAAATTTTTCACGGACAGCAATGGATGTCCGGAACTGTGCATAATCCTTTCCTAAACCATTCAAGGTCACAGAAACTAAATCGTCATCATCCACTGGCGACCGAATGGAAGCAAGTGCATCTGCAATTTTCTTCACCTTCATGTGGTAGTCATTGATGCTCATATTTTCTCTCTGCACATTGTGTAGCTCCTGCTTGAGCTACATTTTCATGGCTTGCATATTTGTGCTATACATTTTTGCCAAAGTATCCCATGCCTCCTTTGGCGTACTTGCATCCTGAATATGCACAATCATGGAGTCTGAAATACTGATAGACAACCAGTACATAAATTTCCTGGCTCTCTCATGCCATCCTTTGAATGCCTGCATTTCCTGTTGATTGGGAACATTAGAAAGAACAGGTTCTTCTTCATTTCCTGTAATGAACTCCCAATAGCCTTTTCCCATCAAGAAATTCGTCATTCTAAACTTCCATGCCTGGAAGTTGTTCTTGTCAAGCTTTTCAGTGACAATCTGTGAAAGAGAATCAGATGCCATTATAGAACACTGCAAAATATTCTGTCACTGCAAAAAACACAGCTTTTGCCTGACACGGGCAGATCTGCAAAACTGACGAAAGTGGTATTTCACCACATAGTCACTTTCTAGTGACGATTTTGCATCAACAGGCAACAAGCATGAATCTGCAACTCCCAATGTCTCTGCGCACAGGCATACGATGCAATTTCTACGGCAACTTTTCACCGACCTACAGAACCGTGGTCGCACAGCAAAAACAGGGCCTTTTTCAGAGTGCCTGCGGAGAACTTCCGCCTCCAAAACGGGCCCCGAAATGACCTCGAATCAGAAAAATAAAGTCACCTAGGGCTTTGCCCTATCCCGCAACATATAATGCCCTCTCGTCACACTGCAAAGGGCGTCTCAATCTAAGACAGTGCACTCTTGCACTTCCGACTGTGCTACCTGCAGAGATTTGCTCCCAAACTCGAAAAAGGAAAGCAACACTTGTCCTCTTACCAGGACACTGTGAACTTGGTTTGCTTTCTTGAGCTCCTTACCACGAACAAGGCTCTGATACCATGTGAAGATAGTGGGAGAGAGGGAAGGAGTCTCACTTGAGGCTTTCTCACAAGCACAATGGGGGAGTACACACAAAGGTGGAGGCTGAAAACAGTTTTCCTCTTCTTAACTGTGAAAGCCAAAAGAACTCAAGTACAAAGAAATGGAAGAACCCTATATGTGTTGAGATATCGAGCTCCACTCGTGATATGCCAGGGTGACCGTTGTGTATTTATGTGACCGACTTGTTAGCTGGAGATGCGGTTGGTACACCGCCCATGAATAATAGCTGGATGACAGCTATCCTTATCTACTCTAGTTTGTGGCTCAGTTAGTATGCCACCTTAGTTAGTTGAGTTTGGTTTGAGACCCACATATAGGGTTCTTCTATTTTCTTTGTACTAGAGTTCTTTTGGCTTTCACAACTAAGAAGAGGAAAACTGTTTTCAGCCTCCACCTTTGTGTGTATTCCCCCATTGTGATTGTGAGAAAGCCTCAAGTGAGACTCCTCCCCTCTCTCCCACTATCTTCACATGGTATCAGAGCCTTGTTCGTGGTAAGGAGCTCAAGAAAGCAAACCAAGTTCGCAGTGTCCTGGTAAGAGGACAAGTGTTGCTTTCCTTTTTCGAGTTTGGGAGCAAATCTCTGCAGGTAGCACAGCCGGAAGTGCAAGAGTGCACTGTCTCAGATTGAGACGCCCTTCGCGGTGTGGCGAGAGGGCATTATATGCTGCGGGAGTAGGCGAAGCCCTTGGTGACTTTATTTTTCTGATTCGAGGTCATTTCGGGGCCCGTTTTGGAGGCGGAAGTTCTCCGCAGGCACTCAGAAAAAGGCCCTATTTTTGCTGTGCGACCACTACTCGGCTAGTCGGTGAAAAGTTGCCATAGAAATTGCATCGTATGCCTGTGTGCAGAGATTTTGGGAGTTGCAGATTCATGCTTGTTGCCTGTTCATGCAAAATTGTCACTAGGAAGTGACTGTGTGGTAAAATACCACTTTCGTAAGTTTTGCAGATCTGCCCGTGTGAGGCAAAAGCTGTGTTTTTGCAGTGACAGAATATTTTGCAGTGTTCTATAATGGCATCTGATTCTCTTTCACAGATTGTCACTGAAAAGCTTGACAAGAACAACTTCCAGGCATGGAAGTTTAGAATGACGAATTTCTTGATGGGAAAAGGCTATTGGGAGTTCATTACAGGAAATGAAGAAGAACCTGTTCTTCCTAATGTTCTCAGTCAACAGGAAATGCAGGCATTCAAAGGATGGCATGAGAGAGCCAGGAAAGTTATGTACTGGTTGTCTATCAGTATTTTGGACTCCATGATTGTGCATATTCAGGATGCAAGTACGCCAAAGGTGGCATGGGATACTTTGCCTAAAATGTATAGCACAAATATGCAGGCCAGGAAAATTCAGCTCAAGCAGGAGCTACACAATGTGTAGAGAGAAAATATGAGCATCAATGACTACCACATGAAGGTGAAGAAAATTGCGGATGCACTTGCTTCCATTGGGTCGCCAGTGGATGATGATGATTTAGTTTCTGTGACCTTGAATGGAATTTCAAAGGATGGCATGAGAGAGCCAGGAAAGTTATGTACTGGTTGTCTATCAGTATTTTGGACTCCATGATTGTGCATATTCAGGATGCAAGTACGCCAAAGGTGGCATGGGATACTTTGCCTAAAATGTATAGCACAAATATGCAGGCCAGGAAAATTCAGCTCAAGCAGGAGCTACACAATGTGTAGAGAGAAAATATGAGCATCAATGACTACCACATGAAGGTGAAGAAAATTGCGGATGCACTTGCTTCCATTCGGTCTCCAGTGGATGATGACGATTTAGTTTCTGTGACCTTGAATGGTCTAGGAAAGGATTATGCACAGTTCCGGACATCCATTGCTGTCCGTGAAAAATTTCCTGATTTTGAGGAGTTGATTGCTCTTCTAATTTCTGAAGAGCAGAGAAATGGTGGTGCATCTTTTTGAGCAGGAACTTCAAAAGAAACTGTCTTCTACTCAAATGCTGGTAGAGGTAGAGGCAGAGGTAGAGGAGGCCGATCTGCAGGCCATGGTAGAAATCAAAATATGTAGCAAATGCAAGAAAACCAGTCCTATGCAGGAGGACGTGGTAACTCTAGAGGCAGGGGGAGCCAAAGAGGTCGTGGTGGATGGCAGAGAGGCCAAAATGCAAACAGCAATGTTGAATGCTACTACTGTGGCAAAATGGGGCATATGGCTAAAGACTACTACAAAATGCAGAATGACATTATGAATGGAAAATTGCAGCAAGGCAATTATGCATCCTCTAGTAGACAGGGTGATGACAGAAATGAGCACTTGTTTATGGTGCAGCATATGACAAATTCTGTGACAAGTGCAGAAGAAAGCAATAATGTGTGGTATGTTGACTCAGGTGCATCAAACCACATGACAGGTCATGTTGAATGGATGCAGGATGCAAGGAAAATGGAAAAACCAGGATTTCTGGAGACTGGTGATGATACTACACATCCTATTGTGCAGATTGGCAAAATTCCTTTGTCTATGCAGGATGGGAAAAAGAAATACTTGTCTGATGTATTTCATGTCCCGAACATCACCAAGAACCTGGTTTCTGTTGGTCAGATGGTTGAGCAGGGCTTGCAGATCAGATTTAATCCTCATGGATGCTTTGTTGAGGATATGAAAAATAATGGTCGCTTGATAGCAAAAGGAAAGAAGAAGGGTAGGATGTTTACGGTGGATGCGGACATGCCTGAATTGAGTGCAGCAATGTTTGCACATGGGACCGGTGTAGTTGCAGATATTGATATCTAGCACAAACGCATTGGTCATGTTAATATACAGTGACTTAAATCAATGCAAGCCCAAAATATTGTTGCAGGATTGCCTAAATTCAAGGTTGCAGAAATGCACAAGGTTTGTGAAGCCTGTCAATTTGGGAAACAGGCAAGGAAACCTTTTCCTAGGCGTGCTCAAGAGAGTAAAAAGCCATTGGAATCAATCCACTCTGATGTGTGGACTACTAAAGCTGCATCTATTAGTGGCTGTCACTATTTTGTCACATTTATTGATGACTTCAGCAGAAAACTTTGGGTGTATTTTATGAAAAAGAAAAGTGAAGTGTTTGGGCACTTCAAAGCTTTCAAAGCTATGGTTGAAAAAGAAACAGGCCTGCAAATAAAATGCCTAAGGTCAGATGGAGGGGGAGAGTACCTCTCAAATGAGTTTGCAAGGTTTTTGTAGGAGCATGGTATAAAGCAGCAATATTCATGCAGTCATACCCCACAGCAAAATGGAATTGCAGAAAGGAAAAACAGGCATATTGGAGAGGTATCTCGGGCTATGCTAAATGAAAAAGATCTACCAGATTATTATTGGGCTGAAGCAGTTGCTACCGCTGTTTATATAATGAAGAGGACTCCCACTGCAGCAATACATGGCATGACGCCAGAGGAGATGTATACTGGTAGGAAACCAGATATTTCTCATTTGAAAATTTTTGGTTGCATTGCCTATGTCCATGTGCCAGATGAGTTGAGGTCCAAGTTGGATCCAAAAGCTGAGAAGTGCGTCTTTATTGGTTATTCTCTGTAGCAGAAAGGGTATAGATGCTATAACCCTTCTACTCGTAAGTTTACAGTGAGCAGAGATGTTGTTTTTGATGAGATGAGCTGTTGGTATAAACCAGCAAATGTGATGATTGATGTAGATGCACAAAATGGTAATGCTACACAGAATTCACAGCAGCAATCACAAAATATCAGTGGACCTGCAGTGTCCTCTAGCAGTGGTTCACATACTTCGCCATGGACAGGTAGATTGAGATCAGGAGAATCTCCTCAAAGCAATGCAGATAGTGGTACACAGGTATCATGAAAAGGAAAAGAGAAGGTAGATCAGCCCATGTTTGATGTGAATGCAGGTCACTCTTATGTGGATGGTGAATCCAGTGGCTCAAAACAGAGCATTGATGATGAGTTGGGTATTCCTTCTATTGTTACACCTAGAGTAAGGAAGACCAGGGATGTTTTGAGAGCACCTGGAAGTGAGCCTATTTTGCGTAGGTCTACCAGGGTTAGGTATCCTGTGGATAGGCTGAAATATGATGGATTTACAGCCATTCACTATGCCTACATGGTCAAAGTGATACAGGAACCAGAACCCACTTCTTTTGAGCAAGCGATGGGAAATGAAAAATGGGAGAAAGCCATGGATGAAGAAATGGATGCCTTGGATGCTAATGCTACATGGGAGTTGGTGCCTTTGCCTAAAGACAAGAATGCAATTGGCTGTAAGTGGGTTTATAAGATCAAGCACAATGGAGATGGTTCTGGGAATAGATACAAGGCAAGATTAGTTGTCAAGGGGTATGCACAGACATATGGCATTGATTATGAAGAAACTTTCAGCCCGGTTGCAAGGATGGCAACCGTAAGAGCAGCCATTGCTATGGCTGCATCAAAGGGATGGTCTTTACATCAGATGGATGTAAAGAATGCCTTGTTGCATGGTGATTTGCAAGAAGAGGTCTTTATGGAGCAGCCAGCAGGTTACGTTCATGCTACTCATCCTGAGTTTGTTTGCAGGTTGAAGAAAGCCTTGTATAGAGCATGGTCTGACAAGATAGGACAGTATCTTGTCACTATTGGCTTTCAGATTTCCAAGGCAGATTTCTCACTCTATGTGAGAAAAACAGAGAAAGGGATTATGCTGCTGGTCATTTATGTTGATGATTTGATCATCACAGGTGATAGTGATGAAGATATCCTTCATGTGAAAATGCTAGAGGCAGAAGTTTGAGATGAAGGTTTTGGGAGAGCTGTGTTATTTCTTGGGCATTGAGGTGATTAGATCACCAAGTGGGATACAGCTCTTGCAGAGGCAGTATGGACTGGACATGCTGTCCAAATATGGGATGATAGGCTGTAAGCCTATTTTAGTTCCTTTGGAGCAGAATGTGAAGCTGAGCGCAGATGCAGGTGAGCTTCTGGAAGACCCTACTATGTACAGACGCATAGTAGGAAGTTTGATTTACATGACTATTACTAGGCCAGATTTGAGCTATGCTGTTGGGTTGGTAAGTCAGTTTATGCAGGCTCCAAGGAAACCACATTTGGATGCGGCTAGATGCATATTCAGGTATGTGAAGTCCACATTGCAGTATGGACTATTTTATGAGGCTGGGGTTCAGATACAATTGCATGGATACACTGATGCTGATTGGGCTAGTAGTATTTCTGATAGACGATCTACCAGTGGATACGTGTTCTCTTTTGGGAGTGCTGCAGTCACTTGGAGCAGCAAGAAACAGCCTACACTTGCCTTGTCGAGCACAGAGGCTGAGTACAGGGGTGCAGCAATGGCTGCATGTGAGGTAGCTTGGTTGCATAAGCTACTCTATGATATGCATCAGTCTATAGATGGGCCAGTTGTCATTTATTGTGACAACATGAGCAGTATACACTTGGCAAAGAACCTAGTCTTTCATGCTAGAACAAAGCACATTGAGGTGCATTATCACTATGTGCGGGAGAAAGTGTTACTAGGTCTTATTGATCTAGTTTATGTCAGCACAGAGGATGAGGTAGCTGACATCTTCACAAAAGCATTGGGCGCAGAGAAGCTGCGCAAGTTCAGAGACCTGCTTGGTGTGCAGGAATTGGGATTGAGCTCGAGGGGGAGTGTTGAGATATCGAGCTCCACTCGCAATATGCGAGGGTGACTGTTGTGTATTTATGTCACCGACTTGTTAGCTGGAGATGCGGTTGGTACACCGCCCATGAATAATAGCTGTATGACAGCTATCCTTATCTACACTAGTTCGTGGGGCTCAGTTAGTATGCCACCTTAGTTAGTTGAGTTTGGTTTGAGACCCACATATAGGGTTCTTCCATTTCTTTGTACTTGAGTTCTTTTGGCTTTCACAACTAAGAAGAGGAAAACTGTTTTCAGCCTCCACCTTTGTGTGTACTCCCCCATTGTGCTTGTGAGAAAGCCTCAAGTGAGACTCCTTCCCTCTCTCCCACTATCTTCACACGTCTGACCTTAGGCATTTTATTTGCAAGCCTGTTTCTTTTTCAACTATAGCTTTAAAAGCTTTGAAGTGCCCAAACACTTCACTTTTCTTTTTCATAAAATGCACCCAAACGTTTCTGCTGTAGTCATCAATAAAAGTGACAAAATAATGATAGCCTCCAATAGATGCAGCTTTAGTAGTCTGCACATCAAAGTGGATTAATTCCAATGGCTTCTTACTCTCTTGAACATGCCTAGGAAATGGTTTCCTTGCCTATTTTCCAAATTGACAGGCTTCACATACCTTATGCATTTATGCAACCTTGAATTTAGGCAATCCTACAATAATATTTTGGGCCTGCATTGATTTAAGTCGCTGAACATTAACATGACCAATGCATTTATGCCAGATATCAATATCTGCAACTACACCAGTCCATGTGCAAACATTGCTGCACTCAATTCAAGCATGTCCACATCCAATGTAAACATCCTACCCTTCTTCTTTCCTTTTGCTATCAAGCGACCGTTATTTTTCATATCCTGAATAAAGCATCCATGAGGATTAAATCTGACCTGCAAGCCCTGCTCAACCATTGACCAATAGAAACCAGGTTCTTGGTGATGTTCGGGACATGAAATACATCAGACAAGTATTTCTTTTTCCCATCCTGCATAGACAAAGGAATTTTACCAATCTGCACAATATTATGTGCAGTATCATCACGAGTCTCCACAAATCCTAGTCTTTCCATTTTCCTTTCATCCTGCATCCATTCTGCATGACCTATCATGTGGTTTGACAAACCTGAGTCAACATACCACACATCATTTCTTTCTTCTGCACTTGTCACAGAATTCATCATGTGCTGCACCATAAACAAATGCTCACTTCTGTCATCACCCTATCTATTAGAAGATGCATAATTGCCTTACTGCAATTTTCCATTCATAATGTCATTCTGCTTTTTGTAGTAGTCTTTAGCCATATGACCCATTTTACCACAATAGTAGCATTCAACATTGCTGTTTGCATTTTGGCCTCTCTGCCATCCACCATGACCTCTTTGGCTCCCCCTGCCTCTAGACTTACCACGTCCTCCTTCAAAGGACTGGTTTTCTTGAGTTTGCTGCATATTCTGATTTCTACCACGGCCTCTAGATTGGCCTCCTCTAGCTCTGCCTCTACATCATGGCTAATTAAAGGGGCTAATGTTTAGAGAAAATAAGAGAAAAGGCTATGGAAAAAGATGTAAGAAATGTTCCATAGTAATGCATTCCTACAAGCAAATTAAGCATAACATGGCCACATGAACACCACCACACCCACACCTATACCCTCTCACTCTTTCACTCTTTGATTTTGACCACAAGCTGGTTCTCCTAAGTTGTCCTTATTCTCTTTTGGCATTTGTAAATATTCACTCTATCTTTCTAGTACACTTTGCTTTGCACACTTTGCAAAATTGCCCAATCACCCAAAGACAAAGAGACTATCTATTAGAGGATTAAATAAAAAATGGAGTAATGGAAGGCTACATGGAGTGGGCATGGAGTGCTCTTATCATCACTATTAGGCATGAATCAAGAACATCTATTTTGATAGATGTAACTTTAACAAATGCTGTTATCATCATTATTAGGCTTGAATCAAGAATTACCATGCTAACCATGTATGGTAACAAGTGTGCGGAGAGTGTGCAGATGACAGATGGATGTTTGACAAAATATGATAGCCGTCTTATAGTCTTGTTGTTTGACAAAATAGGATAGCCGTCTTGACGTAGGTTTAAGGAAAGGGGGGGAGCACACTAGACTTTTTCTTGTACCTTATAAACTTAAATAGGGGTGTTTTATAATCCTACATGGATCTTAAATAGGGGGTTTTCTTGAAGTTCATGCACGCAGGTGACGTCCCCCTTTAATGAAGAGTGAATTCCCCGGGATTGATGCTCATATTTTCTCTCTGTAAATTGTGCAACTCCTGCTTGAGCTACATTTTCCTGGCTTGCATATATATGCTGTACATTTTTGCCAAAGTATCCCATGCCTCCTTTGGTGTACTTGCATCCTGAATATTCACAATCATAGAATCTGAAATACTGATAGACAGCCAATACATAACTTTTCTGGCTCTCTCATGCCATCCTTTAAATGCCTGCATTTCCTATTGATTGGGAACATTAGGAAGAACTGGTTCTTCTTCATTTCGTGTAATGAACTCCCAATAGCCTTTTTCCATAAGGAAATTCGTCATTCTAAACTTCCATGCCTGGAAGTTGTTCTTGTCAAGCTTTTCAGTGACAATCTGTGAAAGAGAATCACACGCCATTACAGAACACTGCAAAATATTCTGTCACTACAAAAAACACAGCTTTTGCCTCACACGGGCAGATTTGCAAAACTGATGAAAGTAGTATTTGACCACACAGTCACTTCCTAGTGACGATTTTGCATTAATAGGAAACAAGGATGATTCTGCAACTCCCAATATCTCTAGGCATAGGCATACGATGCGATTTCTGTGGCAACTTTTCACCGACTTGCAGAGCAGTAGTTGCACAACAAAAAGCAGGGCCTTTTTCTGAGTGCCTGTAAAGAACTTCCGCCTTCAAAACGGGACTTGAAATGGCAGCGAAATATTCCCTAGCATATATAGCCCTCTCGCTACACCACGAAGGGCGTCTCAATCTGAGACAGTGCACTCTTGCACTTTCGGCTATGCTACCTGCAGAGATTTGCTCCCAAACTCGAAAAAGGAAAGCAACACTGGTCCTCTTACCAGGACACCGCGAACTTGGTTTGCTTTCTTGAGCTCCTTACCACAAACCAGGCTCTGATACCATGTGAAGATAGTGGGAGAGAGGGAAGGAGTCTCACTTGCGGCTTTCTCACATACACAATGGGGGAATACACACAAAGGTGGAGGTTGAAAACAGTTTTCCTCTTCTTAGTTGTGTAAGCCAAAAGAGCTCTAGTACAAAGAAATAGGAGAATCCTATATGTGGGTCTCAAACCAAACTCAGCTAACTAAGGTGGCATACTTACTAAGCCACGAATTAAAGTACATAAAGATAGCTGTCATCTAGCTATTATTCATGGGTGGTGTACCAACCTGATCTGCAGCTAACAAGTCGGTGACATAAATGCACAATGGTCACCCTGGCATATCACGAGTGGAGCTTGATATCTCAACATCTTATTACATATATCTAGCTACCAAACAAAGCTTGAATATAGCCTCTAGGGGAGGGGTAGGGGAGGGGGTCACTTATAAATCTACTAGCATAGCAAGTGGGTTCAACAATAGGAAATTTGAAAATGTTTTCTTGAAGAAAAAATGACTTTTAAGTTAGGCAGCTTGATATAGAGGATACCATGTGGCATTGAGAATATTTCTTTTAAAATTTAAAGAACAAAGTTAATGATGATTAAACATCAAATCTTTTAGAATTACAGTCTGAAATCTTAGTGAATGTCATAGAACTTCATTTCTAGTAGGTCATAAAAAATTTCTACCCTACTAGAGAAACTATTTGCCTTCCTAACAAAACTAACAAAAAAATAATCAATCATGGTGAGTGACAATGGTGCCATAGGCTATAACGATGACAATTGTCTATACTCTAGTCTTTAAAATTCTTTAATTCTATATAGGCTTTTACCGAAATCCATAGATTAGCTTAAGCATTTCATTAAATTACAATTATTATTTGTGCTACAACAATGCATTTGTAAAGGACATATGCAAAGCACCTTTGCACCATCCTTCTTAATTTCAAGTCTCCTGTAACGATAGCTCCCACTCTCCTAATCAAGACCCATGTGTTTTCATTTGTTAGATTAAAAAATGGGGCTACTTTTCTTCACTCTTTTTCCCCTTCCCTCACCACACTAATATGCATGGGTAAGGGAAGCAACTCATGATAGCAATATTTAGAAGCTCAACCATGGTGAGGTGAGCATGCATGAACCTACATAGTAACATTGTGGGAATTATACCAATGTTAGCATAGTACTCATAACTATGCATATCGGTATACTTGCCTATTTGTAAGACAAGGGTGTCAGGGTCCATGAATATCAGATAGTAATATGGCTACACTGAGTCCAAAATTATTGAATTCGCATGTAGAATGGGATATGTTTATCTTAGTTAAAGGATGATTTAAAATAGAAATTATATATAAAAAGATACTTTCTAAGGATGGAAAGGGTTTTGAAAAAATGCTTATATTTTTTTCCATGACTCCTCACGTGTAAATTTCGAGGAACCCATGGTTCATTGTCATATCTCTATCCCTAGGGGTCATTGCCATAGCTCTATCCCCATGGGTGGTTGCCATAGCTCTATCACCATGGGTGGCTTTAGATCTATCCCCATGGGTCATGGCCTTAGCTCTATCCCCACGAGTCATTGCCTTAGCTCTATCCCCATGGGTTATTCCCTTAGATCTATCCCCCATTCCCTACCCAACAAGTACCCCTTATAGGCCTATGCGTGTAGGGAAAATACCACTCCCTAGAAGACCTCTAGTGCAACCTGGGCCAATGCACCCAAGTCACAATGCAAATGCCTAATGGGCATGGATCCTCCCATCCCAACCTCGTGCCATCAAATCCATGGAGCCCTTCATCATAATCACCAATGTAAAGGTCATGGCCCACCATTCCACAACTTTCTCCTGTATCGCAAATGGTCCTTATGGATGAAGCTATGAGAAACCTAGTGCAAGCACTAGGAAGGGGGGATGCCACACCACCACCAATGTTTCCAAGAAGGTATACCAACCCCTCAAGGTTTAGGCCTATCATAATCTTCAAGTTAGCCACCAAGTTTGTACAAGAAGGAGACCCAATATCCCATGTTGAGGTATTTGAACAAATTTGTGAGACCTTTGGTGATATCAGGGATCTAGAGAAGGTCAATGCTTTTAGCTTCAGTCTTGATGGCAAGGTTGGACAATGGTTTATAAGCCTAAACCCTGAGGAGAAAATAAATTGGGACACATTGCGCAAAGATTTCATTGTGGGGTTTGCCCCCAGTGGTCCCATGTGGAGCCCAATTAACTAGCTTTATGAGGTGAAGCAAAAAGACATTGAGTTCTTAAGAGACTATATCACCAAGATTAAACATTTGAAATCATGATGTGAACCCCATGAGAGGATGAATGATGTGCAACTTCTATCATAGGTCTATGAGAAGCTAAGTTGCATGATCATTTGTTTTTTATGAATCCCACATCATTTGAGCTATGCATCAAGATGGCGATACGCTTAGGGGATAACATGAGGGAGAAGCTCCAAAATGATAAATCCTTAGGTTCCTTTGATATCTCCCAGATGATAAAGGCTTCAACCTCATAGGTAGTTAGGGATGCAAGCATAATGCCCAAGGTGCTCAATATGGAATAGTTGGCCATAGATCTATTAAACAAGTTGACCCAACAATGGAAGATAGAAGCACCGGAAGATGCTCCTAGCAACCCCCATCTATTTCCACAAAGAGATAACATATGGTGTGGGGTATGAAATGGAAATCATCCCACTAAGGAATGCCCTCATCTTAGAGGTAGGCCAACACTCGGGAAATCATGACACATCCTTATATCATTATCTGAGGCTGATTCCTCAACCCATGTATCAACAAAGGCCACATCTACCATCGCCTGCACTACCCAATCCATCCAATCAAGAACAATTGGCAATACAAGGAGCCACATCGGGCAATCAAGGGTAATTTTAGGCTCAAAAAATTTATTACCCCCCTAGTACTGGGACCTCAACCACCACCACCACCATGAATTACTCACCTGAATCAAGTATCGATGGAAGGGCTACCTATTGATTGGTGCGATGAACCTACCTTTAGTGGAAATGACCCCCAATATGGTGACAATGGAATTAGTCGAACATTATAAGTCACTACATTATTCAAGATGACCAATACATTTTGGTCTATCAAATGGCACCAATTTCTCAAACAATGGGAGATAGGAACAAATTCACCAAGACACAACCCATTCAATGCCCTTTGTGTCAAGGGCCGCACTAATCCAATGAGTGTTGAGCCACTGATCCAATGAGTGTCCACTCAAGGGAGCAATGAGTCAGCTGGTCACATGTGCACCAGCATCTAATACACCACTACCAATGTGCATTGGGTGTGGTGTGGACCATCTTTTTAAGGATTGCCCGATGAGAAGGCCACCTAAGACCACAAGCCTCAACTTGTTAATTAAGCACTGAAAGAGGCCAAGTGTTAGCAATATCCTTAAATGTAATCACAATGTTGCAAGCTACAGCCCTTAATAAAGAGCTTTACAAGCAAGCCAAAAGGGATAAAGCTAGCACATCATAGCCTAGCGAGTCAACTGAATCAACACGAGTAAGCACCCAGGGTGCAGCAAAGATTGGAAAGGGACACAATAAGGTCATCATCCAAGATGGGTTGGAAGAAGACATGGCCTCCCTAGCAACATCCTCCTCTATTGGTGGTATTCTATAAAATGGTAGCATCAACAACCACCTACATGAGGAAAATGAGCCAATGATAAGGGTGTCAACCCATGGCCAAGCCACAACATCTAAGGTTTACAGTTAATATTCCAACCCATGGGTGGGGCAAAATTCTCACCGAGGTGCAAAAATTGGTACACAAGTGCTAAGAGGAATGTGGGCAGTGGCTCAAGGTAAGCAAGAGTGCTGATCCAATTCATCCCCAAGACATGAGATAACTTCAAATGTGTTTGCACTAAGTGAAGCATGCATCTTCAAATGATGCATATTGATGGAGGGCGAAAGAGAGGGAAAGAGGGAAAAGGGAGGGGAAAGGGAAGAGACTAGGAATGGAGGGGGAAAGAGATGTACCCCCTCCCCCCCTACCCCCCCTCTCTCTCTTCCCCCTCCCCCTTCTCTCCCCTTTGTTTTCCCCTTCCCTTCTTTCCTTCCTCACAGAAATGCAAGGGGTTGTGAAAAAAATAAAGATAAATAAATAAATAAATAAATAAATATATACATATACAGATACATATACACACACAAATATATATATATATATATACACATATACATATATATATATATGTGTGTGTGTGTATATGTATCTGTATATGTATTTATTTATCTTTATTTTTTTCACAACCCCTTGCATTTCTGTGAGGAAGGAAAGAAGGGAAGGGGAAAACAAAGGGGAGAGAAGGGGGAGGGGGAAGAGAGAGAGGGGGGGTAGGGGGGGGAGGGGAGAGGGAGAGTAGAGGGAAGGGAGGGTAGGTTAGCTCTCACAAAAGGAGAGAGAGAGAGAGAGAGAGAGAGAGAGAGAGAGAGAGAGAGAGAGAGACAGAGAGGAGGGGGAGACAGAAGGGGAGGACAGAGAGAGAGAGAGCGAGAAAGAGAGAGAGAGAGAGAGAGAGAGAGAGAGAGAGAGAGAGAGGGGAAGGGGAAGAGAGAGGAGAGGGAAGGGAAAGGGGGAGAGGAAAGGGGAGGGGAGAAGGGAGGAGAGGTCTCTTACACTGCTATGGTAGCAAGAATTTTAACACAAAAAGGAGGAAGGGGGATGGGAGAGGGAAGGGAGGGAGAGAAGGGAGGAGAATGGGAAGAGACAGGGAGAGAAGGGAGGAGAAAGGATAGAGATAGGAAGAGGGGAAGGGAGCACAATGTGAGGGAGAGGGAGAGGGGGAAGGGAATGCAATGTGACAGAGAGAGGAAGGGAGGGGACCACGATGGGGGCGAGAGTAGAAGGATGGATCCAGATGGATGTGATTGAAATTAAGTTACGGGAGAGGTGAGAGTCAATATATAGCCTTCAAGGAATTCAAACTTCCCCCTCCTCCTTCTCTCTGCCCCCCCATCTCTCTCTCTCTCTCCCTCTCTCTCTCTCTCTCTCTCTCTCCCTCTCTCTCTCTCTTCCTTGCCCCCTATCCTTTTTCCCTTCCCCCCACTTCCTCTTCTCCTCCCCTCCCCTTCCCTCCTCCCCCTTCCCCCCTCTCCCTCCCCCTCCCCCTCCCCCTTCTGCCCCCCCCCTTTGTCACCCCCCCGTCCCCTCCCTCCCCCCCTTCCCCCCCCCTTGCCCCCCTTCCCCCTTTCCTCCCCCCCCCTCCCCCCCCTCTTCCTTCTGTGCCCCTCTTCTCCATTCCATTAATTCACTTTTTTTCCTACCCTCCCCAAGGTAAACTTTAAGGGTGAATAGTTGCCCAAAGGAGAATTTATGAGCTGTCGACACTAGTGTAGCTAATATTTGAATCTTGAAATTTGATAAGTTCATCCAAAAATTAACATAAATTTCTCATATGAGTTCCAAATTTAGCCCTTTAAGTACTCAAATTGATTGGCATAAGCCATCTAAAGTCATCTTTATGGTTAAAATGTTCAAATTCTAGCTTACTAAAAAAGCTGTGAATGGAGTTTAATTATACTTGAACCCATTGAAGCCTTAAAAATAGTAGGATGGCTAATATTTGTAACTCTATCCCATACCCAAAATCCTAAACCTTGATCCCTAGAGCTTAATCCCTATACCCTAAGGGGGGATAAGAACTTTGCACTCAAGGCATCATGAAGAACAATTGCTTCCTCCTGCGATGATGGTAGAGATAAGGCTTGCCCATCTCCTGCTAAAGTAAGCCCCCTCACCTCTAGTGAACTCGAGTTCGTCTCGAATCATGAAGATAATAGCAAGACTGATGATATCATGCACGATTATGTATGAACCAAAGATGATGCAAGAGAAGGTATGACAACAGGTTTTGATTTCCAAGTGGAAGAGGGTGACATGCAAAAGGCTGATGGTTCTACAACTATCAAAGACTACTAAGTGCCTTTAGAACTGTTCCCGATAACTTCTCGTTGCTCTTAGAGTAAGACAAGGCTAAGGGCTAAGTGAATCTTTGGTGACGCTTCTGTGAAGATTGTGGGAGAGAGGGAAGGAGTCTCACTTGCGGCTTTCTCACATGCACAATGGGGGAATACACACAAAGGTGGAGGCTGAAAACAGTTTTCCTCTTCTTAGTTGTGAAAGCCAAAAGAACTCAAGTACAAAGAAATAGAAGGACCCTATATGTGGGTCTCAAACCAAACTCAACTAACTAAGGTGGCATACTAACTGAGCCACGAACTAGTGTAGATAAGGATAGCTGTCATCCAGCTATTATTCATGGGCGGTGTACCAACCGCATCTCCAGCTGTGACATAAGTACCCAACGGTCACCCTGGCATATCTCGAGTGGAGCTCGATATCTCAACACTCCCCCTCGAGCTCAATCCCAAATCCTACACACCAAGCAGGTCTCTGAACTTGCGCAGCTTCTCTGCGCCCAATGCTTTCGTGAAGATGTCAGCTACCTGATCCTCTGTGCTGACATAAACTAGATCAATGAGACCTAGTAAAACCTTCTCCCGCACATAGTGATAATGCACCTCAATGTGCTTTGTTCTGGCATGAAAGACTGGGTTCTTTGCCAAATGTATACTACTCATGTTGTCACAATAAATGACAACTGGCCCATCTGTAGACTGATGCATATCATAGAGTAGCTTATGCAACCAAGCTACCTCACATGCAGCCATTGCTGCACCCCTGTACTCAGCCTCTGTGCTCGACAAGGCAACTGTAGGCTGTTTCTTGCTGCTCCAAGTGACTGCAGCACTCCCAAAAGAGAACACATATCCACTGGTAGATCGTCTATCAGAAATGCTACCAGCCCAATCAGCATCAGTGTATCCATGCAACTATATCTGAACCCCAGCCTCATAAAATAGTCCATATTGCAATGTGGACTTCACATACCTGAGTATGCGTCTAGCCGCATCCAAATGCGGTTTCCTTGGAGCCTGCATAAACTGACTTACCAACCCAATAGCATAGCTCAAATCTGGCCTGGTAATAGTCATGTAAATCAAACTTCCTACTATGCGTTTGTACATAGTAGGGTCTTCCAGAAGCTCACCTGCATCTGCGCTCAGCTTCACATTCTGCTCCAAAGGAACTGAAATAGGCTTACAGCCTGTCATCCCATATTTGGACAGCATGTCCAATCCATACTGCCTCTGCAAGAGCTGTATCCCACTTGGTGATCTAATCACCTCAATGCCCAGGAAATAACGCAGCTCTCCCAAATCCTTCATCTCAAACTTCTGCCTCAATAGCATTTTCACATGAAGGATATCTTCATCACTATCACCTGTGATGATCAAATCATCAACATAAATGACCAGCAGCATAATCCCTTTCTCTGTTTTTCTCACATAGAGTGAGAAATCTGCCTTGGAAATCTGAAAGCCAATAGTGACAAGATACTGTCCTATCTTGTCAGACCATGCTCTAGGTGCTTGCTTCAAGCCATACAAGGCTTTCTTCAACCTGCAAACAAACTCAGGATGAGTAGCATGAACATAACCTGCTGGCTGCTCCATAAAGACCTCTTCTTGCAAATCACCATGCAAGAAGGCATTCTTTACATCCATCTGATGTAAAGACCATCCCTTTGATGCAGCCATAGCAATGGCTGCTCTTACGGTTGCCATCCTTGCAACCGGGCTGAAAGTTTCTTCATAATCAATGCCATATGTCTGTGCATACCCCTTGACAACCAATCTTGCCTTGTATCTATTCACAGAACCATCTGCATTGTGCTTGATGTTATAAACCCACTTACAACCAATTGCATTCTTGCCTTTAGGCAAAGGCACCAATTCCCATGTAGCATTAGCATCCAAGGCATCCATTTCCTCATCCATGGCTTTCTCCCATTTTTCATTTCCCATGGCTTGCTCAAAAGAAGTGGGTTCTGGTTCCTGTATCACTTTGACCATATAGGCATAGTGAATGGCTGTAAATCCATCATATTTCAGCCTATCCACAGGATACCTAACCCTGGTAGACCTGCGCAAAATAGGCTCACTTCCAGGTGTTCTCAAAACATCCCTGGTCTTCCTTACTCCAGGTGTAACAACAGAAGGAATACCCAACTCATCATCAATGCTCTGTTTTGAGCCACTGGATTCACCATCCACATAAGAGTGACCTACATTCACATCAAACATGGGCTGATCTACCTTCTCTTTTCCTTTTCGTGATACCTACGTACCACTATCTGCAATGCTTTGAGGGGATTCTCCTGATCTCAATCTGCCTGTCCATGGCAAAGTATGTGAACCACTGCTAGAGGACACTCCAGGTCCACTGATATTTTGTGATTGCTACTGTGCATTCTGTGCAGCATTACCATTTTGTGCATCTACATCAATCATCACATTTACTGGTTTATACTAGCTGCTCATCTCATCAAAAACAACATCTCTGCTGACTGTGAACTTACGTGTAGAAGGGTTATAGCATCTATACCCTTTCTGCTGCAGCGAATAACCAATAAAGACACACTTCTCAGCTTTTGGATCCAACTTGGACCTCAACTCATCTGGCACATGGACATAAACAATGCAACCAAAAATCTTCAAATGAGAAATATCTGGTTTCCTACCAGTATACATCTCCTCTGGCGTCATGCCATGTATTGCTGCAGTGGGAGTCCTGTTCATTATATAGACTGCTGTAGCAACTGCTTCAGCCCAATAATAATCTGGTAGATCTTTTTCATTTAGCATAGCCCGAGATACCTCTCCAATATGCCTGTTTTTTCTTTCTGCAATTCCATTTTGCTGTGGGGTATGACTGCATGAATATTGCTGCTTTATACCATGCTCCTGCAAGAACCTTGCAAACTCATTTGAGAGGTACTCTCCCCCTCCATCTGACCTTAGGCATTTTATTTGCAGGCCTGTTTCTTTTTCAACCATAGCTTTGAAAGCTTTGAAGTGCCCAAACACTTCACTTTTCTTTTTCATAAAATACACCCATAGTTTTCTGCTGAAGTCATCAATAAATGTGACAAAATAGTGACAGCCTCCAATAGATGCAGCTTTTGTAGTCCACACATTAGAGTGGATTAATTCCAATGGCTTTTTACTCTCTTGAACATGCCTAGGAAAAGGTTTCCTTGCCTGTTTCCCAAATTGACAGGCTTCACAAATCTTGTGCATTTCTGCAACCTTGAATTTTGGCAATCCTGCAACAATATTTTGGGCTTGCATTGATTTAAGTCGCTGTATATTAACATGACCAATGCGTTTGTGCCAGATATCAATATCTGCAACTACACCGGTCCCATGTGCAAACATTGCTGCACTCAATTCAGGCATGTCTGCATCCAATGTAAACATCCTGCCCTTCTTCTTTCCTTTTGCTATCAAGCGACCATTATTTTTCATATCCTCAACAAAGCATCCATGAGGATTAAATCTGACGTGCAAGCCCTGCTCAACCATCTGACCAACAGAAACCAAGTTCTTGGTGATGTTTGGGACATGAAATACATCAGACAAGTATTTCTTTTTCCCATCCTGCATAGACAAAGGAATTTTGCCAATCTGCACAATAGGATGTGCAGTATCATCACCAGTCTCCACAAATCCTAGTTTTTCCATTTTTCTTGCATCTTGCATCCATTCAGCGTGACCTGTCATGTGGTTTGACGCACCCGAGTCAACATACCACACATCATTGCTTTCTTCTGCACTTGTTACAGAATTTGTCATATGCTGCACCATAAACAAATGCTCATTTCTGTCATCACCCTGTCTACTAGAGGATGCATAATTGCCTTGCTGCAATTTTCCATTCATAATGTCATTCTGCTTTTTATAGCAGTCCTTAGCCATATCACCCATTTTGCCACAATAGTAGCATTCAATATTGCTGTTTGCATTTTGGCCTCTCTGCCATCCACCACGGCCTCTTTGGCTCCCCCTGCCTCTAGAGTTCCCACGTCCTTCTGCATAGGACTGGTTTTCTTGCGTTTGCTGCATATTTTGATTTCTACCATGGCCTGCGGATCGGCCTCCTCTACCTCTGCCTCTACCTCTGCTAGCATTTGAGTAGAAGACAGTTTCTTTTGAAGTTCCTGCTGAAGAAGATGCACCCGCATTTCTCTGCTCTTCAGAAATTAGAAGAGCAGGAAAGTTTTCATGGATGGCAATGGATGTCCGGAACTGTGCATAATCCTTTCCTAGACCATTCAAGGTCACAGAAACCAAATCGTCATCATGAAGCAAGTGCATCTGCAATTTTCTTCACTTTCATGTGGTAGTCATTTATGCTCAAATTTTCTCTCTGCACATTGTGCAACTCCTGTTTGAGTTGCATTTTCTTGGCTTGCGTATTTGTGCTATACATTTTTGCCAAAGTATCCCATGCCTCCTTTGGTGTCCTCCTTTGGTGTATTTGCATCCTGAATATGCACAATCATGGAGTCCGAAATACTGATAGACAGCCAGTACATAACTTTCCTGGCTCTCTCATGCCATCCTTTGAATGCCTGCATTTCCTGTTGACTGGGATCATTAGGAAGAACAGGTTCTTCTTCATTTCCTGTAATGAATTCCCAATAGCCTTTTCCCATCAAGAAATTCGTCATTCTAAACTTCCATGCCTGGAAGTTGTTCTTGTCAAGCTTTTCAGTGACAATCTGTGAAAGAGAATCAGATGCCATTACAGAACACTGCAAAATATTCTGTCACTAGAAAAAACACAGCTTTTTGCCTCACACGGGCAGATCTGCAAAACTGACGAAAGTGGTATTTCACCACACAGTCACTTCCTAGTGACGATTTTGCATCAACAGGCAACATGCATGAATCTGCAACTCCCAATATCTCTGCACATAGGCATACGATGCAATTTCTGCGGCACCTTTCCACCGACTAGCCGCATAGTGGTCGCACAGCAAAAAACAGGGCCTTTTTCTGAGTGCCTGCGAAGAACTTCCGCCTTCAAAACGGGCCCCGAAACGGCCTCAAATAAGAAAAATAAAGTCACTAAGGGCTTCGCCCTTATCTGCAGCATATACTGCACTCTCGCCACACCGCGAAGGGCATCTCAATCTGAAACAGTGCACTCCTGCACTTCTGGCTGTGCTACCTGTAGAGATTTGCTCCCAAACTCGAAATAGGAAAGCAACACTTGTCCTCTTACCAGGACACCACGATTTTGGCTTGCTTTCTTGAGCTCCTTACCACGAACAAGGCTCTGATACCATGTGAAGATTGTGGGAGAGAGGGAAGGAGTCTCACTTGCGGCTTTCTCACATGCACAATGGGGGAATACACACAAAGGTGGAGGCTGAAAACAGTTTTCCTCTTCTTAGTTGTGAAAGCCAAAAGAACTCAAGTACAAAGAAATAGAAGGACCCTATATGTGGGTCTCAAACCAAACTCAACTAATTAAGGTGGCATACTAACTGAGCCACGAACTAGTGTAGATAAGGATAGCTGTCATCCAGCTATTATTCATGGGCGGTGTACCAACCGCATCTCCAGCTAACAAGTCGGTGACATAAGTACCCAACGGTCACCCTGGCATATCTCGAGTGGAGCTCGATATCTCAACAACTTCCACCATCCCCAGACCTTCTGAGAAACTCCCTAGTTTAGATGGAAGCACTTAAAATGTAAGTTGCCTACCGTGAAGGTTCACAATAGCTTACTCAACAAAACGACCAAGTGTCTTTGCTCTTGTGCTATTGTCAGATATAGCCCCCGTCCTTCTGCAATGTCTCTAGAGGGTTGGGTTAGAAACTTTTGGACACGTAAAGGTCTAAATGTTACAAGTATTTGTTTCCTTGGGAATGGATATATTGTTTTTCTTTTCGAGAAGTTTGAGATGGAGACTGAGGTCATTCAGACACGTTGTTTAATCTTGATTTACCTCCGCATTCCAAGGCACCCATTTGGGTTGAATTTCCAAACCTTCCTCTATCTCTTTTCCCCCAACTGGAAGCATTATGTCTCCATCTAGGTCAGTTTCTAGGATTAGAGATGGAAAGGTTCATCAGCCCCAGAGGTAATCCTCTAGCTTGTGTGTTAATGGATTTGGTTTTGTTGAACCTCCTAACGCCATTCTATTGGTAGATGGGGATGAATTTGAACTTATTCAAAAGGTGTTCTACGAAAATATTCCCAACTCATGTTTACTCTATGGGTTGGGTGGTCATTTCATAAAAGATTGTCCCTCCCGAAGTAGTCACGGAAAGAGAAAGAAGCTGAGATTAAAAAAGATGTGGATGTTCTGGAGAAGACAAAAGTGGATGAACCAATTCAAACCCCACAAGAAGAGAAGCAAAGAAAGACGATAGAGAGCCAGATAGAAAGAGAAATGATGAAATGAAAGCAGGTAGAGGAAGAGAGGGCCAAGGTTAGTGAAGACATCATGAAAGACAACTCTAACACGCAGGACTTTGAGGCTTCGTTAGAGCAAGTACAACATGCCACTATTTCACATGATGAACAAACTTTCACCTTAGTGAAGGGAAAAAGAGTAATCTAGCTTGAAAAAAGTTTAAATAGCTCCAATTTAGATAATGCAACTAAGAAGAGTCTAGTAGAAAGGGAAAAGAGAAGACTATCTAGAGGCTTTGCTCTATCTCCTCAAATGAGCCCAGATATCTTAAAGAAATTGAGGAATAAAAGTTTTACTCAATGATGAGCCAAACCCAAAAAAAAAATTTATTGTCTTTCAGTTAATGTTTAGGGGTTATCTAATGACTTAAAGCTTGTAGTTTTCAAAAGATAGCTAAGGACAAATGAGCTCTCCCCTGATTGCTTAGCTCTTCAAGAAGCAAAGCTCTTCAAGAAGTCAAAGTGGGAGGACAAATCTAATTTGAAAGTTAAGAAGATCGAAGACAAGAGATTGTGGTTCACAACTAACTACTATGAAGTAGGGAGAGGAGGTGCAGCCTTAGGGGTAGCTAATCATCTTGCCCAAGGAGTAATCTCTATATTTGGAAAATACAGGCTAGGGGTGGATTTTATTCACACAAACCTCTCGTGAAAAAAAATTTCAGTTTATGCTCCAAACTTGGCCAGGGATAGAGAACTTCTTTGCGAAAGTGTTTTCCATTTAGACAATTCTTTGTTACTAGGAGATTTTAACATGGTCGAGAGTACGAAAGGAAAATGGGCTGGGATAGACAATGTGATCATAGGTTCCCATGAATTGAATGCTTGGACTTGCTTCAAAGAGATGGCAAAGTTGGTTGACATTTTAGAAGACACTACATTTACTTGGACTAACAACTAGATAGGACAGCTTCACAGGAAAGGGCATTTGGACAGAGCCTATATTTGTTCCAAGAAAATGGTTGATGATTTGATATGTTTTAAGAGAAAGTTGGAAAGAATAATTGAATATGTGCAATTGAAGTTTATATTTTCAAGTCTCAAGGGTTGATCTAGCTATTATGTGCACTAATTCATGTCGATATATTTTAATATTTTTGCATCAACTTTACAAGTCCACTTGATCCATTGAAAACCACTTAAATCACTTATACCACTTACTTCACTTAGATTACTTAAATCAGTTAGTCCACTTAAATCACTTAAGTCACTTAAATCACTTAAATCACTTAGTCCACTTAGATTACTTATACCACTTAAATCACTTAGTCCACTTAATTCACTTATACCACTTAGTTCACTTAGATCACTTAAATCACTTAGTCCACTTAAATCACTTAAGTCACTTAAATCACTTAGTTCACTTAGATCACTTAAATCACTTAGTCCACTTAAATCACTTAAGTCACTTAAGTTACTTATATTACTGAGTCCACTTAAATCACCTAGTCCACTTAAATCACTTAAGTCATTTAGTCCACTTAAATCACTTAAGTTACTTATATTACTTAGTCCACTTGAATCACTTAACTCACTTATATCACTTGAACCATCATTGCAGAAGAAGAGTATTATAAAGTTATATATGAAGTTTACAATGTAAATAATTATGTAGTAGGATCCACATTTGTCGTTCCCTGAGTGCTTGATCTTGCACCCTACTTATCTATCTTAGTGAGATCCTCAAAATAAAAAATATCGATATCCTCAGTTGCAAATCTCCAAAGGATTGTCTGTAGTATGCAAGCTCAGACTCCAACATCTGTATGCGTGCTTGCAGGTCCTCGATCTCTTTGGCTTGTGATGCAACATGATCTTATAACTCCTCAGTAGTAACACCTTGTTGACAGAGAGGTATGGCAGATGTGGATAAGTCAACAAGATCATCGTGTGCATGGGGAGTTAGCACATGAGGTCTCTGAGACACGGGCTCTCTATTCTCTGTCCTTGCTCACTTGCACTCTGCAAAACGTTCCTTTCCTATTCCTGACAAGTGATGCTTGTCATTCCAATTCACGCGTTGATGCAAGACATCATAGACATACACCTATTGAATGAAATACATGGGTATTTGCTGGTTGTTGCGGATGCTTCCTTCCACCTCTATGAATCATTGGAGAAGGATGTAAGCTAGGGTTTTGTGCCACAAGTCTGACAACTTGGGCTATGCATATTTATTCCTAGCACTTCCTGAACAAAGAAACAAGGTGTTTCTTACGAACTCTGATGGACATAGTCTTTTTACTTGTCGAAGAGAGACCAGAACACCTTGCATGGTATCATCATCCACTAGACCAGCAGTGAAAATACCTAGCCCCTCTCTGCTAGCATCTCTCTTTGCACTTGTAAGATAGCCTAAGCCTCGGCATGATTTAGTTGGTTTGCTAAATCAGCCTCTTGAGGTACAAAAGCACCCTATGGGCCCTCTTGCACTAGAGGTTGCTCTAGTTGGGGAGGATCCTATGGGAGAATGTTCTCAAAGTTCTCTCCCTCCATGCTCATACTTAGCCTAAAAAATGACAACAAGGTAGAATTAATTTGTAAACACAAATAATATTAAATATTTAAACAATATTAATCCTATACAAACAATATTTAAATATTTATTGTCGCATCATTTATCATATTTTAAAATTGGGCCATCATTTTTATCGCATCATTTATCATATTTTAAAATTGCTCATGTATCTTCTCTCACGCTTTAGAGTATCCTTCTTTTCATACTTGTTTTAACATGAAATATTGTCATGAATCATTGCAAGATTTGTGGGCCGTTCATAGAAAACTGTGCTATCAGCATGCCTAATTGCTTTATGTCTTTCCATATCCATTTAATATGTCATGACTAGACACCATCTATAGACCCTCCATCAATCTTTACATCAATTCTATGTAATGATTGCGGGCCATTTGTAGAAAAGTGTGTTCTTGATATGCCTACATTTTGGCTATTCGCACCAATTTCATATGATGCAATTTGTTGTAATGTTCTACATGACACCATATGCTCCCTATGTATTTTATCTCGGTTTCAAGGTGTTAGAGAGTATCTATAAGGTTCTATGCTCCCCATAGCGAGGAAGCCATTCACATTAAACAAAAGATAAGCACCCGTTGAACTTCTCCCAAGGTTTAAGTTATGGATCTTGGATAAAAGAAGGAACAAGGTCTCATTTTCCAATCAAAAGGTCACTCATTTTGTCTCTAAACTGTGACTTTATTGTAAAGCTCCTTTGTGGCTTTGAGACACCTAGTTTATAGCGAGATCTTACAAAATAAAGGTGGATCTAGAATATCCTTTTAAGAATGCTACCCACATAATAAACTACCTCTAAGGGTTGACTATATGTAAATCCTCTATATCACATGTCTTCAAGGTGAATTTATGAATTTTTCAAGAATAAGACCCACCTTTTTCTATTCAGTCTGTGCATATCCCCTTTAAATGGTACCTTTTATATATAAAATGTGTGCAAAAGAAAGATTTGTAAAATCTCGTTTGTTGAATCCATGTGCTATGCTTACATATTTACAAGCCTCCCCTGCCACCATGAGTAAAGTATTAAATGATGTTTCGAGGATGTTTCTTCAACCAGATTATATTACTAGAAATTACACTTCATTATCTTACAAAGTATATAGTGTGGTAAATACATTTTCACCCACCTCAAATGATACTATAGAATTCTGTAATTACAAGCTTCAAAAAAATGGAAAATGTTTTTGTCAAACTCTCCCATCCTTTAGATGCACGGATTTGAAGAGTTTTCATATGTAACAAAATGTGTTATCGTCACATGCATAAATCTTATGCATCCCATTGTTTATTAAATGACTATATTTACCTAATCACATGCATATAACATGCTCTCTTTCTAGAGGTTATCAAGGTTTGACATGTAAATATTACCGAAGCTTCATGCCTGATCCTTAATTTCTCACATTTTAGCCATGTTAACGCATGCACATTGTAACCAAAGATTACATTTGATGTAGTTATGTATCTATTTGTGAACTTTTTATTTGAAATAAAATTTTCATATGTAATTGCACCCTCAATAGATACATTTAATTGTCATGCCAACAATTTTAATGTGGATCTTCAAATGGAAAACACGGACCCTCATCTTCAAATGGAAAACATGGACCCTTGTCTTCAAATGGAAACATGGACCCTTGTCTTCAAATTTCCTTACTGCTTTAGAAACATTGAACCATAGCAGAAGTTATTTAAATGTTGATCATTTAAATAGGAAAAGTGATCCCAAATATCCATACCATTATGCTATGTCTTGATCCTTGGAATTATAATTCTCATTGTCACGACTCACAAGACTTAGAAGTATTGTTTACATAACCTATGGTAAATGTACAAGATGACTTTAAGAATGGTCCTTACTAATCCCATTGGGATCTAATATTTAGACGAAATTTAAAGACTCTAGTTATCATGTTTGTCAAAGAGACTGTAAATTCAAATACTTTAATTCTATATAGGCTTTTACCCAAATCCATAGATTAACTTAAGCATTTCATTAAATTACAATTATTATTCGTGCTACAATAATGCAATTGTAAAGGACATATGCATAGCACCTTTGCACCATCCTTCTTAATTTCAAGTCTCCTGTAATGATAGCTCCTACTCTCCTTATCAAAAATCATGTGTTTTGATTTGTTAGAGTAAACAATTGGGCTACTTTTCTTCACATTATTTTTACCTTTCCCTCCCCACATTAATATGCATGGGTGTACACAATTATAATAAGGGAAGTGACTCATGATAGCAATATTTAGAAGCTCAACCATGGTGAGGTGAGCACACATGAACCTACATAGTAACATTGTGGGAATTACACCAATGTTAGCATAGTAATCATAACTATGCATATCAATTTACTTAACTATTTGTAAGACAGGTGTCAACGTCCATGATTATCAAATAGTAATATGTCTACCCTACTCCAAAATTCTAGAATTTGCATGTATAATGGGTTATGTTTATCTTAGTTAAAGGATGATTTAAAATAGAAATTATATATAAATTTAGTGATATGATTTTTATAAGTTGCTTTGATGGTCTAGGCACATAAGATACATATGGCATCTTCTCATCAGTGGTAGACAATCTTGTTACATATATCTAGCTACCAAACAAAGCTTGAATATAGCCTCTAGGGGAGGGGTAGGTGAGGGGGTCACTTATTAGCATAGCAAGTGGTTTCAACAATAGGAAATTTGAAAATGTTTTTTTAAATAAAAAAATGACTTTCAAGTTAGGCGGCTTGATATAGAGGATACCATGTGGCATTGAGAATATTTCTTTTAAAATTAAAGAACGAAGTTACTGGTGATTAAACATCAAATATTTTAGAATTACAGTTTGAAATCTTAGTGAATGTTATAGAATTTCACTTTTAGTAGGTCATAAGAAATTTCTACCCCACTAGAGAAACTATTTGCCTTCCTAACAAACTAGCAAAAAAATAATCAATCATGGTGAGTGACAATTGTGCCATAGGCTATAACGATGACAATTGTATATACTCTAGTCTTTAAAATACTTTAATTCTATATAGGCTTTTACCCAAATCCATAGATTAACTTAAGCATTTGATTAAATTACAATTATTATTCGTGCTACAATAATGCATTTGTAAAGGACATATGCATAGCACCTTTGCACCATCCTTCTTAATTTCAAGTCTCCTGTAATGATAGCTCCCACTCTTCTAATCAAAACCCATGTGTTTTTATTTGTTAGAGTAAAAAATGGGGCTACTTTTCTTCACACTATTTTCCCCCTTACCTCAACACACTATTATGCATGGGTAAGGGAAGCGACTCATGATAGCAATATTTAGAAGCTCAACCATGGTGACGTGAGCACACATGAACCTACATAGTAACATTGTGGGAATTATACCAATGTTAGCATAGTAATCATAACTATGCATATCGGTATACTTGCCTATTTGTAAGACAAGGGTGTCAAGGTCCATGATTATTAGATAATAATATGGCTACATTGAGTCCAAAATTATTGAATTTGCATGCAGAATGGGTTACGTTTATCTTAGTTAAAGCATGATTTAAAATAGAAATTATATATAAATTTAGTAATATGATTTTGATAAGTTGCTTTGATGGTGTAGGCACATAAGGTACACATGGCATCTTCTCATCAGTGGTGGTAGACAATCTCCTTACATATATCTAGCTACCAAACAAAGCTTGAATACAACCTCCAGGGGAGGGGGAGGCGAGGGGGTCACTTATAAATATGTTAGCATAGCAAGTGGCTTGAACAATAGGGAATTTGAAAATGTTTTTTGAATAGAAAAAGGATGTATTTTATTCATGAGGAAATCACAAGTAAGGGACTTATAAATTAGGTGGATTGATATAGAGGATACCATGTGGCATTGAGAATATTTCTTTTAAAATTTAAAGAACAAACTTAATGGTGGTTAAATGTCAATTCTGATCACAAGTAAGGGACTTATAAATTAGGTGGCTTGATATAGAGGATACCATGTGGCATTGAGAATATTTCTTTTAAAATTTAAAGAACAAACTTAATGGTGGTTAAATGTCAAATCTTTCAGAATTATGGTCTTAAATCTTAGTGAATGTTGTAGAATTTCATTTTTATTAGGTCATAAAAATTTTCTACCCCACTAGAGAAACTATTTGCCTTCCTAACAAAACTAACAAAAAAATAATCAATCATGGTGAGTGACAATTGTAGTCTTCTTATAAAAGTTGAAAAGATGTCTCAATACATATATCACATATAAAAATTCACCAAAACATATAATGGACGACATCCACTATGTGAATTCCTAGTGTGCATGCCCTCATAAGACAAGATTTTCATTTCTCATTAGTGACATAATTTGTATAATTCTCTTTAGGTCATCACCCATGACTAAGACTAGACCCAAAACAATGGCAAGAATGTAGACCATCTTGGTCCTATCCCTAGGTCAGATTATATGTAATGTGGTGTTAAGCTATCTATAGATCACTTTGTTGAGAGGAAGAGATTGAGAAGAGAGATGGACACAAGAGTTGTGTTGAGAGGAAGAGAAAGAGGAGAGAGACCGACACAAGAGTTACTCCTAAGAAAGTGATTCTATTCATAGATCATAGGCATATATATAGTTCAGGACTAGGCTGAGTTAGGGCAAGCTATACATAGCTCTAACACCCCCACTCAAACTAGGCCCTCTACCTATGGAGAAAAAACCCTTGGGGAGTACAAGGAAAAAGCCCGAGCCACTATATATATCTACGTGAAAATATATATACAAAGGATGGCCATATGCCAATTTGAATGAGACAGTGTAATGCTGGATGATACAGTGCAAATTGCATGTGGATAGTACAAGGACATAAGACAAGCACTTGTCCATAGTATAGTGCAAAGTATAGGCACTATCTTTGGTGCATGATATAGTGCAAACCATGTGTGAAAAATAGAAAAATCTTCTTGGAAATCTCAACTTGTTTGACATAGTGATGATGCATAATCAAGGCTTAAGATCTTCAAGTTCGATGTTTGAGCTCTTCATCTGAATAGTAGAGCTTGTTGTCTCCAAGTTTAATCTGCTCAAACCTCCTCAAACCTTTATAATCATGCCTTCATGTTTTGCACAAGTCATTCACATAAAATGACTGATTTCATGCAGTGTATATGAACACAGCAAATATTCAAGTGTCTGTTTCTATTGTACCAAGGATGAATGTATGAGGAAATTACTTCGATCACTCGAAAGATGAGTATGGAGGGGCGATTTGAGATGTCCACAAAGCCAGGGCTAAAATGTCTCTTGGGTATGTAAGAAAGCCATAGCAACACAATAGGAAGGCCCATAAAGTTCCTGCAAATCAAGAACCAATAATCAAAAAACACAATGAGCATTTGGGCATCCTAAAGTATCGGATTTAATATGTCCAAAAAGTTAGGGCTGAAATGTCACTTGCATAGTAGAAGAAAGCCATAGCAAGACAATAGAAAGGCCCATAATGATCCTGCAAATCAAGAACAAATAATCTAAAAACACAATGAGCATCCGGACATGCAAAAGTACCAAACAATTGAGCATCCCAAAAGTACCGAACAACTAGGCAGTCAGAAGTACCGAACAATCAGAAATACGAACAATTGGGTGTCCCAGAAGTAGCAAACCACTGGGTAGCTGGAAGTACTGAACAACCAAAAATACAACGAGAATAAGCCACACACATATGATAAGAGACAAGCTTGTGTGGATTAGACATAGCTTACATACTCATAGTGGGAATGAAAAAGTACCAAACAATTGGGCAGTCGAAAGTACTGAACAACCGAAAATACGAACAATTAGACATCCTAGAAGTACCGAACAACTAAACATACAACGAGAATAAGCCATGCACGTATGACAAGAGGAAAGCTTGTGTGGATTAGACACAACTTACATAATCATAGCGGGAATGAAATAACAACATCTTCGCATGTGAAAGTACCGAACAATCAGGAAGACGAGCAACCGAGATTACAAAGAACATCTAGAAGTAACCAAGAAAATGGGCATCTGAGAATGGTGATCACGTCCAAACAAGTACTCAACAGTAATGCATATCTGCCACATCCAAACAAGTACTTAATAAATATCCATATGTGCCATGTCCAAATGAGTACTCAAGAAGTAATCCATATGTGTTCATCTGACAGATGGAACCTTGCCATGTGCAAATGAGTACACAATATGACCATGTCCAAATGAGTACTCAATAATCAATCCATATGTGTCCATTGTGAAAGCCAAATAAATATGTGTCACATCCAAACGAGGACTTAGTAATAATCCATGTACCATGTCTAGATGAGGAAATATGTGTCACATCCAAACGAGGAGTCAATAATAATCCATGTACCACATCTAGACGAGTACTCAAGTAGTTAGCCATATGCCACATCCAAATGAGTACTCAAGCAATTAGCCATATGTGTTCATAAATATTGTCACTTGAAAGACATTGAACCTTGCCACATTCAAATGAGTATGCAATAAGTAATCGATAGATGCCATGGCCAAACGAGTACTCAATAAGTCAGCCATAGGTGTTTTCCTGTGCCAATCTCAAGGCCGGAATCTCTATCTCAAGTGGTAAAACTGCCTCAGTACCATACACCAACTCAAAAGGGGTGTGACCTGTAGATGTTTTATGAGTGACGTTGTAAGCCCACACTGCTTCAGTGACCTTCTGATCCCATTGGCTCCTATTCCCTGCGGCCATTTTTCCTATGGTTTTACAGAGGAGGCCATTGGTCCGCTCTGCTGACCCATGGATGCTGGATAATAGATGCTAGAAGTGTGATGATCAATGCCCATGCGATCCATGAGTAACTCCACTGCTTCATTTAAGAATGGACTCCCATGGTCAGAGACTATCTCCATGGGTGTCCCAAACCTTGTGCAGATACGTTCAAATATGAAACTTGAAACTACCTTGCCATTTGCAGCAGAGAGAGCGATAGCTTCAGCCCACTTAGTGACATACTGAGTGGCTACCAAAAGATACTTCTTTTTGCGGGCAGTCATGGGCAAGGGCCCGACAAAATCTATTCCCCACTTCTGAAACAGATGGATGGACATCACTGGGTGATGTTGCCCGGGATGCAAATCCTTCCTACCAAAGAATTGACATGGTTCACAGGTTTTGCAATACAAAGTGACATCCTTGAACAATGTCGGCCAATAGTATCCAGCATGTAAAATCTTCTTAGTTGTATAGTCACTGGCATAGTGGCCTCCACAAAACCCATCATGATAATGCTTCAATACCTTAGGCACTTCATCTGCATCAATGGCCCATCTGAGTACCCCATCCATGCCTTGACGGTACAACACCCCATCAAGGAGGGTGTAGCGCCTACTATCTCTGCGGATCTTCTTTCTCTCATAGCTTGTACTTTCTGAAGGAAAGGAGAAAGCGGTCAAAAACTTATATATACCACCATACCAAGGATCCCCAACTTCTATGGCTGCTACTAGGGTTACATCAAGGCACTTCTCTAAATCAATCAAAGCATTCTTCAAGTTGGAACAACCCCCTTTTACAATTTTGAAAGAAAAATCATATTCTTGCAGAATTGCCAACCATTTGGCCAACCGGCCCATGGGATTTGGTGATTGAAGAACCTGCTTTGCAAGACCAGTGTCAGTGAGTATAAAGAAGGACCTTCCAGCCACATAATGCTTAAATTTCTCAATGCAAAACACGAAAGACAAGGCATGCTTGTCGGCCTCTGAATAGCGTCGCTTAGTGTCGAGCAATTGTCGAGAAGCAAATCGAACGGGATACATGAACCGATCCTCCCCTTGCTGGAGAAGAATACCTGCCAGAGTGTGCTCTCCAAACCCAGGATTGATATAGAAGGTCTTTGACCAGTCTGGATTGCGTAGAATGGGTTCTGAAGCCAGAGCATTCTTGATTTGTGCAAACCCATGATCACAATCCTCATTCCAAGAGAAATCAACCCCATCTTTTAATAGCATAGTCATGGGCCATGTCAAAGCAGCATACTGATCAATGAAGCGGCGATAGTATCCTACTAGATTGACAAATGAGCGTACCTGACATTTGGTTGTAGGTGGGGAGAGCTTGAGGATGGCTTCTACCTTCTCGGGGTTAGGCTTGATGCCCTCGGATGAGACAACATGTCCCAATAACCTCCCTTGAGTGGCTCCAATGGTGCATTTCTCAGGGTTGAGACTGCCATTTGCATCATTGACCCTTTGGAAGGCCAATCTAACCTTCATGATGTGCTCCTTACGTGATGAGAATATACAGAAATCATCTAAAAACACCTCCAAGAAATCCCCCAAATAAGGAGCAAACACCATCTGCATGAATCTTTGAAAGGTGGCAGGAGCATTGGTGAGGCCAAATGGCATTACTTTGAATGCAAATGTCCCCCAGGGTGTGGCAAATGTGGTTTTAAGCACATCTTCCTCGGCAATTTTGATTTGATAAAACCCAGAGTAACCATCACAGAAAGTATACATCTCATGTCCACTTACCTTCTCAAGAATGAGGTCTTGAAAGGGTAGAGGATGATGATCCCTCTTGGTGGCAGCATTGAGCTTCTTATAGTCGATGCAGACCCGCCACTTGTTGTTTTTCTTTGGGATGACTACCACTGGTGAAACCCATTCAGTATTGTGAACCGGAACAATAAACACAGCCTCTACAAGCTTCTGCAACTCTGATCGCAAAGCGTCGGTCTGTAGGGGCCCTAATCTCCGATACTTCTGAGCCACAGGCTTTGCATCAGGCTTCAGCTCTATTTTGTGCTCTATGGCAGTCACATGGCGAAGGTGGTGGTAGCTAGTTGCAAAGAGGTCAGGGAAATCTTTGAACATTTCAAGAAACTCATCTTTCTCACCTGGAGTGAGGTCTGGAGAAAGCATTGATTCGAGCTGTTGAGGACTAGCTGTTATCTTTTCTGCAGGTGGCAGGGTCGGAGACACCCCCATCATGTAAACTTCCTCCTCTGAGAATTCCTCCCCCCCGTCTGATTCTTCCATGGACTCATGGACTCAGACACTGAAGATGAGAGAGTATCACTGTCATGCTCCTCTTCTTCTTCCGGTTCCATGGCACCAGGTTGCACATGGATTTTCTCCTTGGAAGCACCAAAAGACATGTGTCCTGTCTTCCAATAGCTGACTGCATCACTTTTTCTCAACCATGGTCTCCCGAGTATGGCAGGGTAACTTCTGCCTGTATCTTCAATGTCCACTACATAGAAATTGACAGTGGTGGTCAGCCCATTGACAGTGATGGGCAAATCCTCAATGACTCCCATGGTGGCGAGTCGTCGACCATCTGCTACCTTGATTCGAGTGGAGGAACGCCTTGTACATTTCAAATTCAATTTCTTCATGATGCGGGGCACCATGATATTACATGCAGCTCCCCCATCAACACACACATTTTTGACACGGCAATTATCTATGATGACATCTACTGTGTGTGGGTGCCGATCAATTTCTTCAGAGATAGAAGATACCTCTCGTACCTTTCCCTTTTTCTTGCTCTTCCTTGTTGAGAGACCTTGCTGCAGCTCACGTCTCACCTTAGGGCTTAATGCTATTAGTTGAGGGAGTGTGATGCTCAAAGAACGATGAGCAAGGTCTTGAACGACCGAATAGTCCTCTTGCCCTGAGCCGATGGGAAAATCCGAGGGTGACCACTTACTCCTGCGAGATCTTTTAGTCTTCTCTGTTGGTGGGTCTGCCATCTCAGCATCTGAGGGCTCTGAGAAGGACACCTTCTTCCTAGGGCAGCCCGATTTGGAGAGGGGTCCGAGGTAGCATGAGTTCTTTTCCCGAGATCAAGGATCTCCACATCAGAATCCTCAGTGCCCGACTCACTTAGAAGATTCACCCTTGGAATATTGGGGCATTCTGTGCGATAATGACCCTTCTGGTGGCACTCGTAGCATACAACATTAGCACGATCTCTTGGAGGGCGGTTGGCTTGATTTCTGATGCCCACCATCTCAAGCCGAAGATCATTCAGGGCCTTGGCTAGGTCATTGACTCCAGGTTCTGTTGCAGGGGGGGCCTCTTTAGTTGGAGGGACCACGGGAGTAGAGAGGAGGGGGGCTCGTGGGCGAGGTTGGGGAAATCTTCGAGGCAGAGGATGAGGATATCCACCTTGTTGAGGGTAAGCAGCTAAGGGAGGACCATACATCTGAGGTGGAGGCGGTGGATACATCCCTGAGGGGTGGGGGTATGCCCCTGAGTTAGACCCCCCAGGTTGTTGTTGCAGGAATGGAGGGGGATGCAGAGGGACAATCGTCTTCTTTGAAGGGGGGTCAGACTGAACTTTGTCAAACTTTTGAGCAATCTCATGTGCTAGCACCATAGTTTCTGGATTCTCCCATTTAAGCTTGAGGCGGAATTCATCACTCGCTCCTGCTACAAGGTAGCCTAGCACATGCTGAGTCATTCCAGCTCGAAATCTGGCATTGTCCTCCTGTGTGGCAATCAAACGGTCCAGGAGCACGGCCGCTCGATCCACATATCGATGCGCCGTCTCACCTTCTGACTGCTTCAACTTTGCCACCTGCAGGTACACATTCTCCAGCTCCTCTTCTTTGCCGAAATACTCAATCATTGCTGCTGTCAACCTTGGCTAGCTTTGGCGAACATCTTCGGTTTGCTTCTCATACCACACTTGAGCCAAACCTTCTAGAAATGTGGGGAGAACCAATAGCCATCTGTCTTCAGTAAGAAAGTTGAGAGAGACACAACGGCGTTTGAAAGCCACAAGATACTCATTTGGATTTTCTTCTACCCGTCGACAAAACACGGGAATGTCAGCCATGCTTGGAAGATGGGAAAGAGGGGCTTATCTATGGACGAACAATAGTAAGAGGAAGCTTGAACTGAAAATCGGGTGAAGATACATCCAAAAAGCACACATAGGCAGGGTAAGGTGTGACTGGTGTAGTGTGAAATATTACACGAGAAGAATCTTCAACATAGAATAGCACATAGACAATCTTAAAAGGACCAATCCTCATGATATCACTTTGATCATTACACGCGAGGGTTAGAGGTGCGGCGTCGCATGAGGTTGTTCATCAAGGCAAACAAGAATGCCATGACAAATGTCAACAGTTGGAGAGCTTGCACATCACCTTCAGCTTCTTCCAGTTCTTGTAGTCGCCATTCTATTTCTTCAAGGGGTGTGCGGTCTGGCATCCTTCTTTTGAGCATTCTTTTGAGCAATGTCCTTGAGAACCCTCCTGATGGTCTACCGAAGTCGGTGAACTCGTATCAAGTAGGCCCAACACTTAGTTTCATGATGACCACAACCTTTGCATTCCTTACAAATGATCACCCTCCTTCGTGGCTTGCGGCTTGGTTGGGGTGGCGCTTCCACTCGCGTCATGCATGATTGAAATACAAGCTTCACGTGCCAAGAAATCAGCAACAAGATTTCGAGCTCGAGGGATATGCTGAATTTTTACCTCTTCAAATTGGTTGCAAAGTTCCAAGGCTTGTTGATGTCGTGGAACCAAGCCTTTGCTCCACACCTTCCACCTTCCACTAACTTGTTCACACACTAGTTGAGAATCTCCTTGCACCTCCAATTGCTTGGCATGATGTTCTTGTGCCTTTTGTAGCCCAAAAATGAGCGCCGAGTGCTCAGCTTGATTGCAAGTACTTGCGGGCGAAGACTTGCTGTAACAAAACTCCTCACCACCCGGTGAAGTGAGCTTCACACCCATGCTAGCCGCCTTGGTCGAAGGTTTGTAAGCTCCATCAAATTGAAGAATCCAAGATGTCATCACACCAAGACGAGAATTCGGACATCCCAAGTTTCTCGGTAGTCCAAGATAGGTAGGAGGAGAGGGTGGGGAGAATTCAACACTTGAGCCAAACGTTCAGCACCAAATAAACTTGCAATTCTTTGTTGATAGTTTATCTTAAGCCCAAAAAGAATTACAATTTGAAGCTCGAAATGAGGCACAAAAGGCTGATTAGGTACAAATGGATTCCTTGGTCGAAACATTACCAACCATAGCCAAGGCCTAGAAACCTTTGTAATGAGATTGTGAATAAACCATTCAGGACGAGCTTTTCCATAGGAATCAACAAGCAGATGCGCCAAATCTCCCCCCAAGCTTGGGGAGCATCCCACCCTTCGAAGAAGGAAACCGTTTTGATTACCTCTGAAGCAGCAAGTAGTTCGATCACCGCACAATGAGTAGAAGTAAAGTCAAAATCCTCCCAGCGTATCAATAGTTCGTCACCCTGAATCATCCATGGTGTGTCATTCCACCCGTCATCACCATCAATAATGCACTGGACAATCAGCCGTTGAAGGTCGACATGAAGATCAAGGAATACATCTCGTGCATTGGTAGCCGTAAGGTGCGGAGGAACAGGCACCAATTCCTTAAACGCGTCGAGAAGTGACATAAATGTCCACCCTTCTCGTGAGGCGTGCGTCCGTCAAGTGGGCTTGGAGAAGTTCTGAATTGGCGATCTAGCAAGAGAAGTGGATAGAGAACATAAAATGAAATATTTTTGCTTTTTACAACAAGAGCAAACTCCTTATGGTTAGAGAGTTACAGCTCCCGCAATTTCAATATATGAACAAAAATCATTACATTTTTACCACTTCCAACTTGTTGACCCAATGATAAGACTTTCTTTTGTGAAGGGGGAGGTCTTGGGTTCCAATCCTACTCTTTAATAAAAAGAGAGGAGAGGAGAGGAGAGGAGAAGGAGAAGAGAAAGAGAAAGAGAAGAAGAAGAGATAGGGGGGGCGCGGGATCTGCTGTTACTCTTTTGCAGGGGCTCAAGAAACAGTCCGCGACCAGAGCAGTCCAGAGAACTGTCGCGC
Organism: Dipteris shenzhenensis; assembly: GCF_047967505.1. Taxonomy (NCBI): domain Eukaryota; kingdom Viridiplantae; phylum Streptophyta; class Polypodiopsida; order Gleicheniales; family Dipteridaceae; genus Dipteris; species Dipteris shenzhenensis. The sequence goes on from NC_141618.1 coordinate 48,440,727, forward strand.
AGAAAATTGTCCGCAACCAGAAGTCGCAGCAGTCCAGAGAACTATCGTGCAAAAAACTGTCCGCAACCAGAAATCGCAGCAGTCTAGAGAACTGAAGCGCAGAAAACTGTCCGCAACCAGAAGTCACAGCAGTCCAGAGAACTGAAGCACAGGAGACGCACGAATCGAATGCACGCGTAGTAGCTTAGAAAGAGCACAAATGGTATAGTTTTGTTGATGTAACCCGTACGAATAGAAGATTCGCCACCAGCCATGGAGATTCGTATCCCAGCAGCCACACCAAAACTTTTAGCCGGAAAAGAAACCGAGACCAAAGGCTAGAGACTAAGTATGGCGACGCTCAAAGGCCATAGAGAAAAGGAGATCACGAGGGCGAAGGGATGTCATAAGGGTGAATAAGGAATTAGAAGTGGAGGGAAGGAAAAGGGAGACTATGACACAAGGGGAAAGGGAGAGTGGGAAGAGAAGCAAGTACATGATAGGAAGAGGAATGTTGAGATGTAGACATCAAGGGAAGTGAACCATACTTTATTGGAAAGGAGGGATGAGAGGGAAATATCAAAATACTAGCTAGGTGGCTTTCCAAGAATGAGCGTGTCTCATCAAGGAATAGCCCCTTCCTTTTATAGCCAAAAGAGGGGGTCACTCCACATTAATGTATCCTCCCACATGCATGGTGTGTGTGGAAAAGTCTTCCATGTGGGCTAGGTGGGTATGCACTCTCAATTGTGTGCGACAACCCTTTGCCTCCATTTTCCGCATAAATCAAGCCCCATATCTCAAGTCTATGATACTCCCTTGGTCTCTTTCCAATTTTATAATAGGTTCAAACCTCTAGGAGGACAAGTGGAGGGTTGGCACAAGGAATCTTGCCACCTCATCCTACTTTCCCCATTATTTAACTAGCTCTTTTTGTCCTTCTATACCTCCCTCACATGGGCCTATCCCATATGGAGGGAATAACTCAATATAATAGCCATCTCCACCCATTTTATATTGCTTCTCCCATGGACTTTGAGCCATATCTCAATTATTGCATCCTAGGTGGAGGGGTGGCACATGGAGGAGCCATGCCACCTTGCATTTTATAATATTACTATTATGGATTATGTACAACACACCTTATGGGTCCTCTTACATGGAAGGGTGGCACATGGTCATGCCTTGCCACCTCAACCTTGGGCCCTATGCACACCATATTTGATTATACTATTGCCACATATACAAACACACATACATATTAATGCCTTTTTTCTTAGACAATTTTATCCATAACAACACCATAATGGACAAAAACCAAAATTTTTCGACCAACACCAAACTTTCCCAAAACCTTCAAAACATCAAAACCATCCTTTTTGAACACTATCTATGATATATATTCCAAAATATTTCATATACAAAATTGGAGCATCACATGTGAGGACAAATGGATGCTGAGAGTAAGAGGGCTTCTTGCCACTCCATGCCTCTTCGGGAATACCACCATCCAAACTCCTGGTAGGTGATCTATTAATCACATGCACTGTAGTCTTCATTGCCTCAGTCCAAAAACCACTAGAAAGACTTGCATTGGAAAGCATACATTGCAACCTTTCCTGAATAGTGCAGTTCATCTGTTCTCTGTAAGTGGATTCTGCTTTGGAGTATGAGGGGATGTGAGCTCCCTCTTAATCCCATGTGTATCACAAAAATGCTAAAAGTCATGAGAGAAATACTCTCCACCATTATCAATCCATAGGCATTTAAGCATTCTACTTGATTGATTTTCAGCCAAAGCCAACCATTTTTGAAATACATGGAACACATCGCTCTTTCGAGCTATAGCATAAGCCCACAATTTCCTAGTTGCATCATCAATGAATGTCACATAGTATTCAGCCCTGCCTAATGACTGTGTAGGTATGGGACCACATACATATGAATGCACCAAATCAAGCCTTTCAAGCTCTTTCTTTCCCCTTCTTTTATGGGATGATTTAGTTTGCTTCCCATAGAGACAGTGCTCACAAAATTCAAAAATAGAAAAACTCAAATGCAGTACATAACCCAAACGGCATAAGAGTTTCATTCCATTCTGGCTCATGTGCCCGAACCTGTAATGCCACAAAGAAGTACTTGGCTACTCGGTTATTGCAACAACATGATCAGACACCCCTGATACATGTAAGGGATACAAAGTCCCACACTTGGCACCCCCAGCCAAAACCATAAAGCCCTATTGAATTTTCTAACTCTGAAAGCCAAAAGTGGTCTGAAAACCAACATCATCTAGCTAACCCATTAAAATAAGACTCTTGGTCAACTTAGGCACATGTCTCACATTTTTTAAAAAAAATGCAAAACCATTTGCAAAAGAAAATTTTATGTCACGTGCTCCCACTATGTCACATGCATAGTTATTTCCAAGATGCACACAACCTATCTTTCCATTGTCAAAAGTGGAGAACCATTTCCTATGGGGAGTAACATGGAATGAAGCACCAAAATCCAAAATCAAATCCTGGGAATATGCATCATCTGAAGTGGTGAGCAAGTCTGCATAGGTAGATTAGACATGAAGAGAATGTCATTGTCACTATCATCAGTGACTGCATTAATCTCCTCGATCTTCATATTTCCTTTGTCCTCCCTTGGACTCTCTTCCTTCTTGTTTGCACCTCAATTTGCATTCTTTTTCTTATCCTTTTGCTCTCTTTTCAGCTTGTAGCAATACTTTTTCATATGGCCCTTCTTGCCATAGTGGTAACACTCAATGTTCCATGCCTTGGATTTGCTACAAGACTTCCCTCTTCCTTGGGACTTCCCCTTGAACTATGATCTGCCCCTTTGCACATTTAAGGCTGCATTCTGCTTGTTGCCATCTATAGACTTACGTTTAATCTCCTCTGCCAACAAGCTACCCACAACATTATCAAACTTCAGTACTCCACCAGGTGTAGAGTTACTGAGACAGCTGTATGGAAGGTATCATAAGAGAAATATTGCCTTAGTCTCTACATCAAAATTCATCTTTTGAGCCTGAACCTATCGCTGAAAATAATATTGAATTCATTTAAGTGAGAAGCAATGGAGACCCCTTCCTTCATCTGTAGCTCAAACAACCTCTTCATGAGATAAACTTTATTAGAGGCAGTTTCCTTCTCATAAGTGGCACACAATTTCTTCCACAAATCTTCTGTAGTCTGCTCATGTGATAGTCATAAAATAAACTGACTCTGCAAGATGAAGTCTAATAGTAGACTTTGCTAATGCATCCAACTCATTCCAATCATCCTCAAACATCTATGTAAGCTTAGCTTCAATCCCTACCAAGGGTTTAATCTGCTTCTTTTGAATAAGCACATCCTTTATCTGTTCTTTCCACAAATGAAAGTTTGTCCATCAAACCTTTTAATGCTGAAAAACTCCTTTTTAGACATGGAAGAGGATGCCATGATGCAAATGAAATAAAATCCCAAATGCTAGTACCTCCAAAAGAAAAATCACACCAAATACCAAGTGCACCCAATATGTCTGCTTTAATGAAGAATAGTGTCACCAAAACTTAAGGCTCAAAGCATCAAAATGCATCTGACTCATGTGCTTATACTATGCATCCATATGAACAAATCTGGGCCAAAAGAAAATGTTAACCCACAATAACAAAAAAATGGCAAATATAATGCCAATAAGAGCCAAATGCCTCAAGCATAAACACCTTCCATGGGCATAAGCGTCAATAATGTCTCATCCAAAAGATCATAGCATAACCTATGCATCTGCTAAAATATGTCAAAGCTATCCATCAACATAAAATAGCATCTGTGTGCTGAATATCCATCAATAAAGCATCCCACAAGGGAATGTGGTCCTATCAGTGCATCCAACAAGGATCTCAATGCATCCAAATCACCTATAAAGCATCCACTACAACCCAATGCAAACCACTGCATAAGGTATATCCAAGAAATCACGGCCTTATGGCAATGACCACTAGTGAAAGTAGAGCCTAGAATGTCTCAAAACATGGGCATCACTGCATAATCGAACTCAGCAAGACAATCTACAAATATCTCTCTTCTGCCACAACTCCAAAATCTCATTCAAGGATGGAGCAAGAGCCAATCAACCCTTCCATTTACTTGCAAAAATGAACCTTAGGAAACTTAACCTTAGCCAAAATGTGAAACTTTGCAAAATTTCATTCAAAGAGACGATGGAAAAACATAGAGAATCACAACTCCCTTGATTATTCATGGAATGGCAAGCAGCTTTGTAGACATATGTCTCAGGCAGTCTCGGATCCTTTTTCCTCTTTCCTTTCCCTCTTCTTCTCTCTTTTTTCCCTCTTTCCATTCCCTCTTCTTCTCTCTTTCTTTCCCTCTTTCCCCTTTTCCAATCTCTCTTTCCTTTCCCCATTCTCTTATGCTCATGCATAAGCATAAGCATGAGCATATGTCTCCATCTCTTATGCTTATGCTTATGTATATGTCTTCTCTTATGCATAAGCATAAGCATGAGCATATGTCTCCTCTTATGCATAAGCATAAGCATGAGCATAAGAGAAGGAGACATATGCTCATGCTTATGCTTAAGCATGAGAATAAAAGTAGACATATGCTCATGCATAAGCATGACCATATGTCTCTTTTTCCCTCTTTACTTTCCCTCTTTTTCTCTCTTTCTTTCCCTCTTTCCCCTTTTCCAATCTCTCTTTCCTTTCCCTCTTCTTCTCTCTTTCCCCCTTCTCTTATGCTCATGCATAAGCATAAGCATGAGCATATGTCTCCGTCTCTTATGCTTATGCATAAGACTCCTCTTATGCATAAGCATAAGAGAAGTAGACATATGCTCATGCATAAGCATGAGCATATGTCTCTTTTTTCCTTCTTTCCTTTCCCTTTTCTTCTCTCTTTCTTTCCCTCTTTCCCCTTTTCTAATCTCTCTTTCCTTTCCCCCTTCTCTTATGCTCATGCATAAGCATAAGCATGAGCATCTGTCTCCGTCTCTTATGCTTATGCTTATCATGCATGTGTCTCCTCTTTCCTTTCCCTCTTCTTCCTCTTTTCCTTTGCCTATGCCTATGTTTATGTTTGTTTTTTGTTTTTGGTTTTCGTGTTTGTGTCTATGTTAGACATGGGATCACGTCGTACATTCGACGAGTACGGATAGCCTCGTAAGAGGAGATCTCACGATCTATATGATCTAGAGGACTTTGATTCCTCTCAGGTGACTACCCCAAGGACTACCCCTAGTCCGAATCCTCTTAGACCTAGCACTGCGACTACCCCTGGTGTGACTCCTCTCGGACGTAGCATTGCGACTACCCCTCGGGGAACTCCTTTGCTAGCCACGCATGGCTTTGTCGGGAGTCTTGACGAGTTTGTAGCATAGATGAGCGATGAGGAGGCAGCGAGATTCTTCTCTCTGCTATCTCAGAGGACCTCAGGAATTCCCTCCCCTACACCGATAGTTGGATGTATTGCCCAACCATCCCCTCATGCCCCTTCGACCGAGGAGTCAGCACCTATGTGTGCCTCTCATAAGGGAAGGAAGAGAAGGAAGGAAAGCTTATGTTGTGCTGACTCGGGAGATGTAGACGAGTCAGCACACTCACATTCCTATAGGTCTCCACTTGGTCCAGAGACATAGTATCAAACAGGTCCCTTGCCCTCTCCTATTCCCACTGCTACTCCTCACTCCAGAAGTGCTCACATAGCTTCCACTCCTTCTGACTCTGCTACCATCAGTCCTCCTTACTCATCAAGGGATCTCTCCTATCAAATCATGGCTGTCAGAGAGATAATAGAAGATAGAAAGGCAAAGTAGTGATGGCCACCATGAGGTAGTTGATGAGCCATCACTTCAAGAGCAGCATTGCTACCAATTGGCAATATCAAGATGACCAAAAGAAGTAGGTGGTCATCAATGAATTAAAACAAAAATACCCTAACCTACCAAATTGGAAGTTTAATCAGGATTATATGAGAGAGTGCATGGGTTTGGTCTTGAAGCATCGTAGATCAACCTTGCATACCTCCATCATAAAGGGGTTGGCTAAACCCAGCTGGGCAGACAAAGCTGATTGGAAGTTCTTCAAGAAGCAGAATAGGGACCATCCTGAAATGCTCGAGGGTCAGAGGAGGGCTACGAGGAGATGGCTGGACATCGTAGGTACTTTGCACTTTGGTGCAGGCAGATGGTTGGCATTCGAGGCAACCATGGTAAGTTTACTTCTTCTCATTTAATGTATTGTTCTATTTGTTTTACTACATATTACATGCACTTTAGCTAACTCCAACTCTCATAAATTGGATCCATAACAAGCTGCGATGGGTCATCTTCCTACAGATGCAGAGACACGATGTGCATTTTGTATAGGAATAAAGCCGTGGTTTATTGAGCAAGAGGCAATGGGAGCAATGGTCGATTGGGCTAAGGTGGCTGCTTGCATAGTATAAGTCTACTCCTACTTGTAATCTCACTTTTTAAATTATTTTATTAGACTTTAAGTTCCAATCTAATTTTCAATTTATATGGTTTACTCTTAGGGTCAAAGCTCAAGCGTCCCATCACCGAAGGTGAGCGATCACCAGGGCCAAGGATCAGACGCACGTGACGAGGATCAAGAAGAAGGCGTAGCTCACAAGGACGAAGGATCAGGCCAACAAGATGAGGACGAGGACGAGGACGATTCGGATGAGTAGTAGTAGTAGTAGTAGCAGTTTGCATTTTCTTCACCATGTATGTCATTTTGTATATCCACTCGTTTGAGCAATTTTGTATCACCATTTTGAAAGGATAATGCAATGTTGTATATGTTCGACATGTATAAGCTTTTGTTGCTCGATCATTTCATTTGAGCGATTTTGTATCACCCTTTTCGCAAGGGAAATTTTATTATAAAAAACTTTTTTTTGTAATTACCAAAAAAAAAAGGATTAGTGGGGCTAAACAGGGCCACTAATCCTGTTTAGCCCCACTAATCCTTTTTTTTAAGTTTTATTAATCGTTGCTATATAATGACGTTTACTAGTGTCACTATATAGCGGCGATTATCAATGTCGCTATATAGCGACGTTTATCATCGTCGCTATATAGCGACACTTTATAACGAGAGTTCTTTTTTGACGCTTTTAATGACTTTAATAACGACATTTGCACCCATGAAAAAAAAATTTAATGTAAAAAGCGTCGGTATTTTCATTGGAAAAGGGCCTATGCCTTGTAGTGTCCATTATATAGAGTAAGAGGAAGGTGTAGGCACCTCCCCTACATCAATGGCAATCAACTTCTACATCAGTGGAACTGGCTAAATCAGAGGAGCCTCCCATGTTAGGGACTTTGTGCTTAGATCATCACTTATATCACCTCATAACACTAGGTGTGCTTCTACTACACACACACACACACACACACACACATGTTACTCCCCTAGATGCACACATGCACCTTAAAGCAAGCCCTTGATCACACTTATCCCAACAAGCTTGACTCAGCTGTTGTGTTGCTTTGGGAAAACTCTCAAAATGTTTCTGTGTATGACTGATCATCAAATCAACCTAAGGTCAATTTGCATAGCATGTCAATTGTGCTAAATGCCCTTTGGTACCACATCTCAAATCGACTTGAGGTTGATTTGAAGTGTGTATGGGTGTGTCTTACAATATGTTTGTGTGTGGTAGAGCAATCATCAAATTGACCCCAGTTCAATTTGTAGAGCCTTGGCCACTATGTTTAACACCTCAAGATGCCACTTGATTTGCAGTGTGTATCGGTGTGCTACTTAGTATATGTTTCTGTGTAGTATATGCTACATCTTCTCAAATTGACCCAAGGTCGATTTGTAGTATGGAAGGCATGTAATGATATGATGTTCTCCCCTAGAGTATGACATTTCTACATCGTGACTTCAAGCTACCTAAAATGCCTTAGAGTGTGTAGTATGCTTAATGAGCACTACACCTTAAATCGACCCAAGGTCGATTTCATGTGTGTGATTTTTTTCAAGAAAAAAATTTATTGTGTGTTTTTAACACATCTAGATAATTCCTAAATCGACCCTAGGTCAATTTGGAAGGTTCAAATTTCACAATTGCAAATTTGAATTATTTTATTTTTTTCAAGAAAAAAAAATTCTTGTGTGTTTTTATCAAATCTAGATAATTCCTAGATTGACCCTAGGTCGATTTGGAAGGTTCAAATTTCAAATTTAAAAATTTTAAATTGAAGTGGAAATTTCAAATTCAAAATTTCATTTTCAAATTGGAAATTTGAATTTGTACTTATATTCTCCTTATATTTCAAACTTCACTTTCATTTCCAAATTTCAAACTTGACTTTCATATCTCACTAGTATTTCAAATTCAATTTCAGGTTTTGAGTTTTCAATTTCTCATCTCAAGATTATGAGATTCTATGAGATGCAGAGCTTACTTGGTGGCTGGTAGTTGTGTTTCATGGAGCTTTCTAGGAAGGCTTGCAAACCTATTCTTTATAGTTGTAGATCTTCATAAAACTTGCACTTGCAACAACAAAATTTCAATATTTCCATTGACTAATGCACAGGGACAGATTGTGAAGAGATCAAGAGAGAGATCCTGAAGCGAATTGCTCAAGAAGATAGAGATCAAGTGATTCTTTTTGTTTTAAACGTTTGTTTTAATGGTTTTCAGTTTTGTCTTTCCTACGAATCTATTTGTGAATGAAATACTAGGAAAGAAGAGTCCTGAGATCAGATCATCTTCTACATACAAGGCTCCTCTATTGTTACAAGCTTCTCTGTTGTTGCAAGCTTCTTTGTTGTTACAAGCTTCTTTGTCTGTTACAAGACCTTGCAAGACCTCATTGTTACAAGCAAGACCTCGGTACATGCAACACCTCGTTGTTACAAGCTTGTCTGTGTTCAGATAGCAAGCTTCTCTATATTCGAAGCAAGATTGTCGTTGTAGTAGCCATGATCATTGTCATGGTCATCCTCATTGTAGAAGCCATCAAGAGGAGGAGCCATGATCGTCATCATTGTAGAAGCTTCTTTGTATTCGCAACAAGACCATCGTCATCGTCATCATTGTAGAACCATGGTCTACATTGCCATCATTGCAGAACCATAGAGAGGAGGAGCACGGCCAAAAGAGACGAGGCAACACTCTGTGTAGACAAAGAGAGGGCAGCGAGTTGACAAGGAATGGGCAAGAAGAGACAAGGCGATGCTCTGTATAGGTGGCGGGTAGACAAGAGGCGGTTGGGGAGGGAGGCAGCGGGTAGATAGCAGCTCTCTATAGAGGGAGAGAGGGCAATGAGGGAGGGAAGGAGGGAAAGTGAGGGAGGGAAGGAGGGCAAGCAAGGGAGGGAGGTGGCAACTAAGGTAGGGGAAGGGAGGTGACGGGTAGGAGGAAGAGACAATTTAGGATAGGCGTGAGGGCATGAGTATTAGGGTAGGAGGTGAGTTAGGGCTTTGTAGGAGGGTAGGTTGAGTTAGGGTAGGAATTTTCTCCCCCCTCTTGCTTTTCTCCCCCCCTGTGAAATTTTGAACTCCATTTTTCTCCCCTCCTATGAAATTTTATCCCCCACCCTATTAGTATGTAATCTCTAGCCCCTTTAATTTGATCTCCCCCCTTTTAAATTTCACCCAATTTTGCACCTCCCATAAAACTTTAAGGTTCAATACATTGCAACCCACCTTTGACCTTAGCACTTTCATAGCTCAATGGATGTGATGATGACAATGATGTCTTGCACACATCATATGCACGAGCACGCACACACATGAGAATATGTTGTGAAGACAATAAGAGGATTAATCAACCTTGGGTCAATTTTAAAGCTTTGACCATGTGATCTAGGGATTTCCAATGATGTGAAGAGCACTAGATAGGGCACACAACCCCACACACTGACATAGACACACACATAGATAGGGATTGCAAATCGACCTTGGGCCGATTTCAAATCTGCAAGGATGTGGCAATGAGAATAATGGCACTGCTCGAATTGACCCAAGGTCGATTTGCAATACATCTTAGAATGTGTGTGTGGGGGGGGGGTGAGAGAGAGAGAGGGAGAGACAGTGTGCGAGTGATCATCAAATCGACCTTAGGTCGATTTGTAAAGCCTAGCCATTTTGTTCACCACCCTATGTTGTCCTTTCTCAAATTGGCCCAAGGTCAATTTCTAGTGTGTGTGCAGGGGTTTTAGAGTGTGTTTGTGTGTCTATTCAATGTCCAAGAACATGTTTGTGTGGCATGTCTTTGTGTATGAGTGATCACTAATCTCCATGAAGTACAAATCAACCTAAGCTCCATTTAGAAACTCAAAAACTTTTTGAATGTGTTTGTGTGTGTGTGAGTGAACACCAAGGTCAATTTGCAAAGCATGACCGTTGTGTCAACATCCTACTTCTCAAGTTGCTAATCAACCTTGGGTGGTTTTGTAAAGTCTAGACATATGTTTAAGACCCTATACAACCATCATTTCTCAAACCAATCCAAGGTTAATTTCCAATGTGTGTGGGGGTGTCTTACCACATGTTTAGGTGTTTGTGTGATGTCCAAGAACGTGTGTGTGTGTATGTGTGTGTGTGTGTGTGAGTGATCACCAATATCCATGAAGTGCAAATCGACCTAAGGTCAATTTGGAAACTCAAAACGTATTCTCAATGTGTTTATATGTGCATGAGTTAACACCAAATGGATCAAAGATTTCGAAACTCAAAACGTATTCTAAATGTGTTTGTGTGTGTGTATGAGTGATCATCAAATCATTAACCTTAGATCGATTTGCACAACTTGGCGATTGCATTTGATGCCCTACTTCTCCTATCGACCCAAGGTCCATTTCATATCTTAGAATGTGTGTGTGTGTGTGTGTGTGTGTGATCAAGATCCATGAACTACAAAACGACCCAATTTCGATTTGGAAACTCAAAACGTATTCTGAACATGGATGATTTTTCAACTTAGTTTTGTTAAGAAGCAAAACTTTTATATTGGTGTTGAAATTTTGCAGGCCCTAACAAAATTAAACATTTGAAATATTTGCCAGGATTTGAAACTTTAATGAAAAATAATTTAAAGTTTCATGAGGATTTACATTTTTTACTTTAAAATTCAAAACAAAATATATAAAAGTGGATTGCATCCTATCAATATTGTGAAACTAAAAAAATGGGCTCGATAAACTTTCGCCAATATTTTATATTAATGTGTAAGAGCGATCGCCAATTCCACATGCTCAAGTCGACGTCATACACTGGTACATACCCAGTGGCAATGAATGGTCAAAGAAGGGTCTCTTTTCACTCATGGATCTCGTCTAGAGTCATGAGTGGTGTATCATCAGCTGTGTGATGAGAATAACTCCATGCTAGAGGTGGTTTAGTGCTCTACGCAAGAGGCTTACCTATGTACCGGCGAGAGTGTCTACTTGTGAGAACACTGTGTGTGAGCTGCCATTGGGGGGCTTATCTTGAATGGTCAAAACCAAGTCATGAAGGATCAAGCCTATAGTAAAGTGATGACAACTGCATGTTGAGAGTATCCAAGAGGCTGTACAAGGTTAATGTGTATGTGTAGAAACCAATGCCAAAAAGAGTCAACAAATGTGACTGTACATGGGTGGCATATGTGCATGCAAAGGTGCAACAATCTTGAATCTAAGAGGAAGATCACTCTGCTAAGTGTTACACTGGGGTGCTGAAGTGCCAAATGCCAAGAATACTGAATTGGTGTCCAATGTCTGAATTTGTATCCGATGATAGATCCGAAGGGATTCACGTCAGTGGAAACTAATCGAGTAATATGGCATGGCTTGATTAGCTTGGTGGAATTCGATATCCTCTATGGTGGTGCAAGTCTACAGCTAGACTACATATCACAACAAATGAATTTTATCTCTATTCATTTTAAGTGCTGGGTGTGCTGCAGTGGATTAGCAGATGGTTCCAATGATGAGGATTGCATGATGCTAACGTGTGTAAATGTAAAATGTAAAATCTGAGGTCACAAGCGTGTAGAGCATGAGCTGGCAATCATTTTTTCTTTTTATAGCTTTGCAAAATTCCCTCTGGATCAAAAGATACGGCCCCCGGAAGGACAGGCAAATTTTGATCCCAAGAAGGCCCAAAAAAGATGATGTGGCCTATGGTGATGAGGTGGCAAGATGAGGTTACATGTTGTTTAATAGAGTGTGCCTATGTGGCACTATGCTTAGAAAGGGAATTTGCCAGAGGTCAATTTTCATTGAATGGAGTTTGGATTTTTATATATATTCAAATCCACTCTGAGGGCACTCAGAAAGGCACACAACCAGAGCACAACCCCAATACCCAACATAAACACACACATGCCATGGATTGTAAATTGACCCAAGGATGATTTAAAAACTCTTAACATGTTCAAGTGAGTAATGAGGGACCCCTCCCCCCTTAGAACTTGAGTGAGAGAGAGAGAGAGAGAGAGAGAGAGAGAGAGAGAGAGAGAGAGAGAGAGAGAGAGAGAGAGAGAGAGGGAGGGAGAGAGAGGGAGAGAGAGAGATAGAGATACATAGAGATAGATAGATAGATAGTAGATAGATAGATAGATAGAGAGATAGAGAGAGAGAGAGAAAGAGAGAGACTTTTAAAAAGTAACTGTTATCTGAATTTGTATATTGTCAATTATAGGCATGGCACAATATGAGCCAAAATGCAAAGTTGTTCTACTAAAGGATGGATTGAAGGTAGGAGGGACAATTATAATTGTTGATCCAAATGGTTCTTTCCACTTCCAACCATTAGGGAATGGGGTGATATCAATTTCTATTGATGTCTATTATACATCTTGTGATGTTGAGCTTCCTTGCCCTAACATGGGTGCATCCCATGTCAAAGAGACACTTGGTAGTATTGTGTGCTGGCACTCTAATGCAATACAACCCTTATCAGAGGCAACCTCAGGCAATAGCACACATATACCAAATGTTGTGACACAAAATTTAGGTCTGTTGGCATTTACATGCTCTCATAATAAAGGATTGGATTATGTATAAACTGTTTCTTATCACAAGTGGTTAGTTTCAATGGCTGATGTTTTAATCATTTTTCTTGTTTAAGGGCCTATGCAAGGACAATCTTGTAACTTGCTACTAGAGGAAGGAAAAATGGAAGGTAGAGATGACTGGTTGGAAGAAAAGTACTCTTATGTTCACAACATTTGGAAACAAAGTTAGAGGAGGGTCACATACTTCTTGTGCATCCATATGAAGCAATTGATTCTAATGAGCTAGGGGATGATCAGATCACCTTGGGATAGCCACTTCCTGTCTACTAAAGTACCATTCTTTCTTTCAACTTTTGCATTTTGCTAAGGAGTATCTACACAAGTGAATTGTCTTTAAATGCCATGACTTTTGCAAAAGTTCATGAATGCTGAAGATATGTATTCACCTCCTCTATCTGATCTCATGACTTTGATCTTTGAAACCACTTACATTTGAGGATGGAAGTAGGTTGTTGCTAAGAGAACCTTCTGAAAATGAGGACAATATTACAAAAATTTTCCTTTCTATTGGATGACTTACATGGGGAAAACATCAAACATCTCAAAAAGACCCCAGGGCTATCCAAAGGGTTGCAAGTATTGACTGTTGTAAAGGAAATTGTTGTTAAGTTGCTAATCGAGAAATGGTTTTGAATGTCCGACAAGAGTACTGGGGTCAATGTTTTGCTAATCGTGTGAATCACATTTGCAACAACCTATAAACATCCAAGAGGGACAAACAATATGACCTTGGAGTGCGAAATGCTATGCATGGAAATAAGGAGATAATACGAAATAGAATGAGGCATGTGGAGGTTGGGAAATCTGTGATTCAATTGACGACAGGGGAACATGAGACACAAATGGGAACTAAGCCTAGGGAAGGTGATTTCCATATGACTAAAGACAACAACTTCATCTCAATCACTAATTCAGAGTTGGATCTCTCCTTTCAATGGGCTACAACTCATAATGCTCAATTATTTGCATTGAAAACATGCCCATCCAATCCAAACTAAGTATACTTTAAAGTGGTTGACTTTCTCTCTCTCTCACCTCTCTCTCTCTCTCTCTCTTCCCTTCTTTATCTCCTCAAATCTTCTTACACACGATTTCCACCTTTTCTCCTATAGCCCCCTTCTTTCTCTCTCTCCCCTTTATCTCCTCTTTCAGTGGATTCCTTTTTGTTTACTTTTTTTATCTTTGGCAGGCCTTATGAATGATTGAATATCATTCACCTTGTTTTATGACCTGGTAAAGTCCTTGAATGCATGTTGTGGCGGGGCCCTAGCAGCGTCGTACGCACACTTTAAATGATTCAAGCTGCCATGGACAGAGTGCGCACATTTAACTTTTTGTCCCGGCTGCAAGATCGCCGGTCGCCATGTTGAAACATCACCGACGTTTCCGACTATCCTGATTCGTGAGGGGCTATCCTGATTCCTGATTCCTGAAGTCTGCGAGGCCCTAGTCCCAACAATCGTGTACCCAAACGTTGTTAAAAAGTGCAGACGACGCTCGAAAACCTTACTAGCAACTACTCATAGGCAGATAAGTTCTAAAAAGCCTATAGTAGCAGTAGGAAAGCTGTTGGACAGTTCATGAAAGCTGATGCTCTGTAATCACAACCGTCTTCTGAAGAATTGCTGGTTCTCTGGAGTCTGATAAAGGTTTCTAGAGCAGCAGCGATTCTCAGAGCGTCAGAGGGCGACCGAGAGAAAATACGTCGTTTGAATTGTCGTGTTCAGAATATGCACGGAGAATTCCCGCAGTAAATAAATCGACGATCGTCGATCCATCAACAGAAGGAGACGGTTGTGGGATGCGATCTGCGGATCAGGGTGATGGACAGATTATTCAATCAACATGGCAATATAGAAAATCGGAAACATGGGAATTATTCAATCAACATAGAACGGATTATTCATAGAACTCCAGCAGCACGCGAGTCGCAAGCAGCCTCGTAGCCGATAGCAGGTAAAAAATCATGATGGAATCTGAGAGGGAGACCACGGGAGATGGAGCCCATGCGATCCAAAAGGGTACGCCAAAGTTCCAAAAACTGCGTGACAGCAATAATGGAGTAGTAGTAGTCGTCAAAAAGACGAGGAGGACTAGACGAAGGATTGGGCAAGCGAGGGTGGCAGAATGGCGCTCAGGCCATCGAATAGCCCAAACCGTAACGCACACGGTGGCAGGCTCTACTTCTGCATGTTCGCATATTGAATTCAGATTCAGTATTGCTTCATAATGCCCTCACGTTGCCACCCTCACCCCTATCCCCACTCCACCATCCTTCCTCCGTGGCTTCCCGTACTCGTTGCCACTCACACCGCTCCACATTGCCCGCCTCCCACGTGTTTGCCACCTGCTCACCCTCCCAGACCCCTGCCATCTTGCCCTCGGACAATGCCTAGGTTGCCCATCCGGCCAAATCTCAAGTGGCCAATCGGGCAAAATCCCAAGTGGCCAAGTTGACATTTTTCCTCAAACACAATCTCCATCCACTTGTTCATTTGGATGCCTTCCCTTTCCTCACTAGGACTCATAGGACCAATTCACTCTGGCAATTGCCAAGAAGCATTATTACAAGCTAGCCAAAGCAAGTCTCCATACATCGAAATGTCATCTTCAAAACATTTTGAGATGAAAACTCACATAGTGGGACTAGTTCTTGATTTCAGCGTGGAGATAACACTATTGCAGATTGTTTGCAGATTTCGGTAGCCCTTCTATCAACACGTGGAAGATAAGGGGCTACCCTTATCCCCTGATTGACCTCACCTTTGGTTACAAATTTGACATGTGGCAGTCGATTGCCACATCATCACCTTGTCATCCTATTTGCTACATCAGCAATTTGCCACACGTCAGTAGTCTCCAACACATGCCACGTGGTAGCTTATCCAGTTGCCACGGTGACAGCAACGTTAGCGTTGTCTGACATGTCAGTAGCCCCGTGAGGCTACCACATCACCCTTGCCAGCTCATCAGGACACGTCATTCTACCACGTCATCATTGCCATGTTACCTTACTGACATCATCATTTGTGCCACCTCAGCAGTGCCACAGTCAACATTGACCCCTCACAACAAGACAAAGCACCCATAGACATGCACACAGACGCATTTACTGAACTAAATAAAAAACTTACGGGCGCGTCTATTTGCGTGTCTATTTTCGCGTCTAGAGACCCGCATCTAACAGAGCATCTATATAGCAGACACATACGCATATAGATGCGCATTTATAAAATGCTTAAATAGACGCTCTTATAAATGCATTTATAGACACAAAAATAGACGCTTGCCGAACAGACAAACGCGTATATAGACGTGTTTATAGACGCACTGATAGACGTGCTTTATAATATATTTTTTTGAATTTACAGAATGCTGTGGGGTGGTAGCAAGTTAAGGGGTGTCCACTTTCAGACCACTTTCCGGTGAGTGTGACACCCGCTCGAGTGAAAATACAAAGGTTCTGCTTCGGTCTGCAATACCTCGATGGAGGTATTATCTTCAATGAAAATCACACACGAGGACAACCGAGCCAAGCCGATACCTCGATCGAGGTCCTGGACTTTTTCACCGAAGCGAGCCTATACCTCGATCGAGGTCTCCTGGCATGCCACCTATACATGCCACCTATACCTTGTTCAAGGTGTCGTGCCAATCCAGCTATACCTCGATCGAGGTATTGTGGCATGTCCGCATACCTTGATCTCGATCGAGGTATGTGCCATCCGACAGGGCAGTTGACATACCTTGATCGAGGTATGTTAGACCGATGACTTGGCCACATGTCAAATACGTCAATCGAGATACACATACCTCGATCGAGGTATCATGGCAGGTCCATACCTCGATCGAGGTAGATGTACCGATGTGTATGGGGCATGTCAAATACCTCGATCAAGGTATAGAGGTATGACGGAGTGATGTATGTATGGCATGTAAAATACCTCGATTGAGATATCACGGCATGTCTATATCTCGATCGAGGTATGATGGATCGATATGTATGTTGCATGTGAAATACCTCGATCGAGGTAGAAAAACCCTAAATTTTCTTATATAAAGAGAGGGACCCCCCCTCATTCTTCATACCTCGATCGAGCTCCTCTTCATCGACCGATTTCGGATTTGTCGGAGCTCGATGGAATTGCGGCAGCGACGGAGAGCGACCGACGGACGATGACGGAGATGGACAGAGCGGGAGAGTCTAGGTAAGGTTTTTTTTATGTAGCTTTCTTTTTTTTAGTGAAAATTTATTTAAATTTTAGTTTATAGGAATAATTATAAAATATTTCTAAATCACAACAAGACAAAGCACACATAGACGTGCACACAGACACGGTTATTGAACTAAATAAAAAACTTACAGGCGCATCTATTTACGTGTCCATTTTCATGTCTAGAGACCCGTGTCTACCAACATGTCTATATATCAGACACATGCACGTATAGACACGCACTTAGATGCTAAAATAGACGCACATATAAATGCGTTTATAGATGCAAAAACAGACGCTTGTCGAATAAACAGATGCGTATATAGATGCGTTTATAGATGCATTGATAGACGCGCTTTTTTTTTATTTTAAAATTTACAGAATGATGTGTATGTTGTGTATGCTATATAGTTACAAGAATCCCATATCCACATTGTGTAATTCAATTCTTACAATCAACCGCATTTTAATTACAATTCCAAATAAAACATTATAACTCCAAAACGCAATAAAATTGAAAGCTCAAAAAGTGCTTGTATATACATATAGCACGAAGCTAAGCCATGTCATGTGGCTTCAAGTACAAAAAATAAGGAAGGTAAGCCACGTCATGTGGCTTCAAGTACAAAAAATAAGAGGAGTGTATATACAAGAGGCACGAAGCCAAGCCAGTGGCTTTAAGTACAAAAAAGAGTAGCTAGCACTACTTCTATGACTAATCTATGTTCTCTAGGTCCTCGCTCGCTTCCATGCTCCCTTCTGCACTCCCTTCTGTGCCTCCTTCCTTGTCTTCCTCATCGTCTTGTGCATGGGCCTATAAACAAGGGACAACATATATCAATGTATGAAAAATCAAATCTTTACTTATAATTTTGGCATTATTTAATTACTTTCAAATACCTCAGGGGCCGCTCTAGTAGCCCAGGTATACTGCTCCTCAGTAATCAACCCGTCATCATAGAAGTGCCTCCATGTATCTCCTCTACGATGGTGGCGGTGGTAGGCTATCTCCACAGGAGTAGGGTATCTACCCACGATCTCAAGCTACAAGAAGACACACTTTGCGGAGGGATTAGTACAAAGAAACAACCTCCTAATAAACTACATAAGCAATATAATTTGAGATCGATACTTACAAATTGGGCCTCCCATGATTCAACACCCCCTGCTCCAAAATGCACGCTTCCATATTCCTCCATCTAGATCCTCCGTGCCTCCACGTGCTGCAGACTGGGGTCCTCCCTCGCTGACTTCATTGCTTTCTTCCACTCATGCTTGTGAGCAGTGTGGGGTGGGCCCCTTGGTGGTTGACCTCCCTTAAGCCTGGCAAGCTCCACTAGTGCCTACCTCTTGAGCGAAGGTCTTTTATTGCCAAGTATCGTAACAATCTTTGACTTGTCCCATTTATCTATGAACTGGTGATTGGGGGGGTTAGGATACCTAGAGTGAACAACATTGAGGGTCTCATCAGCCAACCTCTTCGGCTGGTCTTTGAAGTGGATAAAGCAATCTCTGTAATTGTTAGCAATTACAGAGTGCATGAAGGCCATGATGTCCTTCCCCCGAGCATCCATCAAGATGCCTTCTTTCTGAGTGATGTCATAGAATATTGTACCATCACCCGGAGGCATGTCTAAATCATCGGAATCATCATCATCCCCACCGCCACCCCTCCCAAAGCATTGTGCCATGCATCCCCCACCGCTCTCCCTGCTACTACGCTTGCTACCATGTCGTGTCGAGCTCATACGCTGGCCACTCGTAGATGGAGACTGCACGGGACTACGCTGACCACTCGTAGCTAGAGAACCAAGTCTCGATGGCATAGGAGTACGTCGACGGCTCTGCGAGACAGAAGGACCTCCTAACGGCATGGGGGAAGGGGCATAAGATGGGATGGTAGAAGGGACATAAGACGGCATGGGGGAAGGGGCATAAGACGGTATGGGGAAAGGGGCATAAGAAGGGGCATAAGACGGCTGTGCTGACTCCGCTGGGGTGATCTTAGGTGGTGTGGGGTGGTTTGGAGTCTATAGTGCCGAATCCTGGGGAGTGTTTAAAGTACCCGTCATATACGCGTATAACTCCACAGGACTAGGAGGGTGTCCTAAAAGGTTATATAAGTCCTTCCAAATAGAATCCCGGGGATCAGGTGAGCTGGAAGCGCTTCCTGGCCACATGTTGAACAGGAAAAAAGGAAAAAAATCTATTACTAATGAGCTAAGAAGAAAGGGGAAGGGAAGAGAGCCTTATTGTTGGAGCACGTCTATAGACGTGTCTGATTAGCATGTCTATTTTCACGTTTAATAGCGCGTCTATGGATGCATCTGTCTGTGTCTACAAATAGGCCAGACGCACATTTAGATGCGCCTGTAGACATGGTTTTAGACGCGCTCTGAGACGTGCCTATAGACGCGCTCCGACAGACGGAATTTCTAAAAAGTAGAAAAGGACATTGCGCCCGACACACAAACGTGACACTGATACCCAGATCATGCGTTTCTTGGATACGACAAAGTACAAATCTAAAGAGAGAAAACTTCTAAACAAGATCAACTACAAAAGGACTTACTTCGATAGAGGTATGGAAGGTTCTTCTTCTTTTTCAAAGTTGCTTCTCCTCCTTGTTCGTCCTCGTCTCCTTTAAGCTTTGAAGTAAGTGTGGGTGCCTTCCTCTTAAGTGTAAGCTTGGAAGTAAGTATGGGAGCCTTCCTCTTAAGTGTCGAAACTGTGGATCTGCTAATAAGAAAGGAAGCAAGCCACATGAAGTATAAGTAATGTGAAGGAAAGCAAAGCGAGCACACTAAAAGCAGGTTTAAAAGCCGCATCTATAATCGTGTCTAATGGCGCATCTATAGGCACGTCTAAATACAGAGAGTAGATGCGCTTTTAGATGCGCCTTTAGATGTGACTATAGACGTGCTTTTAGACACACCTTTAGACATGCCACAGAGTTTAAAATTAAATATTTGAAGAAGAGCAAATTTGGTGGGTTTTTTGTTTGTAGGATGTCTTCATCTTCAACAAGTAGCTCCAATGAGGATGAATCCCTCCGTATCCACCATTGCGAAATGTGGTTGGAGCAAAAAATCAAATGTCTGTGTGATCGATGTCGAGGAAACATGTATCGTGCACACAGGATTACACTCAATCATATCTCAAAGTATGGAGAATGGGATGTGACCGTAAACAGGGTAAGGGTTTGTAAGTTAAGGTTGATTGAGATACCTATGGGTGTTCATATGTTTGAGTTATGATCCCATTTTAATTTGATATAGGATGTAGTGCCACACCCACATATGTTGCCCTATGCTCGTCGTGAGGAGGCGAAGCATCGGCGATATGAGGTGGGATCTTCAGGAGGGACTGTTACAGATGCATGGAGTGATGGTGATAGTAGCCCTCCACCATTACCTCATGAAGCCATGGAGGAGGTGTTTGATGATATGGTGCGGGATTTATATGTCCATCAAGGGAGAAATGATAGCATGGAGCAAGATGATCTTTTTACTGCAGCATCGACTCCACTGTTTGAGGGGTGCACATTCTTTGTTCTACGTGCCTCCCTTGAGTTAACTTGCAAACCATCTATGGATGGAGCAATGCAAGTTTGAATGCATTACTCAAGTAAGCTTTAAAGTCTATTTTGCAAACATGGTGAATTATGCTAGTGGGTCAATTACTCGAATGCTTTTCCTCATTTATGGTCTTCACGTGCAGGCTATTGTGTAAAATGCTTCCAAGGGAGAATAAACTACCAACCTCAAGAGATATGGCAAGGCAACATGTGACCTCTTTTGGAGGATTAGATTACAAGCGCATCCATGCATGTGTCAACGATTGCGTTTTGTTTCGTGGACTACATAAGGATGCAAGAGAGTGTCCTACTTGTGGAGAGGCAAGATATAGAGCAGATCTCAAAACCTTGGACATGCCTCGTAAGGTTTTGTGACATTTTCCCATAATCCCTCACATCCAACATATGTTCAAGTGCAAATCTATTGCAGAGCTCTTGTCATGACATTCCTCCCATCGATCAACTGATGGCAAGTGGAGAACTCCCGCAGACTCTCCTGCGTGGAAGCATATTGAATACACATGGCCAAGCTTCAAGGAAGAACCTAGGAGCTTGAGACTTGGATTGGGTATGGACGGTGTGAACCCATTTGGTCTCAAAAGCACCTCTTACAGTGTATGGCCACTGATATTGGTGAATTACAATCTTCCACCCTCTATGGCTATTAAGAAAGGACATGTTATGCTGTCCCTTCTAATTCCAGGGAAACATAAAGTCAAAAACCCTGATGTTTATTTGGAGCCTTTGATTGACGAGCTACAGATACTTTGGAGAGGTATCCATGTGCATGATGTGAGCAGGCCTCCCTTGTCACGAGACTTCAATTGCAAAGCAGTCTTGATGTGGACGATGCATGACTTCCCAGGCTATGGCGAGTGTTCAGGTAAGCATTGCATTTCTAATTATGAAAAGGCAGAGGATGTGACACCCTAAACCCACCTTCAACTCTTAATTGCATCTATTGTTCAGGTCTCACTACATCGGGTTACCATGCATGTCCTGTTTGTGGTCCTTCGCTAGTTGCCTCACGGGCAGACGCATTGAATAAGGTCATCTATGAGAATCACCATCGATTTCTCCTAGCTGATCATCCTAGATATGTTGCCCCTTGGAATGAAGTCCCCCCACAATCACTCACCGCGGGAGATTGGATGAGAATTTGAGACGGTTCCATGACTCCTCCACCACTTGGCATGAGCCGGTAAGGGTTTGTAACTATTGGCTGCAAGTAAAGATTGGCTATATTGGCTGAAAGTAAAGATTGCCCGCTAACACTTTATTTTGTTTAGATACTCCATCTTTTATCGTTTACTATATTGGTCCCACCTCAAGATCAATCACCTACTTGATCCCATGCATATCTTCAAGAATGTGGCATCTACCATTTGGGAGCATTTGAATGGGACACAAGATTCGGTAGGCAGAAGGGAGGATCTACATACCACAGGGAGGATGCATGAAGCTTGGCCTCAAGAGAGACCAAATGGGCATGTTTTTTACCTCGTGCACCGTGGATGTTATCAAAGCTAGAGATGGCGACGGTGAAGCGCGCTATTACTACAATTCGTACT
This sequence comes from Dipteris shenzhenensis, assembly GCF_047967505.1. Classification (NCBI taxonomy): domain Eukaryota; kingdom Viridiplantae; phylum Streptophyta; class Polypodiopsida; order Gleicheniales; family Dipteridaceae; genus Dipteris; species Dipteris shenzhenensis. The sequence goes on from NC_141618.1 coordinate 48,463,108, forward strand.
CCCACTGGATGCATGAGGTGTTTGAAGGGAGCCTTTACAAAGAGCAAGAAAAGAGGTGTAGAGCAATTATATGGCTTGAAATCTCATGATTGGCACAAGATGCTCCAAGTAAGTATTTTATGTGCATAATATCTTTTTCCTTTCAAATTTGTGAGTGAATAGTTATAAGCAACTAATCAACCACCTCCTCATGGGTTCAGTTCATACTACCTACTAACATTTCACGTAGTGCATCGAAGGACATGAAAGATTGTATTTACAAGATGGGCGAGCTTGTGAGGTACTTTACATGATACAAAATATGATGAGTATCAATGCTCCATGCAAGTTTGAACGCATATTGCTAATATGCTGTACTTTTTCATTTCTAGGTATATGAGCTCAAAGGAAATAGATCCCACCACGCTTGAGAATGCTCGAGTTATGCCAGTGGAGGCGGTTTGTTTAGTGGAGGAGACATTTCCACGTTCTATTCTCACAAGCCAACTACATCTCATAGTGCATTTGGTGGATGAGATTGCTATATGCGGTACTATACATGCACGATAGTTGTTCTTTCTCGAGCACTTCATGAAGACCTTGAAGGGCTTCGTGAGACAAAATGCAAGACCTGAAGGTAGCATGGCCGAGGGTTGGTTGGTACAAGAGTCACTTGTATATATTTCTGAGTTTCTTGTTGATGTGGATAGCTCTCTCCCACGACTATGGACAGATGATGAAGACCTAAGGATGACCTCTATTTTGCCTCAAGGGAAAGGACGCAACAAAGTAATAGACACGGAGTTGCATAATAGTATCAACCTCTTTTGCGTGCTTAATAGTGATGTGATGAAAAGATGGGTGACAAGATACGAGGATGCAAAGGCAAGAAGACAAGAAGAAAGGGCCCTCTTTCGTACACACCACGGATCTCGTGTGCCATACCCTCAGTATCTAAGAGCACTACCAAAGGATATTCATGTGGATTGGCTACTTGATGAAATAGATAAAGTAGCTCGAGGGGGTCACTATGTATAAACCCTCTATATCACGTGCGTTCAAGGCCTATATTTAAAGTCCCTTATCTATAAAAATTTTCATGAATAAAATGTACCCCTTTTCTATACAAATCTATAAATTTTTTCCAAAACTATTTTAAATAGTCCCTTACACAACAACACAAAGCAACTATAGACGTGCTTGGTAGACGCGCAAAATAGCGGGTGCGTCTATAGGCATTGCTTTAGTAGAGAAATTATGGGCGCATCTATTAGCGCGGCTAAATGCTCGTCTTTTTGCGCGTCAATCACCGTGTTTATTTGCGCACGTTAGACCTGAGAAAATACGGGCCCGTCTAACATCACATCTATTAGCACGTCTATTTGCGCGTGTATTTGCACGTTTATTTGTGCGTTTACACTGAGACTCAGACGCACATTTAGACGCGGGGTTGAACGCGATCCAGAGAATACAGAAAGTGAGATTTTGGTGTACATCATTGCTTTCCAAACATTGCCCATGATTACCAAAGCACATAATTTTTTGCAAGCCCACATGAGGCCCACATATACAAGAATTAAGGGAAATGAGGAGAATGAGACAATATGTAAAATAGTTTTGCCAATATCAATTGTGGGGCTACGGTTCAATCTCATCCTCAATGAGATCAACCCTTGCCAAACTATCTACTTCAAAATCCAAACAAGTGTTTAGATCTACAAATACATTCAACCCACTACTACTTGTGTCACTCATGTGCTCATCGAAATCAAGATCTCCAATGGTAGGCTCGTTCTCACGGGTAATGCCGGCCTCAATATCTACATCTTCTATCTCATGATCATCCTCCTCTCTTGTATCACGGTCATCATCACGTCCATGGGCATGATCATCCTCCATACGCTCCATATTAGTAAATGTACTATACATCACTTTGGAACGTGGCATAATAGGTATGACATGCCACCACCTATTATTATCCACCATTGGTTGATAGACAACCTAATTCAAACACAAATACAATCATGTTACTTTTCTTGCATCAAATATTTGAAAGCGAGTATTTCTATGTGTGTGCACAGTACCTGTTCACATTGTTGCGGTAGTATTAGTGTGTCCTTCCTACTTTGCCAAAACTTTGTGGAGTCAATAGTTACAAAGCCACTTGCATGGCATTTGATTGTTGCATTAGGGCCTCTTTCTACCACGTCCTTAAACCACTTTACATCCAAAACATACACAAAGAAGCATCGAAAGTCAAGCATAATGATATCTTGGATTATGCCACAATAATGATCCATGACTCCATTGGCTCCCTCAAAGCTAGCAATGACGCCGCAATCTTGTGTGTTTCTCTTATCATCAATCCGTTGTGTTCAAAAATGCTTGCCCTCACACCATATAGCATTGAACATAGTGCACTACACCAAGAAAAAATCAATTAAATAAGCAATCTAAATTATAAAAACCTCCTAACTTATGCATAACATTCTATATACCAACCTTGCTCATGCATCCCCTAGCATACTCCCATTCTTCCATTGTGATATGCATCCCCTCATCTTTCTCTGCTTTCTCCATTTCATCAAGTAGCCAATCCACATGAATATCCTTTGGAAGTGCTCTTAGACGCTGAGGGTATGGCACACGAGATCCGTGGTGTGTACGAAAGAGGGCCCTTTCTTCTTGTCTTCTTGCCTTTGCATCCTCGTATCTTGTCACCCATCTTTTCATCACATCACTATTAAGCACGCAAAAGAGGTTGATACTATTACGCAACTCCGTGTCTATTACTTTGTTGCATCCTCTTCCTTGAGGCACAATAGAGGTCATCCTTAGGTCTTCATCATCTCTCCATAGTCGTGGGAGAGAGCTATCCACATCAACAAGAAACTCAGAAATATATACAAGTGACTCTTGTACCAACCAACCCTCGACCATGCTACCTTTGGGTCTTGCATTTTGTCTCACGAAGCCCTTCAAGGTCTTCATGAAGCGCTCGAGGAAGAACAACCATCGTGCATGTATAGTACCGCATATAGCAATCTCATCCACCAAATGCACTATGAGATGTAGTTGGCTTGTGAGAATAGAACGTGGAAATGTCTCCTCCACTAAACAAACCGCCTCCATTGACATAACTCGAGCATTCTCAAGCGTGGTGGGATCTATTTCCTTTGAGCTCACATACCTCACAAGCTCGCCCATCTTGTAAATACAATCTTTCACGTCCTTTGATGCACTACGTGAAATGCTAGTAGGTAGTATGAACTGAACCCGCGAGGAGGTGGTTGATTAGTTGCTTATAGCTATTCACTCACAAATTGCCTTTGATTGACGAGCTAGAGATACTTTGGAGAGGTATCAAGGTGCATGATGTGAGTAGGCCTTCCTCATCACGAGACTTCAACTGCAAAGCAGTCTTGATGTGGACGATGCATGACTTCCCAGGCTATGGCGAGTGTTCAGGTAAGCATTGCACTTCTAATTATGAATAGGCAAAGGATGTGGCACCCTAAACCCACCTTCAACTCTTAATTGTGTCTATTGTTCAGGTCTCACTACATCAGGTTACCATGCATGTCCTATTTGTGGTCCTTTGCTAGTTGCCTCACGGGCAGACACATTGAATGAGGTCATCTATGAGAATCACCATCGATTTCTCCCACTTGATCATCCTAGATATGTTGCCCCTTGGAATGAAGTCCTCCCACAATCACTCACCGTGGGAGATTGGATGAGAATTTGGGATGGTTCCACGACTCCACCACTTGGCATAAGTCGGTAAGGGTTTGAAACTATTGTGTGCTATATTGGCTGGAAATAAAGATTGCCCGCTAACACCAACTTTTGTTTAGATACTCCATCTTTTCTCATTTATCATATTGGTCCCACCTCAAGATCAATCACTTGCTTGATCCCATGCATATCTTCAAGAATGTGGCATCTACCATTTGGGAGCATTTGAATGGGACACGAGATTCTGCAGGCATAAGGGAGGATCTACATACCACAGCGAGGATGTGTGAAGCTTGGCCACAAGAGAGACCAAATGGGCGTGTTTTTTTACCTCATGCACCGTGGATGTTATCAAAGCTAGAGATGGCGACGGTGAAGCACACTATTACTACAATTTGTACTCCCACTGGATGCATGAGGTGTTTGAAGGGAGCCTTTACAAAGAGCAAGAAAAGAGGTGTAGAGCAATTATATGGCTTGAAATCTCATGATTGGCACAAGATGCTCCAAGTAAGTATTTTATGTGCATAATATCTTTTTCCTTTCAAATTTGTGAGTGAATAATTATAAGCAACTAATCAACCACCTCCTCATGGGTTCAGTTCGTACTACCTACTAGCATTTCACATAGTGCATTGAAGGATGTGAAAGATTGTATTTACAAGATGGGCGAGCTTGTGAGGTACTTTATATGATACAAAATATGATGCGTATCAATGCTCCATGCAAGTTTGAATGCATATTGCTAATATGCTGTACTTTTTCATTTCTAGGTATGTGAGCTCAAAGGAAATAGATCCCACCACGCTTGAGAATGCTTGAGTTATGTCAGTGGAGGTGGTTTGTTTAGTGGAGGAGACATTTCCACGTTCTATTCTCACAAGCCAACTACATCTTATAGTGCATTTGGTGGATGAGATTGCTATATGCAGTATTATACATGCACGATGGTTGTTCTCCCTCAAGTGCTTCATGAAGACCTTGAAGGGCTTCATGAGACAAAATGCAAGACTCGAAGATAGCATGGCTGAGGGTTGGTTGGTACAAGAGTCACTTGTATATATTTCTGAGTTTCTTGTTGATGTGGATAGCTCTCTCCCACAACTATGGAGAGATTATGAAGACCTAAGGATGACCTCTATTGTGCCTCAAGGGAAAGGATGCAACAAAGTAATAGACATGGAGTTGCATAATAGTATCAACTCAACCTCTATTGCATGCTTAATAGTGATGTGATGAAAAGATGGGTGACAAGATACGAGGATGCGAAGGCAAGAAGACAAGAAGAAAGGGCCCTCTTTCGTACACACCATGGATCTCATGTGCCATACCCTCAGTATCTAAGAGCACTTCCAAAGGATATTCATGTGGATTGGCTACTTGATGAAATGGAGAAAGCAGAGAAAGATGAGGGGATGCATATCAGAATGGAGGAATGGGAGTATGCTAGGGGATGCATGAGTAAGGTCGGTATATAGAATGTTATGCATAAGTTAGGAGCTTTCAATAATTAAGATTGCTTATTTAATTGATTTTGTCTTGGTGTAGTGCACTATGTTCAATGCTATATGGTGTGAGGGCAAGTATTTTCGAACACAACGGATTGATGATAAGAGAAACACAAGATTGCGGCATCATTGCTAGCTTTGAGGGAGCCAATGGAGCCATGAATGATTATTGTGGCATAATCCAAGATATTATTAAGCTTGACTTTCGACGCTTCTTTGTGTATGTTTTGGATGTAAAGTGGTTTAAGGACATGGTGGAAAGAGGCCCTAATGCAACAATCAAACGCCATGCAAGTGGCTTTGTAACTATTGACTCCACAAAGTTTTGGCAAAGTAGGAAGGACACACTAGTACTACCGCAACAATGTGAACGGGTATTGTGCACACATATAAAAATACTCGCTTTTAAATATTTAATGCAAGAAAAATAACATGATTGTATTTGTGTTTGAATTAGGTTGTCTATCAACCAATGGTGGATGATAATAGATGGTGGCATGTCATACCTATTATGCCATGTTCCAAAGTGATGTATAGTACATTTACTAATATGGAGCATATGGAGGATGATCATGGCCATGGACGTGATGATGACCATGATACGAGAGAGGAGGATGATCATGAGATAGGAGATATAGATATTGAGGCCATTACCCATGAGAACGACCATTGGTGATGCTGATTTTGATGAGCACATGAGTAGCACAAGTAGTAGTGGGTTGAATGTATTTGTAGATCTAAAAACTTGTTTGGATTTTGAAGTAGATAGTTTGGCAAGGGTTGATCTCATTGAGGATGAGATTGAACCGTAGTCCCATCATTGATATTGGCAAAACTATTTTACATATTGTCTCATTCTTCTCATCTCAATTAATTCTTGTATATGTAGGCTTGCAAAAAAGCATTGATGTTTTTATTAAAATTATGTGCTTTGTTAATCATGGGCAATGTTTGGAAACCAATGATGTACACCAAAATCTCACTTTCTGTATTCTCTAGTTTGCATCTATCTACGCGTCTAAATGCACGTCTAATTCTCAGTGTAAATGGGCTAATACCCGTGCAAATAGATGCGCCGATAAATGCCATGTTAGATGGGCCAGTATTTTCTCAGTTTACATGTGCAAATAGATGTGTTAATACATGCGCAAATAGACGCACTGATAAACGCAATGTTAGATGGACCCATATTTTCTTAGTTTAAATGCACAAATAGATGTGTTAATACATGCACAAATAGACGAGTTGTTAGACATGATTTTAGATGCACCCATAATTCCTCTACTCAAGCAATGCCTATAGATGCGCCTACTATTTTGCGCGTCTACCAAGCATGTCTATAGTTGATTTGTGTTGTTGTGCCTACCAGGTATACATATTGCTCCATAGGCACTTCATGTGACCACTTCTGCCACCTTAGCATAGGCTCCACTGGCACACCTCTTGCTAGGCATAGTGCCACATCATCACTGCATGTGACTCACAGTGACACATCATCATTGAGCACATTTGCACTCCTTTTGCCCCTCCACCTAGATCGTCATATATCTTGATCCAGGAAGAATTTGAGGGTACTCCAAAAAGGAAAGTCGATCATTTTTTTGTGCTCTACACGTTGTCACATCATATGCACATTTTGGCACAAGTTGCACTCACATTTGAGCCTCGCTGACAAAACCACTTTCTTCATGCACATTTGCCTCTACATCGACACATCTGACCCAGCACTTAAAAAGAACAAAAGAAAAGGAATTATTTGCTATTCTTTCATCGATCGATGGTTGATATAGATCTAGATTAGAGTAGACTAGATCACCATAGAGGGGATGCTTTGAATTTCCCCAGGTTGCCAATCTAAGCCATGCCCGAAATTCCCGACTAGTACCTACTCGGAGTCAGTCCATACACTCACATATGGTTTCACATCATTACATTACCTGAAACCTTACATTCATTAGTTCAGTGAGTAGAATTTAGAGTTCAGAGGCATTGCAAATTGTTCAGTGGGTAGATAGCATTTGATTTCACACACACATGCCACCATTGTAAAGTCTATTCGGCTATCTCATGGCATCGTGCACATCATTTTAGCCTTGTAAAACCTCTTGGCTATTCTCGGCATCATTGCCAAAAGCCTTGTATTACAGATCAGATTTCATATATTGCAGTTCTATCTTCACGGATGGTTCAGAGATTTCACTTGGCATAGTCAATGTATTTGTAGTTGATTCAAATAGAGATTTTCACGACACTTTTGGGTATATTTCTTGCATCATGTTGACTAGAAACCTCAATCTAGAGGCATCTGCTAAGTTAGACAACTCTTATTACAATACATGGAAATATCGAATGGAGACCATTCTTGTACTTCAGGACAAATGGGAGTATGTCAATGGGTCTACACCTAGACCATTGGACAATCTAGCTACTAGTAGCTCTACTCCATCTGTTATCACAGCACCAGCAATGGGATCTACATCAGGATCTATAGCTACACAAATACTTTTCACACTAGTAACAAATCCTGCCATTGCCTGAGGTCAAGCAGAATGGGATAAGAAAGACAAGTATGGCTATCACCTAATCAAGCAAAATATGCAAGATGTCATGCTAGGACAACTCAACACATTCAAGACATCAAAAGAAGCATGGGATATGTTCGCCGCTCTCTAGAGTCCAGGAACACAGTTAGGATTCTCACCCTGAGAAACCAAATCAACCAGAGTTTTCGCAATAGCAGTGCAACCGGTCATGCTTATGTACTTTGCATAAAAGAATACAACAATCAACTTGCAGTAGAAGGAGAGACTATGGACCCCACAGAAATGGTTCAAGTCATTCTGAATGGACTGGGAGAGGGATACGAGAATCTAGTCTAGAGTATTGCCATCCAATGGTGAATTCTGACACTGGAAGAACTTCAATCAGTCCTACGTGGTAAAGAAATCAGAACTCAAGCTATTCAAGCACGTAAAAGTTTGTTTAATGATCACGCATTCACAACTTTAGACAAAAGCAGAGGCAAAGGCAAAGGTAGAGGTAGATCATACCAGAAAAGTGGTCATCATCCACAAAATCAAAGCCAGAATCAGCATCAGCATCAGCATCCTCCTCAACAACATCAGAATCAGCAAAGAGGAAATCATTCCAACCGAGGAAGATTTCAAGGACGAGGGAATGCATCCACCAATGGCTCAAACATTAAGTGCAACTACTATCACAAGTTTGGACACTATGAAAGAGATTGCTGCAAGAAGTAGTATGACCAAGGCAATCAATCTAGCAGTAATCGAGGGAATTCTCGAGGTAGAGGAAATCATCATGGTGGACATTTAAGTCACAGTCATTTTGCAAATGAACATGGAAATATGTTTCTTGCAAGCGAGAAATTACATCAGACTGATACAGTGTACCTAGACACTAATTTCAATCCCAAAGAGGATTTTAGCTATCAAGTCGACCAAGTGGAATAGGATCCTTGGTACATCGACAACAGTGCATCATCTCACATGACAAATCATCAGGAATGGTTCATAGAGATGAAACCATTAGAAGGATAGAAAAATGTCATCTACATAGCAGACAATACACCGAATCTAGTTCAAGGGACAAGTGTTATCCCTATGAACAATTCACTAGCACGAAAGTATTAGTGAAAGATGTGCTCTATGTTCCGAAACTCAGTAAGAACCTTTTGTCAGTAGGTCAAATGATGGAACACAATTACAAAGTCATCTTTGACGGTGATGAATGCACTATTAGAGACAAATCCAAAAGATGTCAGCTAGTAGCAAAAGGTGTCAAGGAAGGATGCTTATACAGAATGCTAGCTATAGTACCAGATAAGCATGCCATGTTAGCTCAACTGCAATAGATGCCACTATCTAGCGGCACAAGAGATATGGTCATGTCAATTTCAAGTACTTGTTAGATCTTAGGAATTAGAATATGGCAATTGGGATTTCGAAGCTACAGTTTCTTGGAAAAGTTTGCAAAGCATGTTGCTTCGGCAAACAAAAGCGAACCAACTTTGTTAGAAGTACCTCTCGTGCATGAGATATTCTCGATTTGATACATACAGATGTATGGGGTTATGCCCAAACCTGCAACATCAATGGTTCACTTTACTACTTGACTTTAATCGACGACTACAGTAGATATTGTTGGGTCTACTTTCTGAAAGAGAAATTTGAAGTGTTTTCTAGATTTCAAGAATTCAAAGCCATGGTAGAAAACCAAACAAGTAGAAAGATCAAGGTCATGAGATCAGTTAGAGGAGGTGAATACATGTCTTTAGCATTCATGAATTTTTGCAAAATTCACAGCATTCGAAGACAATTCACATGTGTAGATACTCCTCAGCAGAATGCAAGAATTGAAAGGAAGAATGGGACGTTAGCAGACAGTGTTAGAACAATGCTTAGTGAAAAGCATCTTCCAAATCAGTATTGGGTAGAAGCAATAGCTACAACAAACTACTTGCTTAATCGGCTTCCTACTGAACCGATATAGGGTATGACTCATGAAGCATTCACTGGACACAAGCCACACATTGGGCATCTCTGCATATTTGGTTCCATAGCATATGCTCACATACATGATGATCATCATAGGAAATTGGATGTAAAGTCATGCAAATGCATCATGGTTGGCTACAGTAAAGAAAGCAAAGCATACAAATTATATGATTCCATCAACCGCAAAGTCATTATCTCCAGAGATGTAATTTTTGATGAGGAATCAGAATGAAAAACCTCACCTACACAGGAGAAAGAAGCACCCACTTCACAGTCATCTATAAAAGAGGTTGATGAAGAAGAGCAAGAATTTCCAGAAACAACCCAAGCAGAGCCACAGCAGCTCAGATGGTCTACTAGGGAAAGCAGACCTCCAACCAGATTGACATATGCTCAGAAAGGTAAAGCAATTCAGGTGGAAACCACAACTATGCTCTTATGACTACCATCATGGCTACAAAAGAGCCAGTGTACTTCGAAGACGTAGTAGACAAGCCAGAATGGCAAACTGCTATGAATGAAGAAATGGATGCTTTGTATAAGAATAATACTTGGGAATTATGTGACCTTCCACTAGGAAAGAAGGCCATAGCAAACAAATGGGTATACAAAGTGAAGTATAATCCAAATGGCAGTATTCAAAGATACAAAGCCAGACTAGCTGCAAAAGGATTTGCACAGCAATATGGTCAAGACAATGATGAGACTTATGCTCCAGTAGCAAAGATGGATTCCATACAGTTCTTGATATCACCAGTGACACTCAGCAAATGGAATGTGTATCAGCTTGATGTGAAGAATGCATTTCTCAATGTTTATCTAGACGAGGAAGTCTACATGCAACAACCAGTAGGTTATGTTGAACGAGGAAGGAGAATAAGTTTTGCCATCTCAAGAAAAGTCTCTATGGCTTAAAACAAGCACCCAGAAGTTGGTACAATAGAATTGACAAGTATTTTGCTGATCTGGGATACATGAACTCCAATGCAGATCACACTCTCTACTACAAAGTTCAAGGGGAAGACATTACTATTGAACTTTTGTACGTAGATGATCTGATTGTGACAAGAAGCAAGGATAGCTTCATCAAAAAATTGAAACAAGACTTATATGTAGAGTTCGACATGAAAGATCTTGGAGTTATGCACTATTGTCTTGGAATTGAGTTCTAGAGAGATTCAGATAGCACATTCATGAGTAAGCTCAAGTATGTTGACAGTCTCCTGAAGAAGTTTCATATGGCAGATTGCAAGATTGCAGCCACTCCCATGGAATAGAGTTTGAAACTTACTAAAGATTCAGAAAAGCCTACAGTCAATGATAGATACTACAAGTAGCTTATCGGATCTCTCTATATATCTGACAATCACACGGCTAGATATTTGTTATGCAGTAAGCTCACTAGCACGTTCATGGCAAATCCAAAATAGTCTCATTGGAATGTAGCCAAAAGAGTCTTGAGATACATAAGAGGTACAAGACAATTTGGGATAGAATACAGAGGAAGTCATCCATGGTTGCATGGATATTATGATAGTGAATATGCCGGAGATCATGAGACTAGGAGATCGACACAAGGATATGCATTTTTCCTTGGTCAAGGTACTATATCATGGTTGTCAAACAAACAGCCAACTGTTTCTTTGTCTTCGAATGCATGTGAGGCTATATGGCTCAGAAGACTATTTTCAGAAACAGATTACTTTGATGAGTCAAAGCCAACAACAATATACTGTGATAATCAATCGGCTCAAGCATTACAGTATATCACTCCAGGACAAAGCACATTGATGTCAGAGAGCACTTCATCAGAGAAAGAGTGTTACTTGGTAACATCACACTTCAGCATTGTGATAGCAAAGAAAATGTTGCAGACATCTTTACCAAACCACTCGGTAAAGAGCTTTTCGAGAAACACTGATTAACTCTTGATCTGACGTAGAGGAAGGACATTCCCATTAAAGGGGTGTGATGCAATGTAATGCTCAGTCCTTCTGCGATTCCCCAGAATCATCATCTTGAGGAAAGGCCTACTTCATGATGTTGATCTTGAGGGAAGGTGTTGAGAGTTCACACTCAACATCATGTGATCATGTGTGCATAGCACCATCACTTGATCATATGTGCATAGTACTAACCTTATAGAGTGCTATAAAGGAAATGGTTAGATCCCCTAACCCTAACCCTAAAAGGGTTTGTATATATTCTATTTTTTCAACTAAATCTAGTGTACAATTAGTCATTTGTGGTGTGCTCTCTAGCTATGCCCTCTCTCCTCATCTCCACTCTTCTCCTCTCCCCTCTTCATATTTTGTCAAAGGTTTCATGGAATCACATAAGTCTTTGTATTTGTCTATGTAACTATATCCATACATAGATCTACAACCTTCCCTAGTTCCCTATTTCTATAGTTTCACGTGCCACCTAAAGGGATTGTTAGCCACATGATCTACCCTCTCCTTGCATCAACCTCTCGCACCATATGATTTGAAAATGATGTGTAGGTGAATGTGTTGTTCAAATCATCCTATTTGTTTGATTGATTATACTTAGTCACATACTCCTTGATGAGGTAGGATGTCGTTGGGATCATCCTATGCACCTAACGGTAGATGGACCAAATGTGTGGCTATGCCTACAACAGTGCTATGTTGCAAATGCAACACATCACTGCCTACATGCTCCTTGGTCTTATTTCATTTTTAAAGAAATTTCAAACTTTGTGTTAAAGATGCTATACTTCCCTAATTTGAAAAATAATATAAAACTACTTTAATTTCTTTTTTAAAATAAACGAAATAGATTATTTTAAAAAACAAAATATATACATTTTGACATTTAGATAAAAACTTCATTAACTTGAAAAATAATCTAAATGCTACTTTAAACTCTTATTTTCTTTTTTTAAATATATGATTTCTAAAAATAAAATTTAAACGTTTTTATATTTAATTAAAAACTTCACTAATTTAAAAAATAACATAAAAACTACTTTAATCTCTTTTTTTTTAATAGATGATTTTAAAAAACAAAAAATATATGTTTTGACATTGAAATAAAAACTTCACTAACTTAAATAATATAAAAGCTACTTTAAACTCTTATTTTCTTTTTTTTTAAAAGATGACTTTTAAAAATAAAATTTAAACATTTTTTTATTTAAATAAAAAATTCACTAATTTGAAAAATAACATAAAAACTACTTTAATCTCTTTTTTTTTAATAGATGATTTTTAAAAACAAAATATATACATTTTCAGATTTTAAATAAAAACTTCACTAATTTGAAAAATAATATAAAAACTACTTTCAACTCTTATTTTCTTTTTTTTTTAAGTTTATTTTTTAAAACAAAATTGAAACGTTTTTATATTTAAATAAAAAATTCATTAATTTGAAAAATAACATAAAAAAAACTTCAATCTCTCTTTTTTTTTTTTAAGATGATTTTAAAATACAAAATATATACATTTTGACGTGGTATCTGACATGCGGCCAGGTCATCGGTCGAGCATACCATGATCGACGTATGTGGACTTGCCAAAGTACCTCGATCGAGGTATATCAGCTGCCATGTCAAATGCTATATATCTCGATCGTGGTATTCGACACGACCCATGTCATCTATCCAACGATTGAGGTATGTGGACTTGCCACGATACCTCGATCGAGGTATAGGCTCTGTTCAGTGGATTAAAGGGGTTCTAGTACAAAGAAACAACCTCCTAATAAACTACATAAACAATATAATTTAAGATCGATACTTGTAAATTTGGCCTGCCATGATTCAACATCCCCTGCTCCAAAATGCATGCTTCCATATTACTCCATTTGGATCCTTCATGCCTCCACGTGCTATAGACTGGGGTCCACTCTCGCTGCATTCATTGCTTTCTTCCACTCACGCTTGTAAGTGGTGTGGGGTGGGCCCCTTGGTGGTTGACCTCCCTCGAGCCTAGCAATCTCTGCTAGTGCCTACCTCTTAAGCGAAGATCTTTTATTGCTAAGTATCATAACAATCTTTGACTTGGCCCATTTATTTGTGAACTAAACATTGGGGGGATTGGGATACCTAGAACAAACAGCAGCGAGGGTCTCATCAGCCAACCTTTTTAGATGGTCTTTGTAGTGAATAAAGCAATCTTTGTAGTTGTTAGCAATTACAAAGCACATGAAGGCCATGATGTCCTTCCCCTGTGCATCCATCAAGATGCCTCCTGTCTGAGTGATGTCATAGTAGATCGTACCATCACCGTCTGGCACATCTAGATCATCTGAATCATCCACGTCCCCACCACTACCCTCTCAAAGCGCTATGCCATGCATCCCCCATGGCTCTCCCTACTACTACGCCTCCTACTGTGTCGTGTTGAGCTAGTATGCTGGCCACTCATAACTCAACTACATGGGACTACGCTGACCACTTGTAGCTAGAGAATCGAGTCTTGACTACACGGGAGTACATCGATGGTTTTGCAATGTAGAAGGGCCTCCTGATGGCATGGGGGAAGGGGATCAGCTCTATAGCTGACTGGGCTATCTCAACTCCACTAGGGTAATCTCAGCTGGTGTGGGGTTGGGTGGTTTGGAGTATGTAGTACTTACTCCGGGGGTGTTTAGAGTATCCATCATGTAGCTGTATAACTCCCCAAGATTGGGAGGGTGCCCCAAAAGGTTATATAACTCCCGAAAGATGGTTTCGCGAAGATCAGGTGACACTGAAGAGCTTCCTAGCCACATGATGAACTGAAGAAAATAAAGAAAGAAGATTACTGATGCACTAAAAAGGTGAGGATAAAAGAGAGAAAAAGAGAGAAGGAAAGAGAGGATAAAGGAGAAGAAAAGAGAGAAGAAAAAGAGAGAAAAAGAGAGGATTGGTTAAATGGTTGAGCAGGGCTTGCAGGTCAGATTTAATCCTCATGGATGCTTTATTGAGGATATGAAAAATAACAGTCGCTTCATAGCCAAAGGAAAGAAGAAGGGCAGGATGTTTACGTTAGATGCAGACATGCATGAATTGAGTGCAGCAATGTTTGCACATGGGACCGGTATAGTTGCAAATATTAATATCTAGCATAAACGCATTGGTCATGTTAATGTACAGTGACTTAAATCAATGCAAGCCCCAAAATTTGTTGCAAGATTGCTTAAATTCAAGGTTGCAGAAATGCATAAGTATGTGAAGCCTGTCAATTTGGAAAATAGGCAAGGAAACCATTTCCTAGGCATGTTCAAGAGAGTAAGAAGCCATCGGAATTAATCCACTCTGATGTGTGGACTACTAAAGCTGCATCTATTGGAGGCTATCATTATTTTGTCACTTTTATTGATGACTATAGCAGAAAAGTTTGGGTGTATTTTATGAAAAAGAAAAGTGAAGTGTTTGGGCATTTCAAAGCTTTTTAAGCTATGGTTGAGAAAGAAATAGGCCTGCAAATAAAATGCCTAAGGTTAGATGGATGGGGAGAGTACATCTCAAATGAGTTTCCAAGGTTACTGCAGGAGCATGGCATAAAGCAGCAATCTTCATGCAGTCATACCCCACAGCAAAATGGACTTGCAGAAAGGAAAAACAGGCATATTGGAGAGGTATCTCGAGCTATGCTAAATGAAAAAGGCCTACTAGATTATTATTGGGCTGAAGCAGTTGCTACATCAGTTTACATAATGAACAGGACTCCCACTGCAGCAATACATGGCATGATGCCAGAGGAGATGTATACAAGTAGAAAACCAAATATTTATCATTTGAAAATTTTTGGTTGCATTTCCTATGTTCATGTGCCAGATGAGTTGAGGTCCAAGTTGGATCCAAAAGCTGAGAAGTGCATATTTATTGGTTATTCTCTATAGCAGAAAGGGTATAGATGCTATAACCTTTCTACTCGTAAGTTTGCAGTGAGCAAAGATGTTTTTTATGAGATGAGCAGCTGGTATAAACCAGTAAATGTGATTGATGATGTAGATGCACAAAATGGTAATGTTGCACAGAATTCATAGCAGCAATCACAAAATACAATGGACCTACAGTGTCCTCTAGAAATGGTTCACATACTTTGCCATGGACAGGCAGATTGAGATCAGGAGAATCTCCTCAAAGCAATACGGATAGTGGTATGCAGGTATCACGAAAAGGAAAAGAGAAGGTAGATCAGCCCATGTTTGATGTGAATGCAGGTCACTCTTATGTGGATAGTGAATCCAGTGGCTCAGAACAGAGCATTGATGATGAGTTGGGTATTCCTTCTATTGTTACACCTAGAGTAAGGAAGACCAGGGAT
Organism: Dipteris shenzhenensis; assembly: GCF_047967505.1. Taxonomy (NCBI): domain Eukaryota; kingdom Viridiplantae; phylum Streptophyta; class Polypodiopsida; order Gleicheniales; family Dipteridaceae; genus Dipteris; species Dipteris shenzhenensis. Next base: position 48,479,131 of record NC_141618.1, read on the forward strand.
GTTTTGAGAGCACCTGGTAGTGAGCCTATTTTGCATAGGTCTACTAGAGTCAAGTATCCTATGGATAGGCTGAAATATGATGGATTTACAGCCATTCACTATGCCTATATGGTCAAAGTGATATAAGAACCAGAACCCACTTCTTTTGAGCAAGCCATGGGAAAAGAAAAATGGGAGAAAGCCATGGATTAAGAAATGGATGCCTTGGAAGAAAATGCTACATGGGAATTGGTGCCTTTGCCTAAAGACAAGAATGCAATTGGCTATAAGTGGGTTTATAAGGTCAAGCACAATGCAGATGGTTCTGTGAATAGATACAAGGCAAGATTAGTTGTCAATGGGTATGCATAGATAATATATGGCATTGATTACAAAGAAACATTTAGTCCGGTTGCAAGGATGGCAACTATAAGAGTAGTCATTGCTATGGCTGCATCAAAGGGATGGTTATTACATGAGATGGATGTAAAGAATGCCTTCTTGCATGGTGATTTGCAAGAAGAGGTCTTTATGGAGCAGCCACCAGGTCATGTTCATGCTATTCATCTAGAGTTTGTTTGCAGGTTGAAGAAAGCCTTGTATGGCTTGAAGCAAGCACCTAGAGCATGGTCTCACAAAATAGGACAGTACATTGTCACTATTGGCTTTCAGATTTCCAAGGAAGATTTCTCAATCTATGTGAGAAAAACAGAGAAACGTATAATGCTTCTTGTCATTTATGTTGATGATTTAATCGTCACAGGTGATAGTGATGAAGATATCCTTCATGTGAAAATGCTATTGAAGCAGAAGTTTGAGATGAAGGATTTGGGAGAGCTGCGTTATTTCTTGGGCATTGAGGTGATTAGATCACCAAGTGGGATATGGCTCTTGCAGAGGCAGTATGGATTGGACATGCTATCCAAATATGGGATGACATGCTGTAAGCCTATTTCAGTTCCTTTGGAGTAGAATGTGAAGTTGAGCACAGATGCAGCTGAGCTTCTGCAAGACCCTACTATGTACAGATGCATAGTAGGAAGTTTTATTTATATGACTATTACTATTACCAGGCCAGATTTGAGCTATGCTATTGGATTGGTAAGTCAGTTTATGCAGGCTCCAAGGAAACTGCATTTGGATGTGGCTAGACGCGTACTCAAGTATGTGAAGGCCACATTGCAGTATGGACTATTTTATGAGGCTAGGGTTCAGATATAATTGCATGGATACACTGATGCTGATTGGGCTGGTAGTATTTTTGATAGACGATCTACAAGTGGATATGTGTTCTCTTTTGAGAGTGCTGCAGTCACTTGGAGTAGCAAGAAACAGCCTACAGTTGCCTTGTCGAGCACAGAGGCTGAGTACAGGGGTGCAGCAATGGCTACATGTGAGTTAGCTTGGTTCTCGGGGGGGTCACTCATCATATGTAACCCTATCACGTGAGTTCAACAGAAGGATTTTTTTTATTTCTAAAATTTACAAAAATAAATATACATAAGGGACCATTTAAAATACTTTTGGAAAAAATTTACAGATTTGTATAGAAAAGGGGTACATTTTATTAATGAAATTTTTTACAGATAAGGGACTTTAAATATAGGCCTTGAACGCACGTGATATAGAGGGTTTATACATAGTGACCCCCCTGAGGCTTGGTTGCATAAGCTACTTTATGATATGCATCAGATGGGTCAGTTGTCATTTATTGTGACAACATGAGCAGTATACACTTGGCAAATAACCCAATCTATCATGCTAGAACAAAGCACATTGAGGTACAATATCACTATGTGCAGGAGAAGGTTTTACTAGGTCTTATTGATCTAGTTTATGTCAGCACAGAGGATCAAGTAGCTGACATATTCATGAAGGCATTGGGCATAGAGAAGCTGCGCAAGTTCAGAGACTTGCTTGGTGTACAGGAATTGGGATTGAGCTCGAGGGGGAGTGTTGAGATATCGAGCTCCACTCGTGATATGCGAGGGTGACCGTTGTGCATTTATGTCACCGACTTGTTAGCTGTAGATGCGGTTGGTACACCACCCATGAATAATAGCTAGATGACAACTATCCTTATGTACTCTAGTTTATGGCTCAGTTGCTATGCCACCTTAGTTAGCTGAGTTTGGTTGAGACCCACATATAGGGTTCTTCTATTTCTTTGTACGAGAGTTCTTTTGGCTTTCACAACTAAGATTCAGAGGAAAACTATTTTCAGCCTCCACCTTTGTGTGTATTCCCCCATTGTGTATGTGAGAAAGCTGCAAGTGAGACTCCTTCCTTCTCTCCCACTATCTTCACAACAAGCGCATCCATGCATGCACCAACGATTGCATTCTATATTTCGACCACATAAGGATGCAAGAGAGTGTCCTACTTGTGGAGAGGCAAGATATAGAGCAGATCTCAAAACTTTGGATGTGTCTTGTGTGGTAGAATGATGTGGCCTACCTACGTGGCACTAATGATGTGGTAGAATGACGTGTTGACTGACATGGACTGCTGACGTCTCAAGGTCGATGATGACGTGTCCTGCTGAGCTGGAATGGGTGATGTGGTAGTGTCACAGGGCTATTGACGTGGCCTGATGAGCTAATGTGGCAATCATGCCACATGTCAAGAATTATTAGGCTTATTTGCCACGTGGTAGATAAGATGACATGGCAAACTGATGACATGGCAGTTGTGGCTAAGGCTATCCACCATGTGTCGCAAGGAGATTCTCATAGAATCTACTAAGAATCAACGAAATCTAGGAAGATTTTGTCATCGAATTGCTTCCGGCGTTCGTTTGGCGATGGCGGTCGGCATTGGAGCAGCCAGTGGCAGGGCTATTGGCTGGAAAGCTCTAGCTTCCTTCTCAAGAAGGCCGACAACGAACCCTACCATAGAGCCTTTCGAAGGCTCGTTGGCACAGGTCATTCGGTGATCGACGATTGAGAGGCATCTTGTTGGAGAGGTCCGAGCGTGGGCTGGTGTGCTGGTCAATGCTTGGAGCAGGAGGTCACGGACCTGCTTGTTGGTCATCGAGGAGCCAGTCATTGCTCATGTTGGAGGTCCGTTGGGAGTCGCGGCTTGTTTTGGAAGCCGTTTGCAAGGAATTGATGGAAGCTTAGGTCTTCGCAGAAGGTCTTCGTTGCTTGAAGCCTCAGGTCGTTGGTAGTTAGGAGCTCATGGGAGCTTGCATGCATTGTTCGGGCTGTTGCTGGTCAGTCATTAGCTCTTGGAGTGTAGATGGCGATGGAGGTTCCTAGCTCTAGAGATCCTTGGAGCATCTCTTGGAGGTGGTCGTCGCTATTCGCTGGCTACAAAAGTCGTTGGAGCGTGCGCACTGCCTTGCTTGCGGTGGCGGTTTGAGAGCCAAACTGTGTAGGAGTAGCTAGGTCGATGGTTCTAGTCGAGAGAGCCGTTGAGCCTTAGTCGGTTGTTGCAAAAGGACTAGAACGAGCCAAAGTCGAAGGGCTAGTAGCAGTCATTGGCACTGGAGCTAGTGGCAGTCGTTGCTGTAGTCTTGGAAGAGCCATGTAGGAACTCAAAGCTAGGTGAAGGAGAGGTAGTGTGAGGCTACCTATACCAACCAGCCGAGATCGACCTTGCAGTTGGAGGAGTCGGCTGAGAGTATCTCTTGGTGCTGCTGTGGAGGCCCACTTGGAGATCGTCGTTATTATGCAAAGTCGGCTTTAGAGCGGTGTTGGAGGTTGAGAAGCCATCGTTGGTTGTTGTAGAGGCTTGCAGCAAGCGTAGAAGCTTTGTGAGCAGGGAGTCATTTGTTGGAGAGAGGCTAGAGTAGGAGATGCAAATGGTGCATTTACAGATCCGCAGGCTTGTGGCAACACATGGAGAGGACGTCGATGCTCTTGTTGAAAATCTCAAAGCTCTCTCTCTTGGAAAACTATCACAGATCTCTCTCACAAAAATAGATCTCTAAAGGGAATGAACTCTCTCTTTCACATAGTCTCTCAACAGAAGAGATGTCTCTCACTATGAAGAACCACTCAAATGTACTCTCTCACAAACAATGAATCAAATGGAAGGAGATTAACAAAAATCTCTCATGGACAGAAATTTTCACATGAACAAAAATTTCTCTCAACGGAAGTGAAGGGAAGGATCTCACAATCACTCTTGAAGAGAACTCTCAATCTCACAATCTCTCTCATACTCTCAAGAATCACAATGCCTCAGCGGAAGGCAAGGGAGCTCTGATACCATGACAAAATATGAAGAGGGGAGAGGAGAAGAGTGATGAGGAGAGAGGGCACAGCTAGAGAGCACACCACAAATGACTAATTGTACACTAGATTTAGTTGAAAAAATAGAATATATACAAACCCTTTTAGGGTTAGGGTTAGGAGATCTAACCCTTTCCTTTATAGCACTCTATAAGGTTAGTGCTATGCACATATGATCATGTGATGGTCCTATGCACACATGATCACATGATGTTGAGCATGAACTCTCAACATGTATTTGTGTTTGAATTAGGTTGTCTATCAACCAATGGTGGATAATATTAGATGGTGGCATGTCATACCTATTATGCCACGTTCCAAAGTGATGTATAGTACATTTACTAATATGGAGCATATGGACGATGATCATGGCCATGGACGTTATGATGACCGTGATACGAGAGAGGAGGATGATCATGAGATAGGAGATACAGATATTGAGGCCATTACCAGTGAGGACGAGCCTACCATTGGTGATGCTAATTTCGATGAGCACATGAGTAGCACAAGTAGTAATAAGTTGAATGTATTTGTAGATCTAAACACTTGTTTGGATTTTGAAGTAGATAGTTTGGCAAGGGTTGATCTCATTGAGGATGAGATTGAACCGTAGCTCATCATTGATATTGGCAAAACTATTTTACATATTGTCTCATTCTCCTCACCTCACTTAATTCTTGTATATGTGGGCTTGCAAAAAAGCATTGATGTTTTTGTTAAAATTATGTGCTTGGTAATCATGGCAATGTTTGGAAAGCAATGATGTACACCAAAATCTCACTTTTTGTATTCTCTGGTTTGCATCTAAATACGCATCTAAATACGTGTCTAATTCCTAGTGTAAATACGCAAATAAACGCCCTAATACATGCGTAAATAGACGCACTGATAAACGCGATGTTAGACAGGCCAATATTTTCTCAGCTTAGATGCATAAATAGACATGTTAATACATGCGCAAATAGACACGCTGATAAACGCAATGTTAGACGGGCCTATATTTTCTCAGTTTAAACATGAAAATAGATGTGTTAGTACACACACAAATAGATGAGCTATTAGATGCACCCGTAATTCCTCTACTCAAGCAACACCTATAGACGTGCCCGCTATTTTGCGCGTCTACCAAGTGCCTCTATAATTGCTTTGTGTTGTTGTGTATGCAAGATATAGGACGCTGAAGAACACTATATTCTAGAGCAATAGCTTGCACAACACCTGCATACACAATGATCTCAAAATGCTAGTAATAGCATGCGTATAGAACCATCTGACGGTTAGAGAAGTAGCCGTTGAAGACTACAACCACTTGGAGATCTGAACCATCAATCCTTGTAGTTAACCTACCCTCGCACACCCCTCTATGTCCCTATTGCTAACCCGCATGGTTATGCAATAAGAATGACTTTGATTCCACTCAGGCGACACCTCAGGGGCCTACCCCTGTGACTATACTCCTAGCCCGACTCCTCTCGGACCTATTACTATGACTACCATCAGGGAACTCCTTTGCTAGCATCCCATGGCTTTGTCATGGTTCTCGACGAGTTTGTCACACAGATGACCGATGCAGAGGTAGCGAGATTCTTCTCTCTACTATCCTAGAGGACCTCAACAAATCCCTCTGCTACACCGATGGTTGGACCTACAGTCTAGCCATCTCCTCTAGCCCCTTCAACTGACGGGTCATCACCTAGGCATACCCATCGTAAGGGAAGGAAGAGTAGGAAGGGTCGCTAATGCTGTGCTGACTCAAGAGATGTAGACGAGTCAGCACACTCACATCCCTATAGGTCTCCACTTGGTCACTCATGAGACCCAGTACCAGTTAGGTCCCTTGCCCTCTCCTACTTCCACTGCTACTCCTCGCTCTGTAAGTGCTCGTAATAACACCACTCACTTTGGCTCTGCTGCTACCATGAGTCCTCCTTACCCGATCGAGGACCTGTCCTATGAAATCACAGTTATTGGAGAGAGAATAAAAAGAAAAAGGGCTCAGTAGCAGTGATGGCCACCATGAGGCGGTTGATCAACGGGCCACTTCAAGAGCGGCATAACTACTGACTGGCGGTACCAGGATAACCAAAAGAAGCAAGCAGTCCTCGATGAATTGAAAAGACAATACCCTAACACCCCAAATTGGGATTACAATGAGGATTACATGCGAGAGTGCATGGGTGGGGTCTTGAAGCATCGTAGGTCAACCTTGCATACTTTGATCATAAAGGGGAAGGCTAAACCCAGCTGGGTAGACAAAGCTGACTAGAAGTTTTTCAAGAAGTAGTATAGGACCATCCCGAAATGTTCGAGGGTCAAAGGAGGGCTGCGAGAAGATGATTGGACTCTAGGTACTTTGCATTTTGGTGTAGGCGGACAGTTGGCATTCGAGGCAATTGTGGTAGGTCAACTACTTCCCATTTAATTTATTGTTCTATTTGTTTTATTACATATTGCATGCACTTTATCTAACTCTCATAAATTGGGCCCACAACAACTTGCAATGGGTCCCCTTCCCATGGATACAAAGACGAGATATAGGTTCTACATAGGAACAAAGCCATGGTTTATTGAGATGGAGGCCATGGGAGCGACGATCGATTGGACTGAGTTGGCTACTCGCACGGTATAAGTCTACTCCTACTTGTAATCTCTCTTTTTAAATTAGTTTATTCTTGAAGTTCCAATCTAGTTTCTAATTAAAATGGTTTCACTCTTAGAGTGCAAGCTTGAACGTCCCATCCATAGAGGTGAGCTCGGGGGGGTCACTCATCATATGTAACTCTATCACGTGAGTTCAACAGAAGGATATTTTTTATTCCTAAAATTTACAAAAATAAATATACATAAGGGACTATTTAAAATAGTTTTGGAAAAAATTTACAAATTTGTATAGAAAAGGGGTACATTTTATTAATGAAAAAATTTACAGATAAGGGATTTTCAATATAGGCCTTGAACGCACGTGATATAGAGGGTTTATACATAGTGACCCCCCCCGAGGAGGTGAGTCATGATGACGAGGGATTAGGCTTACACGACTTCGATGAGAGCCAAGGATGAGGCATAGCTCACGGGGACCAGGGATTTAGGCATAGCTCACGAGGGCCAGGGATCATGCCAGTGCGACCACAACGAGGACACGATTCAGATGTGTAGTAGTAGTAGTAGTATTAGTAGTAGTTTATATATACTTCGGCATCTATATGCTTTTATATGTTAGCTCATTTGAGCGATTTTGTATCACCCTTTTCGAAAGGGTAATTTTGTAACAAACAATATTGTATATCTTCAGCATGTATATGCTTCTATTGCTTGGCTCATTTGAGTGATTTTGTATCACCCCTTTCACAAGGGAAATTTTGTAAGAAACAACATTCTTTTGTAATTACTATAAAAAAACATTAGTGGGGCGAAACAGGGCTTGATGTGGCCCTGTTTAGCCCCACTAATATTTTTGTTAGCTTCTGTTAATCATCACTATATAGCGACGGTTACCAATGTCGCTATATAGCGATGTTTATCAGTGTCACTATATAGCAACACTTATATAGTGGCCGTTCTTTTTTGACACTAATAGAAACATAAATACCGACCTTTGTGCCCATCAAAAAAAAACTTTTGTGTAAAAAAGGTCAATATTTCCATTGGAAAATGGCTCATGCCTTGTAGTGCTGCCTATTGACTTTGAACATGGTTCTCCTCATGATTGCGTTGAATGACTTTGGAATCATTGATCATGCAATGGCTGCTCATGAAGACCCTACTACTTATACAAAAGCTATCTCTTCTGTGCAAAAGAGTCAATGGCAAGAGGCAGTGGAAGCTGAATATGATTCTTTGATCTCTAAAGGTAAATGGGTTCTTATTGAAGTATTTCCTGATCATACTCCTATCAAATGTAAGTGGGTATATTAAACCAAAACGAGACCAAAACCAAATACGATGGTCCTTTTGACAAGTTTAAAGCTCGTCTGGTTGCAAAAGGATACTCACAGATTGTAGGAGTTGATTATCATGATATATTTTCACCCGTTGTTCATAGCACAAGCATTCAGGTACTCTTGGCTTTTGCTACTCAATTTGATTTGGAGATTCATCAAATGGATGTGAAAACTACTTTTCTTAAAAATCGAGATCTTAAAGAGGAGATTTATATAGAGCATCCAAAACGGTCCATAGTCCTGGTCAGGACCATCTTGTTTATCACCTTCATCATGCTCTTTATGGTCCAAAACAAGCTTCTTGTTCTTGGTATATGAAAATTGATCAGTTTCTCACATCTCAAGGTTTCAACTCTTGTTTCTCTGACCCCAACTTATATGTCAAACATGATGGTGCTGTTTTTGTCATCCTTTCTCTTTATGTGGATGACACCATACTTATTTCCAACAACCTTGGTTTGCAACATGTCAGGAAAATCTTATCCTAAACATTTGATATGGTTGATTTCGGTGACATTCATTCATGTCTTGGTATTTAAGTTCAATGATTTCATCACAAGGGAATTATGCTACTTCAACCAACAAAATTCATTCAAGATGCAGTTCAAAAGTTTAGGTTAATGAATGTCCACTCTATGACCACTCTAGCTTGTCTTGTGAGCTCTATCAAAAATACTCGATCGACTCATGATGTTGTGGCTTTACATCAACCCTATGCCAATCTTGTTGGTTGCCTATAGTTTGTTAGGTTGAACTTTCGACCAGATAATCTTTTTACTGCCAATTTTCTAGGTCAATGGATGCTTCCTCAATGCAACATTGGTCTATAGCAAAACGTGTTCTAAAGTATTTGAAAGGCACTTATGACTTTGGATTAGTTTATCGATGTCATACAGAATCATCTTCTATGATGTCTCTTGATCGTTTGGGATATACAGACGCAGACTAGGCAAGCTCTCACTTCTCTATATAGTCTACAAGTGGTAATTGCTTCTTTATCAATGGTTGCTTGGTCTCTTGGGCAAGTAAGAAGCAATGTTGTGTTGTTGTTTCTACCACAGAATCTAAGTATGTAGTGACCTCTCTAGTAGCTCAAGAATTGTTTTGGCTGTGCTAATTGCTTATAGATATTGGACATGCTCCCTCATCCAATAGTCCTCTAAGATGTGATAATAAAAGTGCCATTAGTCTAGCTAAAGACTATGTTCAGCATAACAAATCCAAGCATATTGCTGTTCATTACCATTATATTATACATGAAGTAAAGAAAGGGATGATAATGATTGAACAGTGTCCCACTTCTCAAATGATTGCAGATATTCTCACTAAAGGACTTAGTGAGGCATGCTTCACAGTGCTACGATTAGAACTTGGAGTTCTTGTAGCTTCTCTCTTCCAAGATTAACACACCTATGGGTAACTTTTAACATTTGTATATAGACGCACATCTGCATTACATACTTGTAAATAATTATACAAATGTATCACTTTAATTCTATGGTCAACTTGTATACTTGTATATAGGAGCTTGGGTTTTTCCCTTATGCTCCCCAAGGGTTTTTTCATCCGTAGCTAGAAACCTTTGTTTGAATGGGGGTGTTAGAGCTATATATAGCTTTCCCTAACTTGAACTAGGTCTCACCTATATATGTGTAACTAGTGATCAATATGAATCAATCTTTGGGAGTCTATTTGGTGTGTCTATAATCTCTTCTTCTTCTCTCTCAACACTAGCTAGGTTAGACATAAATAACATACCTAACATAAGTTCAACTAATTATTATGAAAAAAATGTATTACAAACTACACATAAATGCATGGTATAGTATGTGACAAAATATGAAGAGGGGAGAGAAGAAGAGTGGAGATGTGGAGAGAGGGCACAGCCAGAGAGCACACCACAACTGACTAACTGTACACTAGATTTAGTTAAAATTGTGGAATATATACAAATCCATTTAGGGTAGGGTATCTAACCCTTTCCTTTATAGCACTCTATCGGGTTAGTTCTATGCACATATGGTCACATGATGTTGAGTGTGGTCTCTCAACACCTTCCCTCAAGATCAACATCATGAAGTAGGCCTTCCCTCAAGATTATGATTCTAGGGAATCGAAGGACTGAGCATTACATTCCATCACACCCCTTTAATGGGAATGTCCTTCCTTTGCATCAAACCAAGAGCGTATCGGTGTTTCTCAAAAAGCTCTTTGCCAAGTGGTTTGGTAAAGATGTCTACAACATTCTCTTTGCTATCACAAAGTTGCAGTGTGATGTCACCAAATAACACTTTCTCTAATGAAGTGCTCTCTGAAATCAATGTGCTTTGTCCTAGAGTGGTATACTGGATTCTTGGCTAATGTGCTTGAGCCGATTGGTTATCACAATATATTGTTGTTGGCTTTGACTCATCAAAGTAATATGTTTATGACAATAATCATCTGAGCCATATAGCCTCACATGCACCTATATTGAGTGCTCTATATTCTACTTCAGCCCAAGGCAAAGAAACAGTTGTCTGTTTGTTGGACAACCATGATATAGCGCCTTGACCAACGAAAAATGCATATCCCTATGTCGATCTCTTGGTCTCATGATCTCTGGCATAGTCACTGTCATAGTATCCATGATCGTGGATGTTCCTCTGTATTCTATCCCAAACTGTCTTATATTTTTTATGTATCTCAAGACTATTTTGGCTACATTCCAGTGAGAGTGTTTTGGATTTTCCATAAGTTGTGCTAGTGAGCTTACTCTGCAAAACAAATATCTAGCCATGTGATACTCAGATATATAAGAGATCCGATGCACTACCTATAGTACATGTCACTGACTATAGTATTTTGTGAATCTTTAGTAAGTTTCAAACTCTATTCCATGGGAGTGGCTACAATCTTGCAATCTACCATATTGACACTTCTTCAGGAGGAGACTATCAACATATTTGAGCTGACTCATGAAGGTGCTGTTTGAATCTATCTAGAACTCAATAGCAAGATAATAGTGCATAATCCCAAGATCTTTCATGTCAAACTCTGCACAGATAAGTCTTGTTTTACCTTTCTAATGAAGCTATCCTTGCTTCCGATCACAATCAAATCATCTATGTACAAAAGTGCAATAGTAATGTCTTCCCCTTGAACTTTATAGATGTTCTCCATTGGACTTCATGCATCCTAGATTAGCAAAATACTTGTCAATTCTACTGTACCAACTTATGAGTGCTTTCTTTAAGCCATAGAGACTTTTCTTAAGATGGCAAACCTTATTATCTTTTCCTGGTTCAACATAACCTACTGGTTGTTACATGTAGACTTCCTCATCTAGATATCCATTGAGAAATGCATTCTTGACATCGAGCTAGTACACATTCCATCTGCTAAGTGTTGCTAGTGATATCAAGAACCGTATGGAATCCATCTTTGCTAGTGGAGCATTAGTCTCATCATAATCTTGACCATATTGCTTTGAAAATCCTTTTGCACCTAGTCTAGCTTTGTATCTTTGAATACTACCATCTGGATTGTACTTCACCTTGTATACCCATTTGTTTGCTATGGCCTTCTTTCCTGGTGGAAGGTTGCATAATTTCCAAGGATTATTCTTGTACAAAGAATCCATTCCTTCATTCATAGTAGTTTACCATTTTGGCTTGTCTACTGCATCTTCAAAGTACATTGGCTCTTCTGTAGCCATGATGGTAGTCATAAGAGCATAGTTAGTAGTTTCAACCTTAATTGCTTTGCCTTTCTAAGCATATGTCAATTTGGTGGTTGGTCTTCTTTCCATAGTAGACTATCTGAGTTGTTGTGGCTCTGCTTGGGGTGTTTTTGGACATGGAAAGGCATAAAAGAGAAGAAGCAAAGAAGCACATGAAGGAGCTTCGAGATAGGCTTGAAGAAGTGAGAAATGATGAGGACATGGCGGACAAGGAGCTAAAAAAGATGCAAAAGGACCTTGAAGATCATAGAGCTGAAAAGTATTAAGAAAAACAAGAAGAGAGATATACGAAGCAACCAGGATGGAGCAAGAGTCTCCTCCACCATTAGCTAACATAGGTATTGCTTGGAGCTTCGTCCAACCACACTGCTTCATGGATACCTCGATCACAAGACTTGGTGTAAAACTCACGGATCTTGCATCCTGACCCATGCTTGAATTTATGAAGAAGGATCTATTCTGGCTGCAAAACTTAGGCTTCATCAAGAACTTCAGGTTGTTACTCGTCGGAAATCTCGAAAAGAGGAGGTTCAAAATATGGCTTTAACTAAGCTACATGATGGAACACGTTGTGCATAGTCCAACTGTCTTGTAGGCATAACTTCATTGAGATATTGTTGATCTTCTGAATAATAGGGAATGGTCCGAAGCTCTTGAAGGATGGCTTAGGGCATTGCTTGCCCACCTACTTCAATCGTTGCTTGATAATGCATAAATACACCCATTGACCCTCTTTATAGTAGACATCTCATGTGGATTCATTAGCTTGGCGTGTATACATTGCTTGAGCTTTGGCGATGTGGCTTTTCACGGACTCTGTAGTCTTTGCCATGGATTGAGTGGTCTTGTTGGCTTCATAGATGAATCCAGGAACATTCCCAAACACATCCTCTAAAAACACAACATAGTGCAGTTTCAATCTCACGAGAGTCACTCATAAGATTGAGAACCATAAACTCCATCATGCATAGCAGGGACTAGCTACTATGACATCCCCACTGATGTCATCAATGCCCAACAGTGGGAGTAGACCATAGTATAAAAGTATGCTCTCACACATAAAAATCCACACACCCACACATACTTGAGCATCCATTTATACAAAGCCTTTGTACTGAGTTTCTGTCGACACTCTGGAGGGCAAACTCCAGCCCCCCCCCCTTCCTCCCTTGCCGTCCCACCCCCTTCCTCCCCCCGCCCACCTCCCCCCTTCCCCCGGGCTGGCGGCCGTGGCCGCCAGCTCCCCCCCCTCCCCCCTTTCCTGACCCACTCCCCGCCCCTGTCCAACCCCCTTCCCCCTCCACCCCCCCTTCCCCCACCCCCCTCGCACCCCCTTCCCCCTCTCACCCCTTCACCCCCGCCCCCCCCTCCACGGGCTGGCAATCGTGGTCGCCAGCCTTCCCCCCCTCTCGCACCCCCTCGCACCCCCCCTCTCGCACCCCACCCCCTTCCCCCTCCACGAGCTGGCGATCGCGGTCGCCAACCTTCCCCCCCCTCTCGCACCCCCCCCTCTCACACCCCACCCTCTTCCCCCTCCACCGGCCTTTGTACCCCCCACCCCCTTCCCCCTCCATGAGCTGGCGATCGCGGTCGCCAGCCTTCCCCCCCTCTTGCACCCCCTTGCACCCCCCCTCTCGCACCCCACCCCCTTCACCCACACCCCCCCTTCCCCGCCCCCTCTCCCCCCCCCCTCCTCCCTTACCTCCGGTTGGCGGCCGTGGTAGCTAGCCCCCCAGCGCCCCCCCTCTCAGCCCCCCCCTCTTCCCCACCCCCCTTCCCCCGGGCTGGCGACCGCGGCCACTAGCCCTTCCCACCCCCTTCACCCCTCCCACCCCCTTCCCCCTCCCCCCCTTCACCCCCGCCCCCCCTCCCCGCCCCCTCTCCCCCCTCCCTCCCCCCTTCCCTCGAGTTGGCGGCCGTGGCCGCTAGCCCCCCAGCCCCCCCCCCTCTCAGCACCTCCCCCCCCCTCATCCCCACCCCCCCTTCCCCCCCCCTTTCCCCGGGTTGGTGGCCGCGGCCGTTAGCCCCTCCCACCCCCTTCCCTCTCCCCCCCCTTCACCCCCGCCCCCCCCTTCCCCACTCCCCCCTCCCCGCTGCTAGCCCCCCCCTCCCCGACGCCAGCCCCCCTCCCCCCTTCCCCCCCGCCAATCCCCCCCCCTCCTCCCCTTCTGCTAGCCCCCCCCCCTCCCCCTTCCCCCTCCCCCCTTCCCCCCCCGCCCCCCTTCCCTGCTCCAAGGGAGACTGTCCCTGTCCCCCCCGCCCCCCTTCCCTCCTCCTTTCCCCCCTCTACTCTGCCCCCGCCTCTCCCTCCCTTCCTCCTCCCTTCCCTCTAGCCCCTCCATCCTCTTCTTCTCCTCCCCTCAACCTTTCTCTTTCTAGTTCCTCTCTCTTCAAAATTTTTAAAAAAATCTAGATTAAGAATTAATCAAAAAAATTTGCAAGTACCTGGAAAAAGTTTGTAAGTTTGCTCTTTCTTGCTTTCTTGCTCTTCCTTTCTTGCTCTCTTGATCGTCCTTGCTTTCTTGTTTCAATGAATGAAGTGAGGGGAGAATGAATGAAGAAGGAAGACTATATATGAGAAAAATTAGGTTTTCCTCCTCCTCTCCTATTGGCTTTCCATTCCTCCCCTCTCTCCTATTGGCTTTTCATTTATCCCCTCTCCCATTGGCTCCCATTGGCTCCCATTACTCCCCCTCTCCCATTGGACCCCCATCCCTCATCCCAATCTTCCATTAGCTCTCCCCCCATCCATCCATTTCTTCTTCCTCCCCATTGCCACCACTGCCATCCCACATTTTCACCATGTCCCATACTCCTTCCATTTCCCAAAATCCCATATTTCCCCATCTCACCCTCCTCTTTTTCATCCCCTATTAACTCCCTCACTCATTTCACTCCCTTATTATCCTACTCCCCTATTACCTTCCCCTCTCCCATTTCATTCTTCCCTCCCCACTCTCACTTCCACTTCCCATTTCTCACTTGCCATTTGAAAACTATTAATATATTATTATACTATTTTTTATACTTATTATCATACACCCCTATTATTCCCTCTCCCATTCCACTCCTCCCTCCTCACTCCCACTTCCACTTCCCATTACTCACTTGCTATACACATTTGCAAACTATTAATATATTATTATATGATTTTTTATACTATTTGCAAACTTACATGTGGGCAAAATCACAGGTGTCAAAGCGATCCTATTGTGGTCATATAACAAAATCACAGGTGTCAAAGCGATCCTATTGCTTTTATTCAAGAACGTATTTATCCTCATCAACAAGCTTATTTACTCAAGGTATGAAGTGCATAATTTGTGCACTAGGTGTTTGCCACACACACACACATATACACATACAGAGAATTTTCTAATATTATCGCATCTATATTTCTCCGATGGGCACAAAACTTTGTACATGCCTCAACCTAGGTCTTATTGACTTGCATACCATCCCATAAGTACTTGTTCGGATAACACACCTCCAAACATATTTTATGACGATTGTGCATAACACTAGGAACAATATGGTGTATCATGTGAGATCGACTATGCAAAGCATATCCAATGGACACAAGACTTTGCACATGTGGGGGTTAAAGGTCACTGTGCCTTAACCCCGGTTATGTACAATACTCAAACACATATATAAATGAATGAAAAAGAAGATTAGGGTGGTTCTACACCCACCAAACTTGTGTGGCTCTCTATCTCTCTCTCTCCCTCTTCCGTTCTTGCTTCCGTTGAGAGCACTCTCAACTGGTATCAGAGCCCGAGTGATCTAGCTGAGCGTGTGTGAATGCTTAGAAGCTCAGCAGCTCTGTGGGAGGAAGGAGAAGCTTTGTGGGAAACTTTGTGGGTGACTTTACTTGCATCCGAGTATGCAGAGACCTTGGAGGAACCTTTGGAAAAGTCACTTTGGCTTTGCAAAGTGGTTTTGAGAGCCTGTTAAGTGGTTTCAAAGAAAAAGTCGTTTTTTGAGCGTTTCCATGTTCCGTTCGATGACAGAGACTCCGTATTGACTTGTAGAGGCAACTATTGCTTGCTTTTGGTGTCCATTTCACTTCAGGAGCTTGGAAACACCTTCATTCTTGAATCTGGGATCATTTCATTGGATTTCTGACTCACTGTGTCAGTTCCTGCGTTTTTTGCCCGGGTGTTGGAACTCAAGTTTGGAGCAACCATTTGCAGATCTGTCAGTTCCGGTGGACTCAGGAGGTCCTAAAACTTCTATGTTGCTCATCATTCGCACTCCGGTGGAGTTTACAAACAGCTCTGTTTCCAAAAACGTTTTTCAGTCCGTGTGTTGGACCCAGTGATTGAGACCACGGTTTCCAAAACCGTCTATCCCATTGCGTTTCGGACGCCCAAAAACCCGTACCTGTCAGTTCTTGCGTGATTCGGTGGAGGATTTTCAGAGTTATAGATCTCTGTGTATTCGATTTCGTCTCTCTGTTATGCATTTTTTCATACTAAGGTTTTGAAACCTTAGATTTATGCCACATGGCAGTGGATAAGTGTTGACTCCCATTTCTCACTCATCGGTTGGGATTTTGGAGTTTTGGCAGAAGAGAGATATTTGCAGATTTTCTTGTTGAGTCCGCCGATTATGCAATGGTGCCCATGTTTTGAGGCATATCAGGATCTATTTTCAGTAGCGCTCATTACCATGGGACTATGATTTCTTGAGCATACCTTATGCAGATCACTCTGGTTGCAGTTTGAGCAGTGTGTGCTCATTCGTGGTATGCATTGGGTTGCAGTGGATGATTTATAGGCTATTTGGATGCATTGCGGTCCTTGTTGGATGCATTGATAGGCCCAAATTGCCTTGTGGGATGCTATTTTTTATGGACGCTTTGCACATGGATGCTATTTTATGCTGAGGGACAGCTTTAACACATTGCTGGTGATGCACTGATAGTGCTATGCTCTCTTGGATGAGATATTATTGATGCATATGCCAGTGGATGGTGTTTATGCTTGAGTCATTTGGCACTTATTGGCATTTTCTTTTGGGCCAGATTTGCTCATATGGATGCATAGTATATGCACATGAGTCAGATGCATCTTTTGATGCTTTGAGCTTTGAATTTTGGTGATATTTCACTCTATTGTGGCATACACATTTGGGTGCACCTGGTATTTGGTGTGATTCTCTCTTGCAAGCACTAGCATTTGGGATTTTGCTTTATTTGCATCATGGCATCCTCTTCCATGTCTAAAAAGGAGTTTTTCAGCATTAAAGAGTTTGATGGGACAAACTTTTCTTTGTGGAAAGAACAAATAAGGGATGTGCTTATTCAAAAGAAGCAGATTAAACCCTTGGCAGGTATTGAAGCTAAGCCTGCGGATATGTCTGAGGATGATTGGAATGAGTTGGATGCATTAGCAAAGTCTACTATTAGACTTCATCTTGCAGAGTCAATTTATTTCACAGTAGTAAATGAGCAGACTACTGAAGATTTGTGGAAGAAACTGTGTGCCACTTATGAGAAGGAAACTGCCTCTAATAAAGTTTACCTCATGAAGAGGTTGTTTGAGCTGCAAATGAAGAAAGGGGTCTCCATTGCTTCTCACTTGAATGAATTCAATATTATTTTCAGCCAGCTTCAGGCTCAGAAGATGAATTTTGATGCGGAGACTAAGGCAATATTTCTCTTATGTTCATTGCCATCCTCATGGGATACCTTCTGTACAGCTGTCAGTAACTTTGCACCTGGTGGAGTACTAAAATTTGATGATGTTGTGGGTAGCTTGTTGGCCGAGGAGATTAGACGGAAGTCTATGGATGGCAACAAGCAGGATGCAGCCTTAAATGTGCAAAGGGAAAAAATCACAGTTCAGGGGGAAGTCCCAAGAAAGAGGGAAGTCTCGTAGCAAATCCAGGGCATGGAACATTGAGTGTTACCATTGTGGCAAGAAGGGCCATATGAAAAAGGATTGCTACAAGCCGAAAAGAGAGCAAAAGGATAAGAAAAAGAATGCAAATTGGGGTGCAAATCAAAAGGAAGAGAGTCCAAGGAAGGACAAAGGAAAAGTGAAGATCGAGGAGATCAATGCAGTCACACATGATAGTGACAATGATGTTCTCTTCATGTCTACTTTATCTGTAGAGTTGCTTACCACTTCAAATGATGCATATTCCCAGGATTGGATTTTGGATTCTGGTGCTTCATTCCATGTTACTCCCCATAGGGAATGGTTCTCCACTTATGATAGTGGAAAGACAGGTTGTGTGCATCTTGGAAATGACTATGCATGTGACATAGTGGGAGCAGGTGACATAAAGTTTTCTTTTGCAAATGGGTCTGCATTTGTTTTGAAACATGTGAGACATGTGCCTAAGCTGGCCAAGAGTCTTATTTCAGTGGGTCAGCTAGATGATGCTGGTTTTCATACCACTTTTGGCTTTCAGAGTTGGAAAATTCAGAAGGACTCTATGCTTTTGGCCAGGGGTGCCAAGTGTGGGACTTTGTATCCCTTACATGTATCAGGGGTATTTGATCATGTTGTTGCAATAACCGAGCAGCCAAGCACTTCTTTGTGGCATTGCAGGTTGGGGCACATGAGCCAGAATGGAATGAAACTCTTATGCCGTTTGGGTTATGTACCGCATTTGAGTTTCTCTGATTTTGAATTTTGTGAGCATTGTCTCTATGGGAAGCAGACTAAATCAGCCCATAAAATAAGGGGAAAGAAAGAGTTTGAAATGCTTGATTTGGTGCATTCATACGTATGTGGTCCCATGCCTACATGGTCATTAGGCGGGGCTGAATACTATGTGACATTCATTGATGATGCAACTAGGAAAGTGTGGGCTTATGCTATAGCTCGGAAGAGTGATGTGTTCCAGGTATTTCAGAAATGGCTGGCCTTGGTTGAGAATCAGTCAGGTAGAATGCTTAAATGCCTACGGACTGACAATGGTGGAGAGTATCTCTCTCATGACTTTCAGCATTTCTGTGATACATGTGGGATTAAGAGGGAGCTCACATCCCCTCATACTCTGGAGCAAAATCCGGTTGCAGAAAAGATGAACCGTACCATTCAAGAAAGGTTGCAATGCATGCTTTCCAATGCAAGTCTTTCTGGTGGTTTTTGGGCTGAGGCAATGAAGACTGCAGTGCATGTGATCAATAGATCACCTAGTAAAAGTTTGGATGGTGGTATTCCTGAAGAGGCATGGAGTGGCAAGAAGCCCTCTTACTCTCATTTGCATATATTTGAGTGTGAGGCATATGCACATGTGCCTAAAGAGCTTCGAAAGAAGCTAGATCCTAAGTCTAGGAAATGCATCTTTCTGGGTTATGGTGAAAGTGGAGAGATGGGCTATCGTCTCTGGGATCCAGAAGCAAAGAAGATCATATGCAGCCATGATGTGGTCTTCAATGAGAAGAAGATGCATAAGGCACCCATGAGGGATGTGGAAATGAGGAGAATCACTTTCCAGGATGTGAATCCACCTGCATATGTTGATAGACAGCAAGCTGTCCATGCACCAAATGTGCAAGAAATGGTACCACCAGGTACTCCCATAGGTATACAATCAAGGGTAGATGATGGATCATCTATTGGTGGAAATGATGAGCCAAATGTGGCTGATATGCAAGTGGGACAGCAAGCTGAAATGCCCTTGAGAAGATCTTCTAGAGTGTCTAGACCACCTTGATAAGTTTGTTCTAGGGGTAGACTATGTGATGCTTACTGATTGCGGGGAGCCTTCTTGCTACAAAGAGGCTATGATGCATGAGGATCAATGCAAGTGGGAGTATGCTATGCAATCAGAGATGAGTTCACTTATGAAGAATAAGACTTGGGACTTGGTTTCTTTGCCACATGGAAAGAAAGCATTGCCATGTAAATGGGTCTACAAAATGAAGGTCACAAGTGATGATGTGCCTAGGTACAAGGCCCGTTTGGTTGCTAAAGGGTTCAAGCAAGAGAAGGGTGTGGACTTTGATGAGATATTCTCTTCGGTTGTGAAGATGACCACACTTAGATGCATGCTTGGACTAGTGGCATCAGAGGATATGGAGCTTATCATATGGATGTCAAGACAGCTTTCTTGCATGGGGATTTGCATGAGGAAATTTACATGGTGCAGCCGGAAGGCTTTGAAGAAAAGGGCAAAGAGCATTTAGTTTGCAAGCTGAAGAAGAGTCTCTATGGTCTTAAGCAAGCGCCTAGAGAATGGTATCAGAAGTTTGATGCTTTCATTCGGTCCCAGGGTTCTAGAAGGAGAGAAATTGATCACTGCCTCTACACTAAAAGGGCTAAGGATAGTAGCTTGATAATCCTGGCACTATATGTGGATGATATGCTATTGGCTAGCAAGAATACTTATGAGCTAGATGCATTAAAGGCCAAGTTGCATGAGGCCTTTGATATGAAGGATTTGTTGAGATATCGAGCTCCACTCGCGATATGCCAGGGTGACTGTTGTGCATTTATGTCACCGTCTTGTTAGCTAGAGATGCGGCTGGAGATGCGGTTGGTACACCGCCCACGAATAATAGCTGGATGACAGCTATCCTTATCTACACTAGTTCGTGGCTTAGTTAGTATGCCACCTTAGTTAGTTGAGTTTGGTTTGAGACCCACATATAGGGTTCTTCTATTTTCTTTGTACTTGAGTTCTTTTGGCTTTACACAACTAAGAAGAGGAAAACTGTTTTTAGCCTCCACCTTTGTGTGTATTCCCCCATTGTGATTGTGAGAAAGCCTCAAGTGAGACTCCTTCCCTCTCTCCCACTATCTTCACATGGTATCAGAGCCTTGTTCGTGGTAAGGAGCTCAAGAAAGCAAACCAAGTTCGCAGTGTCCTGGTAAGAGGACAAGTGTTGCTTTCCTTTTTCGAGTTTGGGAGTAAATCTCTGTAGGTAGCACAGCCGGAAGTGCAAGAGTGCACTGTCTCAGATTGAGACGCCCTTTGCGGTGTGGCGAGAGGGCATTATATGCTACGGGAGAAGGCGAAGCCCTTGGTGACTTTATTTTTCTGATTCGAGGTCATTTTGGGGCCCGTTTGGGAGGCGGAAGTTCTCCGCAGGCACTCAGAAAAAGGCCCTGTTTTTGCTGTGTGACCACTACTCGGCTAGTCGGTGAAAAGTTGCCGCAAAAATTGCATCGTATGCCTGTGTGCAGAGATTTTGGGAGTTGCAAATTCATGCTTGTTGCCTGTTGATGCAAAATCGTCACTAGGAAGTGACTGTGTGGTAAAATACCACTTTCGTCAGTTTTGCAGATCTGCCCGTGTGTGAGGCAAAGGCTGTGTTTTTGCTGTGACAGAATATTTTGCAGTGTTTTGTAATGGCATCTGATTCCCTTTCACAGATTGTTAGTGAAAAGCTTGACAAGAACAACTTCCAGGCATGGAAGTTTAGAATGACGAATTTCTTGATGGGAAAAGACTATTGGGAATTCATTACAGGAAATGAAGAAGAACCTGTTCTTCCTAATGTTCCCAGTCAACAGGAAATGCAGGCATTCAAAGGATGGCATGAGAGAGCCAGGAAAGTTATGTATTGGCTGTCTATCAGTATTTCGGACTCCATGATTGTGCATATTCAGGATGCAAATACGCCAAAGGAGGCATGGGATACTTTGGCAAAAATGTACAGCAAAAATACGCAAGCCAGGAAAATACAGCTCAAGCAGGAGCTGCACAATGTGCAGAGAGAAAACATGAGCATCAATGACTACCACATGAAGGTGAAGAAAATTGCGGATGCACTTGCTTCCATTGGGTCGCTAGTGGATGATGATGATTTGGTTTCTGTGACCTTGAATGGTCTAGGAAAGGATTATGCACAATTCCGGACATCCATTGCCGTCCGTGAAAACTTTCCTGATTTTGAGGAGTTGATTGCTCTTCTAATTTCTGAAGAGCAGAGAAATGGGGGTGCATCTTGTTCAGCAGGAACTTCAAAAGAAACTGTCTTCTACTCAAATGCTGGCAGAGGTAGAGGCAGAGGTAGAGGAGGCCGATCTGCAGGCCGTGGTAGAAATCAGAATATGCAGCAAACGCAAGAAAACCAGTCCTATGCAGGAGGACGTGGTAACTCTAGAGGCAGGGGGAGCCAAAGAGGCCGTGGTGGATGGCAGAGAAGCCAAAATGCAAACAGCAATGTTGAATGCTACTATTGTGGCAAAATGGGTCATATGGCTAAAGACTGCTACAAAAAGCAGAATGACATTATGAGTGGAAAATTGCAGCAAGGCAATTATGCATCCTCTAGTAGACAGGGTGATGACAGAAATGAGCATTTGTTTATGGTGCAGCATATGACAAATTCTGTAACAAGTGCAGAAGAAAGCAATGATGTGTGGTATGTTGACTCGGGTGCGTCAAACCACATGACAGGTCACGCTGAATGGATGCAGGATGCAAGAAAAATGGAAAAACCAGGATTTGTTGAGACTGGTGATGATGCTGCACATCCTATTGTGCAGATTGGCAAAATTCCTTTGTTTATGCAGGATGGGAAAAAGAAATACTTGTCTGATGTATTTCATGTCCCGAACATCACCAAGAACTTGGTTTCTGTTGGTCAAATGGTTGAGCAGGGCTTGCAGGTTAGATTTAATCCTCATGGATGCTTTGTTGAGGATATGAAAAATAACAGTCGCTTGATAGCAAAAGGAAAGAAGAAGGGCAGGATGTTTACGTTGGATGCAGACATGCCTGAATTGAGTGCAGCAATGTTTGCACATGGGACCAGTGTAGTTGCAGATATTAATATCTCGCACAAACGCATTGGTCATGTTAATATATAACGACTTAAATCAATGCAAGCCCAAAATATTGTTGCAGGATTGCCTAAATTCAAGGTTGCAGAAATGCACAAGGTTTGTGAAGCCTGTCAATTTGGGAAACAGGTAAGGAAACCTTTTCCTAGGCATGTTCAAGAGAGTAAAAAGGCATTGGAATTAATCCACTCTGATGTGTGGACTACAAAAGCTGCATCTATTGGAGGCTGTCACTATTTTGTCACATTTATTGATGACTTCAGCAGAAAATTGTGGGTGTATTTTATGAAAAAGAAAAGTGAGGTGTTTGGGCACTTCAAAGCTTTCAAAGCTATGGTTGAAAAAGAAACAGGCCTGCAAATAAAATGCCTAAGGTCAGATGGAGGGGGAGAGTACCTCTCAAATGAGTTTGCAAGGTTCTTGTAGGAGCATGGTATAAAGCAGCAATATTCATGCAGTCATACCCCACAGCAAAATGGAATTGCAGAAAGAAAAAATAGGCATATTGGAGAGGTATCTCGGGCTATGCTAAATGAAAAAGATCTACCAGATTATTATTGGGCTGAAGCAGTTGCTACAGCAGTCTATATAATGAACAGGACTCCCACTGCAGCAATACATGGCATGACGCCAGAGGAGATGTATACTGGTAGGAAACCAGATATTTCTCATTTGAAGATTTTTTGTTGCATTGCCTATGTCCATGTGCCAGATGAGTTGAGGTCCAAGTTGGATCCAAAAGTTGAGAAGTGCATCTTTATTGGTTATTCTCTGCAACAGAAAGGGTATAGATGCTATAACCCTTCTACACGTAAGTTCACAGTGAGCAGAGATGTTGTTTTTTATGAGAAGAGCAGCTGGTATAAACCAGTAAATGTGATGATTGATGTAGATGCACAAAATGGTAATGCTGCACAGAATGCACAGCAGCAATCATAAAATATCAGTGGACCTCGAGTGTCCTCTACTAGTGGTTCACATACTTCGCCATGGACAGGTAGATTGAGATCAGGAGAATCCCCTCAAAGCAATGCAGAGAGTGGTACGCAGGTATCATGAAAAGGAAAAGAGAAGGTAGATCAGCCCATGTATGATGTGAATGCAAGTCACTCTTGTGTGGATGGTGAATCCAGTGGCTCAGAACAGAGCATTGATGATGAGTTGGGTATTCCTTCTGTTGTTACACCTGGAGTAAGGAAGACCAGGGATGTTTTGAGAGCACCTGGAAGTGAGCCTATTTTGCGCAGGTCTACCAGGGTTAGGTATCCTGTGGATAGGCTGAAATATGATGGATTTACAGCCATTCACTATGCCTATATGGTCAAAGTGATATAGGAACCAGAACCCACTTCTTTTGAGCAAGCCATGGGAAATGAAAAATGGGAGAAAGCCATGGATGAAGAAATGGATGCCTTGGATGCTAATGCTACATGGGAATTGGTGCCTTTGCCTAAAGGCAAGAATGCAATTGGTTGTAAGTGGCTTTATAAGATCAAGCACAATGCAGATGGTTCTCTGAATAGATACAAGGCAAGATTAGTTGTCAAGGGGTATGCACAGACATATGGCATTGATTATGAAGAAACTTTCAGCCCGGTTGCAAGGATGGCAACCGTAAGAGCAGCCATTGCTATGGCTGCATCAAAGGGATGGTCTTTACATCAGATGGATGTAAAGAATGCCTTCTTACATGGTGATTTGCAAGAAGAGGTCTTTATGGAGCAGCCAGCAGGTTATGTTCATGCTACTCATCCTGAGTTTGTTTGCAGGTTGAAGAAAGCCTTGTATGGCTTGAAGCAAGCACCTAGAGCATGGTCTGACAAGATAGGACAGTATCTTGTCACTATTGGCTTTCAGATTTCCAAGGCAGATTTCTCACTCTATGTGAGAAAAACAGAGAAAGGGATTATGCTGCTGGTCATTTATGTTGATGATTTGATCATCACAGGTGATAGTGAAATGCTATTGAAGCAGAAGTTTGAGATGAAGGATTTGGGAGAGCTGCGTTATTTCTTGGGCATTGAGATGATTAGATCACCAAGTGGGATACAGCTCTCGCAGAGGCAGTATGGATTGGACATGTTGTCCAAATATGGGATGACAGGCTGTAAGCCTATTTCAGTTCCTTTGGAGCAGAATGTGAAGCTGAGCGCAGATGCAGGTGAGCTTCTAGAAGACACTACTATGTACAGACGCATAGTAGGAAGTTTGATTTACATGACTATTACCAGGCCAGATTTGAGCTATGCTGTTGGGTTGGTAAGTCAGTTTATGCAGGCTCCAAGCAAACCGCATTTGGATGCGGCTAGATGCATACTCAGGTATGTGAAGTCCACATTGCAGTATGGACTATTTTATGAGGCTGGGGTTCAGATACAGTTGCATGGATACACTGATGCTGATTGGGCTGGTAGTGTTTCTGATAGACGATCTACCAGTGGATATATGTTCTCTTTTGGGAGTGCTGCAGTCACTTGGAGCAGCAAGAAATAGCCTACAATTTCCTTGTCGAGCATAGAGGCTGAGTACAGGGGTGCAGCAATGGCTGCATGTGAGGTAGGTTGGTTGCATAAGCTACTCTATGATATGCATCAGTCTACAGATGGGCCGGTTGTCATTTATTGTGACAACATGAGCAATATACACTTGGCAAAGAACCCAGTCTTTCATGCTAGAACAAAGCACATTGAGGTGCATTATCACTATGTGCGGGAGAAGGTTTTACTAGGTCTTATTGATCTAGTTTATGTCAGCACAGAGGATCAGGTAGCTGACATATTCACGAAAGCATTGGGTGCAGAGAAGCTGCGCAAGTTCAGAGACCCGCTTGGTGTGCAGGATTTGGGATTGAGCTCGAGGGGGAGTGTTGAGATATCGAGCTCCACTCGCGATATGCCAGGGTGACTGTTGTGCATTTATGTCACCGACTTGTTAGCTGGAGATGCGGTTGGTACACCGCCCACGAATAATAGCTGGATGACAGCTATCCTTATCTACACTAACTCGTGGCTCAGTTAGTATGCCACCTTAGTTAGTTGAGTTTGGTTTGAGACCCACATATAGGGTTCTTCTATTTTCTTTGTACTTGAGTTCTTTTGGCTTTACACAACTAAGAAGAGGAAAACTGTTTTCAGCCTCCACCTTTGTGTGTATTCCCCCATTGTGATTGTGAGAAAGCCTCAAGTGAGACTCCTTCCCTCTCTCCCACTATCTTCACAGGATTTGGGACTTGCAGGTCATATTCTTGGTATGCGCATCACGCGTGATCGGAGTACGAAACTCCTTTGGCTTTCACAAAAACAGTATGTTACAAAAGTATTGCAGCGTTTCAATATGGAGGGGGGGAAGGTAGTGAGTACTCCATTGCCTCCATATGTGAAACTGAGTCATACAGATAGTCCCAAATCAAATGAGGAGAGGGCCATGATGGCCAAGGTTCCTTATGCATCAGCAGTTGGGAGTCTTATGTATGCTATGATAGCTACTAGACCAGACATTGCATTTGCAGTGGGAGTTGTTCGCCGGTATATGGCTAATCCAGGAAAGAGGCATTGGGAGGCAGTTAAGTGCATCATGAGGTACATGAAGGGTACCAAGGAGATGTGCATTTGCTTTGGTAAAGGAGACATGCGTGTACTTGGGTACACAGATTCAGACTATGCAGGGCATGTGGATAGTAGGAGATCCACTTCTGGTTATGTGTTCACCTTTGCAGGTGGTGCAGTGTCGTGGATGTCTCGCGCACAGAAGTGGATTGCTTTGTCTACCACAGAGGTTGAGTATGTTGCAGCCACAGAGGGTTGCAAGGAGGCTATATGGCTTGATCGGCTAGTGGGAGATTTGGGGATTCATACAGGTGTACCGACATTGCATAGCGATTCCATGAGCGCTATTCAGCTAGCACGGAATCCGGTCTTTCATGCAAAGACCAAACACATTGAGGTCAGGTACCATTTCATCAAGGAGGTACTTGAGGACAAGCGCATAGAGCTTGTCAAGGTTCATACAGATGATAACCCTACAGATATGCTGACGAAGAGTCTACCTAGTCAGCGGTTTGAGTATTGTCGTGTATTGATGGGCAATGGATAGTATGCTCACTGGTTGTTCTCCCTTAAAGGCACATTGTCCTTTAAGTGGGAGGTTGTGGGGGTTAAAGGTCACTGTGCCTTAACCCCGGTTATGTACAATACTCAAACACATATATAAATGAATGAAAAAGAAGATTAGGGTGGTTCTGCACCCACCAAACTTGTGTGGCTCTCTATCTCTCTCTCTCCCTCTTTCGTTCTTGCTTCCGTTGAGAGCACTCTCAACACATTCCTCAACCTAGGCAGTATTGACTTGTGTGCAAAGTGTCATCCCCATCCGATAAGTACTTGTTTGAAAAATACACCTACGATCGTGTTTTTTGACTGTTGTACATGACACCAAGGCCAAAAACGGTATTTAATACGCAATCTACCATGTAAAGCATATCCGATGGGCACAATATTTTGCACGTGCCTCAAAAGTGGTGGTATGGTATTCCATGCAAAGTGGAACGCCCATTCAATAAGTACTTTTTAGAATATCACACCTAGGACCATGTTTTTTATTGGTTGTTGTCCATGACACTAAGGCAAAAATGTTGATTTATGCTTAATCAACAATGCAATGCATATGCGATCATCACACTACTTTGCACACATCTCAACCTAGGTATTATTGACTTACATGCAAAGTGGCGTGCCCATCCCATAAGTACTTAGTCAAATAACACATCTAGGACCGCGTTTTTTGATGATTGTGCATGACACTAAGGCCAAAACAGTGTTTAATGCTTGTTCAACAATGCAAAGCATATCCGATGGGCACAATACTTTGCACACACCTTCCACTAGGTGGAATTGACTTACATTCAAAGTGGCATGCCCATCCCATAAGTACTTGATCAGATAACATACCTAGCAGCGTGTTTTTAAACGGATGTGCATGACACTAGAGCAAAAATAGTATTTAATGCTCGATCGACCATGCAAGGGATATCCGATGGGCACAACACTATTCGTACACTTCAACCTAGGTGGTATTAAAATGTTCTCAAAGAGGCACACCCATCCGATAAGTACTTGGTCAGATAACACACCTAAGGGCGTGTTTTTTTACGGATGTCCATATCACTAGGGAAAAAATGGTGTACAATGCGTGATCGACCATGCAAAGCATATCCGATGGTGACAATACTTTGCACGCATCTCAAAATAGCTGAAACAGACTTGTGTGCAAAGTGGAGCCCCCATCCGATAAGTACTTGTTTAATTAACACACTTAGGACCGTGTTTTTTCATGGTTGTGCATGACACTAAGGCAAAAACGGTGTTTTATGCTTGATTGACAATGCAAAGAATATCCGATAGGCACAATACTTTGCACACACCTTTAATTAGGTGGAATTGACTTACATGCAAAGTGGCGCTCCCATCCCATAAGTGCTTGATCGGATAACATACCTAGCAGCGTGTTTTTTTACGGATGTGCATGACACGAGCAAAAATAGTATTTATTGCTCGATCAATCATGCAAAGGATCTCGATGGGCACAACACTTTTCGTACACCTCAACCTAGGTGGTATTGGAATGTTCTCAAAGAGGCACACCCATCCGATAAGTACTTGGTCAGATAACACACCTAAGGGTGTGTTTTTTTGTGGATGTACATATCACTCGGAAAAAATGGTGTATAATGCATGATCGACCATGCAAAGCATATTCGATGGTGACAATACTTTGCACACACCTCAACGTAGTTGAAACAGACATACATGCAAAGTGGAGCCCCCATCTGATAAGTACTTGTTTGAATAACACACCTAGGACCGTGTTTTTTCATGGTTATGCATGACACTAAGGCAAAAACGGTGCTTTATGCTTGATCGACAATGCAAAGCATATCCGATGGGCACAATACCTTGCACACACCTTCAACTATGTGGAATCGACTTACATGCAAAGTGGCATGCCGATCCCATAAGTGCTTGATCGGATAACATACGTAGTAGCGTGTTTTTTTACGAATGTGCATGACACTAGAGCAAAAATAGTATTTAATGCTCGATCAACCATGCAAAGGATATCGGATGGGCACAACACTTTTCGTACACCTCAACCTAGGTGGTATTGAAATGTTTTCAATGAGGCACACCCATCCGATAAGTACTTGGTCAGATAACACATCTAATGGCGTGGTTTTTTGTGGATGTCCATATCACTAGGGAAAAAATGGTGCATAATGTGTGATTGACCATGCAAAGGATATCCGATGGTGACAATACTTTGCACGCCCCTCAACATAGTTGAAACCGATTTGCGTGCAAAGTGGAGCCCCCATCCGAAAAGTACTTATTTGAATAACACTCCTACGACCATGTTTTTTGACAGTTGTACATGACACCAAGGCCAAAAACGGTGTATAATGCATGATCGACCATGCAAATCATATCCAATGTGACAATACTTTGCATGCACCTCAAAATAGTTGAGACGGACTTGCGTGCAAAGTGGACCCCCATCCGATAAGTACTTGTTTGAATAACACACTTAGGACCATGTTTTTTCATGCTTGTGCATGACACTAAGGCAAAAACGGTGTTTTAGGCTTGATCGACAATGGAAAGCATAACCGATGGGCACAATACTTTGCACACACCTTCAACTAGGTGTAATTGACTTACATGCAAACTAGCACTCCCATCCCATAAGTGCTTGATCGGATAACATACCTAGCAGTGTGTTTTTTTACAGATGTGCATGACACTAGAGCAAAAATAGTATTTAATGCTCGATCGATCATGCAAAGGATATCCGATGGGCACAATAATTTTCGTACACCTCAACCTAGGTGGTATTGAAATGTTCTCAATGAGGCACACCCATCCGATAAGTACTTGGTCAGATAACACACCTAATGGCGTGTTTTTTTGCAGATGTGCATATCACTAGGGAAAAAATGGTGTATAATGCGTGATCGACCATGCAAAGCATATCCGATGGTGACAATACTTCGCATGCATCTCAACCTAGTTGAAACAGACTTGCGTGCAAACTAGACCCCCATCAGATAAGTACTTGTTTGAATAACACACCTAGCATCGTGTTTTTTCATGGTTGTCCATGACACTAAGGCAAAAACGGTGTTTTATGCTTGATCGACAATGCAAAGCATATCCGATGGGCACAATACTTTGCACACACCTTCAACTAGGTGGAATAGACTTACATGCAAAGTGGCATGCCCATCCCATAGGTGCTTGATTGGATAACATACCTAGTAGCGTGTTTTTTTACAGATGTGCATGACACTAGAGCAAAAATAGTATTTAATGCTCGATCGACCATGCAAAGGATATCCGATGGGCACAACACTTTTCATACACCTCAACCTAGGTGGAATTGAAATGTTCTCAAAGAGGCACACCCATTTGATAAGTACTTGGTCAGATAACACACCTAAGGGCGTGTTTTTTTACGGATGTGCATATCACTAGGGAAAAAATGGTGTATAATGCATGATCGACCATGCAAAGCATATCCGATGGTGAAAATACTTTGCACGCACCTCAACGTAGTTGAAAGGGACTTGTGTGCAAAGTGGAGCCCCCATCCGATAAGTACTACTTTGAATAACACACCTAGGTCCGTGTTTTTATATGGTTGTGCATGACATAAAGGCAAAAACGGTGTTTTATGCTTGATCGATAATGCAAAGAATATCCGATGGGCACAATACTTTGCACACACCTTTAAATAGGTGAAATTGACTTTCATGCAAAGTGGCATTCCCATCGCATAAGTACTTGATCGGATAACACACCTAGCAGCGTGTTTTTTTATGGATGTGCATGGTCGATCGAGCATTAAATACTATTTTTACTCTAGTGTCATGCACATCCGTAAAAAAACACGCTGCTAGGTATGTTATCCAATCAAGCACTTATGGGATTGGCATGCCACTTTGCATGTAAGTATTTTCTACCTAGTTGAAGGTGTGTGCAAAGTATTGTGCCCATCGGATATGCTTTGCATTGTCGATCAAGCATAAAACACCGTTTTTGCCTTAGTGTCATGCACAACCATGAAAAAACACGGTCCTAAGTGTGTTAATCAGACAAGTACTTATCGGATGGGGGCTCCAGTTTGCACGCAAGTCTGTTTCAACTAGGTTGAGATGCATGCAAAGTATTGTCACCATCGGATATGCTCTGCATGGTCGATTACGCATTATAAAACGGTTTTCCTGTAGTGATATGCACATCCGCAAAAAAACATGCCCTTAGGTATGTTATCTGACCAAGTACTTATCCGATGGGTGTGCCTCTTTAAGAACATTTCAATACAAACTAGGTGAAGGTGTAGGAAAAGTATTATGCCCATCGGATATGCTTTGCATGGTCGATCGAGCATTAAATACCATTTTTGCCTAAGTGTCATGCACATCCGTAAAAAAACACGCTTCTAGGTGTGTTATCCGATCAAGTACTTATGCGATTGGAATGCCACTTTGCATGTAAGTCAATTCCACCTAGTTGAAGGTGTGTGCAAAGTATTGTGCCCATCGTATATGCTTTGCATTGTCGATCAAGCATAAAACACCGTTTTTGCCTTTGCGTCATGCACAACCATATAAAAACACGGCCATAGGTGTGTGATTCAAATAAGTACTTATCGAATGGGGTCTCCACTTTGCACGCAAGTCCGTTTCAACTACGTTGAGGTGCGTGCAAAGTACTATCACCATCAGATATGCTTTGCACGGTCAATCACACATTATACACCATTTTTTCCCTAGTGATATGGACATCCAAAAAAAAACACGCCATTAGGTGTGTTATCTGACCAAGTACTTATCGGATGGGTGTGCCTCATTGAGAATATTTCAATACCACCTAGGTTGATGTGTACAAAAAGTGTTGTGCCCATCGGATATCCTTTGCATGGTCGATCGAGCATTAAATACTATTTTTGCTCTAGTGTCATGCACATCCGTAAAACATGCTGCTAGGTATGTTATCCAATCAAGCACTTATGGGATGGGCATGCCACTTTGCATGTAAGTATTGTCTACCTAGTTGAAGGTGTGTGCAAAGTATTGTGCCCATCGGATATGCTTTTCATTGTCGATCAAGCATAAAACACCGTTTTTGCCTTAGTGTCATGCACAACCATGAAAAAACACGGTCCTAAGTGTGTTAATCAAACAAGTACTTATTGGATGGGTGCTCCAGTTTGCACGCAAGTCTGTTTCAACTAGGTTGAGATGCATGTAAAGTATTGTCACCATCCGATATGCTCTGCATGGTCAATTACGCATTATAAAATGGTTTTCCCGTAGTGATATGCACATCCGCAAAAAAACATGCCCTTAGGTATGTTATCTGACCAAGTACTTATCCGATGGGTGTGCCTCTTTAAGAACATTTCAATACCAACTAGGTTAAGGCGTAGGAAAAGTATTGTGCCCATCGGATATGCTTTGCATGGTTGATCGAGCATTAAATACCATTTTTGCCTTAGTGTCATGCACATCCGTAAAAAAACACGCTTCTAGGTGTGTTATCCGATCAAGTACTTATGCAATTGGAATGCCACTTTGCATGTAAGTCAATACCACCTAGTTGAAGGTGTATGCAAAGTATTGTGCCCATCTATATGCTTTGCATTGTCGATCAAGCATAAAACACTGTTTTTGCCTTTGTGTCATATAAAAATACGGCCGTAGGTGTGTGATTCAAATAAGTACTTATCGAATGGGGTCTCCACTTTGCACGCAAGTCCGTTTCAACTACGTTGAGGTGCGTGCAAAGTATTGTCACCATCGAATATGTTTTGCATGGTCGATCACGCATTATACACCATTTTTTTCCTAGTGATATGGACATCCATAAAAAAACATGCCATTAGGCATGTTATCTGACCAAGTACTTATCGGATGGGTGTGCCTCATTGAGAATATTTCAATACCACCTAGGTTGATGTGTATGAAAAGTGTTGTGCCCATCGGATATCCTTTGCATGGTCGATCGAGCATTAAATACTATTATTGCTCTAGTGTCATGCACATCCGTAAAAAAACATACTGCTAGGTATGTTATCCAATCAAGCACTTATGGGATGGGCATGCCACTTTGCATGTAAACATTTTCTACCTAGTTGAAGGTGTGTGCAAAGTATTGTGCCCATCGGATATGCTTTGCATTGTCGATCAAGCATAAAACACCGTTTTTGCCTTAGTGTCATGCACAACCATGAAAAAACACGGTCCTAAGTGTGTTAATCAAACAAGTACTTATCGGATGGGGGCTCCAGTTTCCACGCAAGTCTGTTTCAACTAGGTTGAGATGCGTGCAAAGTATTGTCACCATCGGATATGCTCTGCATGGTCGATTACGCATTATAAAACGGTTTTCCCGTAGTGATATGCACATCCGCAAAAAAACATGCCCTTAGGTATGTTATCTCACCAAGTACTTATCCGATGGGTGTGCCTCTGTAAGAACATTTCAATAACAACTAGGTTAAGGTGTAGGAAAAGTATTGTGCCCATCGGATATGCTTTGCATGGTCGACGAGCATTAAATACCATTTTTGCATTAGTGTCATGCACATCCGTAAAAAAACACGCTTCTAGGTGTGTTATCCGATCAAGTACTTATGCGATTGGAATGCCACTTTGCATGTAAGTCAATTCCACCTAGTTGAAGGTGTGTGCAAAGTATTGTGCCCATCAGATATGCTTTGCATTGTCGATCAAGCATAAAATACCATTTTTGCCTTTGTGTCATGCACAACCATATAAAAACACGACCGTAGGTGTGTGATTCAAATAAGTAGTTATCGGATGGGGGCTCCAATTTGCACGCATGTCCGTTCAACTACATTGAGGTGCGTGCAAAGTATTGTCACCATCAGATATGCTTTGCATGGTCGATCATGAATTACACACCATTTTTTCCTTAGTGATATGGACATCCATAAAAAAACACGCCATTAGGTGTGTTATCTGACCAAGTACTTATCGGATGGGTGTGCCTCATTGAGAATATTTCATTACCACCTAGTTTGATGTGTACAAAAAGTGTTGTGCCCATCGGATATCCTTTGCATGGTCGATCGAGCATTAAATACTATTTTTGCTTGTGTCATGCACATCCATAAAAAAACACGTTGCTAGGTATGTTATCCGATCAAGCACTTATGGGATGGGCATGCCAATTTTCATGTAAGTCAATTCCACCTAGTTGAAGGTGTGTTCAAAGTATTGTGCCCATCGGATATCCTTTGCATTGTCGATGAAGCATAAAACACCGTTTTTGCCGTAGTGTCATGCACAACCATGAAAAAACACGGTCCTAGGTGTGTTATTCAAACAAGTACTTATCGGATGGGGACTCCACTTTGCACCCATGTCCATTTCAACTACTTTG
Organism: Dipteris shenzhenensis; assembly: GCF_047967505.1. Lineage (NCBI taxonomy): Eukaryota > Viridiplantae > Streptophyta > Polypodiopsida > Gleicheniales > Dipteridaceae > Dipteris > Dipteris shenzhenensis. The sequence goes on from NC_141618.1 coordinate 48,513,226, forward strand.
AGGTGTGTGCAAAGAATTGTCATTATCGGATATGATTTGCATGGTTGATCACGCATTATACACCGTTTTTCCCTAGTGGTATGCACATCCGTAAAAAAACACGCCCTTAGGTATGTTATCTAACCAAGTACTTATCGGATGGGTATGCCTCTTTTAGAACATTTCAATACCACCTAGGTGGAGGTGTAAGAAAAGTATTATTCCCGTCGTATATGCTTTGCATGGTCGATCGAGCATTAAATACTATTTTTGCTCTAGTGTCATGCACATTCGTAAAAAAACACGTTGCTAGGTGTGTTATCCGATCAAGCACTTATGCGATCGGCGTGCCACTTTGCATATAATTCAATTCCACTTAGTTGAAGGTGTGTAAAGTATTGTGCCCATTGGATATGCTTTGCATTGTCGATCAAGCATAAACACCGTTTTGCCTTAGTGTCATGCACAACCATATAAAAACACGGCCGTAGGTGTGTTATTCAAAGAAGTACTTATTGGATGGGGGATCCACATTGCATGCAAGACCGTTTCAACTATGTTGAGGTGCCTGCAAAGTATTGTCACCATCGGATATGCTTTGCATGGTCGATCACGCATTATACACCATTTTTTCCCTAGTGATATGCACATCCGCAAAAAAACACACCCTTAGGTGAGTTATCTGACCAAGTACTTATTGGATGGGTGTGCCTCTTTGAGAACATTTCAATACCACCTAGGTTGAGTCATATGAAAAGTGTTATGCCCATCAAATATCCTTTGCATGGTCGATCGAGCATTAAATACTATTTTTGCTCTAGTGTCATGCACATCCATAAAAAAACACGCTGCTAGGTATGTTATCCAATCCAACACTTATGCAATGGGCATGCCACTTTGCATGTAAGTCAATTCCACCTAGTTGAAGATGTGTGCAAAGTATTGTGCCCATCGGATATGCTTTCCATTGTCGATCAAGCATAAAACACCATTTTTGCCTTAGTGTCATGCACAACCATGAAAAAACATGGTCCTAAGTGTGTTAATCAAACAAGTACTTATCGGATGGGGGCTCCACTTTGCACGCAAGTATGTTTCAACCACCTTGAGATGCGTGCAAAGTATTTTCACCATTGGATATGCTCTGCACGTTCGATTACGCATTATACAACGTTTTTCCCGTAGTAGTATGCACAAGTCTGTTTCAACTAGGTTGAGATGCATGTAAAGTATTGTCACCATCGGATATGCTCTGCATGGTCGATTACGCATTATAAAACGGTTTTCCTGTAGTGATATGCACATCCGCAAAAAAACATGCCCTTAGGTATGTTATCTGACCAAGTACTTATCCGATGGGTGTGCCTCTTTAAGAACATTTCAATACAAACTAGGTTAAGGTGTAGGAAAAGTATTATGCCCATCGGATATGCTTTGCATGGTCGATCGAGCATTAAATACCATTTTTGCCTAAGTGTCATGCACATCCGTAAAAAAACACGCTTCTAGGTGTGTTATCCGATCAAGTACTTATGCGATTGGAATGCCACTTTGCATGTAAGTCAATTCCACCTAGTTGAAGGTGTGTGCAAAGTATTGTGCCCATCGTATATGCTTTGCATTGTCGATCAAGCATAAAACACCGTTTTTGCCTTTGCGTCATGCACAACCATATAAAAACACGGCCGTAGGTGTGTGATTCAAATAAGTACTTATCGAATGGGGTCTCCACTTTGCACGCAAGTCCGTTTCAACTATGTTGAGGTGTCATGCACATCCGCAAAGGATATCTGATGGGCACAAAAATTTTCGTATGCCTCAACCTAGGTGGTATTGAAATGTTCTCAAAGAGGCACACCCATCGGATAAGTACTTGGTCAGATAACACACCTAAGGGTGTGTTTTTTTGCGGATGTGCATATCACTAGGTAAAAAATGGTGTATAATGCGTGATCGACCATGCAAAGCATATCCGATGGTGACAATACTTTGCATGCACCTCAACATAGTTGAAACGGTCTTGCATGCAATGTGAAGCCCCCATCTGATAAGTACTTCTTTGAATAACACACCTACGGCCGTGTTTTTATATGGTTGTGCATGACACAAAGGCAAAAACAGTGTTTTATGCTTGATCGACAATGCAAAGAATATCCGATGGGCACAATACTTTGCACACATCTTCAACTAGGTGGAATTGACTTAGATGCAAAGTGGCATTCCCATCGCATATAAAAACACACCTACGGCCGCGTTTTTATATGGTTGTGCATGACACTAAGACAAAAATGGTGTTTTATGCTTGATCGACAATGCAAAGCATATCCAATGGGCACAATACTTTGCACACACCTTCAACTAGGTGGAATTGACTTACATGCAAAGTGGCACGCCCATCCCATAAGTGCTTGATCAGATAACATACCTAGCAGCGTGTTTTTTTACGGATGTGCATGACACGAGCAAAAATAGTATTGAATGCTCGATCGACCATGCAAAGGATATCCGATGGGCACAAAACTTTTCATACGCCTCAACCTAGGTGGTATTGAAATGTTCTGAAAAAGGCACACCCATCTGATAGGTACTTGGTCAGATAACACACCTAAGGGCGTGTTTTTTTGTGGATGTGCATATCACTAGGGAAAAATGGTATATAATGCGTGATCCACCATGCAAAGCATATCCGATGGTGACAATACTTTGCACGCTCTGCAACATAATTGAAACAGACTTGTGTGCAAAGTGTAACCCCCATCCGATAAGTACTAGTTTGAATAACACACCGAGGATTGTGTTTTTATATGGTTGTGCATGACACTAAGGCAAAAACTGTGTTTTATGCTTGATCGACAATGCAAAGCATATACGATGGGAACAATACTTTGCACCCACCTTCAACTAGGTGTAATTGACTTAGATGCAAAGTGGCATTCCCATCGCATAAGTACTTGATCGAATAACAGACCTAGCAGCGTGTTTTTTTACGGATGTGCATGACACAGGTAAAAATGGTATTTAATGCTCAATCGACCATGCAAAGCATATCCGATGGGCACAATAATTTTCCTACACCTTGACCTAGGTGGTATTGAAATGTTCTCAAAGAGGCACACCCATCCGATAAGTACTTGGTCAGATAACATACCTAAGGGCATGTTTTTTTGCGGATGTGCATATCACTATGGGAAAAACGTTGTATAATGCGTAATTGACCATGCAGAGCATATCCGATGGTGACAATACTTTGCACGCATCTCAACCTAGTTGAAACGGACTTGCATGCAAACTGCAACCCCCATCCGATACGTACTTGTTTGATTAACACACTTAGGACCGTGTTTTTTCATGGTTGTGCATGAAACTAAGGCAAAAACGGAATTTTATGCTTGATCGACAATGCAAAGCATATCCGATGGGCACAATACTTTGCACATAGCTTAAACTAGGTGGAATTGACTTACATGCAAAGTGACACTCTCATCCCATAGGTGCTTGATCGGATAACATACCTAGCAGCATGTTTTTTTATGGATGTGCATGACACTAGAGCAAAAATAGTATTTATTGCTCGATCGATCATGCAAAGGATATCCGATGGGCACAACACTCTTCGTATGCCTCAACCTAGGTTGTATTGAAATGTTCTCAAAGAGGCACACCCATCCGATAAGTACTTGGTCAGATAACACACCTAAGGGCGTGTTTTTTTGCGGATGTGCATATCACTATAGAAAAAATGGTGTATAAGGCATGATCGACCATCCAAAGCATATCTGATGGTGACAATACTTTGCATGCACCTCAACGTAGTTGAAATAGAGTTGCGTGCAAAGTGGAGCCCCCATCTGATAAGTACTTGTTTGAATAACACACCTAGGACCGTGTTTTTTCATGGTTGTGCATGACACTAAGGCAAAAATGGTGTTTTATGCTTGATCCACAATGCAAAGCATATTTGATGGGCACAATACTTTACACACACCTTCAACCAGGTGGAATTGACTTACATGCAAAGTGGCATTCCCATCATATAAGTACTTGATTGGATAACACACCTAGCAGCGTGTTTTTTTTACGGATGTGCATGACACTAGAGCAAAAATAGTATTTAATGCTCGATCGACCATGCAAAGCATATCCGATGGGAACAATACTTTTCGTAATATCCCAATGGGATATCCCAAAGAGGAAGAGAGTAATGAAGGAGGAGAAAATGTTAAGGCATATCGCAATATTACTGGATTATCCCATGGTAGATATTGGGATTTAGTCAGCAAGGCAAAGGGCGGCAACAAATTTAGCATGCATGGTAATAGAGGAAGGTCCAAATCAAGAATCTCAATTGTCAGGGCAGCAACAATTTTGCAAGATTTCATACATGAAAATGCTTTACCTCAACCCCATATATCTACAAACTTCCTAACGGTGATGTGATCACTGAAATGCACCTTCCAATGGGCTTGACAAAGCTCGAAGTATTTGACTCTATTGCAGAAAAGCAAAGGCAAAGAGGGGATGCCGTAGCTTCTTCTCATACTTTGTATACTCTTTGGAAGAAGAACTTTGGATATGTTAAAATCCCAAGGAGGCAAAAAATATCAAAGTGCAATGTCTATGATGATTTAAAGCGAGCGATTGAGAGTGCAACATGTCCAAATCAAAGGGAATTATACAAAAAAAACCAAAAATCTCATCATGACCTTATTTGACATTCCAGACAAAAATATGCATTTTGGAAGGAGCAAGCTATTTTGCATCTCAATGACTACATGTGCCTTATTGTAGATGGCATGGGTCAGAATACAACAACATTGCCTCGTTTTGTTGCCACTCCACCTAAATTACAAGGAAAGCACTTTCTAAAGACATATCTATGTGGAGTGTTAGTGCATGGAATTAAGTTCTTTGCAGATATATGGATTGATTCCTTGCATCTACATGATAGCAATCAAGTTGTAACATCTATTATGAAGGCAATTCACAATGTACATGCAGAAAAAGGTTGCCTACCACCAACTTTGAGAATACAAGCTGATAATTGCTGGTGAGAAAATAAGAATGTACTCATGTTTGCATTTTGCTCCATGCTAGTTGCTCATCGAATCTTCAATGAGGTCGAATGTGGATTTTTGTATGTTGGGCATACACATGAAGATATCGATCAGGTTTTTAGCATAGTCTCAAGGGAGATTAAATGCAAGGATGTGGAGACAATAGATGACTTGGTAAGAAGATGTGGCAGGCAAGTTGGTGGTCGTAAGGAAAGTACATTATGTGAGAGGCTCAAAAGAATGTATGATTGGAAGAGCTTCATTCTACCTTTCATACAAATGGGTGGTGATGCATTGACAGGTCATACCAATCCACACTACTTTCGTTTTTTTTTTAAAGATGAAAAACCTATAATGCAATGGCAACAGTATTCTCATGATACAAAATGGGAACCTGAAGAACCTTACAGTCTCTTAACTTCAATTCCTAGCAAGGAAAGTTATCCAACATGGGATCCTATACAAGAATTCAATGAGAGGTCTAACTATGAAATAGAAGGATTAAAAGCATTTATTACATACAAAGAGGAAATGCTCCGAAGATATCTTGATTCGAAGCCTGCTTAGAGAGAACACACTACCACTATAGAACACACTACCTTGAGAGAATGCGAGGCTCAAAGGATGTCAAGGAAGAATGCAATATGTTTTGGCCAAATGTTCATAACGATTTGCACCCAGCTCCAGTCTTTGAAAATGAATTTGTATCATTACTCCCACATCCATATTGTGGACCAAAGAAGAGAGAGTTTATGCCACAAGTAGATATAAAGATTGATGGTTTTGTTGTGGTTCGGCCATCGGATGATGAATATGAGAATGTGAAGTTTTGGGTTGCAAAAGTAGTTGATGTGGAAAGAGATGACCAAGGGAGAGCTACAACATTTACAGCGCTATGGTATGAGCCAAAGGGCAGGAAGGAGAATATGGATAACAACACATTGTATATTAATTGTATAATGAAGGAGTGGGTCCCAAATGATGAAGCGGTCTCTCAAGTTTCGACGGAGACAATCATAGTGTCTTGGCATTCAAGGGCAAAGAAATCAAAGAAGCGCATGGGATATGAGGTAGAAGGAAAAATAAAAATACCACAGTAAACTATTTTGCATATACATGAATTTTTAAGGATGCTTGCCATGGAGGAAGTAGAAGGAGACAACACAAATGAAGAATGTCCATGATTAAAGATTTGTATTGAAGTCCATTGAAGGATTTTATTTGGGTACTAGGCAAGAAGCCAATCCAAGGCAATTATAATCAGAGTCATCACCTCCTATGTCAAATGAGAGTCAAAATATGCATTGGATGTCACCCAAGGGTCAAGGCTTGCCAAGACAATAGGGAGTTAATGCAGATGGCACCTGGCAAGGGACTATCACATTGAGCAATAAGACAATGGGGAGTCAATGCACCCAAGGGGCAAGGCTTGGCAAGATAACTTGTGGGAGTTAATGCAGATGGCACCTGTATTTTGCACTAGATGTGACCCAAGGGTCAAGGCTTGGCAAGATAATAGGGAGTTAATGCAGATGGCACTTGGCAAGGGACTATCGCATTGAGCAATAAGACAATGGGGAGTCGATGCACCCAAGGGGCAAGGCTTGGCAAGACAAGTGGGAGTCAAATTATGCAGATGGCACTTGGCAAGGGACTGTCATGACATTGAGCAATAAGACAATGGGGAGTCAAATTATGTAGATGGCACGAATTTAGGCTTTTTAAGAGCAACAATTTAAATTGTAAACATATGTTCAATCTATATCATTTTGGATATAAAGACTCTAGCTGAGAGCAACATCTCTCAATGTAATCATATAATAATAGCTATAATTGATATTATACCTCTTTGGTTCAATACAAAACTTGGGTCTTATGGCATCATGTCTTTTCTCTATTTATTAAAAGTTTTAAAAATTTTGTGCATATTGCGAGTGACAATGTTATTTTCATGAAATATTTAAGTCTCCTTTCATGGATTTATAAATTTATCACGTCAAGGAAAAATATTAAAAATAATTAAATTAACAAATAACTTAGATATAGCTAGAATTTCTAATATAGGATTATTTCAAATTCTTGCATGTTGGTACAAAAGTATAGATTGAAAAAACAATATTTTTATGTGAATATGATAGTGCCACAAAGTGAACTTTTGATTTGGGAAGAATATTTTCAGAAAGTAAAATTTTTATTTGGGAAAGATATTTTCACAAAGTAAAGTTTTCATTTGGGAAGGATTTTTGGGCTTCGTCCAAAAACAACACAAAAAGTCCAAAATTAATGAAATAGGTGTTAATAAACACGACCCCCACTGTAGCAATACATGGCATGATGCCAGAGGAGATGTATACTGGGAGGAAACTAGATATTTCTCATTTGAAAATTTTTGGTTGCATTGCCTATGTTCATGTGCCAGATGAGTTGAGGTCCAAGTTGGATCCAAAAGCTGAGAAGTGCATCTTTATTGGTTATTCTCTGCAGCAGAAAGGGTATAGATGCTATAACCCTTCTACTCATAAGTTTACAATGAGCAGAGATGTTGTTTTTGATGAGATGAGCAGTTGGTATAAACCAGTACATGTGATTGACGATGTAGATGCACAAAATGGTAATGCTGCACAGAATTCATAGGAGCAATCACAAAATATTAGTGGACCTACAGTGTCCTCCAGCAGTGGTTCACATACTTCACCATGGATAGGAAGATTGAGGTCAGGAGAATCTCCTCAAAGCAATGCAGATAGTGGTATGCAGGGATCACAAAAAGGAAAAGAGAAGGTAGATCAGCCCATGTTTGATGTGAATGCAGGTCACTCTTATGTGGATGGTGAATCCAATGGCTCGGAACAGAGCATTGATGATGAGTTGGGTATTCCTTCTATTGTTACACCTGGAGTAAGGAAGACTAGGGATGTTTTGAGAGCACCTGGAAGTGAGCCTATTTTGCGAAGGTCTACTAGAGCTAGGTATCGTATGGATAGGCTGAAATATGATGGATTTACAGCCATTCACTATGCCTATATGGTCAAAGTGATACAAGAACTAGAACCCACTTCTTTTAAGCAAGCCATGGGAAAAGAAAAATGGGAGAAAGCATGGATGAAGAAATGGATGCCTTGGAAGCAAATGCTGCATGGGAATTGGTGCCTTTGCCTAAAGACAAGAATGCAATTGGTTGTAAGTGGGTTTATAAGGTGAAACGCAATGCAAATGATTCTATGAACAGATACAAGGCAAGATTAGTTGTTAAGGTGTATGCACAGACATATGGCATTGATTATGAAGAAACATTCAGTCCGGTTGCAAGGATGGCAACCATAAGAGCACTCATTGCTATGGATGCATCAAAGAGATGGTCTTTACATCAGATGGATGTAAAGAATGCCTTCTTGCATGGTGATTTGCAAGAAGAGGTCTTTATGGAGCAGCCACCAGGTTATGTTCATGCTATTCATCCTGAGTTTGTTTGCAGGTTGAAGAAAGCCTTTTATGGCTTGAAGCAAGAGCATGGTCTGACAAGATAGGACAGTATCTTGTCACTATTAGCTTTCAGATTTCCAAGGTAGATTTCTCACTTTATGTGAGAAAAATACAGAAAGGTATTATGCTGCTTGTCATTTATGTTGATGATTTGATCATCACAAGTGATAGTGATGAAGATATCCTTCATGTGAAAATGCTATTGAAGCAGAAGTTTGAGATGAAGGATTTGGGAGAGCTACATTATTTCTTGGGCATTGAGGTGATTAGATCACCAAGTTGGATACGGCTCTTGCAGAGGCAGTATGGATTGGACATGCTATCCAAATATGGGATGACAGGCTATAAGCCTATTTCAGTTCCTTTCGAGCAGAATGTGAAGCTGAGCGCAGATGCAGGTGAGCTTCTGGAAGACCCTACTATGTACAAATGCATAGTAGGAAGTTTGATTTATATGACTATTATCATGCCAGATTGAGCTATGATATTGGATTGGTGAGTCAGTTTATGCAGGCTCCAAGGGAACCGCATTTGGATGCGGCTAGACACATACTCAGGTATGTGAAGTCCACATTGCAATATGGACTATTTTATGAGGCTAGGGTTCAAATATAGTTGCATGGATACACTGATGCTGATTGGGCTGGTAGTATTTCTGATAGATGATCTACAAGTGGATATGTGTTCTCTTTTGGGAGTGCTGCAATCACTTGGAGCAGTAAGAAACAGCCTAAAGTTGCCTTGTCGAGCATAGAGGCTGAGTACAGGGGTGCAGCAGTGGCTGCATGTGAAGTAGCTTGGTTGCATAAGCTACTTTATGATATGCATCAGTCTACATATGGGCCAGTTGTCATTTATTGTGACAATATGAGCAGTATACACTTGGCAAATAACCCAGTTTATCATGCTAGAACAAAGCACATTGAGGTGCATTATCACTATGTGCGGGAGAAGGTTTTACTAGGTCTTATTGATCTAGTTATGTTAGCACAAAGGATTAGGTAGCTGACATATTCACGAAGGCATTGGGCGCAGAGAAACTACACAAGTTTAGAGACCTACTTGGTGTGTAGGAATTGGGATTGAGCTCGAGGGGGAGTGTTGAAATATCGAGCTCCACTCGTGATATGCCAGGGTGACTGTTGTGCATTTATGTCACTAACTTGTTAGCCGCAGATGCGGTTGGTACACTGCCAATGAATAATAGCTAGATGACAGCTATCCTTATCTACTCTAGATTGTGGCTCAGTTAGTATGCCACCTTAGTTAGCTGAGTTTGGTTTGAGACCCACATATAGGGTTCTCCTATTTCTTTGTACTTGAGTTCTTTTGGATTTCACAACTAAGAAGAGGAAAACTGTTTTCAGCCTCCACCTTTGTGTGTATTCCCCCATTGTGTATGTGAGAAAGCTGCAAGTGAGACTCCTTCCTTCTCTCCCACTATCTTCACAATTTGGAGGGACTTCTATGTTCAAGAGTATAAACAAATCTATTACTTTGGGAGCTGAGAAGAAAGGGGGGAAAAAAAAAAAGAGGCTCTGTCAGAGCGCGTCTATAGACCCGTCTAATCTTCGCGTCTATAAACGCGTCTAACAGAGCGTTTAACAGTTCAAGTAAAAGCGCATCTATCACCGCGTCTAACAGACCATCAAAACATCCGTCTAACAGTGCATTAAAAAGCACGTTTAACAGCCCATCTAAACATCCGTCTAACAGCGCATCTAAAAACGCGTCTAACAATTCGTTTAAACTTCCGTTTAACAGATCGTCTCATGGAGCGTCTATATCCGCGTCTGTGCGTGTCTGTAGCAAGCCAGACGCGCAAATAGACACGCCTGTAGACGCGCGTTTAGATGCGCCCTCAGACGTCTGTATACACGCGCTCCGACAGTCGAGAATACTCAAAAGTGAAAAAGGACGTTTCGCCCGACAAAAGAACGTGTCGCTCATACCTAGATGCTGCGTTTCGTGGATGCGAAAAAGTACAAAACTGGAAAGAGCAAGCAAGAACAACTTCAAAAGGACTTACTTGGAAAAAGGTATGGAAGGATCTTTCTTTTCCAAACTTGTTTCTTCTCCTCCTCTTCTCCTTGTTCGTACTCCTCCTCTTCTTTAGGCTTGGAAGCAAGCTGTGTAGGTACGGTCCCCTTGTCTTGAGTGAAAGCTTGGAACTGTGTGTGTATGGGAGGCTCTCTCTTAAGCTTCAAATCTATAGAACTGCTAATAATGAAGGAAAAAAGCTACTCGCGAAGTTTAAGTAGTTAAAAGAAAAGCAAAGCGAGCGGCGCGCCGAAAAGCAGGTTTAAAAGTCGCGGGTATAGTCGCGTCTATTAGCGCGTCTATAGTCACGTCTGAATACACAGAGGAAGCGCGTCTATAGGCGCATCTATTAGTGCGTCTAAAGGCACGTTTAAATACACAGAGTAGACGGGCATTTAGACGCGCAGGTAGACGTGATAGTAGACGCGACGATAGACGAGCATTTAGACACGACACAGAGTTTTTAAGTTAAGCATTTGAAGAAGAGCAAATTTGGTGGGTTGTTTGTTTGTAGGATGTCTCCATCTTCAACAAGCAGCTCCAGTGAGGATGAATCCCTCCGTATCCACCATCGCAAAATGTGGTCTGTGTGATCGATGTCGAGGAAACATGTATCGTGCACGCAGGATTACGCTCAATCATATCTCAAAGTATGGAGAATGGGATGTGATCGTAAACAGGGTAAGGATTTGTAAGTTAAGGTTGATTGAGATACCTATGGGTGTTCATATGTTTGAGTTATAATGATCCCGTTTTAATTTGATACAGGATGTAGTGCCACACCCGCACATGTTACCCTATGCCCGTCGTGAGGAGGCGAAGCGTCGGCGATATGAGGTGGGATCTTCAGGAGGGACCGTTACGGATGCATGGAGTGATGGTGATAGTAGCCCTCCACCATTACCTCATGAAGCCGTGGAGGAGGAGGTGTTTGATGATATGGTGCGGGATTTATATGTCCATCAAGGGAGGGATAATAGCATGGAGCAGGATGATCTTTTTACCGCAGCATCGACTCCACTGTTTGAGGGGTGCACATTCTCTGTTCTACGTGCCTCCCTTGAGTTACTAAACTTGCAAACCATCTATGGATGGAGCAATGCAAGTTTGAATGCATTACTCAAGTAAGCTTTAATTTAAAGTCGATTTTGCAAACATGATGAATTATGCGCATGGGTCAATTACTCGAATGCTTTTCCTCATTTATGGTCTTCACGTGCAGGCTATTGTGTAAAATGCTTCTAAGGGAGAATAAATTACCGACCTCAAGAGATATGGCAAGGCAACATGTGACCTCTCTTGGAGGATTAGATTACAAGCGCATCCATGCATGTGTCAACGATTGCGTTTTGTTTCGTGGACTACATAAAGATGCAAGAGAGTGTCCTACTTGTGGAGAGGCAAGATATAGAGCAGATCTCAAAACCTTGGACGTGCCTCGTAAGGTATTGCGACATTTTCCCATAATCCCTCGCATCCAACATATGTTCAAGTGCAAATCTATTGCAGAGCTCATGTCATGGCATTCCTCCCATCGATCAACCGATGGCAAGTGGAGAACTCCCGCAGACTCTCCTGCGTGGAAGCATATTGAAGACACATGGCCAAGCTTCAAGGAAGAACCTAGGAGCTTGAGACTTGGATTGGGTATGGATGGTGTGAACCCATTTGGTCTCAAAAGCACGTCTTACAGTGTATGGCCAGTGGTATTGGTGAATTACAATCTTCCACCCTTTATGGCTATTAAGAAAGGACATGTCATGCTGTCCCTTCTAATTCCAGGGAAACATAAAGTCAAAAACCCTGATGTTTATTTGGAGCCTTTGATTGATGAGCTAGAGATACTTTGGAGAGGTATCGAGGTGCATGATTGAGCAGGCCTCCCTCATCACGAGACTTCAACTGCAAAGTAGTCTTGATGTGGACGATGCATGACTTCCCAGGCTATGGCGAGTGTTCAGGTAAGAATTGCATTTTTTAATTATGAATAGGCAAGGACGTGGCACCCTTGACCCACCTTCCACTCTTAATTGCATCTATTGTTTCAGGTCTCACTACATCGGGTTACCATGCATGTCCTGTTTGTGGTCCTTCGCTAGTTGCCTCACGGGCAGATGCATTGAATAAGGTCATCTATGAGAATCACCATCGATTTCTCCCACCTGATCATCCTAGATATGTTGCCCCTTGGAATGAAGTCCTCCCACAATCACTCACCACGGGAGATTGGATGAGAATTTGGGACGGATCCACGACTCCTCCACCACTTGGCATGAGCCGGTAAGGATTTGTAGCTATTGGCTGGAAGTAAAGATTGGCTATATTGGTTGAAAGTGAAGATTGCACGCTAACACTTTATTTTGTTTAGATACTCCATCTTTTATCGTTTACCATATTGGTCCCACCTCAAGATCAATCACCTGCTCGATCCCATGCATATCTTCAAGAATGTGGCATCTACCATTTGGGAGCATTTGAATGGGACACGAGATTCGGCAGGCATAAGGGAGGATCTACGTACCACAGGGAGGATGCGTGAAGCTTGGCCTCAAGAGAGACCAAATGGGTGTGTTTTTTTACCTCGTGCACCGTGGATGTTATCAAAGCTAGAGATGGCGACGGTGAAGCGTGCTATTACTACAATTCGTACTCCCACTGGATGCATGAGGTGTTTGAAGGAAGCCTTTACAAAGAGCAAGAAAAGAGGTGTAGAGCAATTATATGGCTTGAAATCTCATGATTGGCACAAGATGCTCCAAGTAAGTATTTTATATGCATAATATGTTTTTCAAAATTCGCACACGTACTAATGAAATACGTGTGTGGACTTATCTATTGGTCCCTACTAGCATGACTACATATGAAAAATGGTGCACGTACTAATGAAATACGCATGTGGACATTTCTGTTGGGGATGAAACTTTGCATGACTCTTAGGTCACCCTAGACATACATCCACACAAGATTTGGTCTCCAGTTGATTTGGTATGCGCCACGTGGAAGGTATAATGTGTCACTTTTACAATCCCTACTAGCAAGACTGGGGCAAAGCTATGGCGCACGTACTAACGAAATACACGTGTGGACTTATCTGTTGGGGATGAAACTTCGTACGACTCTTAGCCACCCTACACATACATCCACGCAAGATTTGGTCTCGATGTGATTTGGTATGCGCCGTGTGGAAGGTATAATGCGTACATTTTTACAATCCTTACTAGCACGACTACGTATGAAAAATGGCGCACGTACTGATGAAATACGCATGTGGACTTATCTTTTGGAGATTAAACTTTGCACAGCTCTTAGGCTACCCTAGACGTACATCCATGCAAGATTTGGTGTCCAATTGATTTGGTGTGCGCCATGTGGAAGGTATAATGCATACATTTTTACAATCCCTACTAGCACGACTACGTATGAAAAATGGTGCACGTACTAATGAAATATGCATGTGGACTTATCTATTGGAGATTAAACTTTGCACGGCTCTTAGGATACCCTAGACGTACATCCACGCAAGATTTGGTGTCCAACTGATTTGGTATACGCCACATGGAAGGTATAATGCGTACATTTTTACAATCCCTACTAGCACAACTACGTATGAAAAATGGTGCACGTACTAATGAAATAGGCATGTGGACATTTCTATTGGGGATGAAACTTTGCATGACTCTTAGGTCACCCTAGACATACATCCATGCAAGATTTGGTCTCCAACTGATTTGGTATGCGCCACGTGGAAGGTATAATGCATACATTTTTACAATCCCTACTAGCAGGACTGCAGCAAAGCTATGCCACACGTACTAATGAAATATGCGTGTGGACTTATCTGTTGGGGATGAAACTTCACACAACTCTTGGGCCACCCTGACATACATCCATGCAAGATTTGGTCTCGAACTGATTTGGTATGTGCCACGTGGAAGGTATAATGCGTACATTTTTACAATCCCTACTAGCACAACTACGTATGAAAAATGGTGCACATACTAATAAAACATGTATGTGGAATTATCTGTTGGAGATTAAACTTTGCACGGCTCTTAGGCTATCCTAGACGTACATCCACGCAAGATTTGGTGTCCAATTGATTTAATATGTACCACATGGAAGGTATAATGCATACATTTTTACAATCCCTACTAGCACGGCTATGTATGAAAAATGACGCACATACTAATGAAATATGCATGTGGACTTATCTGTTGGAGATTAAACTTTGCACAGCTCTTAGGCTACCCAAGACATACATCCACACAAGATTTGGTGTCCAATTGATTTGGTATGCGTCACGTGAAAGGTATAATGCGTACAGTTTTACAATCCCTACTAGCACGACTATGTATGAAAAATGACGCACGTACTAACGAAATATGCATGTGGACATTTCTGTTGGGGATGAAACTTTGTACGACTCTTAGGTCACCCTAGACATACATCCACACAAGATTTGGTCTCCAATTGATTTGGTATGTGCCACGTGGAAGGTATAATGCGTACATTTTTATAATCCCTACTAGCACAACTACGGCAAAGCTATGGTGCACGTACTAATGAATTATGCATGTGGACTTATCTATTGGGATGAAACTTTGCACGACTCTTAGGCCACCCTAGACATACATCCACGCAAGATTTGGTCATGAACTGATTTGGTATGTGCCACGTGGAAGGTATAACGCGTACATTTTTACAATCCCTACTAGCACGACTCCGTATGAAAAATGGCACATGTACTAATGAAATACACATGTGGGCTTATCTGTTGGAGATTAAACTTTGCATGGCTCTTAGGCTACCATAGACGTACATCCACGCAAGATTTGGTGTCCAACTGATGTGGTATGTGCCATGTGGAAGGTATAATGCGTACATTTTTACAAT
Organism: Dipteris shenzhenensis; assembly: GCF_047967505.1. Taxonomy (NCBI): domain Eukaryota; kingdom Viridiplantae; phylum Streptophyta; class Polypodiopsida; order Gleicheniales; family Dipteridaceae; genus Dipteris; species Dipteris shenzhenensis. The sequence continues at coordinate 48,528,675 of NC_141618.1, forward strand.
CCCTACTAGCACGACTACGTATGAAAAATGGCGCACGTACTATTGAAATACGCACGTGGACTTATCTTTTGGGGATGAAACTTCACACGGCTCTTAGGCTACCCTAGACGTACATCCATGCAAGATTTGGTCTCCAACTGATTTGGTATGCGCCACGTGGAAGGTATAATGCGTACATTTTTACAATCCCTACTAGCATGACTAAACCCTAAACCCTAAACCCTATTGGGGATGAAACTTCACATGGCTCTTAGGCTATCCTAGACGTACATCCATGCAAGATTTGGTCTGATGTGGTATGCGCCACGTGGAAGGTATAATGCATACATTTTTACAATCCCTACTAGCACAACTAAACCCTAAACCCTAAACCCTAAACCCTATTGAGAATGAAACTTCACGCGGCTCTTAGGGTACCCTAGGCATACATCCACGCAAGATTTGGTCTCCAACTGATTTGGTATATGCCATGTGGAAGGTATAATGCATACATTTTTACAATCCCTACTAGCACGACTAAACCCTAAACCCTGTTGGGGATGAAACTTCACACGGCTCTTAGGCTGCCCTAGATGTACATCCATGCAAGATTTGGTCTCCAACTGGTTTGGTATGCACCACATGGAAGGTATAATGCGTACATTTTTATAATCCCTACTAGCATGACAACCCTAAACCCTAAACCCTAAACCCTATTGGGGATGAAACTTCCTTCACATGGCTCTTAGGATACCCTAGATATATATCCACGCAAGATTTGGTCTTCAACTGATTTGGTATGCGCCACGTGGAAGGTATAATGCATACATTTTTACAATCCCTACTAGCATGACTAAACCCTAAACCGTGTTGGAGATGAAACTTCACATGGCTCTTAGGCTACCCTAGACGTACATCCACGCAAGATTTGGTCTCCAATTGATTTGGTATGCGCCACGTGGAAGGTATAATGTGTACATTTTTGCAAGCACTCCCTACTAGTGATTGCGTATGAAAAATGGCGCACGTACTAACCAAATACTCATGTGGACTTATCTATTGGGGATTAAACTTTGCATGGCTCTTAGGCTACCCTAGACGTACATCCATGCAAGATTTGGTCTCCAACTGATTTGGTATGCGCCACATGGAAGGTATAATGCATACATCCATGCAAGATTTGGTTGCCACGTGGAAGGTATAATCCCTACTAGTGACTACGTATAAAAAATGGCAAGCATTGATATGTACGAAATTCAATATGATATTCAAAATGATAAAGTTCATAGCATGAGAGAGCTCTAGAAAGAGAGAGATAGAGAGAGAGAGAGAGAGAGACCTTATACTTGAACACCTTTTCAATGCTCAGTGTTTACAATTACGACACACAACATTATTTTTAAAATACCTTATGTATTAGATGTGTGAATTGAGATATCTGAAATTCAAAATCATACTCTTAATTTTAAATATGCACATGGGGATGAAACTTATTCACATGGCTCTTAGGTTTAGTGTAATAATTGCAAGCATTGATATATACGAAATTCAATATGATATTCAAAATGATAAAGTTCATAGCACGAGAAAGAGAGAGAGAGAGAGAGAGAGAGAGAGAGAGAGAGACCTTATACTTGAACACTTTTTCAATGCTTAATGTTTACAATTACTTCACATGGCATTCTTTTTAAAATACCTTATGTATTAAATGTGTGAATTGAGATATTTAAAATTCAAAATCATACTCCTAATTTTAAATGTTTATGTTAGATTTGAACAAACTATAAGCTGAGATAAACAAAGTAAGAAGAACATCATGAAAGTATGAAAATGCTCATACATCATAAAAGTAAGAACAATATCATGAAAGTACCAAAATGAATGTGTACATCATCATCATCATCGTGTAGAAGTGCATCCCTAAACAAGAAATGTGTGAAGCCTAAACAATCATCCTGAATCAGAATCTGATAACTCCACATATGATCCTCTAGTCATCCTCTGACGTGGCTTCTGTATGATCCACTGCCCAACCGTCTGCTGTGTGCCCTCAAGCAAAGCCGGATCAGATGGGCAAGCCTCATCTCCTGCATGAGATGGGCCAGCCTCATCCTAATGAAGAGGAGGGCATGCTGCACAAGCCACCATTGCCATCTCTACCTCCCTTGCCTCCTCTATGTATATGCGTCTCAGCTCCCAAAGTCGTGCATCTGTGAATACTCATGCCTCAAATCCAGTGCGAGTAATCGTCTCTACATGTAGAAGATGCTGGTCTCAGCCCCGCCCAAGCTGCTGCTCCACCCACTGCTGCAATGATGTCTGCAGCTCTGCCTCTCGCTCAATACGGTGTGCCTCCTCTACTCGTGCCTTGTCACCTGGCATGAAGTCACCATATGAGAAGCGTCGTGGAACACACGCTACAACCACTAATGTATCAACACCCTCCTGCTGTAACAAAGCTCTTTGTGCCTCCTCCCTGTAGTGCTCTGTCAAGACCATGCAGGCGAATGGATCAATGGCCTGACGATGACCAAGATATAGATCATCCATGCCTAGTCCTCTGTATGTGGCCACATCAATGTCAGCAAAGCATACATGGCACACTGACCATGCTACCATGTGGCGGGTCATGCAATGGAGATGTGCGATGTGGCTGCACCGATGTGGCTGCACCCTAGTCCAAACCACCCTACGGTGTCAAACTCCTCGTGGCAAAGGACACAAGTGGTGGTAGGAAGCCAAGCTATGACTGCTGCATCTATGGGTGTCCTAGTCAGCACATCTATAGGAGGAGCGGGGTATAGGGCCACACTGGGGTCGATCCTATAGCGAGATGGATCACGACTAATATGTCTCAACTGCAAAATATAGTGCTCCACACGATGGTACGCTATGCGTGTCCGAATCCTCTACTCCTCCAAATCTGCCTCCAACAGTCATACATGAGACTCCATATCTTGTCACAATAGATGTGTCTGCAATGCAAACATGTCGCGTACATGGTGAGAATTAACCAAAAAACTTTAGTTCAAAACACGCTAAAAAAAAATAAACTAAAATAATCAGAATAACTAACCTCGTCCCTAGACTCGGCCAACAATGCCTCCAACTTTGCAATCCATGCGTCTCGAGTCTCCAACTCGTGCTGAGGTGGTGTAGATGTGGGAGGTGGTGTAGATGTGGGAGGCTCCATCGATGTGGGAGGTGGGGGAGGTGGAATCGAAAGTGATCTCAATAGGGCAGAGACCATGTCGTGCAAGGATGATGCCACTGAATGAACATCCCCCCTAATCCATCCTCCAACAGCTCGTAATGTCGATGCAGGGATAGTGTGCAACTCTGATGCCTCGCATCGACGCCAAACACCTCTAGTCTGATGCTCCTGACGCCCCATCCTACCATGTCCCGCTCCTGATCTTGGATGGGTACTAAGGTAGTATACCCGATGACCAAGTACAAACTCAGTGTATAGCTGCATGGCAAATGACCTAGCTATCTGATGGTTGTGAGGCAATCGACCACCATTCACAGTGAGATATCTCGGATAAATGTGTGCTGCTATGACGGGGTGCCTACAACGTAAAATATGCAAGGGCAGACCTGATCGTGGTCGCATCGCCTCAGTGTGACCATCCCAAAACATATCCTCTAAGACCTGCTTGTGAGGTGACTCATGTTCAAACAACTGTCGAATGGCTCTCCAATCCAAGCCATGACTAGTGATCTCTGCCTCATCCTATGCCTGAAAGCTATCCACAACGTCCTCAACTATGTCCAATCGACCCAGAGCCTCAATGACTGAATGTAGACTTGCAACCAAGTGAGGGGATGCACTAGCATCCTGCAGTGCCCTCATCTCAGCTCTCAGAATCTCTATTTGCATACGAATAGTGGTGCCAGAACCTGTGCGCTGGCTAGCACATGCACAAAAAAAACACATGGAAATTCATATTCTGTTTGGGTAATGAAAATAATATTCTATTCAATATGACTTATAATCTATTTATGTAATGAAAACTATTTGTACATACTCCTTGATGAGGTAGGATGCCGTTGGGATCATCCTATGCACCTATTGGTAGATGGGCCAAATGTGTGGCTATGCCTACAACAGTGCTATGTTGCAAATTCAATTTGTATTTACAATTATTTACAAATTCAATTCGTATTTACAATTATTTAGAAAGTCGGTTTCTTCAAGCTCATTCTCCTTGTCTATACTACCCACCCTTGGAACCTGGACTGCTTGAGGATTCGACATCTTTTCTCAATATTATGTTTATCAAACTCAATATTATTAAAAATTCTTAATTTTGATCAAAAATTTTTCAAACTCTAGTTGTTGCATTTTTAAAATTAGATGTCTCAAATATTTTTTCCTTATATGTTTCCCTTTTTTTACTTTTTATCCAATTGATGGAATTAACTGTATGGCTCAATTATTGATGGGACTTTTTAATCTAAGCACACACACACTTTTTTTGTGTGTGGAATCTCTCTCTCTCTCTCTCTCTCTCTCTCTCTCACACACACACACACACACACACACACACACACAACACACACACACACACACACACACACATACACACACATGCAACACACTCTTGGTAACCCTTGTATTTCTTTGCATTTATCAGTACTTTGAGGACCCTAGTAAGAAGACTCATTATGATCTGTGTCTGTTAACTATACAGATTTTGACAAGACTGTAGGTTTAAGAGATGGTATTGAGGAGAATCTCTATATTTTATTCCCCAAGATAATACACATGGTTGGGGCAAGTATTATTATACTTGATTAACTTATTTTCCAAAATAAGGAGAATTGTATTTTTTTTAATGCCTTTCTCACTCTTTGGAAACTTTTCCACACGTGGTGTAAGGACCACATTGTCCACTTATGGCCCCTATACTAAGGACAGATAGTGGAGAGGTTTGGTTAGTAAGACCTTCTTTGAATGCGTTACTGCCTTGGGTTTGCACTAGATATGGAGGAGATAGAAGCAAATCTAATACATTACTTTGAACGATACACAAGCAAGGCGCATCTAGTATTTCTCAGACTACACATTAAAAAAGAGAGCGGGTTGACACTACAGACCTTCAAAAGTGAGAACTTTGAGAAAATAATTAGGCCTTTTCAATATTATCTATTTTGGTTGGGCAATCCACCTCAACTAGTGGCCATTCCTATAGATCATCACTTGGTTCCCATGCTTTGAATGATACACAAGCAAGGCGCATCTAGTATTTCTCGGACTACACATTAAAAAAGAGAGCGGGTTGACACTACAGACCTTCAAAAGCGAGAACTTTGAGAAAATAATTAGGCCTTTTCAATATTATCTATTTTGGTTGGGCAATCCACCTCAACTAGTGGCCATTCCTATAGATCATCACTTGGTTCCCATGCCTGGGGAGAGAGGAGACCTTTGGACAATCATTTACGTATGTGTTTTCCATGCGCTGATGCATTTAGAAGATCCAATTAGCCATACACTTATGCATCTAACCACTCTAGTGCTGGGGTCTTTGCCATATGGCCAAGCAAAACAATAGATGTTCTACATGGGTAGCACAATGTCTTAGTAGGGTGCTGTTGCATGTGGGCAATCATCCTCGGATGATACATCATTGGATAGACTTCATTCATCCCATGCTCAATTGAGGCTGGAAAGTAGAAAACGCTTTTCCAATTTCATTTGACCCCGAAGTGAATGGTGTGAATGAAGCCAAGTTACTACGCTTTGGGCCATGCTATACTAAGGTTAGAAATAGAAGATACTTTTTCATCATTATGTGAGCCTCAAGTGAGAGGATGTAGGTGGGCGCCAGGTGGGAAGGAACGAGTTACTTTGCTGAAGACATGAAAGAAAAATTCATTTTGCTAATATAAGGGAGAAACTCACATAGCACATGACATTGAATATTGCTTGCTCTTTTATCCCAAGGATGATGAGGACATGATTAGCCATGTTGGGATACATTTTTAGGATAATGCCCATGTGGTGTTTTATACAGCCTACTTACTCTACCTAAATTATGAAACAACTCTTAACCAACTATATAATCTATAATATTCCACATAAAGATAGATAAACGCACACCGCTACCTTAAACTCTTATTTTCTTTTTTTTTTAAAGATGATTTTTAAGACTAAAATTTAAACGTTTTTTTATTTAAATAAAAATAGCACCAATTTGAAAAATAACATAAAACCTACTTTTATCTCTCTTTTTTTAAATAGATGAATTTAGAAAACAAAATATATACATTTTCACATTTTAAATAAAAAATTACGTAATTAAAAAAAAAACTTTAAAATGCATTTGAAATTTTGAAATATTTTATAATTAGATTACATATTCCTATAAACTAAAATAATATAAAAGCTACTTTAAACTCTTATTTTCTTTTTTTTAATAGATGATTTCTAAAAACAAAATTTAAACGTTATATTTCATTCAAAACTTCAATAATTTATAAACTTTAGTTATAAATTTTTTTTAATAGATGATTTTAAAAAACAAATTATATACTTTTTGACATTTAAGTAAAAACTTCACTAACTTAAATAACTTACATAACATAAAAACTACCTTAAACTCTTATTTTCTTTTTTTTTAAAGATCATTTTTAAAAATAAAATTTAAACGTTTTTTTATTTAAATAAAAATAACATTAATTTAAAAAATATCTTTAATCTCTTTTTTTTAAAAGATGATTTTAAAAACAAAATATATACATTTTCACATTTTAAATAAAAAATTACGTAATTCCAAAAATAATTTAAAAAAACTTTAAAATGCATTTCAAATTTAGAAATATTTTATAATTATTCCTATAAACTAAAATTTAAACGTTATATTTAATTTAAAACTTCACTAATTTAAAAAATAACATGCAAACTACTTTAATCTCTTTTTGTTTTAATAGATGATTTTAAAAAATAAAATATATACTTTTTTACATTTAACTAAAAGCTTCACTAACTTAAATAACATAAAAGCTACCTTAAACTCTTTTTTTCTTTTTTTTTTAAAGATAGTTTTTAAAACTAAAATTTAAACGTTTTTAAAATAGCACCAATTTGAAAAATAACATAAAACCTACTTTAATCTCTCTTTTTTTAAATAGATGAATTAAAAAAACAAAATATATACATTTTCACATTTTAAATAATAAACTACGTGATTAAAAAAAATTATTTTAAAAATTTTTAAAATGCATTTGAAATTTTGAAATATTTTATAATTACATTATATTTTCTTATAAACTAAAATAATATAAAAGCTACTTTAAACTCTTATTTTATTTTTTTAATAGATGATTTCTAAAAATAAAATTTAAAGGTTATATTTAATTCAAAACTTTAATAATTTATAAACTTCAGTTATATTTTTTTCTTTATAGATGATTTTAATAAACAAATTATATACTTTTTCACATTTAAATAAAAACTTCACTAACTTAAATAACTTACATAACATAAAAGTTACCTTAAACTCTTATTTTCTTTTTTTTCCAAAGATCATTTTTAAAAATAAAATTTAAACGTTTTTTTATTTAAATAAAAATAGCACTAATTTAAAAAATAACTTTAATCTCTTTTTTTTAAGATGATTTTAAAAAACAAAATATTTACATTTTCACATTTTAAATAAAAAATTACGTAATTCCAAAAAAAAAAACTTTAAAATGCATTTGAAATTCACAACAACACAAAGCAACTATAGACACGCTTGGTAGATGCGCAAAATAGCGGGTGCATCTGTAGGAGTTGCTTTAGTAGAGGAATTACGGGCACGTCTAAAAGCACGTCTAACAACTCGTCTATTTGTGCGTATATTAACACGTCTACTTGCGCATCTAAATTAAGAAAATACGGGCCCGTCTAACATCACGTTTATTAGCGCGTCTATTTGCACGTGTATTAGCGCATTTATTTGCACATTTACACTGAAAATCAAACGTGCATTTAGACGTGTAGATAGACGCAAACCAGAGAATACAAAAAGTGAGATTTTGGTGTACATCATTGCTTTCCAAACATTGCCCATGATTACCAAAGCACATAATTTTTTGCAAGCCCACATATACAAGAATTAAGTGAGATGAGGAGAATGAGACAATATGTAAAATAGTTTTGCCAATATCAATTATGGGGCTACGGTTCAATCTCATCCTCAATGACATCAACCCTTGCCAAACTATCTACTTCAAAATCCAAACAAGCGTTTCGATCTACAAATACGTTCAACCTACTACTACTTGTGCCACTCATGTGCTCATCGAAATCAGCATCTTGAATAGTAGGCTCATCCTCATGGGTAATGGCCTCAATATCTGTATCTCCTATCTCATGAGCATCCTCCTCTCTCTTATCACGGTCATCATCACGTCCATGGCCATGATCATCCTCCATATGCTCCATATTAGTAAATGTACTATACATCACTTTAGAACGTGGCATAATAGGTATGACATGCCACCATCTATTATTATCCACCATTGGTTGATAGACAACCTAATTCAAACACAAATACAATCATGTTATTTTTCTTGCATCAAATATTTAAAAGCGAGTATTTTTATATGTGTGCACAATACCTATTCACATTGTTGCGGTAGTACTAGTGTGTCCTTCCTACTTTGCCAAAACTTTGTGGAGTCAATAGTTACAAAGCCACTTGCATGGCGTTTGATTGTTGCATTGGGGCCTCTTTCCACCACATCCTTAAACCACTTTACATCCAAAACATACACAAAGAAGCGTCGAAAGTCAAGCATCATAATATCTTGGATTATGCCACAATAATCATCCATGGCTCCATTGGCTCCCTCAAAGCTAGCAATGACGCCGCAATCTTGTGTGTTTCTCTTATCATCAATCCGTTGTGTTCGAAAATGCTTGCCCTCACACCATATAGCATTGAACATAGTGCACTATACCAAGAAAAAATCAATTAAATAAGTAATCTAAATTATTGACAGCTCCTAATTTATGCATAACATTCTATATACTGACCTTGCTCATGCATCCCCTAGCATACGCCCATTCTTTGATTGTGATATGCATCCCCTCGTCTTTCTCTACTTTCCTCGAGGGGGGTCACTCATCATATGTAACCCTATCACGTGAGTTCAACAGAAGGATTTTTTTTATTTCTAAAATTTACAGAAATAAATATACATAACACAACAAGACAAAGCACCCATAGACGCGCGCACAGATGCGTTTCATGAACTAAATAAAAAACCTACGGGCGCGTCTATTTGTGCATCTATTTGCACGTCAGGAGACCCGCGTCTATTAGCGTGTCTATATATCAGACTTACGCACGTATAGACGCGCTCATACACGCGTAAATAGACGCGCAAATAAACGTTTTGATATATGCACGTATAGATGCATATCGAACAGACAGACGCGAATATAAACGCGTTTGTAAACGCGCTGATAGACGCACCTTTTTTTTTTAAATAAATTTTACAGAATACTGTGTATGTTGTGTATGCTATATAGTTATGCTATATAGTTACAAGAATCCCATATCTACATTCTGTAATTCAATTCTTACAGCCAACCTCATTTTAATTACAATTCCAAATAAAATATTACAACTCCAAAACGCAATAAAATTGAAAGCTCAAAAAGTGCTTGTATATACATATAGCACGAAGCTAAGCCACGTCATGTGGCTCCAAGTACAAAAAATAAGGAAGCTAAGCCATGTCATGTGGCTTCAAGTACAAAAAATAAGAGGAGTCTATATATAAGAGGCACGAAGCCAAGCCAATGGCTTTAAGTACAAAAAAGAATAGTAGCACTACTTCTACGACTAATCCTCGCTGCCTTCCATGCTCCCTGATGCGCTGCCTTCTGCGCTCCCTTCTGCACCTCCTTCCTCGTCTTCCTCGTCGTCTTGTGCAGGGGCGCCCTGTAAACAAGGGCCTGTAAATAAGGGACAACATATATCAATGTATGAAAAATCAAATCTTTACTTATAATTTTGGCATTATTTAATTACTTTCAAATACCTGGGGGGCATGTCCAGTCCAATCCCATACCAGCTAAGATTACCCTAGTAGAGTCGAGATAGCCCAACTATCTACAAAGTTGAGCCCCTTCTCCCCCCATGATCACGAGGTCCTTTTGCCTCGTAGAGCCATCAGTGTACTCTTGTGCCATCGAGAGTTGCTTCTCTAGTTATGAGTGGCCAGGGTACTGCCATGCAGTCGAGAGTCACTTCTCCAACTACGAGCAACCAACATACTAGGTCGACATGATAGGGTAGTAGGTGTAGTAGTAGCGAGAGCGATGGGGGATGCATGGTAGCCTGCTTTGGGGGGGATAGTGGTGGGGACAGGGATGATTCAGATGATGCAGATGTGCCAGAGGGTGATGGTATGATTTACTATGACATCACTCAGACAGGAGGCATTTTGATGGATGCATGGGGGAAGGACATCATGGCTTTCATGCACTTTGTAATTGCTAACAACTATAGAGATTGCTTTAGACCCTCACTATTGTTCGCTCTAGGTATCCCAATCCCCCCAATGTTGAGTTCATAGATAAATGGGCCAAGTCAAAGATTGTTATAATACTTAGCAATAAAAGATCTTCGCTTAAGAGGTAGGCACCAGGCAAGATTGCCAGGATTGAGGGAGGTTAGCCACCAAGGGGCAGCCCCACACCGCTCACAAGTGTGAGTGGAAGAAAGCAATGAAGGCAACGAAGGCAGACCCCAGTTTGCAACACATGGAGGCATGAAGGATCCAAATGGAGCAATATGGAAGCATGCATTTTGGAGCAGGGGGTGTTGAATCATGGAAGGCTCAATCTGTAAGTATCGATCTCAAATTATATTGTTTATATAGTATTTTAGGAGGTTGTTTCTTTGTACAAACCCCTCTGCAAATTGTGTCATCTTGCAGCTTCATATCGTGGGTAGGTACCCTACTCCTATTGAGATAGCCTACCACTGCCACCATCCTAGAGAAGATACATGGAGGCACTTCTATGATGACGGGTTGATTACTTAGGTGCATCTATACCCACGTCTATCTATTTTTTTAAATTTCTAGCAGGGCATGTATTTGCACATCTATAGGCACGTCTATCTATTATATACATGCGCCTTTAGATGTGATTTTGTAGATGCACCAATAGATGCACTCGTAAGTTTTTTTAAGTTAAGGAAACACATCTGTGTGTGCATCTATAGGTGCCTTTTCTTGTTGTGCACCCTATTCTCTTTGCCCTCAATGTATTTAATCTCAAAATCATATTTGGAAAGAAGATCCATGCATGACCTCTGTCTAGTATTCAACAAAGGTTGAGTAAGAATATATTTCAAACTTTGATGATCCATTCGAATTTCAAACTTGACACCAAGTAGAAAATGTCTCCAATGTTTCAATCCATGAACAATAGCAAGCAATTCACGATCATGAGTGGGGTATTTCTCTTCATGTTTTCTAAGTTTTCTAGACTCGTACTCGACTACTCTACCATCTTGAGAAAGAACACATCCAATTTGTGTCCCACTCACATCACAAGTCACAAAGGTTTTCCCAGCTCAGGTATCTTCAAGATGCAAATTTGTGCCACCTTTGCTTTTAATGTATCAAAAGCTTCTTGACATTTCTCATTCCATACAAATTTGTTTTCTTGCTTTATCGGGTCTATCAAAGGCAAAGTTATTTTAGAAAAATCCTTGATATGTTTTCTCTCATACTGTGCCAAACCAATAAAACTCCTCACATCTCTCACTATTTTAAGCCTTGGCCATTCTTGAATCACTTTTCTTTATTAGGATCTATATGGATGCCTTCTTTGAAAAAAACTCATCCCAAATAAACAATTTTATCTTTAGCAAAGAAGCATTTACTCCTTTTTTGATATAATTTATGTTCCCTTAATTTGTCAAGTGTTTTCCTAAGATGCATCTCATGTTCTTTCGCATTCTTTGAATATACCAAAATATCATCTAGGAAAACCAAAATGTAGATCATTAGGAAAGATATCAGAAAACTCATCAAGAAGTTTTCAAAGATATTCAAACTATTCTTCCTTTTGATTCTCTCCCTAAATCTTTTGGGTTTCCTCCTCAATCTTTTCAACAAATACTAAGAATGTATCACAACTTTGTCTCATTCCTCTTAACAATTTCATGGCTGAAATAAGAAAATCTTGACTATCCCTTTCCTCTCCTTGAATAACTTGATTTCTACCATCTACTTCAAAAAAGCATATGGTTCTCTTTCCACAGTCAATTAAGACTTTGTTAATTTTGTTTTGAAGCTGTTGCGTACGCAATAGGTAGGGAGGTTTGAGTGGCTTTGAGGTTGAGAGAGAAATTTGTAATAGATTGTTTTTTTTTATTGATGAGTTTTTTTGAGAGATTTATGATTAAATTTTGTTTTGAAGTTGTTGCGTACGCAATAGGTAGGGTTTGAGTGGTTTTGAGGTTGAGAGAGAAATTTGTAATAGATTGTTTTTTTTTTAAAGGAGTTTTTTGGAGAGATTTATGATTAGGTGGTTGCATTGTTAAAGTAGAAGGGAGTGCCTCCATATTGACTTCATCCATTTCTTCTTCCTCTATTGCCTATAAACAAATATGAGAGATTAGATTAATTATCTTTAAATTTACAATCTTATTTAAAAAATTGTATTTAGTTGAGAAATAGAGAGTTCATACTGCTAAGTATTGTTGTAGTGGCCTTTTTACATAACCCTGTGAGCCATAATTATCAAAGAAGGCATCATCATCTTTCTCTTCATCCACAAACTCTCTGAATGGGTCATGTAAGCTAGGAGAGGGAGGAGGGGGGGCTGCATTGAGGAGAGGGAGAGAGCTGGCTACCAAGGAGGGGAGAGCTAATGAGGGAGGAAGGGGCCAAATTTAGCATATTCACCAAATTTAGCGTATTTGCCAAATGTCCATCTTTTCATCATCATAAACTGGGACATTATGATCTTCAAGGTCATCATCCATGTCATCAGTCTCCTTGTGCTCTACCTCTTTTTCATAGCCTGTGGTTTGATCTGCTTGAAGCTGAAAACAGGCCATGAAATGCTTGTTTTCAATAATATATATGGAGTTCCCTTTTCTGAGGAGATCCTCAAATAAATATCCCATCCTGCACAAGGTGATCTCCCAACCTGTCGGTAGCAAATTCTCCACCATGGTAAGCAAGAGACTTCCACTTTTTGCTGGACTTCCATAGTTGTTTTTTTGATAATGTATGGACCTGGGAATATCTTGCTCTTCTAGCATCAATCTCAAATTATTTGAATTCCCTCTTATGTTCTTTTGTAAGGGGTGATCAGGGTTGGGACTCTGCATACACAAGAAGAATGATTCAAGAGATTGAATCGCTATGCCACATTCTCTCTTGCCTCTCTTTGCTGCATAAACACCACTATAGATCTTCAAATCTAATGAATATGCTCGCTCTAGAGTAACCTGCATGGCTTCTTTGTCTTGTTTATAAAAAAAAATGACAATGTTGCAAATTGCCACTTTGGTAATGGTGGTATATACGATTCTATCAATGAAGTTATGGATATCATCGCTAGAAACTTCATTGATGAAGAATAGTTGAGGCTTGTCCCATGCTGACTCATTCTTGATGAAGTCATCTTCTGAAACTCCCCTAAAGTTCACAAGCTTTCCAGACTCTAACGTAACCTCTACATTGAATTGAAAGCTTTGGTGCATATCTGTTGGCATCCTTATCTTGCTGATTAATTTTTCCACATATGCAACCACTTGTTGTGGGATTTCTTTTCTCATGTAAGAGGTTACTATTTCTGACCCATCTTCATCCTTTCTCAAGGTATGAAGTGCATAATTTGTGCACTAGGTGTTTACTTTGTTGTATCAAAATTATTTGCCACACACACACATATACACATACCAAGAATTTGCTAATATTATTGCATCTACATTTCTCTGATGGGCACAAAACTTTGTACACACCTCAACCTAGGTTGTATTGACTTGCATACAAAGTGGTGCACCCATCCCATAAGTACTTGTTCGAATAACACACCTGCAAACATATTTTATGACGATTGTGCATAACACTAGGAATAAAATGGTGTATAATGTGCGATCGACTATGCAAAGCATATCCAATGCACGTTACTCAACCTAGGCAGTATTGGCTTGTGTGCAAAGTGGCATCCCCATCCGATAAGTACTTGTTTGAAAGATACACCCAGGATCGTGTTTTTTGACGGTTCTACATGACACTAAGGCAAAAATGGTATTTAATACTCAATCTACCATGCAAAGCATATCCGATGGGCACAATACTTTTCACGTGCCTCAAAAGCGGTGATATGGTGTTCCATGCAAAGTGGAACGCCCATTCAATAAGTACTTGGTATGATAATACACCTAAGAGCATGTTCTTTGACGGATGTGCATAACACTAGGGGGAAAATGGTGTATAATGTGTGATCTCCCATGCAGAGCATAATCGATAGACACAATACTGTGCACGCACATCAACCTACTTAAAATTGACTTTCTTGCAAAGTGGCTCCCCCATTCGATAAGTACTTTTTTGAATATCACACCTAGGACCATGTTTTTTATTGGTTGTCCATGACACTAAGGCAAAAATGATGTTTTATGCTTGATCGACAATGCAACGCATATCCGATCATCACAATACTTTGCACACATCTCAACATAGATATTATTGACTTACATGCAAAGTGGCGTGCCCATCCCATAAGTACTTAGTTGAATAACACATCTAGGACTACGTTTAAAAAATGACTTTAATGCTCGATCGACCATGCAAAGGATATCCAATGGGCACAATACTTTTCCTACACCTCAACCTAGGTGGTATTGAAATGTTCTCAAAGAGGCACATGCATCCGGTAAGTACTTGGTTAGATAACATACCTAAGGGCGTGTTTTTTTTGCGGATGTGCATATCACTTCGGGAAAAACGGTGGATAATGTGTGATCGACCTTGCAAATCATACCCGATGGTCACAATACTTTTCACGCACCTCAACCTAGGTAAAAGGGACTTGCATGAAAATTGGAGCACCCATCCCATAAGTACTTGATCAAATAACATACCTAGCAGCGTGTTTTTTTATGGATGTTCATGACACTAAGGCAAAAATGGCATTTTATGCTTGATCGACAATGAAAAGCATATCGAATGGGCACAATACTTTGTATAGACCTTCAACTAAGTGGAATTCACGTACATGCAAAGTGGTATGCCCATCCCATAAGTACTTGATCGGATAACATACCTAGCAATGTGTTTTTTTACCGGATGTGCATGACACCAGAGCAAAAATGGTATTTAATGCTCGATCGATAATGCAAAGGATATTCGATGGGCACAATACTTTTCTGATGCCTCAACCTAGGTGGTATTAACATGTTATCAAAGAGGCACACCCATCAAATAAGTACTTGGTTGGATAACACACCTGAGGGTGTGTTTTTTACGGATGTGCATATCACTAGGGGAAAAACGGTGTATAATGCATGATCGACCATGCAAAGCATATCTGATGGTCACAATACTTTGCACGCACCTCAACCTAGTTAAAAAGGGCTTGCATGCAATGTGGAGCTGCCATCTGAGAAGTACTTGTTTGAATAACACACCTAGGACCGTGGTTTTTTATGGTTGTGCATGACACTAAGGCAAAAACAATGTTTTATGCTTGATCGACAATGCAAACCATATCCAATGGGTACAATACTTTGCAACACCTTAAACTAGGTGGAATTGACTTACATGCAAAGTGGCATGCCCATCCCATAAGTACTTGATCAGATAACATAACTTGCAGCATGTTTTTTTACGGATGTGCATGACACTAAGGAAAAAATGGTATTTAATTCTCGATCGACCACGTAAAGCATATCCAATGGGCACAATACTTTTCCTACGCCTCAACCTCGATGGTATTGACTTGTTTTCAAAGAGGCACACCCATCTGCTTGGTTAGATAACACACATAAGGGCATGTTTTTTTTACAGATGTACATATCATTAGGGGGAAAACAGTGTATAATGCGTGATCGACCATGCAAAGCATATTTGACTTGCATGCAAAGTGGAGCCCCCATCCGATAAGTACTTGTTTGAATAATACACCTAGGACCGTGTTTTTTATGGTTGTGTATGATACTGAGGCACAAATGGTATGTAATGCATGATATACCATGCAAAGAATAGATGATGGGCACAATACTTTGCATGCACCTCAACGTAGGTGTTATTGAGTTGCATGCAAAGTGGTGTGTCCATGTTATGAGTACTTGATCGGATAACTATTGCAAAGTACTCTCACAAAGGAGATGGCTATAGATTTTGTTCTAGGGATGGATGTGACTTTATGTAGCAAAAGAGAAGTAGTTGCATTTGCTACAATCCATGATAGTGATCCCAATTCACTTTGCCACTTTTGAAGACTTGGCGAAGATAAGGTGGCAGTTACTATTTTAAAGATTCTTAGCACACATGTTGAGCTAAAGTATAAATGTGGAGATATAGAAACACTTGGAGATGTTATGCCCTACAATACAACCAACAAATCATTTATAGCATGGGACAAAGATGAGACTTATGCAACAGACGTTATCAAGAATACAAAGTGCACCACCTTGGATTTTACTATAGGGGACATTTTACAAATGAGATAATTTGCAAATAAGACTGTAGCAGAAGGTGAAGTATTGGGATTTGAAAAAGTGGAGCAATGGTCATTTCCATAGATGAGGATTCTAAAAGTCACTCATGATGGTATGGTTGATAACATAACATCCTTATGTGATCCCTACTATGAGGTAGGCAAGAATATGAGATGGAGCATGAAAATTTTAAACATGAGAAAGAGGCACATGGTTTTCAATGATAAAGACAAGGTATACTACAATATCAAAGGACGTAAAAAGCGTGCCCATGTGCCAGGCTCTATCACTTCAAATGTGGATGATTTCAATGTACTCAATTATAGAAGTGACATCTTATCTGGAGTGGATGAGTTCATTGGTTCTGAGAAACAAAATGATTTTAGAAGCAAAGCCTTATCTGGGATGGATGAATTCTTGTACAGTGAGAAGGGCAAAGGTTTCAATAGCGATGTCTTGTCAAGTGTGGATGAGTTCATGCATATTAACAAACTTGGTGTCAATCAAGCTTGTGGATTTGTGAAAGCCATGCAAGATGTCCCAATGAGCGATGTTCTCTCAGGATTGGAAGAGTTTCAAGGTTCTCAATACTCTCGTAGAATATTGAATTCATTGAATGGTCCTAAGAGTATGCTAAAAACGAGGATGAGATCAACAGAGGATTATTCAATATTTAACTTTGATTGTGATATGGCCAAGGATACAACGACCAATCATGGATGCTTGGTTACAAACAAATGTGAGGAGAAGAAGTGCATAAATACAGATAACAACGTGCACGAGGAACGAGAACGGTTATACATATGCATGAAGAGAAAGCGAATCTAGGCAGATCCACAAAAGCAACCAAAGAGGAAGAGAGTAATGACGGAAGAAAACATGTTAAATGCATTGGGATATCTACGTTGCAAGAGAAGATGTATGCGATTCATTGATCTTGTAGACATCAGGGAATGTAGAGAATATGTGTGGCAAAGAAGAGGAACCGAAAGAAATGAATACCTTCTCACAAGTCTCTCTTGCTTTCTTCAGAATGGCAATAAAAGGCTAAGTTCAAGACAAAAGGTAAAACCTCTCATAAATGGAAAAAAGATTTGTAATAAGGCATATCACAATATTACTGGATTATCCCATGGTACATATTGGGATTTAGTCACCAAGGCAAAGGGCGGCAACAAATTTAGCATTCACGATAATAGAGGAAGGTCCAAATCAAGAATCTCAACTGTTAGGGCAGCATCAATTTTGCAAGACTTCATACATGAAAATGCTTTACCTCAACCCCATATATATACCAAACCCCCTAACGGTGATGCGATCACTAAAATGAACCTTCCAATGGGCTTGACAAAGCTCAAAGTATTTGACTCTATTGCAGAAAAGCAAAGGCAAAGAGGGGATGCCATAGCTTCTTCTCATACTTTGTATACTCTTTGGAAGAAGAACTTTGGATATGTTAAAATCCCAAGGAGGCAAAAAATGTCAAAGTGCAATGTCTGTGATGATTTAAAGTGAGCGATTGAGAGTGCAACATGTCCAAATCAAAGGGAATTATACAAAAAAAACCAAAAATCTCATCATGACCTTATTTGACATTCCAGAAAAAAATATGCATTTTGGAAGGAGCAATCTATTTCGCATCTCGATGACTACATGTGCCTTATTGTAGATGGCATGGATCAAAATACAACAACATTGCCTCATTTTGTTTCCACTCCACCTAAATCACAAGGAAAGCACTTTCTAAAGACACATCTATGTGGAGTATTAGTGCATGGAATTAAGCTCTTTGCAGATATATGGATTTATTCCTTGCATCTACATGATAGCAATCAAGTTGTAACATCTATTATGAAGGCAATTCGCAATGTACATGCAGAAAAAGGGAGGAAAAAGGTCACCTACCACCGACTTTGAGAATACAAGCTGATAATTGCTGGTGAGAAAATAATAATGTACTCCTGTTTGCATTCTGCTCCATGCTAGTTGCTCATCGAATCTTCAATGAGGTCGAATGTGGATTTTTGTATGTTGGGCATACACATGAGGATATCGATCAGGTTTTTAGCACAGTCTCAAGAGAGCTTAAATGCAAGGATGTGGAGACAATAGATGACTTGGTAAGAAGATGTGGCAGGCAAGTTGGTGATCGTAGGGAAAGTACAGTATGTGAGAGGCTCAAAAGAATGTATGATTGGAAGAGCTTCATTCTACCTTTCATACAAATGGGTGGTGATGCATTGACAGGTCATACCAGTCCACACTACTTTCATTTTTTTAAAAAGATGAAAAACCCGTAATGCAATGGCAACAGTATTCTATGATACAAAATGGGAACCTGAAGAACCTTACAGTCTCTTAACTTCAATTCCTAGCAAGGAAAGGTATCCAACATGGGCTCCTATAGAAGAATTCAATGAGAGGTCTACCTGTGAAATAGAAGGATTAAAAGCATTTATTACATACAAAGAGGAAATGCTCCGGAGATATCCTGATTCGAAGCCTACTTAGAGAGAACACACTACCACTATTATTAACAAGACACGAAAATTAATAAAGGACCTTGAGAGAATGCAAGGCTCAAAGGATGTCAAGGAAGAATGCAATATGTTTTGGCCAAATGTTCATAACGATTTGCACCCAGCTCTAATATTTGAAAATGAATTTGTATCATTACTCCCACATCCATATTGTGGACCGAAGAAGAGAGAGTTTATGCCACAAGTAGATATAGAGGTCTATTGTTTTGTTGTGGTTCGGCCATCAGATGATGAATATGAGAATGTGAAGTTTTGGGTTGCAAAAGTAGATGTGCAAAGAGATGATCAAGGGAGAGCTACAACATTTACAGCGGTATGGTATGAGCCAAAGGGCATGAAGGAGAATATGGATAACAACACATTGTATACTAATTGTATAATGAAGGAGTGGGTCCCAAATGATGAAGCAGTCTCACAAGTTTCGACGGAGACAATCATAGTGTCTTGGCATTCAAGGGCAAAGAAATCAAAGAAGCGCATGGGATATGAGGTAGATGGAAAAATAAAAATACCACAACAAAGTATTTTGCATAAACACGAATTTTTAAGGATGCTCACCATGGAGGAAGTAGAAGGAGATAGCGCAAATGAAGAATGTTTATGATTAAAGCGAAGTATTGAAGTCCATTGAAGGATTTTATTTGGGTACTAGGCAAGCAGCCAATTGACAATTATAATCAGAGTCATCACCTCCTATGTCAAATGAGAGTCAAAATATGCACTAGATGTCACCCAAGGGTCAAGGCTTGGCAAGACAATAGGGAGTTAATGCAAATGGCACCTGGCAAGGGACTGTCACATTGGGGAGTCAATGCACCCAAGGGGCAAGGCTTGGCAAGACAAGTGGGAGTTACTGCAAATGGCACCTGGCAAGGGACTATCACATTGAGCAATAAGACAATGGGGAGTCAAATTATGTAGATGGCATGAATTGAGCCTCTTTAAGAGCAACAATTTAAATTGTAAACATATGTTCAATCTATATCATTTTATACAAAGACTCCAGCTGAGAGCAACATCTCTCAATGTAAACATATAATGATAGCTATAATTGCTATTATAATTCTTTGGTTCAATACAAAACTTGGGTCTTATGGCATCATGTCTTTTTTCTATTTATTAAAAGTTTTAAAAATTTTGTGCATATTGCGAGTGATAATGTTCTTTACATAAAATATTTAAGTCTCCTTTCATGGATTTATAAATTTATCACATCAAGGAAAAATATTAAAAATAATTAAATTAACAAATAATTTAGGTATAGCTAGAATTTCTAAAATAGGATTATTTCAAATTCTTGCATGTTGGTGCAAAAGTATAGATTGACGAAACAAGATTTTTATGTGAATATGATAGTGCCACAAAGTGAACTTTTGATTTGGGAAGAATATTTTCAGAAAGTAAAATTTTGATTTGGGAAGGATATTTTCACAAACTTTTCATTTGGGAAGGATTTTTGGGCATCATCCAAAAACAATAGAAAGAGTCCAAAATTAATGAAATAGGTGTTCTTATCTAGATCACCATTAAGAAACGCATTCTTGACATTGACTTGATACACATTCCATCTACTGCTGAGTGTTGCTAGTGATATTAGGAACCATATGGAATCCATCTTTGCTGTATTGGAGCATAAGTCTCATCATAATCTTGACCACATTGCTATGCAAATCCTTTTGCAACTAGTCTCGCTTTGTATCTTTGAATACTTCCATCTGGATTGTACTTCACTTTGTATACCCATTTGTTTGCTATGGCCTTCTTTCCTAGTGGAAGGTCGCATCATTCCCAAGTATTATTCTTGTACAAAGCATCTATTTCTTCATTCATAGCAGTTTGCCATTTTGGCTTGTCTACTGCATCTTTAAAGTACACTAGCTCTTCTGTAGCCATGATGGTAGTCATAAGAGCATAGTTGGAGGTTTCAACCTGATTTGCTTCACCTTTCTCAGCATATGTCAATCTGGCTGGTGGTCTACTTTTCCTAGTAGAGCATCTGAGCTACTGTGGCTCTACTTGGGTGTTTCTAGCAACTCTTGCTCTTCTTCATCAACCGATTCTATAGATGACTGTGAAATCGGTGTCTATCTCCTGTGTGTTTGAGGTTTCCATTCTGATTCCTCATCAAAGATTACATCTTTGGAGATAATGAGCTTTCAGTTAATGGAATTATACAACTTGTATGCATTGCTTTTTTCGCTGTAGCCAACGATGATGCATTTGCATGACTTCCCATCCAATTTCTTGCAATGATCATCATGTATGTGGGCATATGCTATGCAACCAAATATGTAGAAATGCCCAATGTGTGGCTTATGTCCAGTGAATGCTTCATAAGGTGTCATACCCTGTATTAGTTTGGAAGCCAATTAAGTAAATAGTTTGCAGTGGTTGTTGCTTCTGCCCAATACTGATTCGGAAGATGCTTCTCACTAAGCATTGCTAGCATTGTCTGCTAGAGTACCATTTGTCCTTTTAGCTCTTGCATTCTGCTAAAGAGTATCTACAGATGTGAATTGTCTTCGAATGTCGTGACTTATGTAAAAGTTCATGAATGCTAAAGACATGTATTCACCTCCTCTGTTTGATCTCATGACTTTAATCTTTCTGCATGTCTAGTTTTCTACCATGGCTTTGAATTCTTAAAATCTAGAAAACACTTCAGCTTTCTCTTTTAGAAAGTAAACCAAACAATATCTATTGTAGTCATTGATGAAAGTCAAGTAGTAAAGTGAACCATTGAAGCTGTGGGTTTGGGCATAACCCCATAAATCTATATGTATCACATCAAGTATACCTCATGCTCGAGAGGTTCTTCTACCAAAGTTGGTTCCATTTTGTGTGTAAAGTACCATGCTTTGCAAACTTTTCCAAGAAACTGTAGTTTAGGAATCCGGATTACCATATTTAGATTCATGAGGTCTAGCAAGCTCTCGAAATTGACATGACCATATCTCTTGTGCCATTTTGCTGTTAGTGGCATCTGTTGTGGCAGTTGAGTTGACATGGCATGCAAATTTGGTTCTATAGCTAGCATTCTGTAGAAGCATCCTTCCTTGATACCTTTTCCTACTAGCTAAAATCTTTTGGATTTGTCTTTGATAATGCATTCATCTCCATCGAAGATGACTCGATAGTTGTGTTTCGTCATTTGACCTACTAGTAAGAGGCTCTTGTTGAGCTTCCGAACATAGCATACATCTTTCACTAGCCCTTTCGTACCAGTGAAATTGTTCATAGGGATAATGCCTATCCCTTGAACTAGATTCGGTGTATTATCTGCTATGTAAATGACATTTTTGTGACCTTCTAATGGTTTCATCTTTGTTAACCATTCCTGATGATTTATCATGTGAGATGATGAGATGCTTTGAACCTTGAAATCAAGATTGATTCTACAGAGAGGAGAAAATTGAAATGCAATAGAAGGAGACTTTCTATTGAACCAAAGTCATTTACAATCAATCCTAGAGTCACAATACTCCATGTACAGCTGCCCGACCACCCTCAAGCTATTCTCACTCTCACTCGCATCAAATTTCTCTCTCACTCACACCAAGGTGTTTCAATGAATCTCAATCTCACTTAGGATGTTACAATCATAAATGAAAGAAGAATCTCACTGTCACTTGCACTCTTACTCTCAATCTCGGAGCTTCTGAAATATGCTGCCTTTGTGTATTCGGAGTTTTCGACTTAATAGATAATGGAATTAGATCTTAACCTCTTCTAGAAAGTTGTAGATTCTGATCCTAGCTTTCCAAAAAAAAAAAGGCTCCTCAATTTGAGTTTGGAATCAAAAGTTATGGTTGAAATAGTGACTATTGTTTTTTATCCAAGAAAGGTGCGACCTGCTTTTTCTCACTTTTAGCCGACTTTTCCACTTTGTCCTACTTTTCTTGCCCTTCATGACCAATTTGCTCCATTCTTGGACCATTCTAGCAATAACTTTAATTCTTTCCAAGTTCGACTTTAGAATCCGCAAAACTGGACCTTCCTTTAAACTTGCAAACTTCGGATACAACTC
Source organism: Dipteris shenzhenensis (assembly GCF_047967505.1). Classification (NCBI taxonomy): domain Eukaryota; kingdom Viridiplantae; phylum Streptophyta; class Polypodiopsida; order Gleicheniales; family Dipteridaceae; genus Dipteris; species Dipteris shenzhenensis. The sequence continues at coordinate 48,551,918 of NC_141618.1, forward strand.
CCAGGCATATATATTTATTTTCTTGGATTTGTTAAATCTCAAATCACTTATTAGTATTTTCAAAACATAAAATTGACATTCAAACAAGTTTCACAAATAACTTCTACCACTAAAACTAAAAAGAAATTTATAAAATAAGGAGTGTCACACAAAAATTTGGAGCGTCACAATATTTACCAAGTGAAATCTTCCCTCGACTCTCTCAAAATAATTCTTGGCAAGCTTGTCAAGGATATAAACATAAAAAGGATCATGTTCAATTTCAGCCTCAATGTTTTCCATTAAATCAGAATGAACAATGGTTAGTGCATTCACAAGAGGACGTCTACTCAAAGCATCAGCCACCACAACAACACAAAGCAAGTATAGATGCGCTTGATAGACGTGCAAAATACTAGAATAGCAAAAATACGGGTGTGTCTAATAGTGTGTATTACTAGAATAGCAAAAATACGGGTGTGTCTAATAGTGTGTCGATTAGCATGTCTACACTATGACTTAGATGCGGATTTAGATGCAAAATAGAAAATACAGAAAGTGAAGTTTTGGTGTAGGTTGATAAATGTACATCATTGCTTTCCTAACATTGCCCATGATTACCAAAGCACGTAATTTTAACAAAAATATCAATGCTTTTTTGCAAACTCACATATACAAAAATAAAGTGAGGTGAGGAGAATGACACAATATGTAAAATAGTTTTGCCATGCTACGGTTCAATCTCATCCTCAATGAGATCAACCCTTGCCAAACTATCTACTTTAAAATCCAAACTAGTGTTGAGATCTACAAATACATTCAACCCACTACTACTTGTGCTACTCATGTGCTCATCGAAATCAGCATTATGGGTAATGGCCTCAATATCTGTATCTCCTATCTCATGATCATCCTCCTCTCTCGTATCACAGTCATCATCACCTCCATGGCTATCCATCCTCCATACGCTCCATATTTAAAGTAAATGTACTATACATCACTTTAGAATGTGGCATAATACGTATGACATGCCACCACCTATTATTATCCACCATTGGTTTGATAGACAACCTAATTCAAACACAAATACAATCATGTTATTTTCCGTGCATTGAAGGTATCAAATACTTAAAAATGAGTATTTGTATATGTGTGTACACTACCTGTTCACATTATCGCGGTAGTACTAGTGTGTCCTTCTTACTTTGCCAAAACTTTGTAGAGTCAATAGTTACAAAGCCACTTGCATGGCGTTTAATTGTTGCATTAGGGCCTCTTTCCACCACCATCCTTAAACCACTTTACATCCAAAACATACACAAAGAAGCGTCAAAAGTCAAGCTTAATAATATCCTGGATTATGCCACAATAATCATCCATGGCTCCATTGGCTCCCTCAAAGCTAGCAATGATGCCACAATCTTGTGTGTTTCTCTTATCATCAATCCATTTTGTTTGAAAATGCTTGCCCTCACACCATATAGCATTGAACATAGTACACTACACCAAGACAAAATTAATTAAATAAGCAATCTAAATTGTTGAAAGCTCCTAACTTATGGATAACATTCTATATACCGACCTTGCTCATGCATCCCCTAGCATACTTCCATTCTTCCATTGTGATATGCATCCCCTTGTCCCTCTCTACTCTCTCCATTTCTTCAAGTAGCCAATCCACATGAATATCCTTTGGAAGTGCTCTTAGATGCTGAGGGTATGGCACACGAGATTCGTGGTGTGTATGAAAGAGGGCCCTTTCTCCTTGTCTTCTTGCCTTTGCATCCTTGTATCTTGTCACCCATCTTTTCATCACATCACTATTAAGCATGCAATAGAGGTCAATATTATTAAGCAACTCCATGTCTATTACTTTTCTGCGTCCTTTCCCTTAAGGCACAATAAAGGTAATCCTTAGGTCTTCATCATCTCTCCATAGTGATGGGAGAGAGCTTTGCACATCAATAAGAAACTTAGAAATATATAGAAGTGACTCTTGTACCAACCAAAATCCTCAGCCATGCTACCTTTGGGTCTTGCATTTTGTCTCACAAAACCCTTGAAGGTCTTCATGAAGTGCTCGAGGAAGAACAACCATCGTGCATGTACAGTACCACATATAGCAATCTCATCCACCAAATGCACTATGAGATGTAGTTGGCTTGTGAGAATAGAACTTGGAAATGTCTCCTCCACTAAACAAACCACCTCCACTGACATAACTCGAGCATTCTCAAGCGTGGTGGGATCTATTTCCTTTGAGCTCACATACCTAGAAAGGAAAAAGTATGTAATATTAGCAATATGAACACCTTGCATCCGGTAAAGTACCTAACAAGCTCACCCATCTTGTAAATACAATATTCACATTTTGTATCCTGTAAAGTACCTCACAAACTTGCCTATCTGATAAATACAATCCTTCACGTCCTTCGACGCACTGTGAGAAATGCTAGTAGGTAGTATGAATTGAACACACAAGGAATGGTTGATAAGTTACTTCTAATTCACTGACAAATTTAGAAGGAAAAAGATTTTATGCACATAAAATACTTACTTGGAGCATCTTGTGACAATCATGAGATTTCAAGCCATATAATTGCTCTACACATCTTTTCTTGCTCTTTGTGAAGGCCCCCCTCAAACACCTCATGCATCCAATGGGAGTACAAACTGTAGTGATAGCTCGCTTCACTGCCACCATCTCTAGCTTTGATAACCTCCATGGTGCACAAGGTAGAAATACACATCCATTGGGCCTCTCTTGTGGCCAAGCTTCACGCATCCTCCCTATGGTGCATCGATTCTCCCTTATGCTTGCAAAATCTCGTGTCCCATTTAAATGTTCCCAAATGTTAGATGCCACATTCTTGAAGATATGCATGGGATCAAGCAGGTGATTGATCTTGAGGTGGGACCAATATGGTAAACAATAAAAGATGGAGTATCTAAACAAAAGCTGGTGTTAGCAGGCAATCTTTATTTCCAGCCAATATAGCACACAATAGTTACAAACCCTTACCGACTCATGCCAGGTGGTGGAGGAGTTGTGGATCTATCCCAAACTATCATCCAATGTTCCACAGTGAGTGACTGTGAGGGGACTTCATTCCAAGGGGTGACATATCTAGGATGATTAGGTGGAGAAATTGATGGTGATTCTCATAGATGACCTTATTCAATGCATCTGCCCACGAGGCAACCAGCGAAGGACCACAAATAGGACATGCATGGTAACCTGATGTAGTGAGACTTGAACAATAGATGCAATTAAGAGTTCAAGGTGGGTTTAGGGTGCCACATTGATTGCCTATTCTCATAATTAAAAGTGCAATGCTTACCTAAACACTTGCCATAGCCTAGGAAGTCATGCATTGTCCACATCAAGATTGCTTTGCAGTTGAAATCTCATGACGAGGAAGGCCTACTCACATGATGCACCTCGATACCTCTCCAAAGTATCTCTAGCTTGTCAATCAACTGCTCCAAGTAAACATCAGGATTTTTGACTTTATGTTTCCCTGGAATTAGAAGGGATAACATAACATGTCCTTTCTTAATTGCCATAGAGGGTGGAAGATTATAATTCACCAATATCACTGGCCATACACTGTAAGAGGTGCTTTTGAGACCAAATGGGTTCACACCATCCATACCCAATCCAAGTCTCAAGCTCCTAGGTTCTTCCTTGAAGCTTGGCCATGTGTCTTCAATATGCTTCCATGTAGGAGCATCTGCAGTTCTCCACTTGCCATCAGTTGATCAATGGGAGGAATGCCATGACATGAGCTCTGCAATGGATTTGTACTTGAACATATGTTGGATACGAGGGATTATGGTAAAATGTCATAAAACCTTACGAGGCACATCCAAAGATTTGAGATCTGCTCTATATCTTGCTTCTCCATGAAACAGGATGCAATCGTTGACGCATGCATGGATGCACTTGTAATCTAATCCTCCAAGAGAGGTCACATGTTGCCTTGACATATCTCTTGAGGTCGGTAATTTATTCTCCTTTGGAAGCATTTTACACCATGAGAAAAAGCATTCGAGTAATTGACCCACTAGCATAATTCACCATGTTTGCAAAATAGACTTTAAAGCTTATTTGAGTAATGCATTCAAACTTACATTGCTCCATCCATAGATGGTCTGCAAGTTTAGTAACTCAAGGGAGGCACATAGAATAGAGAATCTGCATCCTCAAATAGTGGAGTCAATGCTGCGGTAAAGGGATCGTCCTACTCCATGCTATCATCCGTACTTGAGGATTGATGGACATATAAATCCTGCACCATATCATCAAACACTTCCTCCTCCATGGCCTCATCAGGTAATGGCGGAGAGCTACTATCACCATCACTCCATGCATCCGTAACGGTCCCTCCTGAAGATCCCACCTCATATCACCGATGCTTCACCTCCTCATGACAAGCATAGGGCAACATATGTAAGTGTGGCATAACTTAAATGAGATCATAACTCAAACACATGAACACCCATATGTATCTCAATTAACCTTAACTCTTTAACACTTACCATGTTTATGATCGCATCCCATTCTACATATACTTTGAGATGTGATTGAGTATAATTCTATGTGCACGATACATGTTTCTTCAACATCGATCACATACATTTGATTTTTTGCTCCAATCGCATTTCATGATGGTGGATACGAAGGGATTCATCCTCACTAGAGCTACTTGTTGAAGATGAAGACATCCCACATATAAACAAGCCAAAATTTTTTTTCTTGGATGAGTTGTAAATGTCAACTCTATGGAGTGTCTAAAAGCACATCCAACACCACGTCTGTACGATGGAGCACATCTATAGGTGCATCTAAAACTTACTTTAGATGCATCAAAAGACACGTAAATAGATGCGCTTTTAGATGTGCAAATAGACGCATAGATAGACGCACAAATAGATGTGCAGACTGCGAGCTGATTTTCGAACCTACTTTTAGCATGCTTGCTTTTCTTCACATACTTTTAATGTCACGTGGCTTGCTTGCCTATTAACAGACATAGCTCCGAGCATCCACACTTATCTCTAAGCACCCATACTCATCTCTAGGCTTACACAATCATCCCCAAGCACACAAGAGAAGAGGGTGAACAAGGAGAAGAAGAAAGAGAAGTAGAGGGTGAACAAGGAAGAGAAGAAAGAGAAGCAACTTTGAAGAAGGACAAGAAGCTTCCATGCCTCTATCCAAGGTAAGTCTCTTAACGGTTGATCTTCTTTGGAAGTTGCTCTCTTTGGATTTTGTCATATGCAGGTCGAATGGATGTTTTTTGTACTAGTGTGGTTAGGCACATGTACTTTTCAAATTCTTAAAAAAAGGCATCTGTCAGAGCGCATCTGTAGATGCATCTGTCTTTTGGGAAAACAAATAGCCATGCCTATAGACACACTATTAGACATGTCTATAGACACACTTCGACAGTCTTATCTGTTCTTCCCTTTCCCCTTCCTTTTCCTTCTCTTTCCCTTCCCCTTCCCCCTCCACTTCCACTTCCAAGAAAAGGATTGCATATTGAATGATGGAAATAAATGATTGCATGAATGAAGAAAGGGATTGCATGAGTGATGGAAAGGGATTGCATGATTAAAGAAAGGGATTGCATGAATGACTGAAAGGGAAAGCATGATTGAAGAAAGGGATTGCATTCATGAAAAAATAAGGGATTGCATTCTCTCTTTCTCTCCTTTCTCCTCTCTTTCCTTCTCTTTTCTCCTCTCTTTTTCTCTCTAATCTACTTTCTTTTTTCTCCTCTCTTTTCCTCTCTTTTTCTCTCTTATCTCCTCTCTTCCTTTCTCTTTTTGTCTCTTTTCTGATCTCTTTCCTTTTCTCTTTTTCTCTATTTCCCTTCTCTCTTTTCTCCTCTCTTTTTCTCTCTTTTTTTCGCCTCTCTTTTCCTCTATTTTCCTCTCTTTTCTCCTCTCTTTCCTCTCTTATCTCCTCTCTTTTTCTCTCTTTTTTTCGCCTCTCTTTTCCTCTATTTTCCTCTCTTTTCTCCTCTCTTTCCTCTCTTATCTCCTCTCTTTTTCTCTCTTTTTTTCTCCTCTCTTTTCCTCTCTTTTCCTTTGTTTTCTCCTCTCTTTCCTTCTCTCTATTTTCCTCTCTTCTATCCCCTCTTTCCTTCACCTTGTCTCTCTTTTTCCTTCTCTCTTTTTTCCTCTCTTTCCTTCTCTTTTTATGGTAATTTTCCTCTCTTATCTCCTCTCTTTTTCACTCTTTTTTTCTCCTCTCTTTTCCTATGCTTTCCTCTCTTTTCTCCTCTCTTTCCTTCTCTCTATTTTCCTCTCTTTTATCCCCTCTTTCCTTCACCTTATCTCTCTTTTTTCTTCTCTCTTTCCTTCTCTTTTCGTGGTAATTTTCCTCTCATTCTCCTCTCTTTTTCTCTCTTTTTTTCTCCTCTCTTTTCCTCTATTTTTCTCTCTTTTCTCCTCTCTTTCCTTCTCTTTGTCCCTCCTCTCTTTTCTCTCTTATCTCCTTTCTTTTTTCTCCTCTCTTTTCCTCTCTTTTCCTCTCTTTCCTTCCTCTCTTTTCCTCTCTTTTCCCATGTGAAGCTTCAACAACCTGACATTGAGCAAGTAGATACACACTTCTATCACTCTAATTCGAAGAATGCAAGATTCTGTAAATGCTTGCTCAATGTCAGGCTGTCACTCTATTTTTTCTTTTGCATCTTGTGACAAGGGCATGCTTGATGGTAATCTTCTTCTTTTCTTTTCTTCAGTTCATCATGTGGCTAGGATCTTCAGTGTCACCTGATCTTCAAGATGCCATCTTTCATGAGTTATATAACATTTTAGGGAACCCTCCCACTCCTATAGAGTTACACACATACATGTTGGGTACTACAAACACCCCCCAGGAATCGACAATATAGACTCCAAACCACCCATCATTAATAGATATAGAGAATCCTACCCCTGTAGTCACAAACAAAGAAGGAGAGGTAGCAACTAATGCAAAGGATGTACCATGGCAAAGCTCCTGAGAAACTTATTGATGTTTTACACTTAGTTAGGTATTTGAGATATTTGTCTATTTGGATTTGTGATTGTAATATACATGTTTTGGGTACAAAGAGGCTTTTCAACAATTATTATATTAATTGTAAATGACTCAAGAAGGTAGCTTTACTATGCTATGCTACTTTTGCATGAAAGCTTTTTTATCTTCATGCTTTGGCTCTTTCAAATGTTAAAAATTAGTCTCTCATATTAAATTCTTTGAATATCCATGTGAACTGCATGTTTGTAGATGTGGAAAAGTAATAATAAAGCTAGATGGCAATGTAGAAACTTGCAATTGTCTTTTGCAATTGTCTTATGCTATATGGTAAATTTTTTTCTTATTGCATAGTGACATAATATTAGGAGAATCAAGTTTACTTGCAAGAATTTAATTTAATTTTTTAATTGTTAATGTTTGGGTAATTACAAGCATTGCCGAAGGAATCTACAACAGTGCTACATTTATCATATCTTACAAGAAGATCTTCCTTATGTCTTTGTGTATCAAGCATGAATAAGTTTTTGCATCCCTGATGTGACAAATAATGTAATATTTAGTAGTTCCAAAGTCTACAAAATTAAAGCACAAATATAAGGTGTGATGGATATTGTAGTTTCATTTCTTATGTTTTAGACTATGCAAATGAAGTTTGAATTGTTGCACTTATGTAGTAATCTTCATGATATCAAGCATGATCATTTCATAAATCTTATATAATTTGTGGAATCATATGTTCATGTAAAGGCAACAATGCTATCAAATTGCATGAAATTTAGAGACATTTCATGTGTATGTACAAGCACTAGGGCTAACTCAATAAAAGAATGAAAAAACCAATAATATTTTATTTGCCTATATGTTCTAATCTCTTTAAGTGTATTGAGTTAACTGTTACATACTTTTTAATTACATCTTTATTGCTTCTCAAAATGAGAAGTTTGAGCATCTAGTTTTAGTGTATATTTTATATTCTATGTAGTAATTTTTTATAAGAACCTAAAATATGGTATATTTTAAGCCTTCTCATAAATTGCTACTATAAATTTTATGCACATTTTTTAAAAGGACTTGAATTACCCCTAATTTGGAGAGAGCCTTTAAGGACAAAAATTTGCAATTAACCAAACAATCCACAATAGTGTTATCTCCATGGTGTAATCCAGAACTAGTCCCACTATGTGAGTTTTCATCTCCAAAATATTTTGAAGATGACATTTCAACGTATGGAGACTTCCTTTGGCTAGCTTGTAATAGTGCTTCTTGGCAATTGCCAGAGTGAATTGGCCCTATCATCCTAGTGAGGAAAGGGTAGGTATCCAAATGAACAAGTGGATGCAGATAGTGTTTGAGGAAAAATGTCAAATTGGCCACTTGGGATTTTGCCCGATTGGCCACTTGAGATTTTGCCCGAGCGCCATCTTTCGTCTAGTCCTCCTCGTCTTTTTGACGACTCCTACTACTCCATTATTGCTGTCACGCAGTTTTTGGAACTTTGGCGTACCCTCTTGAATCGTTTGGGCTCCATCTCCCGTGGTATCCCTCTCAGATTCCATCATGATTTTTTACCTGCTATCGGCTACGAGGCTGCTTGCGACTCGCGTGCTGCTGGAGTTCTATGAATAATCCGTCTATGTTGATTGAATAATTCCCATGTTGTTTCTGATTTTCTATATTGCCATGTTGATTGAATAATCTGTCCATCGCTATTGTTCCTTCCTGAACAGGATGGGGCATCCAACCCTGATCCGCAAATCGCATCCCACAACCGTCTCCCTCTTTTGATGGATCGACGATCGTCGATTTATTTACTGCGGGAATTCTCCGTGCATATTCTGAACACGACAATTCAAACGACGTATTTTCTCTCGGTCGCAGCTCACAATTCCAACCGTCCTCTGAGGCTCTGAGAATTGCTGCTCCTCTAGAAACCTTTATCAGACTCCAGAGAACCAGCAATTCTTCAGAAGACGGTTGTGAGCACAGAGCATCAGCTTTCATGAACTGTCCAACAGCTTTCCTACTGCTACTATAGGCTTTTTAGAACTTATCTGCCTATGAGTAGTTACTAGTAAGGTTTTCCAGCGTCGCTCAGTCACGACTCACGACTCACTTGCGTTATATGTACGTACCGATTCCTACCGTCTGCACTTTTTAACAAGGTTTGGGTACACGATTGTTGGGACTAGGGCCTCGCAGACTTCAGGAATCAGGAATCAGGATAGCCCCTCAGGATTCGGAGTCAGGAATCAGGATAGTCGGAAACGTCGGTGATGTCTCAACATGACAACCGGCGAGCTTGCAGCCGGGACAAAAATTAAATATGCGCACTCTGTCCATGGGAGCTTGAATCATTTAAAGTGTGCGTACGACGCTGCTAGATATGAACTGGATGGTCTCGTCACTTGGCCTGCGCCCGGGCCCGGCCACAACATGCATTCAAGGACTTCCCCGGGTCAGAAAAAAAGAAAAATGAAGCGCAGACAGAGCGCTATACACAGAAAGAAAAGTTTTCAGTAGCTTGAAACTTGCCAAATAGCAAGTTTTTCAGCTAAAGTTGTTTCAAAGTTGCCGTTGGAAGTATCCCATGTTTTTCAAAGCATACAACAAAACAACGTGCTTAACGTTGCAAAGTTTTCCTTGATGTAGTTGGCATTCGCGCTTTTGACGATGGATTAACAAAAAAGGCCTGCTTCATGCCGCTTTTTTTTTCCGCGGTCGAGTTGAGAAACACTAAGCAAAATGAATGAGAGAGATAGTACGAAATGAAGATAAACGAAAAGAGAGACTACCCCGGTAGTATTCTTACCAGCGGTAATAGTAATAATCCTGTCGGAAATTTTCATGTTACTTGTGGTATTTACTGTACTACAGTCGGGATAATTAATATCACTGGCGATAATATACATATTACAACCAGTAACACAACAAGACAAAGCACCCACAAACGCGCACACAGACGCATTTACTGAACTAAAAAAAAACTTTCGGGCACGTCTATTTCCGCATCTAGAGACCTGCGTCTATATAGTAGACAGACGCGTGTATAGACGCGCATCTAGATACATAAATAGATACTCTGCTAAAAAATTTAAAAGACAGACAGACGCATCATTAAACGCGTGTATAGACGCATTTGTAAACGGTGTTATAGACACGTTTATAGACGTGCAAATAGACGCTTCTCGAATAGACAGACGCGTATATAGACGCATTTATAGACGCAGTGATAGATGTGCTACATAATTTTTTTTTTAAAATTTACAGAATGTTGTGTATGTTGTGTATGCTATATAGTTACAAAAATCCCATTTCCACATTGTGTAATTTAATTCTTACAGCCAACCGCATTTTAATTACAATTCCAAATAAAATATTACAACTCCAAAATACAATAAAATTGAAAGCTTAAAAAGTGCTTGTATGTACATATAGCACGAAGCTAAGCCACGTCATGTGGCTTCAAGTACAAAAAATAAGAGGAGTGTATATACAAGAGGCACGAAGCCAAGCTAGTGGCTTTAAGTACAAAAAAGAGTAGCTAACACTACTTCTACGACTAATCTATGTTCTCCATGTCCTCGCTCCCTTCCACGCTCCCTTCTGCACTCCCTTCTATGCTCCCTTCTCTGCCTCCTTCCTCATCTTCTTCCTCGTCTTCTTGTGCAGGGACCTATAAATAAGGGACAACATATATCAATGTATGAAAAATCAAATCTTTACTTATAATATTGACATTATTTAATTACTTTCAAATACCTCGGGGGCCACTCCAGTAGCCTGAATATACTGCTCCTCAGTAATCAGCCCGTCATGATAGAAGTGCTTCCATATATCTCCTCTGCGATGGTGGTGGTGGTAGGCTGTCTCGATAGGAGTAGGGTATCTACCCACGATATCAAACTGCAAGACGACACAATTTACGAAGGGGTTAGTACAAAGAAACAACCTCCTAATAAACTACATAAGCAATATAATTTGAGATCGATACTTACTAATTGGGCCTCCCATGATTCAACACCCCTTGCTCCAAAATGCATGCTTCCATAATGCTCCATCTGGATCCTTCGTGCCTCCACGTGCTGCAGACTGGGGTCCTCCCTCGCTGACTTCATTGCTTTCTTCCACTCATGCTTGTGAGTGGTGTGAGGTGGGCCCCTTAGTGGTTGACCTCCCTCGAGCCTGGCAAGCTCCGCTAGTGCCTGCCTCTTAAGCAAAGATCTTTTATTGCCAAGTATCGTAACAATCTTTGACTTGGCCCATTTATTTGTGAACTGATGATTGGGGGGGTTAGGATACCTAGAGCGAACAGCAGCAAGGGTCTCATCAGCCAACCTCTTTGGCTGGTCTTTGTAGTGGATAAAGCAATCTCTGTAATTGTTAGCAATTACAGAGTACATGAAGGCCATGATGTCCTTCCCTCGTACATCCATCAAGATGCCTCCTATCTGAGTGATGTCATAGAATATCGTACCATCACCCGGAGGCACGTCTAAATCATCTGAATCATCATCATCCCCACCACCACCCCTCCCAAAGCACTGTGCCATGCATCCCCCACCGCTCTCCCTGCTACTATGCCTGCTACTGTGTCATGCCGAGCTAGTACACTGGCCACTCGTAGCTGGAGACTACACGGGACTACGTGGACCATTCGTAGCTGGAGAACCGAGTCTCGACTATACAAGAGTACGCCAATGGCTCTACAAGACAGAAGGACCTCTTGACGGCATGGGGGAAGGGGCATAAGACGGCATGGTGAAAGGGGCATAAGACAGCATGGGAGAAGGACCTGGACTGTGTAGCTGGCTGGGCTGTGCTGACTCTGCTGGGGTAATCTCAGCTGGTGTGGGGTGGTTTGGAGTCTGTAGTGCTAACTCTGGGGGGGTGTTTAGAGTACCCATCATTTACCCGTATAACTCCGCAGGACTAGGAGGGTGTCCTAAAAGGTTATATAAGTCCCTAAAAATAGACTCCTGGAGATCAAGTGAGCCCGAAGAGCTTCCAGGCCACATGATGAACTGGAAAAAATAAAATAAAGATGATTACTAATGAGCTAAGAAGAAAGAGGAAGGGAAGAAAAGATTACTGTCAGAGCGCATCTATAGACGTGTTTGAGAAACACGTCTATTTTTGCATATAACAGTGCATCTATATATGCGGCTATCTGTGTCTGCAAACAGGCTAGACGTGCATCTAGACGTGCCTGTAGACGCAGTTTTAGATGCGCTCTGAGATGTGCCTATAGATGCGCTTTGACAGACAGACTTTTCTAAAAAGTAGAAAAGGACATGTGCCCGACACAAAAACGTAACACTCATACCAAAATCATGCATTCCTTGGATACGAGAAAGGACAAATCCAAAGAGAGCAAACTTCCAAAAAAGATCAACTGTAAAAAGACTTACCTTGGATAGAGGTATGAAAGCTTCTTCTCCTTTTTCAAAGTTGCTTCTCTTCCTTGTTTACCCTCTTCTCCTTTAAGCTTGGAAGTAAGTGTGGGCCCCTTCCTCTTAAGTGTAAGCTTAGAAGTAAGTGTGGGTGCCTTTCTCTTAAGCATCGAAACCATGGATCTGCTAATAGCAAAGCAAGCAAACCGCGTGAAGTATAAGTAATTATGTGAAGAAAAGCAAAGCGAGCGTGCTTAAAGGATATATAAAAACTGTGTCTATAGGCACATCTAATAGCGCATCTATACACGCGTCTAAATACATAGAGCAGACATGGTTTTAGACGCGCTTGTAGATGCACACCACAAAACAGACAGATGCGCTTGTAGATGCGCACCACAGAACAGATAGATGCGGTTTTAGACGCGCCACAGAGTTAAAAATTAAATATTTGAAGAAAAGAAAATTTTTTTGGATTGTTTGTTTGTAGGATGTCTTTATCTTTAACAAGTAGCTCTAGTGAGGATGAATCCCTCCGTATCCACCATCACGAAATGTGGTTGGAGCAAAAAATCAAAAGTATGTGTGATCGATGTCGAGGAAACATGTATCGTGCATGTAGGATTACACTCAATCACATCTCAAAGTATGGAGAATGGGATGCGACCGTAAACATGGTAAGTGTTAAAGAGTTAAGGTTGATTGAGATACCTATGGGTGTTCATATGTTTGAGCTTTGATCCTGTTTTAATTTGATATAGGACGCATTGCCACACCCACATATGTTGCCCTATGCTCGCCATGAGGAGGCAAAGCGTCGGCGATATGAGATGGTATCTTTAGAAGGGACTGTTATGGATGCATGGAGTGATGGTGATAGTAGCCCTCTTCCATTACCTCATGAAGCCGTGGAGGAGGAGGTGTTTGATGATATGGTGCGGGATTTATATGTCCATCAAGGGAGGGATGATAGCATGAAGCAGGATGATCTTTTTACTGCAGCATCGACTCCACTGTTTGAGGGCTGCATATTCTCTGTTCTACGTGCCTCCCTTGAGTTACTAAACTTGCAAACCATCTATGGATGGAGCAATGCAAGTTTAAATTCATTACTCAAGTAAGCTTTAAAGTCTATTTTGCAAACATGGTGAATTATGCTAGTGGGTCAATTACTCGAATGCTTTTCCTCATTTATGGTCTTCATGTGCAGCAAGGGAGAATAAATTACCGACCTCAAGAGATATGGCAAGGCAACATGTGACCTCTCTTCGAGGATTAGATTACAAGCGCATCCATGCATGTGTCAACGATTGCATTTTGTTTCGTGGACTACATAAGGATGAAAGAGAGTGCCCTACTTGTGGAGAGGCAAGATATAGAGCAGATATAAAAACTTTGGACGTGCCTCATAAGGTTCTACGACATTTTCCCATAATCCCTCGCATCCAACATATGTTCAAGTGCAAATCCATTGCAGAGCTCATGAGATGGCATTCCTCCCGTGGATCAATCGATGGCAAGTGGAGAACTCCCACAGACTCTCCTGCGTGGAAGCATATTGAAGACACATGGCCAAGCTTCAAGGAAGAACCTAGGAGCTTGAGACTTGGATTGCATATGGACGGTGTGAACCCATTTGGTCTCAAAAGCACCTCTTAAAGTGTATGGCATGGTGAATTATAATCTTCCACCCTCTATGGCTATTAAGAAAGGACATGTTATGTTGTCCCTTCTAATTCTAGGAAAACATAAAGTCAAAAATCCTAATGTTTATTTGGAGCCTTTGATTGACGAGCTAGAGATACTTTGGAGAGGTATCGAGGTGCATGATGTGAGCAGGCCTCCCTCATCACGAGACTTCAACTACAAAGTAGTCTTGATGTGGATGATGCATGACTTTCCAGGCTATGGTGAGTGTTCAGGTAAGCATTGCACTTCTAATTATGAATAGGCAAAGGATGTGGCACCCTAAATCCACCTTCAACTCTTAATTTCATCTATTATTTAGGTCTTACTACATCAGGTTACCATGCATGTCCTATTTGTGGTCCTTCGCTAGTTGCCTCACAGGCAACTAGCTCTCTCCCACGACTATGGAGAGATGATGACGACCTAAGGATGACCTCGATTGTGCCTCAAGGGAAAGGATGCAACAAAGTAATAGACACGGAGTTGCATAATAGTGTCAACCTCTATTGCGTGCTTAATAGTGACGTGATGAAAAGATGGGTGACAAGATACGAGGATGCGAAGGGAAGAAGACAAGAAGAAAGGGCCCTCTTTCGTACACACCATGGATTTTATGTGCCATACCCTCAGTATCTAAGAGCACTTCTAAAGGATATTCATGTGGATTGGCTACTTGATGAAATGGAGAAAGCAGAGAAAGACAAGGGGATGCATATCACAATGGAAGAATGGGAGTATGCTAGGGGATGCATGAGCAAGGTCGGTATATTGAATGTTATGCATAAGTTAGGAGCTTTCAATAATTTACATTGCTTATTTAATTGATTATTTCTTGGTGTAGTGCACTATGTTCAATGCTATATGGTGTGAGGGCAAGCATTTTCGAACACAACGGATTGATGATAAGAGAAACACACAAGATTGCAGCGTCATTGCTAGCTTTGAGGGAGCAAATGGAGCCATGGATGATTATATATTGTGGCATAATCCAAGATATTATTAAGCTTGACTTTCGACGCTTCTTTGTGTATGTTTTGGATGTAAAGTGGTTTAAGGATGTGGTGGAAAGAGGCCCTAATGCAACAATCAAATGCCATGCAAGTGGCTTTGTAACTATTGACTCCACAAAGTTTTGGCAAAGTAGGAAGGACACACTAGTACTACCGCAACAATGTGAATAGGTTCTATGCACACATATAAAAATACTTGCTTTTAAATATTTGATGCAAGGAAAATAAACATGATTGTATTTGTGTTTGAATTAGGTTGTCTATCAACCAATGGTGGATAATAATAGATGGTGGCATGTCATACCTATTATGCCATGTTCCAAAGTGATGTATAGTACATTTACTAATATGGAGCGTATGGAGGATGATCATGGCCATGGACATGATGATGACCATGATATGAGAGAGGAGGATGATCATGAGATAGGAGATACAGATATTGAGGCCATTACCCTAAGGACGAGCCTACCATTGGTGATGCTGATTTCGATGAGCACATGAGTAGCACAAGTAGTAGTGGGTTGAATGTATTTGTAGATCTAAACACTTGTTTGGATTTTGAAGTAGATAGTTTGGCAAGGGTTGATCTCATTGAGGATGAGATTGCCATCATTGATATTGGCAAAACTATTTTACATACTATCGCATTCTTCTCATCTCACTTAATTCTTGTATATGTGGGCTTGCAAAAAAGCATTGATGTTTTTGTTAAAATTATGTGCTTTAGTAATTATGGGCAATGTTTGGAAAGCAATGATGTACACCAAAATCTCACTTTCTGTATTCTCTATTTTGCATCTAAATACGCGTCTAAATACACATCTAAATAGGCATCTAATTCCCAGTGTAAACATGCTAATAGACGCACTAATACACGCGCAAATAGACACTCTAATAAATGCAATGTTAGACGGGCCTGTATTTTCTCAGTGTAGATGCCCAAATAGACATGTTAATACACGCGCAAATAGACAAGCTGTTAGACGCGCTATTAGACGCACCCATAATTTCTCTATTCAAGCAATGCCTATAGATGCACCTACTATTTTGCGCATCTATCAAGCGCATCTATAGTTTCTTTATGTTGTTGTGTAATACTACTGACCCAAGATATACATCCACTGCCAGGCTCATTTTCACAAAAAGTGGATTGAGAAGAGGTGAAAATTCCTCCTCGTCCAACAAGCCTTGGCCGAGGTGCCTAGTCAGGGAAGTGGTTCTTAGTCCCGTTTCTTAAACAAGGTGGGAGGCTAGTTGGAACTCCGATCTAGATCCAGGTTCCCTTGGATCCCCATGTAAAGGGGGGACTCTTTTGTCATTTTTTAAAGAATTAAAATAGCATTTGTTGCATGCATCATTGAAAGAATCTTTTTTGCATTGAAAATTATTAGATTTTGAATCGATGCATGATCATTCATTTGCATTTCATGTAATTAAAAAAAATTAAAGAATGCATAGGGTGGGTATGCAAGATATTAGAGTTGATAGATAGTTGTTAGTTATTGTCACATGCCTACTTGCTCACTACTATGTGGCAAAATTTAGCTCTTTGATGGTGGTAAGCATTCAAGCTTTTTGCACACATAGTAAGATATGCTTGAAAGCATGGCCCCAACCATCGAGACTAAGCAAAAAGTAGGAGAAGAGTTGAGTAAGAGCCAATTCAAAAGAGTGATGAAAAGCATCTAAAATGCCTTTTACGATTAGGTTGTGCAATATGGAGAAGAGTGAGATGGAGTCAACCATGTCTAGTCTAGAGCGAATCAGTACTATGAATAGGGGGATTCTTCATGATGCTAAGAAACACTATATTAGAGAATTTGGGAAAATCCCAATTCCCACGAAACAAAATATAGTCACTTCAAAAGTAAATTTTGATATTTTTTATTGAAACATTAGCTCCATTGAGGACCCAAGTTTCAGTTATGTTGGGGGAGACTAGACCATGCACAATACTTTCCCAATTCCTAGAACCCAAGCAACAAGCTTCCATATGTTGCTATGGCAAAGGCCCTTAATAGATGTGAACATGGTCCCATGGCCAAAACATTTGTTGATTTGCTAGTGAAAGAAAGATGTTTGTTGTTTCATATACATCAAAACCACAAACAAAAGCCAATTTATAGATGTTGCGTTAGGAAGATTCATTGGAGTAGATTAAATTGCAGTATTGATATATGCAATAGGATTGTTATAGAGCTTTGACATCCATCATATAAATGTGTGTTCAAAAACAAAATTAAACTTGCAACCAGTTTTCATTTGGTATATTAGATGTATCAAATTAATGCCATATGCATATGTTTATATGTTGATAAATTGCACTATTGACATATGCAATAGGATTATGGTAGAGCTTTGACATCCATCATATAAATGTGGTGTTCAAAAACACCGTTCCATCACAATAGAGCTCTGAAACTCTCCATCACAATAGAGCTCATGAAACTCAGAGACATGGTCTTGATAAAAACCTTTTTTTTAATTTCATCAAAGCCATTGACACATAGCCAAATTTGCAACTAAATTTTGCATCACATCATTTAACATAATCATTAACAATTCCATACTAGTATTCATACTCACAAAGTAGCTCATCTCCGAAGGAGATATCCTTTATGGTTTGCACACTAATGTAGCCATGGGCACTCAAATCTCCTTGTGACTTTTGAGCCCAAGGTGGTAGCTTAGGGATGTATACAAATATAACATTTGTTCTTTCTTTATAATACATTGAGCTATTTATATATCCAGCAATGTTTCCATACAATACATCTCCCACAATTTATTTAACATCTGTCAATGGCTCAATGAATGGATCTTCAAACATTCCATAAGTCTTCATCCTTGGGAAAAACTTGAGGAGAGATCTCCAAGTATCATAATCATACTTTGGACCATTGTATACCATCAAATCTTGTTTCTTCTTGATGCTCGTATGTACAAAAAGACCATATCCTGCCCCAGGTATTGTTGATTTCTTTACTTCATAATGGATGCCATTCATTTCGAACACGTGCTCAATGGGTATGGGCAATTCATGTTTCCATAAACCATTGGATGCAGGATCAAAATTTGTAATAAGATAGCTCTTCAACTTTTTAGGACAATCTGCAACAGCTATCATATGTTTAAAATCAAAGAATCATTCTTTTAGTGGAGGAATACAAACTGACACCGCTAAGAATGCCCTTGCAGCATCAGCAGTGATTCCCCTTTCCTTGCATCCAAGAACCATAGCAAAGCGTTTTGCCTCACTATCTTTCAACGGCCCCATTTTGCCAATTTTTCCTAGCATGCATTCTTCCTCTTCATTCAATGTAACATGTTGAGCATGCACCATACTTCTTGTAGTAGGACAAGTCCCTCTCACTCTAGTTTTGGTTATAGGTGAAGCAATACCTTTCTCTGTGTCTTTTTTTAAACTACGAGTAGACATATGAGATTCGACATTCATCCTTTCGAGCACTTCTTTGTGTTTTTCTTTGAATTCAAGGATCACTGGTTGAAAATAATAGAACATATCATGCCCTTCGACAATCGGAGCTTGACCAAATCTGTTAGAAGAGATGGCACTGCGCACATCTACTGCATCATCTAGCATCTGTAGGTACGGCAATAACTCATGAAGAAAAATAGAATCACCACAATCTATATCAAATTTTGTAGGGAAAATGCAATTTTCTGCTAGATTAACACAACCCGTGTAAGCTGAAACGTCAATGAACACTGTTCTTGCTGGTTTGCATTCCTCTTTGAAACAACACCACACTCTCATTAATGGTTTAAACTCTGTTTCCACATTCATCCTATCTGGTCGAATGATTCTACTCTTTGTATGCTTGTGGCATGCCATCGCACCCCAAACCATGAAGAAATGTAACTTTCTGTTAACATGATGCTCCAAAGTGTCTAGCATGTGTTGCACCATGCCCTTTTCTCCTCCAGTGGACCAAATGCCAACATGGCAGTGATTGAGCAACCATTGTAGAAACTCTAAACACCCAGGACGGAGAACAAGCCAATGCTTCCCATTGTGCAAGCTCACATGTTTGTTTGACTTCGAAAAACAACGCTCGAGCAATAACCCTTTCAAATCTATTACTACTGCTAGTCTTATTTTTGTTATCACCTAGTCTTTTGACATTATTTCTGAGGGTGACATTATGTCTTCTCCTTTATCTTCTAAGATTTCTTCTTGTACCTTGGCTTCATACAATGACATTGCATCTTCTCCTTTACCTTATAAGCTTGCATCCACATTTGTCAATGGAAAATTAACTCCAGACATTGCATCCTCAACATTTTCAATCAACCATGTTGAGCTTGGAACTTGCATGCTAATGTTCAAATTAGGCACATAATGAATCATTAGATCAGGTGTCACGTATACAGGCAATGCTTCTAGCGATGTGAAATTGAGATGGCCAAGATCTGTTGATAAACAAGGAAATGAAATTCATAAGTAGAAACAAACTGAAGATTGAGTTGGAAAACCAAATTGTCAAACTTTAGGTTGTGTGCTCTCAATGAAATTTGTTTGAGTGAAAGCAGTCATGTTTTTATTTTTCAAAACAAAATTGGATTACTAAAAAAAAGAAAGCATATGCATAGTATATCCCTAAAGTTATTGAATCTATACCCATTCAAGTTATTTTAATCCCCAAAACTACATATCCTTACAATGCCAAAAACCTTTGCATAATAGATAGAGTGGAGTCCAACATTATCTAGCATTGCCCAAGTGTTCCCACTAAGAGAAGATTTGGCCAAGCGACCAAAACATAATTGAGCATTCATATGAAGTGAATAAGGATAGAAACAACAATTTACACTAATTCATTCATCACGAAACATATTCAAGAATACATATGTTCATGTTTGAATTATGGCAATGAGATAGAAGAAATTTCCAAGTAATATTAAAAGATCCTTGGAACAAAATTAATACATCATATGGAGAATATAGCAAGATAACATATGGAAAACATGAACACCATATAAAAGGACAATTTCAAGGACCTATTGCTTCCTCTTCTGTTTCCCAAAACTTTGAAGCGTGTTTTTGTAAATGCTCACATTGCTCTTCATTGAAGGGTTGAAGCTCTTTTTGTCCTGGTATGGTATCAATTTCTTTATTCCCTCCACCTTCAGTTGTATCATCTTCTTTGGGTACCCCCTCTATTGCCAATATTGGTTCTTGCAAGCCAGTCCATTGTCGAATTTCATGATTACTGTAAGCATACGTGCAACAAATACTTTCCACCTTTGCTAACTCCTCATAAGTCTCAACAACTAAAACAACATGCCTCTTACAAGAAAGAGACTCTATTGCAGCAAGCCCCTCAGAGAACAAGTCCAATACATACTCATCTTCTCGATAGAAACCCATGATCATGTCTTTCATGATACTTGAACGTTTTCTTTTCAAGGACAATTCAATGTCAAATTCATCATCATCATCCTCGTCATCATCATCCTCATCACCTGATTCTTCTCCACCACTTGATTTTTCATATTTTTCATCTGCAACATATATTGATGGCTTACATTGTGCATTGGTATAGCACTCAATATCGTTGAAATGCTTTTCCTTGCTTACCAGTACACAGGCAATTAAGCCATCCATAGATCCAGTGACAAATATATCTGCAGTTTCAAAATTAAGGCAACCAAAGTGTATTTTATATTGTCCGCATGTCTTATTTAATGCATTCTTCAAACATGATACATGATCCATGATCAAGAACACTACAAGAAGGAATTGCACTGGGGGAGAAGCGATTGTCATCAAGCTTTTCACAACAAACACTCAAAGTGATCCTCGTTCCAATTTCTACTTGATGGGATATCTCAAGGTGTATGCCTCAGGCACACCTTATGTTTCTATGTGTGAGTGCTAGAGGCACAGTTAGGTGCCCACAAGCACAGTTAGGTGGTGGAGAGCCACATAGGATGATTGAGAGAATCTAGGAGCAGATTGAGGAGATGATTGTGGAGCTCTGAAGTCATCAGTGATGTCAGTGAGCATGTATGAGGTGCCTACTTAAGGACCTCACTCTTCTTCATTCTACAATGGAAGTAATGCAAGTATTCTGAGTTTGTGTCCACTCTACTCTTTTCCTTCAGTTTTCCAACATGGTATCAGAGCCATTTGATCCCCCTTGAGCCCATTTCTGCCACATCATCATCATCATCATCTTCTTCTTCTTCACCATCTCTCCCTCTTCTTCCCAAAATTTTCTTAAGCCTGTTCTCCTCAGGTTCTCAACCATTTCCCACGCCCTTCTTGTTGGAGATCCATCTTGAAGGGGTGAACTTCCGGCTGCAAGGAATTGAAGAACCTCCATCTCTGCTGGTCGCCATTACACGATTTTTGTCGATTTCTCTTCCTGCATTTTCTCTGTGCCTGCTCCTTCTTTATCTAATTCCTTTCAGGGGAAGCTTCTCCATACCTTGGGCTACCTTGTGCTGAAATCTGAGTAGCAATGGCTGCATATTGAAGGAGAAAACAAAGAAAAACCAGTCAACTTTGTAGAAGGAAGAGAAGGCGACCTGACGTGTTTTTGCACCTCTTCTTCCCAGAGGATCTACTGTGGTATACCAGATTTCTTTTGCCTTAGAAAGCCCCCTTTCTTTTGCTTTGAAGAGTGAGCTATAAACCCTCCAAGTTCAGCTCTTTAGGTTTGATAGTTTTGATAAGCTTTTGAAGATGATGCTACATAAAATGCTACTCTAGCATTTTTTGTCTTTTGAAGCTTTCAATAACTTCAGTACAAGTGTGGCTTCAGTTTTGTTTTGAATTGCTAGACCTGGTATTGATTGGAAAGTATTCATTTTAGCCACTTCTATGAAGCATGTAAGTGAAAGCATCATTGTTTGAAATTTGGTCACAAGACTTTGCTACATTAAATGCTTATATTTTGAAGCATTTCAGTTGTTATTCTAAGCCCTGTAAGAGAGAAGACACTACCCAATACCTGGGTTAGAGCCTCTCATGGCTTGCTTATGCAAAATATGTGAAAAGCCAAAACATAAAGCAATGTCTTGTTATGCTACAAAGGATGAAAATGCCAACCTGACTTCCTTGTTGAAGATTGCCAAGACAATGGTTGCCAAAAAGAAAGCAACTACAGAGATCTACCCTCTCATGGCACTTTTATTTGACTCCAAGTACAAGAAAAAGATGAAGGTTAGATACCTAAGATATGCTTCTCTACACAACTATGGAGACGACAAGATAATTGTTCTCTTGAAGGATATGATTTTCAGATCCACTTGTTCTATCATAGTACCATCTTATAAGGCATTAGACACTGCCCATGTGGTAAGACCTTGCCTTGACATGGATATTTTGCCTCCACAAGATGAGGCATCCCATGAAGATTATGCATTTTAAATCATCTCTATGTATGCTCCAGATCTCTCTTTTTATGTCAAGGTACTCAGCCTGGATAGTCCTCCAAAATGAATGAAAATAAATTATTGTGTTTTGTGTGTTTTGTAAACACCTCTGGTCACCTTATGATGTAGGCCATGTGTATGTTTTGCTCCATGGTACCTCCTGCAGACATTGTGTGCATGTACATGCAGGGGAGATAACCATTGGAAGGTCTTTTTGTATCCCTTTTTGTTTACCTTACACCCATGGGAACCCTTGCTAGCATGAGAACCTAGCCATAGATTTATCCTTGACCACCATGAGATGGCATGAGAAACTATGAGACTAGATGTATCCTTGACATAGCCTGAGGCATTCCCTTGAGGGGGGGTTTGATGGGATATCTCAAGGTGTATGCCTCAGGCACACCTTATGTTTCTATGTGTGAGTGCTAGAGGCACAGTTAGGTGCCCACAAGCACAGTTAGGTGGTGGAGAGCCACATAGGATGATTGAGAGAATCTAGGAGCAAATTGAGGAGATGATTGTGGAGCTCTGAAGTCATCAGTGATGTCAGTGAGCATGTATGAGGTGCCTACTTAAGGACCTCACTCTTCTTCATTCTACAATGGAAGTAATGCAAGTATTCTGAGTTTGTGTCCACTCTACTCTTTTCCTTCAGTTTTCCAACACTACTTCTGCTTGGTTCATACATTACGTCCAAAAAAGCAACCCCTATTGCCATTGGCTCTTGGTACACATTATGTATAAATTCCATTCCCTCCATGTTTGAACCGACTGTGTAGAACCTCCAAGGTCGGGTGGAATTCGGTCCATGACTTGAACCTTCACTTTGTCCCATAATCCACCTTAGATACCCCTTTGCAGCATCAGGCAATGGTGGAGTTTCCTTGCCCTGCTGAAGCTTCAGTTTTAACCATGAATCAGAGCAACCACGAATCCGATGATACAATTTTGGAGTAATTTTAAAATGTAATTTGCACTCATCCCAATTTTTTAACATTAAAGAAGGCCGTTCTGCCGATATAAACATATAAAGTTCTTCTTGTAGTGCAGCATCTCTCTTGATCTGCATAGCTCATCCTTCAATATCAAGAATCATGGCATCAATCTTTGTTTTAGTTATGACTACTCTACCTTCCTTAATGTCATTTTGAATTTGACCAATTTGATCATCACTCAATCCACGCAAGCATCTAAACATTGAGGCTGTGGGTTGCCTACAACATTTTCCATCTTGTGAATATTTGCCTGCAATGTAATCCTCAAGGATGGAGATCCAACCATCATAAATGGCATCGCTTGTATATGTACATCCTTCGTGGCAAAGCTATTGCCCAATGTTACCTTGCCAGTGTCAATGAAAGCCTACAAGATATATGAATCCATTAGAATGCAATAATTAAGAAAACATTCTTGTAAAAAATGATTCATAATTAAAATATGTACTTACATCCCAATTCTCACGATCTGGATGTCCTTTTGCAAGACCTTGTTGTGCTTTCTTGGGTTTGTTAAAGAGAATCCATTGTCCCCTCACCTGCTTAAGTATATCAATGTATGGAGATTGTCTCAAGATATTTTGAGACTCTAGGTTTGCCATCTTTGATATCTCCACACAAAAGCATGCGGGACAATTCACTACAATCCTCGCCTGACGGGTTTGGTAGTAGTTCTTTCTTTGGGCCGTGCTGTTATCATCATTAGATGTGAATATTTTAGCAACATATATTGAATGTTGTCTAGATAGTATCCAATAGTGGCACTTGGTTAATCCTTTTTATCTACCCTTTCTAGGGGTTGCTTTGTTTCAGGATTGAAAGGCATTAAGTCCGCTACAGCAGCAGGAGGCCTAGAGTTATAACCGAAGTCTGTAGCAAGCTTCTCCACATGCTCTTTGTTCAACCCTCTATATACATAGCTTGGAGGAGCTTTTTGACATCTTGCAACTGGAATTGGAAATGTTGCATGCAACCCGAATGGGTAGTATTTTTCATATTCCACCAAGCCTGATGGTTTCTTTTGCCCTTTTTTTCCTATGACCTTTCCACTTGGCTCCAATTCACTACCACTGCTTCTTTGCACAACTGCTAGCATACCCTCTAGAGGTGTTCCTTCCTCTGGTACATCAATTATAGTGTGCTTTCCTTTCTTTGCCCCTTCTCCACTACCACCTGGTGCTTGAACCATAGTCAACTTTCCTTTCTTTGTTCCTTCCCCACTATCTTCCCCACTCTTGCGCTTCTTTAATGTTGCTGAAACTTTGCGATATGATTCAATGATTGTTGTCACTGTGTTGATTTCATTTCCATCAATTGATTCAACACTTATCCAGCCTCTTGAGTACATGTTGTCATCTACATCAGACTTCATACGAGATGCTTCATAATCACTAGGATCCAAGAGAAATTTCTTATTTTGATTTATAATGATTAACAATCCAATATCTCCCTCTTTTCCAACCACATCTTCTGTGATTTGATGTACCGATCCAACACAAGTGTATGCACTTTTGTTAGGTAACAAAACAAATAAGTGAACTCGTGTCAACTGTGCTCCCTCAATACTGTATATGTCAAAGTACCATGGTATGCTTTTTTCTCCAAATCCACTTACAACTTTCGCAACCTTCTTCACATTTGTGTCTTTCCTATAAAAAATCCAAGCAATATACAAACTATCATCTTTATAATCTTTAATGTTAGACAAAACACATTATCAATAAACATATCTGAAATAGAATCGAGAATTAACAGCAAACATAGTGGTAGATTTAAGAAAGCACCAAGGTCTAGGGAGATTTCTTATGGGCTTCTTACAGAGCACTGGAAAGGGAGGCTTGGACATGTGGCAAAATCTTATGGGCTTCTTTCAAAGCACCAAAGTTTTGGGAGATTAGCCTTGTGGCCAGATCTTGTGGGCTTCTTTCAAAGCACTAGGTCTGGAGAGATTTGGCCGTGCAGCCAAATCTTACTAGCTTCTTTCAAATCGGTCAAATCTTTCTAGCTTCTTTTAAATCATTGGGTCTAAGAAGATTTGGCCATGTGGCCAAATCTTGCTAGCTTCTTTCAAATCAGTCAAATCTTTCTAGCTTCTTTTAAATCATCTGGTCTAAGGAGATTTGGTCATGTGGCCAAATCTTGCTAGCTTCTTTCTAATCACAAGGGTTTATGGAGATTTGGCCGTGCGGCCAAATATTTTCAAAGCAGCAGGGTTTGGGGAGATTTGGCCGTGCAGCCAAATCTTTTCAAAGCACTAAGGTTTGGGGAGATTTGGCTATGCGGCCAAATCTTGCTAAATTCTTTCTAATTAGGAGTGTCTAGGGAGATTTGGCCATGTGGCCAAATCTTTTGAAAGTAGCAAGGTTTGGGGAGTTTTGGCTGTGGTGCCAAATCTTCCTAGCTTGTTTCTAATCACGAATGTCTAGGGAGATTTGGCCGTGTGGCCAAATCTTTTTAAAGCAGCAAGGTTTAGGGAGATTTAGCTGTGGTGCCAAATCTTCCTAGCTTCTTTCAAATCACCAAGGTCTAGGGAGATTTGGCCGTGTGGCCAAATCTTTTTAAAGTAGCAAGGTTTAGGGACATTTATTTGTGGTGCCAAATATGCCTAGCTTATTTCTAATCACGAGTTTCTAGGGAGATTTGGCCGTGTGGCCAAATCTTTTTAAAGCAGCAAGGTTTAGGGAGATTTAGCTATGGTGCCAAATCTTCCTAGCTTCTTTCAAATCACCAAGGTCTAGGGAGATTTGGCCGTGTGGCCAAATCTTTTTAAAGTAGCAAGGTTTAGGGAGATTTATTTGTGGTGCCAAATCTTCCTAGCTTGTTTCTAATCACGAGTGTCTAGGGAGATTTGGCCATGTGGCCAAATCTTTTTAAAGTAGCAAGGTTTAGGGAGATTTAGCTGTGGTGCCAAATCTTCCTAGCTTCTTTCAAATCACCAAGGTCTAAGGAGATTTAGCCGTGTGGCCAAATCTTTTTAAAGCAGCAAGGTTTAGGGAGATTTAGCTGTGGTGCCAAATCTTCCTAGCTTATTTCAAATCACCAAGGTCTAAGGAGATTTAGCCGTGTGGCCAAATCTTTTTAAAGCAGCAAGGTTTAGGGAGATTTAGCTGTGATGCCAAATCTTCCTAGCTTCTTTCAAATCACCAAGGTCTAGCGAGATTTGGCCGTGTGGCCAAATCCTTTTAAAGCAGCAAGGTTTAGGGAGATTTAGCTATGGTGCCAAATCTTCCTAGCTTCTTTCAAATCACCAAGGTCTAGGGAGATTTGGCCGTGTGGCCAAATCTTTTTAAAGTAGCAAGATTTAGGGAGAATTAGCTGTGGTGCTAAATCTTCCTAGCTTCTTTCAAATCACCAAGGTCTAGGGAGATTTGGCCGTGTGGCCAAATCTTTTCAAAGCAGCAAGGTTTAGGGAGATTTAGATGTGGTGCCAAATCTTCCTAGCTTCTTTCAAATCACCAAGGTCTAGGGAGATTTGGCCGTGTGGCCAAATCTTTTTAAAGCAGCAAGGTTTAGGGAGATTGAGCTGTGGTGCCAAATCTTCCTAGCTTCTTTCAAATCACCAAGGTCTAGGGAGATTTGGCCACATGGCCAAATCTTTTTAAAGTAGCAAGGTTTAGGGAGAATTAGTTGTGGTGCTAAATCTTCCTAGCTTCTTTCAAATCACCAAGGTCTAGGGAGATTTGGCCGTGTGGCCAAATCTTTTCAAAGCAGCAAGGTTTAGGGAGATTTAGCTGTGGTGCCAAATCTTCCTAGCTTCTTTCAAATCACCAAGGTCTAGGGAGATTTGGCCGTGTGGCCAAATCTTTTTAAAGCAGCAAGGTTTAGGGAGATTTAGCTGTGGTGCCAAATCTTCCTAGCTTCTTTCAAATCACCAAGGTCTAGGGAGATTTGGCCGTGTGGCGAAATCTTTTTAAAGTAGCAAGGTTTAGGGACATTTAGTTGTGGTGCCAAATCTTCCTAGCTTGTTTCTAATCATGAGTGTCTAGGGAGATTTGGCCATGTGGCCAAATCTTTTTAAAGCAGCAAGGTTTAGGGAGATTTAGCTGTGGTGCCAAATCTTCCTAGATTCTTTCAAATCAGCAAGGTCTAGGGAGATTTTGCCGTGCAGCCAAATCTTGTATGTTTTGAAAGAAGCTAGGAAGATTTGGCCATGCGGCCAAATCTCCCCATTTAAAATTCAAAATTCAAATCTTAAGATTCAAATTTCAAATCCAAAAATTCAAAATCTTAGATTCAAAATTTAAAATTCAAAATTGAAAATTTGAATCTTAGATACAAAATTCAAATTTCAAATTTCAAGATCTGAAAGTCAAATCATATACTAAAGACCCTACTTTCAAATCACACTTTGAGATTCGTACTTTTAGAACTCTTGCTTTCAAATCATGGTGTTTTGAAATGGAAAAGATGGAGAACATGCAAGAGTCAGGTACACTTTCTATTTCCTTCGTTTTCTTACTTGGATGATTGAGTAGCCATTGTTGTTCATGAGCTTGGGTTGGATTTCAAGCAGGCACAGGATTGTGCTTCTGTGAAAAGCTAGGGGATTGTGCTTCCGTTTGGATGGTCGTAGTTCTAGAAACTTAGAGAAAAAGTTTCATCCCCTAGTAGGGTGGCCAAGATCCACTCGTGGAAGTAGAGATGCCAGTGATGGAAGGAGAAGAAAAGCCACGATCCGTGCACTTAGAACAATAGCTTCTCCAACGGAAGGAGCCGAGAAGTAGCTTTCGATGGAGATTATGGTTATTGCATTACAATAGCTTCTCCAATGGAAGGAGCTGAGAGGCGTAGTAGTGGAAAGGAGGGAGGGGCATAGTAGTTGAAGGAAGGGGCGAGGGACGCAACAGTGGAAAGGAGGGAGGGGCGCAGCAGTTGAAGGGAGGGACGCAGTAGCGAAAGGGAGGGAGGGGCGTGCAGGCAGCAGTCATGCAGAGAAGGCTCTGCGACGATGACGATGGGCAGCAGCACAACGACAGGGCACGGCAGTGGAAAGGAGGGAGGGGCGCAGCAGATGAAGGGGGGCGTCTGCGATGATGATGATGGGCGGCAGCGCGACGGTGGGGCACGGCAGTGGAAAGAAGGGAGGGGTGCTGCAATCGAAGGGAAGGACGCAGTAGTGGAAGGGAGGGAGGGGAGCACAGCAGCCGTGTGGAGAAGGAGACAGCCATGTGGAGAAGGAGACGACGATGACGAGGAGGAGAAGCATTCACCCAAATAGCATGTAGAGCGAAAACGATGAGGATGAGGATGAGGGTTAAAAGGATGAGGATGAGAGGGAAAAGGAGGGGGTGGTGGGGAAGGAGGAATCCCCCAAAAAAGCATGCACCTCCCAAATAGCATGTAGAGGGGGGAAAAAAAAAAGACCTCTTTCTAATCCAACTATTGAGTGTGGAACCTATGGAATGTTTAATTGGTTATGGAATTTTAAAATCTACATAGTTAAGTGCACATTGTTAGGACAAATCTAGGATGGGGAACCTCCCGGGACCTCTCATTTTGACATAGTTTTGAATTTTTTTGCTTGCAATTAGCTAAACAAGGGTGGAGGAGTGTTTTCCAAGAGCTACCCCATCTAAAACATTGTCCTAAGGCTCTCAAACCACCCTAGTTACACATTTGAGATCTAGGAAGGGAGAGAACAAGGTGAGCCTAGCACTTGATCCCCATGAAGATGAATTCAATTCCTTCTCATAGTTTTACTTTTTATGCTTGGTTTAAAAGGTTTGTTTAGCTTTGCCTTTTAAAGTTTTGGTTTTTTAATAGTTTTAGATTTTTAGGTTTGCTTTTAAAGTAAAAGTATGATTTTAAAGTGTAATAGCATGAATCATGAAAAGCATGTACGATGTTTTTGAAAGTAGGATCTCTAGATACTAATTTCAAAATTTGAAACTTGAAACTTGAAATTTGAATTTTAAAATTTAAAATTTAAAATTTGAATTTTGAACTTTAAATTTTAAATTTTAAAATTAAATTTAATGTTTGAATGTTTGAAGATTTGGCCATGTGGCCAAATCTTCCTACTGATTTGAAAGAAGCTAGCAACATTTGGCAGCATGCCAAAATTTTCCCAAACCCTGGTGCTTTGAAAGATTCGGCCACATAGCCAAATCTCCTAGAACCTGGTGATTTGAAAGAAGCATGCAAGATTTGGTTGCACGGCCAAAATTCCCCATACCCTAGTGCTTTGAAAGAAGCCTACAAGATTTGGCCACATGACCAAATATCCCCAAGTTTGAAAGAATGCCACAACCAAATCTTCTCAGTGCTTTGAAAGAAGTCACCAAGTCTCAAAGGATTTGGCCATGCATCCAAATCTTGCTAGCTTCTTTGAAAGCACCAAGGCCTGAGTAGATTTGGCCATGTGGCCAAATCTTATTGCTTCTATCAAAGCACTAGTGTCTTAGAGATTTGGCCATGTTGCCAACTCTTGTTGGCTCCTTTCAGAGCACCAGGGTATGGGGTATGTGGAGATTTGGCTTCTTTCAAACCACCAAGGTCTAAGTAGATTTGGTTGTGTGGATAAATCTTGATGGTTTCTTGAAAGCACTAGTGTCTTGAGAGATTTGGTTGTGTAGACAAATCTTGCTATCTCCCTTTCAAAGCACCATGGTCTGTGAAGATTTGGCCATGTAGCCAGATTTTGCTGGCTAAAATTCAAAGCACCAAGGTTTAGGAAGATTTGGTCATGTAGTGAAATCTTGTAAAGCATTTTCATCCTAAGTCACACCATCAGATATCAATATTGAACTATAACAAATGTTATGTATGCAGGTGCCACATTGAAAGTGGGGGTTAAAGTCAACTTGCTTGTCAGTGGAAAGATTGTTGCCATTGGGACAATATTCTCTACATCACATGATGACATGTGCCAAGGTGTGCCCTTGGGAGAAAACAATGTATCAGTTGCGATCGATATTTGTATGGATGAAAGTGCACTTCTTCCATTTCCTACAATGGATGCGTTCTTAGTCTATGAGGCTTTGGGTAGTGTTGTTCGTTGGAAAGCACGATCAATGAGTTGTGTGGAAAATGTCAATGGAGCTATTTCACCAATGAATGATATAACATCAGATACCATTGATGTTGAACCTCTATGTGAATATGATGAGTTTTCCATTCGAGAATCATGGAAGGACAAGAAAGTTTTAATATGGGATGAGCAGAAAACCAAGAGCATTGCTGAGGGTGTTGTTTTGTATGTCTACCCATTTGAACCTATAAACTTTGAGATGCTTGGTGAAGGTAATTTGGGTGTGGGAATTGAAAAGTATCATAGTGATGTATCAGGCATCGATACCATCCACTTAATAAAATGGCCCATTGCACAAATAACCTTTTTAGATGGAACTTCATTAAGAATCGATGACACCATGAATTTTCCAAGTGGTTCTAGGCAAAAGCACATGGAAGATGAGGACCCAAATGAAAAATCCACAAAAAAGAGGCGTTACTGCATGATAAAGAGGAAAGCTAAAAAACATGGCATGACATTAGCATCATCTAGACTCACAAGGGATGCAGTCACAAAAGTATCTATGATTGATTGTTGTAAAAAAAATTGTTGTCAATTAGCTAATCGTCAAATGATATCCAAATTACGCATAGAGTATTGGGGCCAAAGTTTGGAGGCTCGCACCAATTATGTATATGACACTCTTGGGGTTGCTTGTCGAAAAGATGACAATGGGTAGTTCAAATATGTCTTTTCATTGAATGGTATTCAAGTTTGTTGTAGAGCATGGTATGAAATGCATGGTATTCCAAAAACAACATTTTATTGATACAGGGAGCAATTTGAAATTGGTATATGAAGGTGCATGCGTGGTAATAAAGGAATCGTGCGGAGAGGTTGGGACCACACAGAACTGGGTAGAGCCATAATCCAAGATTTTGTGGATAACAATTCTAAGCGTATGCCACACAAAAGTAGAACACTTCAAGATGGATCAAGGGAAACATAGCTGGTGATACCGGATGTATACAAGCAAGTTGATATTCTCTATGAGGTTAACATGCAATTAAAGCATAGTTTGGGTTGTAAGGAGATGTCAACTTCCACATTCAACTGTATATGGAACTCTAAATTCAAGCATGTAACTTTGTCAAAAACAAGTGAATTCTCTATGTGGTTTATGTAGTGCAATCAAGGCTCAGCTTGCAGTGACAAAATGCCAAAATGAACATAATAAGTTGATGGAAGATAGAAGAAAGGACATGTTACAACAAAAAAGTTGTAGAAATGTGTACTACACTTGGCGCAAATTTTCTAAAATGTATCCTCAGACATACTTGTGCATTATCCATGATAAGATGGACCAAAAGAAGACAGCCATCCCTAGATTATGCAATCGTTCAAAGGACACAGACAAATCCTTTTAGCTCCCAGTGGCTTTGACTGTCATGATAACACATGGACATGGTCAAGGACGTTATGGTCACTTTTCTTTATCCTTGTGGCCATCGGATCCTAACTTCACAATCAGTTCATTGGCTTTGTGTTTGAGAAATCTTGAAAGATTTGATAACCATGCACTTGGAGATTTGGTACATGATGGGATGCCAAGGTCTGATAACGCTCTGCTAAATGCACTAACCTCAAGACAAGCATTGGATTCTCACTATGTTTCTAATGAAAAGAAACAACTTCATCTTGGAGCAGTGGGTGGGACATTCAAAGACCTTGGACTTGGAAGTTCCCATCAAGAAAGTCCTTATAAGAAGCTACCCGAACACCTATTGTTGCAGTT
This sequence comes from Dipteris shenzhenensis, assembly GCF_047967505.1. NCBI lineage: Eukaryota > Viridiplantae > Streptophyta > Polypodiopsida > Gleicheniales > Dipteridaceae > Dipteris > Dipteris shenzhenensis. The sequence continues at coordinate 48,584,168 of NC_141618.1, forward strand.
GGATAATTGTGGTTCTGAAAACAAGAATAGGTACTTGTTTGCTTACCTATCATTACTTGTTGCTCGAGGGATTTTCAAGTCAATTCAATTGGGATTCTTGATGGTTGGGCATACACATGAGGATATTGATGCAATGTTCAGCAGGTTTTCAAAGAGGTTAAGAACTAGCCAAACATTGACATTTGCACATCTCATGGATACTTTTAGACAATGTGAGGAGTCTTCTCCAACGCCACTTTTGGTAACGGAAGTCCCTGATTTCAAGAGCTATGTTGATGGATGCCTATGCAATGGGCAAGATGCTTTAGTGGGACACTCAAAGCCTCTCCAATTTCAGTTCTTTATGCGAAATGAAGTTCCTATCATGCAATATAAAGTGCATCCACGATCATTAGATTGGCAACCAAGTGAAGGTGGCATTGAGTTGTGGAAGAGACATCCGGATGGTCATCCAATGCTACCAAGTGGAGAGCCACCTTGTGTACCCATGTTCGAGTATGTGAAGGATCACTCACATGTGATAATTGGTATCAAGGAGTATGTACACTTTTGGGAAAAATGGGCACACCTGCAAGGTCCAGAAGCATCTTTCACAAAGTTTTACAAGTCGGTAGTGAAGTACTAGAAGAACATGATTGATGAGCTTCATAAACCAAACAATAGTGTAGAGGGTATGTACGAGAGATTTTGGCCAAAGACGCAACATATTGATTGTGTGCAAGTAGTTGATAATGAAAACGATGAGTTTCAAGGAATTGAAGAGTTGAATGATCACTATTGTGGACCTCAAAGAAAAAAGCAAAAACAATCATTTGATCCAATGATTGATGTACAGAAAGGAGACTTTCTTTTGGTCCGCCGACCAGCAGAAAAAATTTACCCAATTTGGCTAGGCATTGCTCAAACTGATGTACAAAACTATAATAAATCTAAAAATTTCAAGAAGGTTTTCATACAATATTGGGCACCTATATGCAAAAGACGTAATGCACAAATTGAGGAGGTGTATGCAGATTGTTGGACCAAGATTTGGATGTGCAATAAAAGTGATCCTCCACATTGGGAATCTGTTGATGCTATTGTATGGTCATGGGTTCCAAAAGGTAACCTCTCAAAGAAGGTTTCCTCAAAGAGTAGCAACCTCCCCATCAAGGTGAAGATACCAACCATTGCATGCAAGCAAGCTTTATCTAGTTTGTCTCATAGTACAGATTCCAACTCTGATGTTGACTCCACAATGGAGTGAAGATACTTGAAAAGCTTGACTTTTTTTCCTTGCACAATGATAATTTAATTGAATACTGACAAATATTTGGAAGGTATGACATTGATCTTTTTTCTTTATCTTTTTTGTTTGTAGACCATTGCTTTGTGGTTGCAAGTTATGCACACTTGACAAAATATCAAGGACTAGTGTTGCATTCTTACTTTTTCTCCAACTAAACTAAAATGGTGTTTTTGAACACCATCTTTTTTCGAGAAGAGACAAACCATGCTTCGTTGAACTCAAACATATGATGTTTTTTTCTCGGCTAATGTAGAACATTCACACTCCAAACTGTGAGTTTTATATACACGGCCAAATCCAATGAGAAAGTCAATGGAGTGCACTCAATGCATTGTAATTGCAACCCCTCAAAAACTACCATGCATTGGTTGAAACCTCAACATTTGACATTTTATTTATGTTGATGCAAACCATGCACATTTGTGAGATTTGGATGGACTTCCAAATCTATGGGAAAAATCAATGAAAAACATTGAATGTTACATAATTACAACCCCTCAAAAATTCCCAAATCATCAGGATTTTCCCAAATTCTCTAATATGGTGTTAAGAGGAGTTTGTATTCTGAAGGTCATGATGCCATGCTTAGGATTGACATCTTTATTGAAAATGTAGAGACTCGCTCCATCAATGCATGCACCAGTTCTTGCACAATATTTTGATGTCTTAAAGTTAACACAATGGACGGCACAAGAGTAAGGTGCTTGCATCATATTGATGGGTCACAATGGCTAAGAGGTACGACAAGAATGCTGCAGTTGTTTTTGGCCGAGCTATGTCTCTTATCACTAGTGAAGAGCAGGTAGCCTTTGGATCCTCTTAGCCATTGTGAGGTAATGGTTCAATGAGCACAACCAATGTGTCACACTTGTCATATGTCATAGAGAATGAGAATCAAAATATAAGTTGGCAAGAAAATTGCCTCAAACACCTATGGTAGTGTATTTAAAGTGCGCTTGGTAGGAACTGTAGGGTTCCCATATCATGTAGAATTTTCCATAAAGAAGTACAAGGGCAATATTTGGACACACACATGAGAAGAAAGGAGAGAACAACTCATGGATATTCTACATCCAATGCTTGTCTCTGTGATTGTATCGACCCAAGAAGAGCCACTATGGACCATCATGCTATACTCTGAGTAGGCATCATAGATTGGGGGATGGCCATGGACTTCTTAGATAGTCAAACGTCATTCAAGCATTTGAAGAAGCAATATTTGGAGATAGATGCTGACTTTACCAAGCAAGTTTGAAAGAAAGAGGAAGAGCGTAGGCAAAAAAAATAGTTTGCACCTGAGCTACATGAAGTAGCACTAAGAGGCATATATATGTACATGCCATGTAGATACATACACACTAGGATGGATCATTATTTAAATGATCCAATTTATCAACTCTTGTGTCCGTCTCTCTCCTCTCTCTTCCTCTCAACAACTTTTATTGGTGATTTTATGTCTTCTACATCGAAAATAAGTAATATTGTTTTCTATAATGTTAAAAAGTATAAATCTTCTTTCAATGATTTAATGTTTTTCATGTTACTAGGCTAAATAGAAAATTAGTAGATGATGATCTTGTTAGAGCTATATATAGCTTGCCCTTACTCAGCCTAGTCCTCAACTATATATATCCCTATGATCTATGAATAGAATCACTTTCTTGGGAGCAACTCTTGTGTCGGTCTCTCTCCTCTTTCTCTTCCTCTCAACACAACTCTTGTGTCCATCTCTCTCCTCTTTCTCTTCCTCTCAACATGGTATCAGAGCCTGGATACACTGTAGCATGACTGTGAGGAGAAAGCAATATGTTTTTTGTCAATTTGACAATACTATCATTTGCAAAACATTCTTTCTGATCGTTCTAAGGTTTTGAGTTGATATGCAAAAGTTACCAAAGATGCATTGCAAATAAGCGTTATGGTCATGATTGATGAAAACTGCCCGCGTTGGCTTGTTGAAGCATATGCATCGGTTATTTTGACTGGTTGGATAACTATATTCTGATTTTAGGTAAGAAAGTTATGATTATTTCTTTTTACTACCTACTATCAATAAACTAGTAGAAGAGTGTTTGGACAAGAAGATGAACACTCATAATAGAGAAGAATTGATCAAGGACATGAGGATGGAAAATGTTCATACTTTCATAGAATCAACAATATTTGAAGCAAAAGCAAAAGCAAATAAATAAATAAATAAATATATGTATATATACTTAATGATAAGAAGCATCCTAATACAGTGTCGCCCTCCCGCTTTCAGTCGATCACAACATCTTGCACTCAATATTTGTGTTCCCTTGGATTGAAGACACTGGCATATCATGCTTTTACATTCCCACATGAAGAAATAAGATGCTCAATCATATAAAGCAAACTTCTTTAGCTATAGGACTCCATAAAATTTAGGTGAAGAGGAGACCCAACACCCATCGATCATATCCATAAAAGCCAAGAGCGCATGGTTGTTGTTGTAAGCATAGTCAATCTCACTACAAGGCAAAGGCCATTTTTTGACAAAAATACGATGTTTTTTACACTAATTTTTTTTAAAAAACGGGCGCAAATGTCGTTATAAGCGTCGGAAAAGAACGGTTGCTATATAAGTGTCGCTATATAGCGACACTGGTAAACATTGCTATATAGCGACATTGATAAACGTCGCTATATACGACAATAGTAAATGTCGCTATATAGCGACGATTAACAAAACTTTAAAAAAAGCATTAGTGGGGCTAAACAAGACGATAGCAAGCCCTGTTTTGCCCCACTAATGTTTTTTTTTTAATAATTACAAAAAAAAGTTTTTTATTACAAAATTTTCCTTGCGAAAAGGGTGATACAAAATCGCTCAAATGAAATGATCGAGCAACAAAAGCATATACATGTCGAAGATATACAACTTTGTTTGTTACAAAATTACCCTTTCGAAAAGGGTGATACAAAATTGCTCAAACGAGCCGATATACAAAATGATATACATGGCAAAGTATATGCAAACTACTACTACTACTACTACTCATTTGAATCGTCGTCGTTGTCCTTCTCATCCTCGTCTTGTTGGCCTGATCCTTGGTCCTCGTGAGCTGCACCTGCTCCCTGACCCTTGTCAGGTGCGCTTGATCCCTGGCCCTCGTGATCGCTCACCTCTGGTGATGGGATGCTTGAGCTTTGACCCAAAGAGTGTAACCATATTAATTGAAAATTAGATTGGAACTTAAAGAATAAAACAATTTAAAAAGTGAGATTACAAGTAGGAGTAGACTTATACCATGTGAGCAGCCACCTCAGCCCAATGGACTGTCGCTCCCATTGCCTTCTGCTCAATAAACAACGGCTTTGTTCCTATGCAAAATGCACGTTGTGTCTCTGCATCTGTAAGAAGACGACCCATTGATCGCAGCTTGCTGTGGATCCAATTTATGAGAGTTAGATAAAGTGCATGTAATATGTAGTAAAACAAATAGAACAATACATTAAATGAGAAGAAGTAGACTTACCACGGTTTCCTCGAATGCCAACTGTCCCCCTGCACCAAAGTGCAAAGTACCTACGGCATCCAATCATCTCCTCACAGCCCTCCTCTGACCCTCGAACATTTCAGGATGGTCCCTATTCTACTTCTTGAAGAACTTCCAATCAGCTTTGTCTGCCCAGCTGGGTTTAGCCATCCCCTTTGAGATGGAAGTACGCAAGGTTGATCTATGATGCTTCAAAACCAAACCCATGCGCTCTCGCATGTAATTCTCATTGAACTCCTAATTTGGCGGGTTAGGGTATTTTTGTTTTAATACATCGATGACCGCCTGCTTCTTTTGGTCATCTTGATACCGCCAATCAGTAGCAATGCCACTCTTGAAGTGGTGGCTCATCAAGCGCCTCATGGTGGACATCAATGATTTGCCATTTCTATCTTCTATTATGTCTTCAGTAGCCGTGATTTGATAGGAGAGGTCCCCAACTAGGTAAGGAGGACTCATGGTAGTGGCAGAGTTAGAGCGAGTAGAAGCTGTGCGAGTGTTTCCGGAGCGAGGAGTAGTAGTGAGAGTAGAAGAGGGCAAGGGACCTGACTGATACTGTGTCTCGGGACCAAGTGGAGACCTGTAAGGATGTGAGTGTGCTGACTCGTCTACGTCTCCCAAGTCAGCACAACATTCTACGTCCCCCAAGTCAGCACAACATAAGCGGCCCCTCCTACTCTTCCTTCCCTTAAGATAGGCACACATAGGTGATGACTCCTTGATTGAAGAGGCACAAGGGGACGGCTGGGCAGTAGGTCCAACCATCGGTGTAGGAGAGGGAATTGCTCAGGTCCTCTAAGATAACAGAGAGAAGAATCTTGTTACCTCCTCATCGATCATCTATGCTACAAACTCATCGGGACTCCCGACAAAGCTATGGGCTACTAGCAAAGGAGTTCCCTGAGTGGTAGTCATAGTGCTATGTTCGAGAGGAGTCGGAGGCCCCTAAGGTGTCGCCAAAGAGGAATCAAAGTCCTCTAGACCATAGAGATCATGATGTCTCCTCCTATGAGGCTATACGTACTCGTCGAATGTGCGACATGATTCCATGTCTAATGTAGACACAAACACGAAAACAAAAAACAAACATAAGCATAGGCATAAGCTCATGAAAAGAAGACAAAAAGAGAGGAAGAGAGAAGAGAAAGAAGACAGAAGGAGAAAAAAAGAAGAGAAAGAAGAGAGAGGGAAAAGAAGAAGGAGAAGAGAAAGAAGAAAGAGAAGGAGAAGAGAAAGAAGAGAGGAAAAAGGAGAAGGGTAGGCATAGGCATAGGCATATGCTTATGAAAAGAGATCGAAAGAGGGGGAAGAGGGGGAGAAAGCTTATGCTCATGCTCATGCTCATGCTTATGCTTATGCTTATGCATGAGCATATGAGCATAAAAGAAAAAGAGAGAAAGCTTAAGCATAGGCAAATACATATGCTTATGAAAAGAGATCGAAAGAGGGGGAAGAGGGGGAGAAAGAGAGAGAAAAAGAGGAAAATGAGACATGCTCATGAGAGAAGGAAAGGAGGAAGAGGGGGAAAAGAGATTGAAAGAAGGAAAGGAGAAGGAGAAGGAGAAGGAGACATATGCTCATGCTTATGCTTATGCTTATGCATGAGCATAAGAGAAGGAGACATATGCTTATGCTTATGCATAGGCAAATACATATGCTTATGAAAAGAGATTGAAAGAGAGGAAAGAGGGGGGAAAAGAGAGAGGAAAGGAGGAAAAGAGGAGAAGGAGAAGGAGACATATGCTCATGCATAAGAATAATCATAAGAGAAGGAGACATATGCTCATGCTTATGCTTATGCTTATGCATGAGCATAAGAGGAGACATATGCTCATGCTTATGCATAGGCAAATACATGTGCTTATGAAAAGAGATTGAAAGAGGGGAAAGAGGGGGGGAAAGAGAGAAGAAAGGAGGAAAAGAGGAGAAGGAGAAGGAGAAGGAGACATATGCTCATGCATAAGCATAAGCATAAGAGAAGGAGACATATGCTCATGCTTATGCTTATGCTTATGCATGAGCATAAGAGAAGGAGACATATGCTAATGCTTATGCATAGGCAAATACATATGCTTATGAAAAGAGATTGAAAGAGGGGAAAGAGGGGGGAAAAGAGAGAAGAAAGGAAGAAAAGAGGAGAAAGAGAAGGAGAAGGAGAAGGAGAAGGAGACATATGCTTGTGCATAAGCATAAGCATAAGAGGAAGAAGAGGGGAAAGAAACAAAGCATATGCTTATGCTTATGCATGAGAATATAAGCATAAAATAAAAAGAGAGAAAAAGAGATCGAAAGAGGGGAAAGAGGGGGGGAAAGAGAGAGGAAAAGAGGAAAGGAGATTGAAAGAGGGGAAAAAGAAGAGGGGAAAAGAGCATAAACATAAGAGAAGGAAGAGGGGAAAAGAGATTGAAAGAGGGAAAAAAGAAGAGAAGGAAAGGAGGGAAAAAGAGATTGAAAGAGGGGGAAAAAGAAGAGGGAAAAAGAGATTGAAAGAGGGGAAAAAGAAGAGGGAAAAAGAAGAGAAGGAAGAGGAGAAAAGAGGAAAAGAAGAGGGAATAGGGGAAGAGTAGGAAAGAGAGGGCTCCTACACCCATCACTGCAGCTAGCACTTAAGGTGCTAGCTACAAGCCAATGCAAATAACAAAAATAACAAAAGAAAAAAAGAGGAAGCACTTTCTTACCTGGAATAGTTTCGCTCGGTGTTTTGTGGCCTGGCCCTACAAAAGAGAGGAAATATACAATTTTTCAAATAACTAGTTAGAGGAAGGAGGAGTTTAAAGAAGCAACTTCTCAAAGGGATTGGATTGAGGAGACAAGGAGAAAGAGGAGGAAGAGAAATACAAAAAAAACTAGAAGAGGTGAGTCTTCTTTCTTTCACAAAATCTCATTTTTTGTCTTTAACCCTTGAAAATCAACCATGAAAACTAGCACATAGCCTTAGCAATACAAGGAGAAACATGCTTCAACACTCACAAAAGGAAATCTCACAAAAAACAAACCTACATTGCTCAAAGAGACTCACCTTCTTGAAAAACTTCTTTTCACACAAGCAAAGAGGGAGAAGGGTAGAGAGGGAGCACAAGTATTAGGAGAGGGGTGGAGTAGTAGTAAGGAGTGGAGAATAGAGAGGAGGAAAGCGAGGTCCTCGAATATGAGGTGGGAGGAGAGATTACTTTTTCCACAATAGAGATGTTAAAGAAAGTGTCGCGTCATGGGATTTCGAGTTTTAGCCCATAATGTCGCTATATAGCGACACTGGTCAGTCGCTACATAGCCACGATTATATTTAAAAGCGTTGCTATAAAGCAACAGAACAGAGAAAATCGTCGCTATATAGCGACAGAATAAAGCAAAATGTTGCTATATAGCGACGCTTCAAGGAACTTATTGTTTAAAGCTAAAAAAGAAGCCCATAGGTGGTTATTTTATTACTGTTAATATATTTCCTTACAACTTATGTTTTGATTTTAGAAGTGTGCAGATGAAAGGGACGAGTGGAAGCTCATCGGATGATGTACCAATGCTCGAGAGCACAAAGTGGCTTACGGAGAGATTGTATTGTCATTACACTCATTGCCAGCGAGAAGTACGACATCGTCGTATTATCATGCACCACTTACGGATGTATGGGAAGGAGTCCAAACCAGTACCTACCATTGGTGTTGCACGTGTTGATGGATTATCGATAAGTCAAAGCTATTTGAGTTCGTGGTTAATATTGGATACCATTATGATATGAAACCTTGAGAAAAGATCTTATATTTACATGAAATCTTAAAAGAGGGAGAAGGCTTTGAGCAAGACTATAGTCTCTATGACACTCCAATTTTGTATATGAAATATTTTGGAATATATATCACAGATAGTGTTCAAAAAGGATGGTTTTGATGTTTTGAAGTTTTTGGGAAAGTTTGGTATTGGTCGAAAAATTTGGTTTTTGTCCATTATGATGTCAGCTAGATTTTGCGGCTTGATTTTGAGTTGGTTAGAGAAATAATTTGAAGAAACTCTGTATGAGAGAAATTTAGATCTTGTTGAGTAGAAAAACTTTGTCCTAGTGAAAAATTTGTGGTTCACTCGTTTGCATGCCTGTATGGAGGTTAGAAGTTGCTAACAAAGTGGTTTTGAGCTAAAAGTGCATCTAGATTTCCATGTTAAGAGTTGCAGGCATTAGACGGAGGTCGAGATGGAAGAATTAGCCATGAAAGGTCATGCAAAGGAAAGAAGAGGGTCCGATCTTCGAGATGAGCTATTGAGCTTGTCCATTGGATCTACGAGGCAGGCGTGGTGATGCTCCGAACAGGGCCGTTTTCATGCCTTTAAAAAAAAAAAAGAGACGTCGAGATTCCGTACATGTTTACTATCAACAGAGCACGCTAAAAGAAGGTGAAAAGTACACGCACGCTTTTCGAGAAAAGCTATGTTTGGCCGAATTTGGGGGCTTTTGGCTGTCTTTTTTTGGAGTCCTGAAAGGCTATAAAAGAAGAGGAGATCTTGAGAAGGAAAATACACAATCCCAACACACACATATCGAGGTTGCACGAAAGAGAAGAGAAGGCATGCATATCGAGGCTGTGCGAAAGAGAAGAGAAGGCATGCATATTGAGGTTGTGTGAGCGAAGAGAAGGCACACATATTGAGGCTATACAAAAGAGAAGAGAAGGCACACATCTCGAAGTTGCGCGAGCGAAGAGAAGGCACGCATATCGAGGCACTATGAAAGTGACAATAGCACACACGAATCGAGGCAGCGCAAGGAAGAAGATAAGATCAAGATATTTTGAGAGAGAGTGAGAGTGTGATTGAGATTTGATCATTTGATCATCTGATTTGAACATCTTCATGCGAGTGAGAGTGAGAGTGAGAGTGTGATTGAGATTTGATCATTTGATCATCTAATTTGAACATCTTCATGCGAGTGAGAGTGAGAGTGAGAGTGAGATAGCTCGGGGGTGGACGGGTAGTATCGAGCTCCTTCACGGAGTGATTCTTCTCCAAAATTATTGTAAAGACTCATCAGTTTGATTCATACTACAATCTCTCTTCTTGTTCATTCATGATTATTATATTGCTACAATTTTGATCATGATTGTGAAAGAACAGTGTGTGACAGTCTCTCGGATGATGACGAGGGTATGGTCGATATGATGGATTCTATTTTTAGAGGCACTACATCCCATGTACATGTGATGTCAGAATCTGAGGTCAAAATGCGAGAGTTACAATCAACACAGTTGTATGAGGGTGCTAGGATGTCTAAACTACATGTGTGTCTCTCAATCTTGAATTTGCAAGTAAAGTATGGGTGGTTGGATACAAGTGTCTCGACCTTAATGAGGTTAGCTCCTGCATTAATTTGACTCATTATTTGGATATTGTTTGTTTTGAGAATCATCATGTATGGATTAGTGTACCAAATCATCATTATTCGAAGCCTATGTATGTTTGAATTGTGATAGGTTGCTCCAGAAGATGTTGCCTGCACCAAATACCATGCCCGCATCAAGAGATGAAGCGAAGAAGATGCTAACAATGGTGGGTATGGATTATGATACCATCCATGCTTGCTATAATGACTGTATTCTCTTTCATCATGAGCATGGAGATTTGGCTAGTTGTTCAAAATGTGGAGAACAATGATATAGATATGACTTGTAGAGTGAGCAGATACCAGTAAATGTCTTGAGACACTTTCCCATCATTACAAGAATACAGCACGTGTTTCAATGCAAATCCATAGCAGAGTTGATGACATGGTGGCATCTCATTGGTCCACTGATGACACATTGAGGATTCCTGCAGATTGTGTAGCTTGGAAGCACATAGACAATCAGTGGCCAGACATTGCGAGGGAGCCACGCAATTTATATCTTGGGCTTGCCATGGATGTCATGAATCCTTTCAGGTTACGCTCGACATCTTGGTCGACATGGCCCATAGTTGTGGTGAATTACAATATCCCACCATGGCTAACAATAAAAAAAGGGACACCTCATGCTTGCACTACTTGTGCCAGGGAAGTATAAGGCAAAAAATATGGACGTGTACATGGCACCTTTTATAGACGAGTTATAGATATTATGGAGAGGAGTGCGGGTCTTTGATATTTCCAGAGCTCCTAGACATACCAATGATATTTTGGTCAGGGGTATCTTGATGTGGACCATGCATGATTACCCAGGATATGGAGAGCACGCAGGTACGTGGTTGTGTCTCTACATGTATAATATAGGATTATGCTTTTATGACTCTCTTTCACATGCATGTCTTATACTAACACATTCATGCACGTGTGTAGGACCTGTTACAAGTGGGTACCATGCTTGTCCTATTTATGGATTGGGTTTGAAATCACTTGCACGATACTCCAAACATATGAGGAAAAATGTTTATGAAGGTCATGCTCGATACAATTATTGTGGCATAATCCAAGATATTATTAAGCTTGACTTTCGATGCTTCTTTGTGTATATTTTGGATGTCAAGTGGTTTAAGGACGTGTTGAAAAGAGGCCCTAATGCAACAATCAAATGCCATACAAGTGGCTTTGTAAAACTATTAACTCCACAAAGTTTTGGCAAAGTAAGAAGGACACACTAGTACTACCACAACAATGTGAATAGGTATTGTACACACATATAAAAATACTCACTTTTAAATATTTGATACCTTCGATGCAAGGAAAATAACATGATTGTATATGTGTTTGAATTAGGTTGTCTATCAACCAATGGTGGATAATAATAGGTGGTGGCATGTCATACCTATTACGCCATGTTCCAAAGTGATGTATAGTACATTTACTAATATGGAGTGTATGGAGGGTGATCATGGCCATGGAGGTGATGATGATTGTGATATGAGAGTGGAGGATGATAATGAGATAGGAGATATAGACATTGAGAGCCATTACCCATGAGGATGAGCCTATCATTGGTGATGCTGATTTCGATGAGCACATGAGCAGCACGAGTATTAGTGGGCTGAATGTATTTGTAGATCTCAACATTGGTTTGGATTTTGAAGTAGATAGTTTGGCAAGGGTTGATCTCATAGAGGATGAGATCTAGCCCATCATTGATATTGGCAAAACTATTTTACATATTGTCTCATTCTCCTCACCTCACTTAATTTTTGTATATGTGGGTTTGGCAAAAAGCATTGATATTTTTATTAAAATTATGTGCTTTGGTAATCATGGGCAATGTTTGGAAAGCAGTGATGCACATTTATCAGCCTGCAACAAAATATCACTCTCTGTATTCTTTCTTCCATATTTATAAAGGTGTCTAAATCCACATCTAAATCACAGTGCAAATGTGCTATTACACGTGCTAATAGACGCACTATTAGATGCGCTAATAGATGCGCTAATAGACGTGCTCATAGAGGTGCCCATATTTTCACTATTCTAGCTATGCCTATAGACATGCCTGCTATTTTGCGCATCTATCAGGCACGTCTATAGTTGCTTTGTGGTGTTGTGTATATGATACTCCTTGTAATAAAGTGATGTATGTTCTATGTATCAAATGTGATTAGAATCGCAATGTCTCAAAGGACTTTTGCTTTTGTTGAGTTCAAGTTTCAACTGAGAAAGTTGTCAACGATGAAGATAATTTGTTGTTTACATTGGAAGGTTCGTGGGACTTTCATTGTGATGGACATTACTTGTGTGGCTGATTCTTGCATAGGTAACTTGATGATAGATGCCAAATTTCTCAGTAAGGAAGGTTCTTGTGTGGCTCCCAATGTGGATTCAGGTTTTGTCTTGGCAAGTTCTTGTGTTACTGTCTCTTTTTTCAAGACAGGTTCTTGTGTTACTGCCAGTTGCCTTGAAGATATTGATGCAATAAATTGACATGCCTTTTGATAGACTTGTGGTTGAGCAAGTTCTTTTGTTATTGTCTCGCTTTTCAAGATAGGTTCTTCTGCAACTACACGAGAAGAGGTAGATGAATTGCTTGTTTATGATCCTCGTGCATTGGTTCTTTTCCCTTATCCTTGCAAGCAAGTTCTTGCTATTCTTGGCATCTTTGTAGAGTAGATTCTTGTGTGACCACTGCTAGTGCATCTTCACTCATTCATGATTTTGTAATGATAGAGTTGGGGCTTCGCTCCTACTTTTGCGATGGTGTACATTTAGGCTTAGGGCAAGCATGGATGGGTTGTTGATTGTTCTGGGGGCGAGGCTGGGGTACCCATATATAAGAGTTGCTAAGGTAGTATCCATGGGCATCCAGTAGACATGTGAGAACCAATTGGTAATGTATCTTCCTTGTTGGATGGCGTCTTCTTCTTCTTTGATGTGTTGAGAACACTGATTTCATTAATTTTTAGACTTGTCAATGTATAAATTCATTTTTATGGATACTTTTGGACTAGTTTTTGGATAAAATTTAAGGAGATTTTTATGAAATTAAAACCCAATAGTAATCCAAATTTGAGAGTTTCTTAAAGAAAATAAAACTAAAATTATGAAAATTAATGTAACATCTTACATAGACTGGTGCATGGTCTCGTTTAATTTTTGTACTTAAATTTCTATTCAAAAAATCTTCTTTATGAAAATATACTTTCCAAACCAAAAGGTGGCACTACCCTTTTGAAATAAAGAGTTTATTTATTACACTATCATTTTGTACTAATATTACAAAAACTAAGAAACATAATTCTTACATTACTCTATATTGCAAAAATCCTAGTATAAATTTTTATTTTAAAGAATCCTCATTTAAAATTTTAACTTTTCCTTCACTTGTTAATAACTTAAATAAACAAAATATTTTAAATTCATGGACAAAATATGTGTGTGTGTGTGTGTGTGTGTGTACACACACACATATATATAGGGTCAATGTTTGCTTGGGTGTAACCAGTTGCGGAACTATTTTTGGGGTCATTTTGGGGCCACGACGCGATGTGCTCCTGGGGGAATATTTGAATTTTACGCGGACCTGGTCTCATCGAAAATTTTCTTGTGACATCATGAAGGTGCACTGGCATAATAATGAGACACAATCTTTTTGTTTAGAGCACTGCATAGCTATTTTTGGGGCCATTTTGGGGCTGTGACGCGATGCGCTCCTTGGGGAATATTTGAATTTTGCGTGGACCCGCTCTCGTCAAAAATTTTCTCGACATCATGAAGGTGCACTGGCATAATAATGAGACACAATCTTTTTGTTCAGAGCACTACATAGTGCAACACATGGCATCTCTGCATTGTTTCACGTAGTGCAGTCTCTGGCCTATGCCACCTAGTCATTATCATTGTGCAACCTTTTGTTGTAGCTTTGCCACCTGTCACTGGGCATGCACCCATGCATATCATTAAAATTGAAGGTTGGCTTGCAGAGACAACCGCATTGGTTCTTGGTGTAATAATTAGATGCAATCCATCATTTTGAACACTGCCACAATGCAGTCTTTGGCCTGATCATCTGTCATCATGTAGCCTTTTGTCACTTCTTTGCCCGCAACCCATGCAAATCATAGGTTGGCTTGGAGAGACCACCACGCTAGTTTTTAGCATAATAATGAGATGCAATCTATCATTCTGAGCATCGCCTCAGCCTCGGGGGGGTCACTCATCATATGTAACCCTATCACGTGAGTTCAACAGAAGGATATTTTTTATTCCTAAAATTTACAGAAATAAATATACATAAGGGACTATTTAAAATAGTTTTGGAAAAAATTTACAGATTTGTATAGAAAAGGGTTACATTTTATTAATGAAAAAATTTACAGATAAGGGATTTTAAATATAGGCCTTGAACGCACGTGATATAGAGGGTTTATACATAGTGACCCCCCCGAGGCCTCAGCACAGTCTCTGGCCTATTGATGACCTACCATCGCCCGGAATTCAAGGTTGTCTTAGAGAGACCACTATGTTGGTTCTTCGAGTTATAGCTCTGTTACCTATATTTATGTATTACAGGAGGAGGTCTATGTGATAACAGCATGATGGAAAACAAAAGGAGATATATGAAAGCCACCACGCTAGTTCTTTGAGCTATATATTTTCATACCAAGAAAAATGTTTTCTATTGTGCAACCAAGCAAAATGTAATTGATGATATGGCCCTTAAGGGGTCCCCTTCAGGGGCAAAGGCCATATCGACATGCCATTTCTATCTAGTGGGATCTTGGATATTGTATAATGCATGTTGATATGGCCCTTGCCCTTAGAGGGGACACCTCAAGGGCCATATCGTCAATTGCATTTTCTGAAAGTTTAATTATATTTTTCTAGATGTATCTCTATGCAACCACAATGGTGGGGTTGTTGTTGTTTTAGCGCTATTTTGGTCATAAACCAAGGAATTTGTAGTCCTTCTTTCCTGGTATTTTAGTCCTTGTTGTTGCAATAAATATAAATGAGGGAAAAAGTATAATTTATCGAGTGAAAAGTAAGCAAAAGAGATTACATACAATATACATCTACATCCAATAGCACGTTATCTAAAAATTATCAACTTATACCGAGCAAAAATTGAACAAAGGATCTTATTGTTGCTGAGGGCCTTAAAGGCCAAAGGATTACAAGTAGCGGCCATAACCATTCAAATACAAATATAAAAGTTAACAACAGTGCATACTGAGAGCATCAAATTGAACAAAAATGAGATTACATAAATACATTAGAGAACCAAACATTTCATCCAATGAGCCAAACGATCATTGAGAGCCCAAAAGATTGCATCCAGCCATTGCTGAGAGTCTTGTCTGAGCAAGAGGGATTTTGTACAACTCAATTTTCTGCCAGTCTAGCTTGTTGCATTAAAAATTTTTATGGAGCCAAAGGAGGGTATGATGGAGAGGTGGAATACCATGCACATTGCTAGGCTCAAATTACATCCCCCACAACAAGTCGAGAGTACTTTGCTATGAAAATACTTTGACCTTCGTTGACATCTAGGGGGAACCCATACAACATAGCCATAAAGAGGCCCTCTCTGAGCATGTCATATAAGGTGATGACATTTAGATGTGTGGGGAATCACCTGTGGGAATGAAGGGTCTCCACTAGTGCTAGCATTTCTACTCTAGGTGAGTGCAATGCAATCACCTTATATGAGAAGGTAGATATTATCTGGATCATAGAACATTGAGGGGAGGTAATAGTAGGCATGCTAAAGATGAGGGTGAGTAGTAGATGACAAAGGGCATAGATGAAGTGACAAGAGTTGGACGGATTATGGAGCAAAGTAGAGTAAGGGCAGAAAAGAGCTAGAGGGCTGTGGAGAAAAGTAGCAGAGCATGTGCTAGTAAAATGCCAAATGCCATGAATATTATACATATTATAAAGTTCGAGCCACTACAGTGGCTGGATCCCAGGGTTCCATCCATATTAATTGTAGTCCACCACGGTGGAATCCCCCAGACGGTCTAGTAATCATGAAGAAGATGCCATGTGGTGCCACTCTGATGGTTGATAATTAACTACCATCCCAGTGGAAGCTTAGCCATGATAGATGTGGTTGATGAGAGCCACCACCACCGGGAGTAATTTCCACAATGGTAAATCATGAAGCTTTAATCACTTATTACCATGCACTCTAGTTCTCTATTGAAAGTGTGAGCTCGGTGACTAGTAATTTTTATTGCACTCATAATAGTCCTGCATGCTAAAGCGTGGTGGTGGTGGCTGAGCAGTGGCTCAGTGGAATCATAGCCACGAAAAACGTGGCTGATGACAGCCACCACCATCAGGTATTTTTCCCACAAAAGTAAATCATGAAGCCTAATCACCTCTAATCCCTCATTATCATGCACTCTAGTACTCTCATGAGCATGCAAGCCTGGTGACTGGTAATTTACTACACTCATAGTAATCATGCATGCAAGCCCGGTGGTGGTAACTAGAAGCTAAATAATTGCGGGCCACTGTGGTGGCTAGTAATTAATTTCCAACCGTCTTAGCCGCCACCACAGACATGGCTTGGAATCTTAGATGCCACCACCTCTAATCATTCATTACCATGCAAGTCAGTCGCCTTGAATTATTCAAAATTCAGGCCAACCACCATGGTGGCTCTCACCTTGACAGTGTAGTTGGGCTATTTAGCCATTTCGTCTTCTATCCCTCTCACAAATTTCATTCTCCCTTGCAATCTCGAGCCTCTACTATTCCATTTTCTTCATTGCTTCATCTTCTATCCCTCTCGACCATTTCTTTCTCCCAAACTCGCGATAAAAGACTAGGGGGGAGGAGGTGCACTCAAAAAACCCTAATTTAAAAGAAAAACCCTAAAGTGCCTTAAAAAAGACTATATAAAGCACTTCAAAACCCTAAAATCCCTCATTTCTATGGTAGGAGTTAAACAAACTGCTAGACCCATTGGACACCATTTAGATGCTACCCGTTTTCCTCCTCACAACTGTTGAGATATCGAGCTCCACTCGCGATATGCCAGGGTGACCGTTGTGTATTTATGTCACCGACTTGTTAGCTGGAGATGCGGTTGGTACACCGCCCACAAATAATAGCTGGATGATAGCTATCCTTATCTACTCTAGTTTGTGGCTCAGTTAGTAAGCCACCTTAGCTAGTTGAGTTTGGTTTGAGACCCACATATAGGGTTCTTCTATTTCTTTGTACTAGAGTTCTTTTGGCTTTCACAACTAAGAAGAGGAAAACTATTTTCAACCTCCACCTTTGTGTGTATTCCCCCATTATGCATGTGAGAAAGCCACAAGTGAGACTCCTTCCCTCTCTCCCACTATCTTCACATGGTATCAGAGCCTTGTTCATGGTAAGGAGCTCAAGCAACACTTGTCCTGGTAAGAGGACAAGTGTTGCTTTCCTTTTTCGAGTTTGGGAGCAAATCTTTGCAGGTAGCACAACCGGAAGTGCAAGAGTGCACTGTCTCAGATTGAGACGCCCTTTGCGGTGTGGCGAGAGGGCATTATATGCTGCGGGGTCATTTCGGGGCCCGTTTTAGAGGCGAAAGTTCTCCGCAGGCACTCAGAAAAAGGCCCTATTTTGGCTGTGCGACCACTATTCTGCAGGTCGGTGAAAAGTTGCCGTAGAAATTGCATCGTATGCCTGTGCGCAGAGACATTGGGAGTTGCAGAATCATCCTTATTGCCTGTTGATGCAAAATCGTCACTAGGAAGTGACTGTGTGGTAAAATACCACTTTCGTCAGTTTTGCAGATCTGCCCGTGTGAGGCAAAAGCTGTGTTTTTTGCAGTGACAGAATATTTTGCGGTGTCCTAAAATGGCATCTGATTCTCTTTCTCAGATTGTCACTGAAAAGCTTGACAAGAACAACTCCAGGCATGGAAGTTTAGAATGATGAATTTCCTTATGGGAAAAGGCTATTGGGAGTTCATTACAGGAAATGAAGAAGAACCTGTTCTTCCTAATGTTCCCAATCAACAAGAAATGCAGGCATTTAAAGGATGGCATGAGAGAGCCAGGAAAGTTATGTACTGGCTGTCTATTAGTATTTCGGACTCCATGATTGTGCATATTCAGGATGCAAGTACGCCAAAGGAGGCATGGGATACTTTGGCAAAAATGTACATCACAAATACGCAAGCCAGGAAAATGCAGCTCAAGCAAGAGCGGCACAATGTGCAGAGAGAAAATATGAGCATCAATGACTACCACATGAAGGTGAAGAAAATTGCGGATGCACTTGCTTCCATTGGGTCGCCAGTGGATGATGATGATTTAGTTTCTGTGACCTTGAATGGTCGAGGAAAGGATTATGCACAGTTCCGGACATCCATCCGTCTGTGAAAAATTTCCTGATTTTGAGGAGTTGATTGCTCTTCTAATTTCTGAAGAGCATAGAAATGGTGGTGCATCTTCTTCAGCAGGAACTTCAAAAGAAACTGTCTTCTACTCAAATGCTGGTAGAGGTAGAGGCAGAGGTAGAGGATGCCGATCTGCAAGCCGTGGTAGGAATCAGAATATGCAGCAAACGCAAGAAAACCAGTCCTATGCAGGAGGACGTGGTAACTCTAGAGGCAGGGGGAGCCAAAGAGGTCATGGTGGATGGCAGAGAGGCCAAAATGCAAACAGCAATGTTGAATGCTACTACTGTGGTAAAATGGGGCATATGGCTAAAGACTGCTACAAAAAGCAGAATGACATTATGAATGAAAAATTGCAGAAAGGCAATTATGCATCCTCTAGTAGACAGGGTGATGATAGAAATGAGCATTTGTTTATGGTGCAGCATACGAAAAATTCTGTGACAAGTGCAGAAGAAAGCAATGATGTGTGGTATGTTGACTCAGGTGCATCAAACCACATGACAGGTCATGCTGAATGGATGCAGGATGAAAGGAAAATGAAAAAACCAGGATTTGTGGAGACTAGTGATGATACTGCACATCCTATTGTGCGGATTGGCAAAATTCCTTTGTCTATGCAGGATGGGAAAAAGAAATACTTGTCTGATATATTTCATGTCCCAAACATCACCAAGAACCTGGTTTCTATTGGTCAGATGGTTGAGCAGGGCTTGCAGGTCAAATTTAATCCTCATGGATGCTTTGTTGAGGATATGAAAAATAATGGTCGCTTGACAGCAAAAGGAAAGAAGAAGGGCAGGATGTTTACGTTGGATGTGGACATGCCTGAATTGAGTGCAGCAATGTTTGCACATGGGACTGGTGTAGTTGCAGATATTGATATCTGGCACAAACGCATTGGTCATGTTAATATACAGCGACTTAAATCAATGCAAGCCCAAAATATTATTGCAGGATTGCCTAAATTCAAGGTTGCAGAAATGCACAAGGTTTGTGAAGCCTGTCAATTTGGAAAACAGGCAAGGAAGCCTTTTCCTAGGCATGTTCAAAAGAGTAAAAAGCCATTGGAATTAATCCACTCTAATGTGTGGACTACTAAAGCTGCATCTATTGGTGGCTGTCACTATTTTGTCACATTTATTGATGACTTCAGCAGAAAACTTTGGGTATATTTTATGAAAAAGAAAAGTGAAGTGTTTGGGCACTTCAAAGCTTTCAAAGCTATGGTTGAAAAAGAAACAGGCCTGCAAATAAAATGCCTAAGGTCAGATGGAGGGGGAGAGTACCTCTCAAATGAGTTTGCAAGGTTCTTGCAGGAGCATGGTATAAAGCAGCAATATTCATGCAGTCATACCCCACAACAAAATGGAATTGCAGAAAGGAAAAACAGGCATATTGGAGAGGTATCTCGGGCTATGCTAAATGAAAAAGATCTACCAGATTATTATTGGGCTGAAGCAGTTGCCATAGCAGTTTATATAATGAACAGGACTCCCACTACAGCAATACATGGCATGACGCCAGAGGAGATGTATACTGGTAGGAAACCAGATATTTCTCATTTGAAAATTTTTGGTTGCATTGCCTATGTCCATGTGCCAGATGAGTTGAGGTCCAAGTTGGATCCAAAAGCTGAGAAGTGCGTCTTTATTAGTTATTCTCTGCAGCAGAAAGGGTATAAATGCTATAACCCTTCTACTCGTAAGTTTACAGTGAGCAGAGATGTTGTTTTTGATGAGATAAGCAGCTGGTATAAACCAGTAAATGTGATGATTGATGTAGATGCACAAAATGGTAATGCTGCACAGAATTCACAGCAGCAATCACAAAATATTAGTGGACTTGTAGTGTCCTCTAGTAGTGGTTCACATACCTCACCATGGACAAGTAGATTGAGATCAAGAGAATCTCCTCAAAGCAATGCAGATAGTGGTATGCAGGTATCACGAAAAGGAAAAGAGAAGGTAGATCAGCCCATGTTTGATGTGAATGCAGGTCACTCTTATGTGGATGGTGAATCCAGTGGCTCAGAACAGAGCATTGATGATGAGTTGGGTATTCCTTCTGTTGTTACACCTGGAGTAAGGAAGACCAGGGATGTTTTGAGAGCACCTCGAAGCGAGCCTATTTTGCGCAGGTCTACAAGGGTTAGGTATCCTGTGGATAGGCTGAAATATGATGGATTTACAGCCATTCACTATGCCTATATGGTCAAAGCGATACAGGAACCAAAACCCACTTCTTTTGAGCAAGCCATGGGAAATGAAAAATGGGAGAAAGCCATGGATGAAGAAATGGATGCCTTGGATGCAAATGCTACATGGGAATTGGTGCCTTTGCCTAAAGACAAGAATGCAATTGGCTGTAAGTGGGCTTATAAGATCAAGCACAATGCAGATGGTTCTGTGAATAGATACAAGGCAAGATTAGTTGTCAAGGGGTATGCACAGACATATATGATTGATTATGAAGAAACTTTCAGCCCGGTTGCAAGGATGGCAACCGTAAGAGCAGCCATTGCTATGGCCGCATCAAAGGGATGGTCTTTACATCAGATGGATGTAAAGAATGCCTTCTTGCATGATGGTGATTTGCAAGAAGAGGTCTTTATGGAGTAGCCAGCAGGTTATGTTCATGCTATTCATCCTGACTTTGTTTGCAGGTTAAAGAAAGCCTTGTATGGCTTGAAGCAAGCACCTAGAGCATGGTCTGACAAGATAGGATAGTATCTTGTCACTATTGGCTTTCAGATTTCCAAGGCAGATTTCTCACTCTATGTGAGAAAAACAGAGAAAGGGATTATGCTACTTGTCATTTATGTTGATGATTTGATCATCACAGGTGATAGTGATGAAGATATCCTTCATGTGAAAGTGCTATTGAGGCAGAAGTTTGAGATGAAGGATTTGGGAGAGCTGCGTTATTTCTTGGGCATTGAGGTGATTAGATCACCAAGTGGGATACAGCTCTTGCAGAGGTAGTATGGACTGGACATGCTGTCCAAATATGGGATGACAGGCTGTAAGCCTATTTCAGTTCCTTTGGAGCAGAATGTGAAGCTGAGCGCAGATGCAGGTGAGCTTTGGGAAGACCCTACTATGTACAGACGCATAGTAGGAAGTTTGATTTACATGACTATTACCAGGCCAGATTTGAGCTATGCTGTTGGGTTGGTAAGTCAGTTTATGCACGCTCCAAGGAAACCGCATTTGGATGCGGCTAGACACATACTCAGGTATGTGAAGTCCACATTGCAGTATGGACTATTTTATAAGGCTGGGGTTCAGATACAGTTGCATGGATACACTGATGCTGATTGGGCTGGTAGTATTTTTGATAGACGATCTACCAGTGGATATGTGTTCTCTTTTGGGAGTGCTGCAGTCACTTGGAGCAGCAAGAAACAGCCTACAGTTGCCTTGTTGAGCACAGAGTCTGAGTACAGGGGTGCAACAATGGCTGCATGTGAGGTAGCTTGGTTGCATAAGCTACTCTATGATATGCATCAGTCTATAGATGGGCCAGTTGTCATTTATTGTGACAACATGAGTAGTATACACTTGCCAAAGAACCCAGTATTTCATGCTAGAACAAAGCACATTGAGGTGCATTATCACTATGTGCGGGAGAAGGTTTTACTAGGTCTTATTGATCTAGTTTATGTCAGCACAGAGGATCAGGTAGCTGACATATTCACGAAAGCATTGGGCGCAGAGAAGCTGCGCAAGTTCAGAGACTTGCTTGGTGTGCAGGAATTGGGATTGAGCTCGAGGGGGAGTGTTGAGATATCGAGCTCCACTCGCGATATGCCAGGGTGACCGTTGTGTATTTATGTCACTGACTTGTTAGCTGGAGATGCGGTTGGTACACCGCCCACAAATAATAGCTGGATGACAGCTATCCTTACTCTAGTTTGTGGCTCAGTTAGTAAGCCACCTTAGTTAGTTGAGTTTCGTTTGAGACCCACATATAGGGTTCTTCTATTTCTTTGTACTAGAGTTCTTTTGGCTTTCACAACTAAGAAGAGAAAAACTATTTTCAACCTCCACCTTTGTGTGTATCTCCCATTGTGCATGTGAGAAAGCCTCAAGTGAGACTCCTTCCCTCTCTCCCACTATCTTCACAACAACACTATGGCTTCCAGACACACTACAAGCCCCAGTGGCCAAGAGAGCAATGATCACCAAGGATCTGAATGCAGTTCTCATCATCAAGAGTCCAAGCAATGCGAGTCCCCACCATTCAACTCTCATGGGGAATCCCATGGATCTCAGCACCATGAGGAATCCCAGCATGATGAAGGATCCAAGCAGGATGAGGGGTCCTCTCAGTCCTTCCACACAACTAACCATGGAAGTAGAGAGGTCTCCCGAGAGGGGAAAAATAGTCCAATCAATCTTGATCAACTGCCCCTCCCTCCTCCATGGGGTCTTGGCATGGAGCATCTAGACCAACAAGTAGAGCAAGAAAGGCAAAGAGAGGAGAAGGAGAGATTACAGGGGCCACAACAAGAGGAAGTATTTGGCGGGCTCGTAGATATAATGAACCTTGGCCCCAATCCTCCAACCAATCAAACAACACGGAAGAGCACAATCAACCTTTTGTGCCTCGAGATTATCAGATATGAGGAGCCTCTAGACGAGCTAAGCAAGAGCCTCAGCCTGCTATCTCGTAGCCTCATGAAAAGGAAAAGAGACCAAGGACAAAAGCAAACCCCTAGTCATGAGAGGCCACCTCGAATGACCCAGCAGGCATAAGAAGAGGAGTCTGAAGAGGTGGTTGCAAGGGAGGAGAGGAGAAAGAAGTTCAAAGTAGACAAGCGGCCATAGAGACATCACCCAGATGGTGTTTCCATCTAAACTCAGCCTTCTCCTTTAGTGCTAGCCTTCATCGCAGCCACCAACCCTAGGGAAGGGGGGAAGGGGGGGTGGAGGGGGAAGAGGGTGGGACGGGGGCGGGGGCAAAGGGGGTAGGGGGGGAAAGGGGGTGGGATGGGGGTAGGGGGAAAGGGGGTAGGGGGGCCGGCAGCCACGGCCGCCAGCCCTGGGGAAGGGGGTGGGACGGGGAGAGCAGAGGGGGAAGGGGGTGGGAAGGGGGTAGGGGGGGGGAGGGGGGGGCTAGCGGTCGCGGCCGCCAGCCTAGGGAAGGGGGGATGGGGGGGAAGGGGGTGGGACGAGGAGAGCAGAGGGGGAAGGGGAGGGGGGGAGGGGGAAGGGGGGGGGCAGAGGGGGAAGGGGAGGGGGGGAGCAAGAGGGGAGGGGAGGGGGGGGAGGGGTCGAGGGGGGGAGCAGTTTTAGCGATGGAGGGAGGGGAGGGGAGGGGAGGGGAGGGGAGGAGGGGAGGGCGAGGGGTCGAGGGAGGGAGGGGTTTTGGCAACAGAGGGAGGGGAGGGAAGGGGAAGGGAGGGGAGGGGAGGAGGGGAGGGCGGGGGGTCAAGGGAGGGAGGGAGGGAGGGGAGTGGAAGGAGAGAGAGGAGAGAGAGAGGGAGAGGAGAGGAGGGAGCAGAAGGAGAGAGAGGGGAGAGGAGGATTTGACTTACTATCACGAGCAAGAGCGACAAATAAGATTTGACTTACGAGAAGAATGAAAAGGACTTATGAGAAGAAAGTATCAAGAAGAATGTTGAAGAAAGTATCAAGAAGAATGTTGAACACAAATTTGAATTCAAAAGGAACGTGCGAGAAGAAAGTATGAGAAGAATGTTGAACACAAATTTGAATTCAAATTTCCCTCTCTTTTTTGAAAATTCAAATTTATGCGTAGGAGGAGTGGGCTAGTTTTTCTTATATATACTTTTCTTTCCATTCATTCATTCTAACTCTCTCCTCATTTCATTGAAGCAACCAAGAGCGGAAGAGAAAGGATAAGCGGAGCCTTACTTTTTTCACTTTTTCCAGGTACTTGCATTCTTTTTCATTCATCTTCTAATTCTTTTTCTTTACTTACAATTCTTTTTCAATTAGTTTCTTGTTAAAGTTTTTGAGTTCTATTTCTTAAAATTCGTCTTGTAATTCTTTTTCTTTACTTACAATTCTTTTTCAATTAGTTTATTGTTAAAGTTTTTGAGGAGGGGGGTCTTTTAGAAGGCATTACAATTCTTTTTAAATTAGTTTCTTATTTGAGTTTTTGAGTTCTATTTTAATTAGTTTTTTATTTATATTTGAGTTTGTAAATTTGAGAAATGAGAGAATAGGGAGGGAGAGAAAGAGAGAGGAGAGAGGGAAAGAGAGAAATTAAGAGAGAGAAGAGGGGCTCTTGGCGGCTGTGGCCGCCAAAGGGAGAGAGAGAATAGAAATGAGAGAGAGAATGAGAAATGAGAGGAGTAGGGAGGGAGAGAAAGAGAGAGAGGAGAGGGGGACAGAGAGAGAGAGAGATTCACAGAGAGAAGAGGGGCTCCTTATAAGAGAGAGAAGAGTAGGGAGGGAAAGAAAGAGAGAGGAGAGAGAGGGAGAGAGATTGAGAGAGAAGAGGGTCTCCTGGGGGCCGTGGCTACTTGAGGGAGGGAGAGAGTAGGGAGAGAGAGGGAGAGAGAGAGAAAGAGAGAGAGGAAGAGAGAGAAAGAGAGAGAGAGGGAAAGAGAGAGAGGGAGAGAGAGAAAGAGAGAGAGGGAGAGAGAGGGAGAGAGAGAGATGTTTATCAGAATGAAACATGGCGAGAGGAGAGAGGGAAAGAGAGAAATTAAGAGAGAGAAGAGGGGCTCTTCGAGGCCGTGGCCGCCAAAGGGAGAGAGAGAATGAGAAATGAGAGAGAAGAGTAGGGAGGGAGAGAGACAAGAGATTAAGAGAGAGAAGAGGAGGGAGGGAGAGAAAGAGGGAGAGGGAGAGAGAGAATGAGAAATGAACGAGAGCAGCCGTGGCCACCAAGGGAGGGAGGGAGGAAGGCTGAGAGAGATTAAGAGAGAATTCAAAGAGAGAGAGAGACATAGAGAGGGAAAGAATGACAAATCCTAGCAGCCAAGAGGATAGAGGTAGGGAGGTAGAGAGGGTAAGAGAGAGAGAGAGAGAGGGAGAGAGAGAGAGAAGAGGAGAGAGAGAGAGAGGAGAGAGATGGAGAGAGAGAGAGAAATAATAACAAATCCTAGGGAGAGAGAGAGAGATAAAGAGAGAGAATGAAAAATCTTAGCCGCCATGGGAGGGAGAGAAAGAGAGAGTTGAGATAAACTAAGAGAGAGAATAAGTGGGATGAGGATAGAGAGGGAAACACCTAAGAGTTGTTAGAGAGAGAGAGAGAGAGATTAAGAGAGAGAATGAGGTGTCTTGACTATGGCTACAGAGAGATTTAGGAGGAGAGAGAGAGAGAGAGAAACAAAGTAAAGAGAGTTTTATATATTTACATGTTTTATATTATACTTTTAAAAAATTATAAAAGAGTGAATTTATGGTTTGTTTTGAAGGTGAGATAATATTTTTATATATATCCATCTTTTAAATTGAAAAATGTTAACTTTTCTTTAGATACTTGTTCTTCATTTATCTCACATGCAGGTTTAGCCTCTACATCAAAACCCCTTCTTTTGCATATTTAAGCCTCTTAAACCCTAGCACATTAAAATGAACACAGAAAAAGAAATTATTTATTGCTTTTCTTCGCTTCGACGGTTGGTTTAGCATAGTTTAGCATAGATTAGATTGCCAAAGAGGAGAGACAATTCTCCAAGTTTCCAATCGAAGCTATGCTCAAATTTTTCTAACTAGTTCCTAATTGTTGTCAGTCCCTTCGCTCACATGCAGTTTAACACTCATAACATGCTATTAAATAAGACCTTTTACCATTTACCAAGAAGTTTATCAGTGGACAGATTGCATGAGCAGATATCAGTGGACAGATTACATATATCAGTGGACAGATTACATGTCATGGGACATATTGGAGCTTGATGATTATTGGTTATTTTTATTGCATTTGTATAAATATTTAGGCTCCTTTATTGTCATAAAGACCCTTGTAAAGCCTTCTATGCTATTTTTTACATTTATTGTCATTTGAAGCGCCTTGTAATAAACCCGACCATCCCGACCATTCACTATTGAACGAGTATCAGTGGGATGCATAAGTGGATATCATGTGGGCTGCATAAGTGGATACCAGTGGAATAGTTTTTAGTGGGTAGATTGCATCAGTTGGGTATCACTGGACATATATCAATGGATGGACAGATTACATGTCATCATGAAGATTGAAGCTTTATGACTAGAGGGCAAATCAATGGATGGACAAATTACATGTTTTCACGAAGATTGAAGCTTTATCACTAGACGACATTTTATATTACTTGTAAAGCTTTATTGGCTAATTTTTTTACATTTGTACAAATATTTAAGCCTTGTAAAGCCTTCTAGGCTATTTCCCACATTTATTGCCATATGAAGCCTTGTACAGCCTTTTGGGCTATTTCCCACAGTTATTGTATCAAGGGTTGTATATTGTACTTTACTTGTATGTATCTAAATTCTTCATTATCTTTTCCTGTAGGATTATGGAGCAATCAACTAATGTCGTGGCTATCCTAAATGACTCTGAGATCAGAGAATGGGTTTTCGATGTCACTTTGAATTTCAAAGGAAAGGAATATAGCCCCAACAGCTTTTGTAGGTGGACTCGATATCACATGGGCACAAGAGCTTGGTTTCTTCATCAAAAGGAAAAGAGACTCTTTCTACTTATGTCAAAAAGGGAGTTCAATGGTGTTGAAGATCCATGGGATGCTACTTTCTTCAAAAAAGATATGACTTCAAGCCTTGTGGTAAGCATAATATTAGAGCAAAAAGACACCTTTGTGGATATTTTTACAAGAGTTCAGATCCTGAAGTTAGCGGTATTCATATTATTGTGTCAAGGAGAGACTCAAAGATCTTTGTGATGCCTCCTCCTCAACCATCAAAGTTTCCAGAGCTGCAAAGTGCATTGGAGACTCTTTCATATACTTGGGAGCAATTTCCTAGTGTGGTGGCAAAAAGGATGCATGTAAAGATAATGTTTGAGTACTTTTATGATGTAGAATATGCTCCTCATATTCAAGTATGTTCACATGAAGGAGATAAAAAAGCTCAGACTTCGATGCAGGGACAAGAAGAACAGGCACACTGTCACAAATGTGTAAAGCATGAGTGCAAACTTCTAGAGCAAGAAATGATGGATGTAACTAAGGATGATGAAACACAAGCCTTGAGTGCACGGGAATAAAAAAAAATTGAAGAAGATCAAGGTCGATCCACTGCAGTTATGCTAGAAGCTCTTGCTAGCAAACCACGACGTGAAATGCAAAAGGCTAGTACTATAAGAGCTACGGTTCGAAGCAGTAACAAAAGACATCGTCCCACTGTAGAGAGAGATAATGTGGACGAAAAATGGTTAAAAGAAGAGAAAGATGAAGAAGACTCAGAACCTGAAGCTGAAGATGATCAAGATGAGCTCACATCAATCAAAAATCTTAATCTGCGTCTTAATGAAGCAGTTACAGATGATGATGTGGGATATATCTGGGGTCAAAGGACATGGTTTGTGAATGCCAAAGATGTGGAAGCTGTAGCTCTCTTTACTAATAGCTGAAGCCTTGATATATCCTATGCAATGCAAATATGCGAGGCTTTGAGAGATGGTAAGAAACCTGTGGCAAGCAATGTGGTCTTGTGCCCAATAATATTTTGTCCAACCAAAAATAGTTTTCTAGATCAAATAACATTTACAAGGCCTACACATTTCGAGGAAACCTTCAGTCGATTCTTTAAAGACACTCTTAAAAATATTCCACATGAACAAGGCAAAGAGGCACAAGGTGAGAATATGCTAAAGGAAGCAAAGAAGGAATTCCTCCATTGCAAATTCCAGCCCATTGATGGTCAACATTGGGCTTATGCTTGTAATCAGATCGCAACGGAAGCAAAGGAGGTCAAAAGACTCACTCCAGAACAATTTGCAAAGATAAGTTCATTCCATTATTATCCTGCAACAATCTGTATATTCAAGCATGAGATCAAGTATTTGATTGAGACCAAAAGACTTAATCATTATGTCCATGGAAAGCGTAAGATATCCTCAACATCAGAGGTCTTATAGAAGGCAAGGGTTATATGGACAACATTTGGTTCTCCAAATCTTGATTTGAAGCGAAAGGTCACAAAAGCAAATGCCGACACACTCACAAACTTCTATACTTCTTTGAGTGTAGTTGTGCCTAGGGGAACTCAAGAGTGAGAAGAAAGTATGACAAGCCTCAAGGTGGTAAGGGATAGATGTGCTGACTACACTTCTATCATATTTCGTCCTATTGAAGTGTTCAATGAGATGCTTGAAACGTGCATTGCTTGTGAGCGTGGACAGTTGACCTATGAAGCTCCTTTGTTTATCTCGGGAAAGTCAAAGGTAATGGATAAGAAGGAGTTGATGGCAAGGATGTGGAGGCCTATAAAGTACTTACCTGATAAGTATGCATCCATAGAAGCACAAAAAATTTTAAAGAAAGAATGGTTTTTTGGAAAAAAATACAAAGACCACTGCATGGAAGAATGCATCAATGTATAGGTGAGGCGTGATGCAGTGCATAGTGCCATTAAGTATTTGCTGTCAGAGAAACAAATTCCACTTACTCATTGTAACATTGACTATAATGTGGTGAAGCATATAGCTTCTTTGTCAACACCCAAGGTAAAGCTATGGGCAAACAGGTGGATTAAAAAGAATGAAGATGGGTCAGAAATAGTAACCTCTTATATGAGAAAAGAAATCCCACAACAGGTGGTTGCATATGTGGAAAGATTAATCAACGAGATAAGGATGCCGACAGATATGCACCAAAGCTTTCAATTCAATGTAGAGGTTACAGCAGAGTCTGGGAAGCTTTTGTGAACTTTAGGGGAGTCTCAGAAGATGACTTCTTCAAGAATGAGTCAGCATGGGATAAGCCACAACTATTCTTTATCAATGAAGCTTCTAGTGATGATATCCATAACCTCATTGATAGAATAGTATATACCACCATTAGCAAAGTGGAAATTTGCAACATTGTCATTTTTGTTGATAAAAAAGACAAAGAAGCCATGCAGGTTACTCTAGAGCGAGCATATTCATCAGATTTGAAGATCTATAGTAGTGTTTATGCAGCAAAGAGAGGCAAGAGAGAATGTGGCATAGCGATTCAATATCTTGAATCATTCTTTTTGTGTATGCGGAGTCCCCTCCCTGATCACTCCTTACAAAAGAACATAAGAGGGAATTCAAATAATTTGAGATTGATGCTAGAAGAGCAAGATATTCCCAAGTCCATACATTATCAAAAAAACAACTATGGAAGTCCTGCAAAAAGTGGGAGTCTCTTACTTACCATGATGGAGAATTTGCTACCGGCAGGTTGGGAGGTCACCTTGTGCAGGATGGGATATTTATTTGAGGATCTCCTCAGAAGAAGGCAACTCCACAAATATTATTGAAAATAAGCATTTCATGGCTTATTTTCAACTTCAAGCAGATCTAACCATAGGCTATGAAAAAGAGATAAACCACAAGGACACCAATGACATGGATGATTACCTTGAAGAACATAATTTCCCAGTTGATGATGATGAAAAGATGGACTTACATGACCCGTTCAGAGAGAGGTTGGTGGATGAAGAGAAAGATGATGATGCCTTCTTTGATAATTATGGCTCGCAGGGTTATGAAAAAAGGCCACTACAACAATACTTAGCGATATGAACTCTCTATTTCTCAACTAAATACAATTTTTTAAATAAGATTTAAATTTAAAGATAATGAATCTAATCTCTCATATTTGTTTACAGGCAATAGAGGGAGAAGAAATGGATGAAGTCAATGCGGAGGCACTCCCTTCTACTTCAACAATGCAACCACCTCTGAATTTGATTGAAGAATAAAATTTAGCTGCATTGGATAAAATGGAGAGCTCATTTGAAGTTAGGATCGTTTTGAAACGAGAACCTCAGTATTTGAGCTTTGGTAGAGAGGAGGTTTCAATCCTCTCCAATCCTTTAAAAGAGGTTAATGACAATGTTATCTTGGCCATTCTCAGGTAACATTTGTTTATTTGCTGCTACTTCAATGAGCTAACATTTGTTTATTTATTCACAGTGTAGTTATATATCAGTTTCCTAGTGCAGAATGCAAATCCATTCTATGAGCTAATGTTTGTTTATTTCTTGGTGCAGTGTAGTTATTTCTCAGCTTCCTAGTGCAGTGTAGCATCGTGTCTACATGCTCGATGCTCTCCTTTCTTCTATTCTTAGCTCTCCTCAAAAGACTATAGAAGATGTTTGTACCTGGTTAAGCCCTTTGAATTTAGATGGGGTGCGAGTCATCTTAATGCCTTATCATGAGGCGTAAGTATCAACTCTAACCTTATTTTTACTATTTCTTTGGCAAGTTTGTGTAAAACAATAATCATTTTTATTCTGGTCGTGTAGCTCACATTGGAGTCTGATCTTCTGGGACCTTGAACTCAATCGTTTATGGTTTGTGAATTAAATGGAAGGCTATCATGCCAACTCCCCAAGGTAATTATTCTCTTAATATTTTTGATACTTTCTTATTTTGTATTCTTTGATCATGACATATTAATATATTTAATATGTCATGATGGACAGTGCTGCATATCGGCTAGTATCTACTATCAGAACAACCACGGAGCAACAAGATCAAGTAGAATTCAAAAGACGTCTGCCAATGGAGCAAAAAGATGGACACAGCTGTGGGTGGAGAGTTGCCTACAACTGCATGTTGTTTCTTAGAGAGATTTTTGATTTGGAGTTACCAGTCAAAAGGGAATCATATACAGAAGCCAATCTGCTAGCATTTCGGGCTGAGAGTATTCAACGTCTAATTACTACCATTGGGAAACAACCTGAAAATATGACTACATTGCAGCATGTATAAAACCTTATCTTTATACTTGTATGCTTGTTCAAGCCTTTAATTGGGATGTGTAAATCTCATAACTTTTTTATATTTTCCTCCAAGAGGAGAAGAGACTGAGTCTAATGAAAGCATGCTATCTTTATACTTCTATGATTATTTAAACCTTTATTTTTATTTGGGATGTGTAAATCTCATAACTTTTTAAATTTTTCCTCTAAGAGGAGGAGAGACTCACTCTAATGAAAGCATGTATGAAACCTTTTTAAATTTTTGCTCCGAGCGGAGGAGAGACTCACTCTAATGAAAGCATGTATGAAACCTTATCTACTTGTTTAAGCCTTTATTTGGGATGTGTACGTCGCATAACTTTTTTATATTTTTATAGCAGAAGGAGGATGTGGAGGACATAGCAAGTGAAGAAGAATACGATGTAGACTACTCTCTCAATAAGATGAGTCATGAAAATATGAATCTATTGGAGTAGATTGGAAGTTCATTCACCGCTATGTTGTTAATTCGACAACAACCTCATTTTTTTGAATTTGGTGAAGAAGAGATTTCAATCCTCTTGAATCCTAAGAAAGAGGTTAATGTCAAAGTCATTACAACCATCCTCAAGTTTGATGCAACCTTTTCCTTGGCTTTATACTTTGCTTATTTTGATTAAACCCAAGAAGCTAATACTTTTTTTTTTCATATAGTAATGTTATAGCAAATTTTCTGCAAAATATACAAAGCGTTTCATATATGCTCAATCCTCATATTTCGGAAGTGCTTAGCAACAAAGAAGAAACCATAGAGGATGTTTGCAAGTGGTTGAAGCACGTTCCTATGAATGACGCACGAGTTATTTTTACAGCATATTATGAGAAGTAAGCATCAAACCCTACTTGTTTTTCCCATTGCATTGCTAGAATTGTCTCAAGCACAGTAATTATTCTTTATTGATAATGCAGCTCACATGGGAGTCTGGTAGTCGTGGACATCCTTGCAAAGAAGTGCTTCTTTGCCAACTCAATGACATCCGTCCATGGCAATGTGTTAGAGTAAGTATAGACTACACTTGTTGTCACTTCTTCACATGTAGATTGATATGCAATGCACATATTCACTGTTGTTATATGTTTTGATGTGCAGATCAACTCGAAAGTTAGTAGGTGCTATCAACATAGTAATGCGGCAATGTGACTTGGCACAACAAATAGAGTATATAACATGTCAGGTATCACATTAAGAGAATAGACATCTATAATTGTGGATGGAGGGTGGGCTACAATTGCTTTTTGGTACTTGGTCAAATTTTTGAGATACAAAATGACACCACTCTGTGAACATATACAGATTTGCATCTCTATGCATTTATAACATGTACCATCCAAGCAATCATTGAGTGCGAAATGAATGCCGTCAAAGAGTCAAAGGGGATAGAAAACCTCAACTCTACAAACATGGCTTCATTGGAAGAATTGGGAAGCTCTTTTAATGTTAGGATTATGATTTTTCATAGACCTTAGTATCTTGAATTTGGGGGAGAGGAGATTCCAATCCTCTCTAGAGCTTCAAATGAGGTCAATAACAATGTTATGATGGCCATTCTCAGGTTTGATACAAACTTTTTCTCTGCTTGATAATTCAATATTTTGATTAAATCTAATAAGCTAATATTCATTTATTTGTTGGTGCAGTATAGTTATCTCACGATTTGGTAGAGCCGTACAAAATCGTGTGTATATGTTGGATTCCCTCCTTTCTCCTATACTTAGCGATAGCAAAAAGACAATAGCCAATGTTTGTAAATGGTTACAGCCTTTACATTTACATGGCATGCGAGTCATATCACGAGATGTAAGTATCATGGCAACCTTTATTTTCATCTTATACTGGCAACATTGTGTTAAATAATAATGGTTCTTAATTATTCATGTAGGGAACATTGGAGTCTGGTGGTTTGGGACCTTGAAGACAACTATTGTTGGTTTGTTAACTCGATTGCAGGCTTTCATGGCTCAGTGCAAACATAAGTATTCTATTAATCTGTTGTTACTTCTATATTATGTGAGCAGGAAGATGGGCGTAGTTATGGGTGGAGAGTTGCCTACAACTGCATGTTGATTTTCAAAGAAATTTTATCACTTAAGCCATAGATCTCATCGGAAGACTCTTTGGAGCTCAAACATTCAGAGGAGGATATACAATTGTTTAGGGCTGAAATCATTCGAGACCTAATTGCTGCCATTAGAATACAACGTGCAACTGAAGCAATATCAGAGCTTGCATTTAAGGAAGAGGAGACTGAGTCTACTGTGAAAGCACTGCACACTACAGAAGAAGTAGAGACCCAGTGTACACCTACAACACCACAGCCTCCACTGGAAGCATCAGAAGAGTTGCCACAACCTTCGCTTGCATTTAAGGAAGAGGATACTGAGTCTACTCTGGAAGCACTACATACTACAGAAGAAGTAGAGATTGAGTGTACATCTAGAGCACCACAGCCTCCATTGGAAGCATCAGAAGAGTTGCCACAGTCTCCACTAGAAGCATCAGAAGAGTTGTGTGCACGTATGATGTTGTGTTTGTATATATGCATGAGGAGCATATTCTCATGATGTTGTTTACTCCATGAATATTATGGTTGACATTTATTTGTTGCAATGTATGAATCATGATGTAGTTTTTGTTGATTATACACCAATTTCTAACTTATTACTTAAGTGGCATTTAGTCATGATATTTATATATTTATTTCATGCACACAATTTTATGATATGAATGTGTGATGATGTGATTATTAGGAAATATAACCTTCTGTGATGAGAATTTTGATATGAATATGTGATGATGTAATATTTGTAATATATTTCATGGCAAAGTATCAATTCTCAATGCTCCACTCACTTAAAGTACAGCATTCCCAATGCTCTGCAAAATTTTATTCAGTTGGACAGTCTCCACTCACTTAAAGTAGAGCATTTCCAATGCTTCTCTCACTTTATTCCAACCCTTATCCTTATCATAGCGAACACATCGTGCCTTAGTGCACTTGTAATCTTCCATCGTAGTCCTTCCACAAACACTCTCTTATTTCTTACATCCTACTCCTTTTGATTAACTTGTATTCATCTTTCACTTTACATCTTCCCTCACTTTCTATCACTCTTGAAGGAGGGGCAGCTCACTGTGCATCCCTCGCTATTGCTCCCTCACTCTCCTTCTCCCACTTTCCCTCTAAGACAATGACTACTTACTACCCGACTTTATTTAGTGAACTCAAATTCTATCTTAGATCTCTTTTGTATGGACCAATGAAGGAAAAATCATTCGAGGAGGATATGTTACACACATGGCTGCTTGATTTGAACTCAGCAGAAGAGGTGAATATCCTTAGCTTTCTTTTCTGCTAAGTCTTTTAATCACGTACTTCTTATGTGAATGAGTTAAATTTTCATACAGGATATGGCGGTGGCTAGAAGCTGTATTGAAAAAAATGGTGAAGATGAGGAAAGCCAAGAGAGAAAAGAAGAGTTGTTGAATGCTTACAAGTCGGTGGAAGATTCGAAACAAGTTGTGAACAGAGTCTGTGAGGAGATTTGCGATGCCAGCCCTGGTTACGCATGGCCTACAAGTTTAAAGTCTGCTTGTTTTCATGAAGCCAATGCCATAGGAGGCACTTTCGAGGACATATGCTCTCTCTAATGACTTAATAGTCAAGTGATGGAAATTTAATTCCATAGAAATTTAAAGTAACTGTGAAATTTAATTCCATAGACTTATGTGTTTTCTAAAGTACCTGTAAGAGACAAAGATGACATCTTCTAGGCTGAGCTAATGAAAGGTGTTTTCTAACACCATATGGCTTTGAGTTATATGATCTACTTCTTGTACAAATGTGTCATGCTTTTTTTTTAATGTACTCTAGTTTTTAAAATGTACTCTAGTTTTTTTTCTAATTTGATTTTTTAAAATCTTACTTTTTGTCTCTTTTAACAACATGAAGTCCTCTTTTTTTAATGTACTCTAGTTTTAATAACATGTCACATCATTTTTTCTAATTTGCTTTTTTAAAATCTTACTTTTTGGCTCAAAGTTTTGTTTTATAAGAGCCTCTTTTTTTGAAATGCTTTATCCAAAATTATCTCACAAAACAAACTTGGACAGTGCACTAGTCCAAAATTAATGAAATAGGTGTTCATTATGTAAACTGCTGTAGTAACTGCTTCAGCCCAATAATAATCTGGCAGGTCTTTTTCATTTAGCATGGTCTGAGCTACCTCTCCAATATGCCTGTTTTTCCTTTCTGCAAGTCCATTTTGTTGTGGGGTATGATTGCATGGATATTGCTGCTTTATGCCATGCTCCTGCAGGATTCTTGCAAACTCATTTGAGAGGTACTCTCCCCCTCCATATGACCTTAGGCATTTTATTTGCAGGCCTATTTCTTTTTCAACCAAAGCTTTAAAAGCTTTGAAATGCCCAAACACTTCACTTTTCTTTTTCATAAAATACACCCAAACTTTTCTGCTATAGTCATCAATCAAAGTGACAAGTAATGATAGCCTCCAATAGATGCAGCTTTAGTAGTCCACACATCACAGTGGATTAATTCCAATGGCTTCTTACTCTCTTGAACATGTCTAGGAAATGGTTTCCTTGCCTATTTTCCAAATTGACAGGCTTCACATACCTTATGCATTTCTGCAACCTTGAATTTAGGCAATCCTGCAACAATATTTTGGGCTTGCATTGATTTAAGTCACTGTACATTAACATGACCAATGCGTTTATGCTAAATATCAATATTTGCAACTGCACTGGTCCCATGTGCAAACATTGCTGCACTCAATTCAGGCATGTCTGCATCCAATGTAAACATCCTGCCCTTCTTCTTTCCTTTTGCTATCAAGCGACCATTATTTTTCATATCCTCAACAAAGCATCAATGAGGATTAAATCTGACTTGCAAGCCATGCTTAACCATTTGACCAACAGAAACCAGGTTCTTGGTGATGTTCGGGACATGAAATACATCAGACAGATATTTCTTTTTCCCATCCTGCATAGACAAAGGAATTTTACTGATTTGCACAATAGGATGTGCAGTATCATCACCACTCTCCACAAATCCTGGTCTTTCTATTTTTCTTGCATCCGGCATCCATTCTGCATGACCTGTCATGTGGTTTGATGCACCTAAGTCAACATACCACACATCATTTCTTTCTTCTGCACTTGTCACAGAATTGGTCATGTGCTGCACCATAAATAGATGCTCATTTCTGTCATCACCCTGTCTACTAGAAGATGCGTAATTGCCTTGCTGCAATTTTCCATTCATAATGTCATTCTGCTTTTTGTAGTATTCTTTAGCCATATGACCCATTTTACCATAGTAGTAGCATTCAACATTGCTGTTTGCATTTTGGCCTCTGCCATCCACCACGACCTCTTTGGCTCCCCCTTCCTCTAGAGTTACCATGTCCTCCTCCAAAGGACTGGCTTTCTTGAGTTTGCTGCATATTTTGAGTTCTACCATGGCCTCCAGATCGGCCTCCTCTACCTTTGCCTCTACCTCGTCTAGCATTAGAGTAGAAGATAGTTTCTTTTGAAGTTCCTCCTAAAGAAGATGCATCACCATTTCT
Source organism: Dipteris shenzhenensis (assembly GCF_047967505.1). Taxonomy (NCBI): domain Eukaryota; kingdom Viridiplantae; phylum Streptophyta; class Polypodiopsida; order Gleicheniales; family Dipteridaceae; genus Dipteris; species Dipteris shenzhenensis. The sequence goes on from NC_141618.1 coordinate 48,621,258, forward strand.
CTGCTCTTCAGAAATTAGAAGAGCAAACAACTCCTCAAAATCAGGAAATTTTTCACGGATGGCAATGGATGTTCGGAACTGTGCATAATCCTTTCCTAGACCATTCAAGGTCACAGAAACCAAATCATCATCTTCCACTGGCGACCCAATGGAAGCAAGTGCATCTGCAATTTTCTTCACCTTCATGTGGTAGTCATTGATGCTCATATTTTCTCTCTGCCAATTATGCAACTCCTGCTTGAGTTGCATTTTCCTAGCTTGTGTATTTGTACTGTACATTTTTGCCAAAGTATCCCATGCCTCCTTTGGCATACTTGCGTCCTGAATATGCACAATCATGGAATCTGAAATACTGATCGACAGCTAGTACATAACTTTTCTGGCTCTCTTATGCCATCCTTTAAATGCCTGCATTTTCTATTGATTGGGAACATTAGGAAGAACTGGTTCTTCTTCATTTCCTGTAATGAACTCCCAATAGCCTTTTCCCATAAGGAAATTCGTCATTCTAAACTTCCATACTTGGAAGTTGTTCTTGTCAAGCTTTTCTATGACAATCTATGAAAGAGAACCAGATGCTATTATAGAACACTGCAAAATATTATGTCATTGCAAAAAACACAGCTTCTGCCTCACACGGGCAAATCTACAAAACTGATGAAAGTGGTATTTGACCACACAGTCACTTCCTAGTGACGATTTTGCATCAACAGGCAATAAGGATGATTTTGTAACTCCCAATATCTCTGCGCATAGGCATACGATGCAATTTCTGTGGCACTTTTTCATTGACCTGTAGAGCAATGGTCGCATAGCAAAAATAGGGCCTTTTTCTCAGTGCCTGCAGAAATCTTCTGCCACCAAAACGGGTCCCGAAATGGCCTCGAATCAGAAAAATAAAGTCACCAAGGACTTTGCCCTCTCCCACAACATATATTGCCCTATTGCCACACTGCGAAGGGCATCTCAATCTGAGACAATGCACTCTTGCACTTTCGGACTATGATACCTATAGAGATTTGCTCCCAAACTCGAAAAAGGAAAGCAACACTGGTCCTCTTACCAGGACACCGCAAACTTGGTTTGATTTCTTGAGCTCCTTACCATGAGCAAGGCTCTGATACCATGTGAAGATAGTGGGAGAGAAGGAAGGAGTCTCACTTGCAACTTTCTCACATACACAATGGGGGAATACACACAAAGGTGGAGGTTGAAAACAATTTTCCTCTTCTTAGTTGTGGAAGCCAAAAGAACTCAAGTACAAAGAAATAGGAGAACCCTATTTGTGGGTCTCAAACCAAACTCAACTAACTAAGGTGGCATACTAACTAAACCACAAATTAGAGTAGATAAGGATAGCTGTCATCTACCTATTATTCATGGGTGGTGTACCAACTGCATCTGCAGCCTCTGCATCTGCAGCTAACAAGTTAGTGACATAAATGCACAACGGTCACCCTGGCATATCATGAGTGGAGCTCGATATCTCAACACAAATGTCATGTGTGATGTCCATGATGGTAGGCTATCTCAGCAGGAGGAGGGTATCTACCCACGATATGAAGCTACAAGATGACACAATTTGAGAGGGGCTAGTACAAAGGAACAACCTCCTAATAAACCACATAAACACATTATAATTGGAGATCAATACTTACAAATTGGGCCTCCCATGATGCAATACCCCTTGCTCCAAAATGGATGTTTCAATATCTCTCTATTTAGATCTGTTGTGCCTCCAAGTGCTACAGATTGGGATCCTCTTTCATTGCTGTCATGGCTTTCTTCCACTCGCACTTATGAGTGGTGTGTGGATGGCCCTTTGGTGGTTGTCCTCCCTCTCTCTTGGAAATCTTAGCTAGTGGCTGTCTCTTAAGAAAAGACCTCCGATTAGCAAGGATAGTGGTAATCTTTGTCTTTGCCCATTTGTCAATGAAATCACGAGGTTTTGAATTGGGATACCTCCTACGTAAATTATTGATGGTATCCTCAGCCCAACTTTCTTTTTGCTCTTTGAAAGGAATAAATCAATCTTTGTAGTTGTTATGAAGTATAGAGTGGATGGACATGACGTCCTTTCCTCCTACAAGATGCCACCCATCTCTAAAGTGATATCATAGTAGAGTATACCATCACCCTCTGGCATGTCTGCATCTAAATCATCCCCATCCCCAGTGTTGCCCCAAAAGCAATGTGCCATGCATCCTGCCAAAGCTCTCCTTGCTACTACGTCTGCTGTCACATCATGAGATGAGCTACTACAATGGGCACTCACCTCTAGAGAAGGGGCTCCCAACTACACAGGAGCAGGATGGTGGCTCTCTGACTTAGAAGGGACACCTCCACTACAAGGCATAGGCTCTTTTCTAATGAAAATACCGACGCTTTTTACATTAAATTTTTTTTTAAAATGGGTGCAAACATCGTTATTAAAGTCATTAAAAGTGTAAAAAAAGAACGGTCGCTATAAACCATCGCTGTATAGCGACGCTGATAAACATCGCTATATAGCAACACTAGTAAACGTTGCTATATAGCAACGATTAATAGAACTAAACAAAAAACATTAGTGGGGCTAAACAGGGCCATACCAAGCCCTGTTTTGCCCCACTAATGCTTTTTTTTTTTTGTAATTACAAAAAAAGTTTTTTATTACAAAAATTCCCTTGCGAAAAGGGTGATACAAAATCGATCAAATGAAATGATCGAGCAACAAAAGCATATACATGTCGAACATATACAACATTATTTGTTACAAAATTACCCTTTTGAAAAGGGTGATACAAAATTGCTCAAACAAGCGGATATACAAAATGACATACATGGCGAAGTATATGTAAACTGCTACTACTACTACTACTACTCATTCGAATCGTCCTCGTCGTCCTCATCCTAATCCTCGTATTGTTGGCCTGATCCTTGGTTCTTGTGAGCTGCATCTTCTCCTTGATCCTCGTCACATCGTTTGATGATCCCTAGCCCTGGTGATCGCTCGCCTCCGGTGATGGGATGCTCGAGCTTTGACCCTAAGAGTGAACCATATAAATTGAAAATTAGATTGGAACTTAAAGAATAAAACAATTTAAAAAGTGAGATCACAAGTAGAAGTAGACTTATACTATGCAAGCAACCACCTCAACCCAATCAACTGTCACTCCCATTACCTCTTGTCAATAAACCACGGCTTTGTTCCTATGAGAAATGCGCATCGCGTCTCTGCATCTATAGGAAGATGACCCATCGCAGCTTGCTGTGGATCCAATTTATGAGAGTTAATGTTAGATAAAGTGCATGTAATGTGTAGTAAGAAAAATAGAACAATACATTAAATGAGAAGAAGTAGACTTACCACGATTGCCTAGAATGCCAACCATCCACCTGCACCAAAGTGCGAAGTACCTATGATGTCCAACCATCTCTTCGTAGCCCTCCTCTGACCCTCAAACATTTTGAGATGGTCCCTATTCTAGTCTTTGAAGAACTTCCAATTAGCTTTGTTTGCTTATCTGGGTTTAGCCATCCCCTTTGCGATGGAAGTACACAAGGTTGATCTACAATGCTTCAAGACCAAACCCATGCACTCTTGCATATAATTCTCATTAAACTCCCAATTTGGCGGGTTAGGGTATTTCTGTTTTAATTCATCGATGACCGCCTACTTCTTTTGGTCATCTTGATACTGCCAATCGGTAGTAATGTCGCTCTTGAAGTGCTGGCTCATCAACTGCCTCATGGTGGACATCCCTACTTTGCCCTTTCTATCTTCTATTATCTCTCCGACAGCCCTGATTTGATAGGAGAGATCCTTGACTGAGTAAAGACTGATGGTAGTGGCAGAGTCAGAAGGAGTGAAAGCTGTGCGAGTGCTTTCAGAGCGAGGAGTAGCAGTGGGATTAGGAGAGGGCAAGGGACCTGACTGATACTATGTCTCCAAACCAAGTGGAGACCTGTAGGAATGTGAGTGTGATGACTTGTCTACATCTCCCGAATCAGCAAAACATAAGCGGCCCCTCCTACTCTTCCTTCCCTTATGAGAGGCACGCATAGGTGATGACCCCTCGATCGAAGGGGCACGAGGGGATGGCTAGGTAGTAGGTCTAGCCATCAATGTAGGGGAGGGAATTGCTGAGCTCCTCTGAGATAGAAGAGGGAAGAATCTCACTGCCTCCTCATCAGTCATCTGTGCTACAAACTCGTCGAGACTCCCGACAAAGCCATGCGCAGCTAGCAAAGAAGTTCCCCGAGGGGTAGTCGCAGTGCTATGTTCAAGAGGAGTTACAGATATTATGGAGAGGAGTGCGAGTCTTTGATATTTCCAAAGCTCCTAGACATACCAATGATATTTTGGTCAGGGCTATCTTGATGTGGACCATGCATGACTATCCAGGATATGGAGAGTGTGCAAGTACGTGCTTGTATCTCTACAAGTATAATATAGGATTATGCTTTTATGACTCTCTTTTGCACACTGTATGTCTTATACTAACACATTCATGCACACGTGTAAGACTTATTACAAGTGGGTAACATTCTTGTCTTGTTTGTGGACCGGGTTTGAAATCGCTTGCACAATACTCCAAACATATGAGGAAAAATGTTTATGAAGGTCATGCTCGATACCTTCCGCTGGACCATCTCGCATGTGGAGGTCAACTTGATCCACCACCATCATATTTGAGAGCAAGTGACTGGATTCAAGCTTGGAGGGCAAATGGAGAGGAACGTCCTTCTGGTATGAAGAGGCTATTGATCTTTCACGAGCTTCCTTATTGCGGTCAGTTACAAATCAATCATCTCTTGGATCCCATGCATATCTTTAAGAATGTGGGGGATACTGTTTGGGCACACTTGGTTGGTTCCAAAGACTCAAGAGGAGTGCGAGAAAACTTGCGTGCTATGAATAGGATGTCTCGTTTGTGGCCCCAAGTGCATGCTTCGGGAAAAGTTGTCCTCCCGAAAGCAACGTGGATCCTCTCTACGAGGGAGGAGGCAGTGATCAAGGCAGACATTGCCTCTTTTCAAACACCAACAGGGTACATGCATTACTTGAAAGGAGCATTTTCAAAGGACAATAAGGTTAGTGGGCTCAAGTCCCATGATTGGCACAAGGTCTTACAGGTATTCTAAGCTGTAGAATTAGTGTACCAATAATTATGATGCATTAGCGTAATTATGATTATGTTGTATTGTTGACATGACCTCTTTGTTGCTTTGATAGTTCATCCTCCCAATTACAATAAAAGGGTGCTTACAAGAAGATGTTAGAAATGCTATATTCAAGATCTATGGTATTGTGAGGTATGCTTACTATCAAATCGCATTGATTGCATTTTCTTCAATTTAAGCTGATTAATCTGTAGAGTGATTATGAAAACATCTTACATGGACATGTGAAATAGGTGGATATCTCAAAAAGAGATCTCCATATCGAGCATCGAGAAGGCTAGGGTGGAATCCATCAAAGCTGTATGCTTGCTTGAGAAGCACTTTCCCTCGAGCATTATGACAACTCAAGTCCACTTGCTTGTGCACATAGTTGATGAGTTGGCTATTCCAGATACTATTTATAGTCGATGGATGTCTTTTCTAGAGTGGTTTATGAAAACTTTGAAGGGATTTGTAAGACAAAGAGCAAGACCAGAAGCAAGCATGGCAGAGGGATGGCTTGTGCAAGAGTCATTAGTATATATCATGGAGTTTCTTGCATCCATGGATCCCGATATGCCGCAAGCTTGGCATAACAAGGATGATGATCGCATCTTTGGTGAGGTTCCCTAAGAAAAAGGGATTGAAAGAAAGATGAGCGAAGAGCAAATGGAGAAATTCAATAAGTTTTGTATCCTCAATAGCCCTGAGATGCAGAAGTGGATTGAGAGATATGGAGTGGCCAGAGTAGAAAGAATAAATGCAAGGATGAGATTCAGAGTAATGTACAGGTGATCGCAACCATATCCACGGGATCTGGCTCTTCTCCCCACTCACATGTCACTTGATTGGATACAACTGGCTCTACGTAAAGCTTTTAAGGCCAAATGAGTAAAAAACCTCTCTGGAAGACGTCGCTATAAAATAGTATCTCAGTGTCGCTATATAGCAACACTTAAAAGTTGCTATATAGCAACTTTTTTAATAGTCGCTATATAGCGACGTTTGCCTAAAGTCGCTATATAGTGACACTTTACGAGACGCGCTTTTCATACCGATGATTAGTGCCCCACGTATGCTAAACATCGGTACTTAACCGTCACAATAGGATCCGTGTATAGTAGTGCTCATTGCATGGGGGAAGGTTTATGATCTAGAAGGGACTCCTAACCGCACGAGAGAAGGGAGTCTACCCACGATATCAAGCTCCAAGATGACACAATTTGCAACGTTGCTAGTACAAAGGAACAACCTCCTAATAAACCACATAAACACAATATAATTGGAGATCGATACTTATAAATTGGGCCTCCCAAGACCTAGTACCCCTTGCTCCAAAATGTATGTTTCAATATCACTCCATTTGGATCCATTGTGCATCCATGTGCTGCAGACTAGGGGTCTCTTTCGTTGCCTTCATGGCTTTCTTCCACTCATGCTTATGACTGGTGTGTGGATGGCCCCTTGGTTGTCCTCCCTCTCTCCTGGCAATTTGAGCTAGTGGTTACCTCTTAAGAAAAGACCTCCTATTGGAAAGGATAGTGGTAATCTTTGTCTTTGCCCATTTGTCAATGAACTCATGACATTCTGTATTGGGATACCTCCTACGTAAATTCTTGATGGTATCCTCAACCCAAATTTCTTTTTGCTCTTTAAATGGAATAATGCAATCTCTGTAGTTGTTATGAATATAGAGCGCATGAAGGACATGATGCCCTACGTCCGTGCATCCTACACGATGCCACCCGTCTCAATGATATCATAGTAGATCGTACTATCACCCTCTGTCATGTCTACATCTAAATCATCCCCGCCCCCAGTGCTTCCTTGAAAGCACTGTGCCATGCATCTTGTGCCAAAGCTCTCCCTGCTACTGTGCCTGCTGCCATGTCGTGAGATGAGCTACTACAATGGGCACTCGCCTCTAGCAAAGGGCCTCCCAATGACATGGGAGTAGGATGGCGGCTCTGTCACCTATAAGGGACACCTCATTGCATGGGGGAAGGCTGGTGGCTCTATGATCTAAAAGGGACTCCTAGCCATAGGAGAGACGGGACTCATAGCCATAGGAGAGATGGGACTCCTGACTTTAGGGTAGAAGGCTGATGGCTCTGCCACCTGTTGGGCTATCTCGAATCTATAGGAGTAATCTCAAGTGATATGTGTGTTGTGTGGTTTGGAGTGTATACTCTCGAGTCATGAGGGGTGTTTTGAGTGATTGTCATGTATGTATATAACTCTTGTAGAGTGGAAGGGTGTCCCAAAATGTTATATAATTGCTATAAGAAGGCATCTCGAGGGTCAACGGGAGAGAAGATCTTCCTTGCCACATGATGAACTACAAAGAAGAAGAGAAGAAGATTACAAGAGAAGAGAAGAAGGGTTGAAGATAAGAAGAGTAGAGAAGACAAGAGAAGAAAGAAATAAGATAAGAACATAAGAAGAGTAGAGAAGAAAAGAGAAAGGAGGAAAGAGAATAGACTAAGAGTAATAAGAGAAAGAAGAGTAGAGAAGAAAAGAGAAGAAAGAAAGAAGATAAGAACATAACAAGAGCAAAGAAGAAAAGAGAAAAAAGAAATCCCTCATGCAATCCTTTATTTCCATCATGCAATCCCTTCTTTCCATCATGCATGCCCTCTTTCCCTATCAATGCCATGCTTTATCCCCATTTCCCTCATGCAATCCCGTAATTTCCATCATGCATTCCCTTTTTTCCTGTTCTGCCCTCATGTTTTATCCCAATTCCCCTCATGCAATCTCTTATTTCCATCATGCATGCCCTCTTTCCATATGCATATATAACATAGTTATGCACATGCATAAAAGAGTTATGTTGTATGAAACATATGCATCAAATATTTATTCATATGAATTGATCCTATGATTGTTACTTTAAATTTTTTAAGCTTCATGCATGAAGATTCAATGCATTGCATGACCATCAACTAGAAGGAAGGAACAATGCGTTGCTACCTACCCCATCTCATGAATGCTTAAGACATTAAAAATTCAACTTAAACATGCATGCAAGGGAAAGGAGAAGGAAAGGATCAAGAAAGAGAAGAGAATGAGAATGAGAAGAAGAAGGAATGAGTATGGGAAAAAGGAAAAGAGAAGGAGAAGGAAAAGGGAAAGGGAAGGAGAAGGAGGAGAAGAAGGAAAATGGTAAAAAGGAGAAGAGAAAATGGATGGGAAGGAGAAGGAGAAGGGAGAATGGAAGGAGAAGGAGAAGGGAGATGGGAAGGTGAAGGAGAAGGGAGATGGGAAGGGGAAGGAGAAGGAGAAGGAGGAGGATAAGGAGATGGGAATTAGATGAAGGGATGAAGAAGAAGAAAACTATCGCAGTGCATTTTCCCCAAAAATAAAAACAATAAAAATTATCTCCCCCCCCACCCACGTCTCCCATCTCCATCTCCCACTCTCGCTCTCAATATCTCCCTCTCCCTCTCTTTATATATCCCTCTCCCTCTCTTTCTGTCCCTCTCTCTCTCTTCCTCTCTTTCAGTATCCCTCTCCCTCTTTGCCTGTCTCCATCTCTCCCTCTCCATCTGTCTCTCTTTCTATCTCTCTCTCTCCATGTCTTTATGAACCTCTTCCTCTCCCTCTCTCCTTGTCTCTCTCTCTATCCCTCTCTTTTTGTCTCCGTATCCCTATGCTGCTCTACCTCCCTATCTGTTTGCATCTCTCCCTCTCCCTCTTCTTCTCCCTTTCTCTATGTCCATCTCTTTCTGTCTCTCTCCCCCCCTTTCTCTCCTTGTCTTTATGAACCCCTTCCTCTCCCTCTCTCTCTCTCTCTCTCTCTCTCTCTCTCTCTCTCTCTCTCTTTCTACATCCCTCTGCCTTTCCCTCTCCCTCTCTCTCTTTTTCTATCTCCATCTCTCCCTCTCCCTCTCCCTCTTCAACTCTCCCTTTCCCTTTTTGTCTCTCTCCCTCCTTTTCTCTCCCTATCTTTATGAACCCCTTCCTCTCTCTCTCTCCCTCTCCCCCCCTCCCATCTCCATCTTTCCCTCTCCTTCTCCCTCTTCCTCTCTTTATTCTCTCTCCCTCTCTTCCTGTCCTTGTGTTTATGAACCCCTTCCTCTCTATACACATAATTCCATACACAAACATCTGCACATGATTAAAATTACAAAGATTTAGATTTATAAATTTGTCCTTCATACACCATAGAGAGCCATCAACTCAAAAGTTTAAATGATTTAACACAATGAAAGAAAGATTTCTTGTATTATTTGTCCCAATTGTACATCCCCTATGGCCAAGTGCATTGTTGAAGCATGAGGATCCAAACAATTTATTGGAAATCTCTAAGACAAAGAATGTGAATTCCTACCATCATGTCTCTATTATTTCAAGAGTATGTGGGGGACAACAATTCTTACAAAGGATGTTTGTCTCATTTCTATATCTAACTTTGCGATTGTCAAGTCTAAAATATTAGTCTTGGTGGGGAGGGCTTGCTGTTGCCAACTGCATTTCTTCTCTGATGAACTGCATGGTCCACTCCTCTTCCAATTCCAACATTACAATAGTCTTTCCTTGCCAAGAAATAAATACTTCAACGACAAGACTATGAGTCCCATCATGCAAATCATCATCCATCACTTCCCATTGCAGATTTCTCGATCTAGACCTTCTATATGTGAAAGACATGCAAAGATTTTGCCTTCCAATGAAAAATCTATAAAAATTGGAATCTTTCAATACATGCTATGTTATAATATCATCATTCTTTATACAAACAAGACTTATGAGACGTGCTGACCAAAAATGTCACATTCAAAGTGTTTAGTCGACATTGTATCAAGTCCTCACTATGACATGTTCTTGTTGTCCATCCATGGTCAAATAATTTAGACAACCAATCCTATAGTAAGATCTTGCAAGTATATGTTATCTTTGTTTTTCTCAATTGCCTAGAACTACAGAAGAAATCAACAAAACATGGAAATGGAAGAAACTAGCTCGGCCTAGCATTTCTTCCACCAGTAGTTGCCTTCATAGCATTTCTCACATGATTGAACATCCCTATTGAACTATATGATTCACTAATCTCTATGCTTGGAAGTGGCCATTTTGGACCATCAAAAGAAGGCAAGGGAAATGATTCCAATCTTCCATACTAGTCTTCTTGATCTAGAACTATGAACATTGAGTCATAAAGAAGGTCTCATCCTTCTTCAATTCTAATAGTGTGCGACCTTTGTACTAAAGACTCCTAATCTCAGGATGGCAGACATGCAACACCCGAGTGATACATGCGACAAGATCCCATTCTTTGTAGGTAGATGGATACAAATCTGTAAGACAAATGCAAGACACAAGATAGACACCAAACAAATGCAAATACTTTGAAGCATGACACTAGTACACTTTGGAATAATTACAATTGGTCTTGCAATATGGAAGGCCTGCATGTGGATGCACATAATATATGTTTGCATGAGTAAAGACGTGTTGAATATATACTTGCGTTATTGTTTTGCTACTGGGAGACATCTCAAAGTCCATTATCCTCCCCTTCCAATGTTTGGATATATCCATTATATCCTTTTGAGCCACTTTATAGGTCCCACGATTAGTGGGTTGCATTGTTATCCATGAATATTTCTGTAGAGCTGAGGAATCCATTCCCCATGCTTATCCTTGATGCTCTTTAGTATAACAGATTATAACTTACCTCCATATCTATCATTTTCCATGTCCATAGTCCCTATCTGTTTCATATGATTAACAATAGCTCTCTTCCTCTCTCATTTCACCCATAAACAAACATAGTAATCATTCCTAACAATTCCTAACAAACATAGTAACCTTTTGAAATTTCCAAAGGTGCCAGATCGCGTTTTGCTGCAAATCCCACTTTTCGGCGTTTTTTGGCCGTTTCCGGGCCTTCGAATGTTCGATTCCAGCATTTCCAGTGTCGTTTTTGGGGTTTTCGGCCGTTCCGGACGCGTCTGCGGTGTCAGAATCACCAAATTCTGCACAAAAAAGTGTTGCTCTTATATGAACATTGAATGTAAAGCATGTGAAAGAATATATTTATTCCTTTTCACACTGACATTTTTCACGCAAGTATCCATATTTTCTTGCTTTTGTAGAGAGAGAAAAGAGAAAATAGTGAATTTCTTATAGGGCCCCAAAATGAGCTCCCTTTTTTCCTAACAATTCTCTCTCTCTCTCTCTCTCTCTCTCTCTCCAACTCTTTTTCCCTCTCCCCTCTCCCCCCCTCTCTCTCTCTCCCTCCTCTCTTTATCTCCCTTTCTATTCTATCTCCCTCCCCCTCTCTCCTTTAACCTACACCCTCACACAAACAAACAAAATATTATTTCAAAATACATAGATTACCCCTCTCTCTTCCTATCTATAATGGTGTGCCCCACAGTTTGAACAACTAATCAAATCCTTGTGTCCACCATACCCTCATCATCTGTCTCTCTCTCCCAAATAAATAAGCTAAGATTGTTCCCCACATAAAAAAACAAAACATTATCAGGATCATCTCTCTCTCTCTCTCTCTCTCTCTCTCTGCCTCTTCCCCTCCTAGCCCCCTCAAATAAAAAGAAATAGCAATTTGAAATATAATCTCTCTCTCTCTCTCTCTCTCTCTCTCTCTACCTCTTCCCCTCCTATCCCCCTCAAACAAAAAGAAATATTAATTCAAAATATAATATCTCTCTCTCTCTCTCTCTCTCCTCTCTAAAAATATTCAAAAATATAACAGCTTACAATTATAATCTCTATGTATTTGTGTGTGTGTGTGTGTGTGTGTCTCATCCCCTCCTACTCCCCTCAAACAAAAAGTAATAGCAATTGAAAATATAATCCCTCTCTCCCCCCCTCTCTCTCTCTCTCTGTCCCTCCCTCTTCCTCCATCTCTTCATCCCTCCTTACCTAAAAAGAAACAAATGTCGAAATAATGATCTTATGGCTCTAATATCATCCACCTCTATCTCCTCCTCCTCTATACCTTTTGCAATAAACATGTAGACAAACTGCTAGACAAAAGGGTTATAAAGATACACTTTTCAAAGTGAAATCACTTGATATTTACCTTGAAACTATGTGTTCGTGTTTGTGAAGTTGACTTTCTACACTCCATTGAGGCATAGAAAGAGGCAAAAATGATAGAGCACCCTTTTTTAATACTCCTTCCAAGAAGAATCAGGTCGCACCTTTGGTTTCTAAGAAGAGAATATCAATGTATGAATGAATGGAAGTGATAACGAAATGGGAGGGAAGAGGGGAAAATAGAGCTTGGATGGAAGTTTTGTAAGAAAAACATGAACAAAGACGAGGGAAAATGACTAAGGAAGAGTAGATAGATATAGTTTGAAAGAAGGTGCTAGAAGATTGTGGGAATTCATTTTCGGAGTGTATGGAGGAGGTGAAACATTTTGTAAGAGAAATAACAATGAGAGAGTTTATTTGAAATTTAAACTTTGGTTGAACTAGAAAGAAAACATGAGCATAGTTTTAGTTGGGGGCTAGTTTGGATGGGATGAAAAGAAGGAGGCCTGACATGGTAGGCCAGCCCTACCATAGGCAGTATTTTATTCTGAAGCACCAATTACGGTTTTGGGGTGTTTTGGGGAAAACCTGGGATTTCCCCCTAGATTTTGGGAGCCTTCGTTATAGAGAAGTCCACATGGCATGATCTCTTTGATGGATTCCAAATTCCCTTATCTACGCCTCTAATATTTTAATAATTCTCTAAAGGGCCCCTTTTTTAGTCCAAATTTTTTGTAATGAAATATCGATATTTGCCAATAGAGCATAATTTTTTGAATGATCACGGTGCACATAGATGCTTACTTGACAGAGAGAGAGAGGGGTGTTCCTTCTCACACCTATATTAATAGGCATATTACCATGTTCATGATCATCCAATCACATCAAGAGGGAGCAAGACAATTGAATGATTTCTCTCTTTTTAGGTCTAGCAAGCTTACATGAAATTATACCCCAAGCTAGTTTTGCCACACCTATTTTCTGGATGTGCAATTAGAAACAAAACCAAAGACTACTATTTGTCTTGAATTTTAAATTTTATGTTATAGAATAAAAATTAGAAAGATATATACATCACTCATTCTAATTTTCTAATGTTTCTCTTACATCCCTATTAGCAACAGCCATAGCCCCAAAGCAACAAGGATGAAATCTGACAAAGGCTCAAGATTTTGTTACAATGCCAACTAGTAAAAGGTGAGAATGTAGCATGTGACAATGAGAGAATAGATGGTCTGGCACAAAAATGAAAAGGCATATCTTAGGTGATCGTTAAAAGAAAATTGGAAAATGCAAGGGCCTAGGACTTGAGAGAATTATCGCCATTCTAGCTTGAGATGTACCTAGAGGTGTAGACAATCAAGTGGATGATATAGTAGTATGCCAACAACCCCAACCCCCAATCGACAATATAGTCACACCTCAGAGATCCCAAGGTGTGTAGTTTGCAACTGTATATTATTCTTCACATAATGTGACTGCTTGCAATAATGGTGTAGGTTTATGACACAAACAATAAGCTACTCCATAATGTACAAACAATGTAGCAATGTGTCTCATCCACAACCACTTGTGTCTCATCCACAACCACTTGCACGAGTGTACCAAAGATCATTGTAATCCTCTTTTAAATAGCAACAAATAGAGAAAGCATAGCAAGGCATCTTCAATGCTATTTGTCACATTGTGTATACTTTGAGCATCGTGCCAAACCCACATTGGAAAAGAGCAATGACTCTGTAGTAAGGGAAGGTCTAGGTTTGCAATTCCAAGTTACCACGTCATCTACAAAACAAATACTTGGATGCATATTATGAGAGAATGAAAGAGGAGATGCAACAAGTTGTATATGATGGTATTGAGAGAATAGGGTGTACTATTGTAAGGGATGGGTGGAAAAACATTGCAAAAAGGCCTCTAGTTAATACCATGGTTGTAATGTTTAAGGGTGAGAGCTTTCATTAGTCCATTGATTTAAGTGGCCATGCCAAGAAAAGTGACTCACAATGTTCAACAGCTAAACAATGGAATTGTGGATGTGGAGCCCTTTAACATTCTTCAAATAATCATTGATAATGTGAAGAACTATAAAAAATATTGGAAAAGTATAAATAAAAAATAAGGCATCTCCATGCTCTTTTCATTTTTTTGATCTTGTACTTGAAGATTGGTCCAAATCACCAAAGTCTCCATGGTTCAAAGAAGTGGGTAGGGCTAGCAAAGTAGGGTTGTACTTTGTTAACCATGAAAGATTATTGGGAATATTTAGAGGCCATAAACCTGTAGAGAATCCACACGAGTTTTTGAATCCTAGTGAAACACAGTTTGGAACAGACTATATAATGCTGGAGTATTTTCTCAAACTACAAGGGGTTGTAACCAAGACATTGTATAGTGTAGAATCGGTAGAGTATATAGTTGATTCAACTTCACAAGACTGTCATGTCAATTTCAATGTAATGAAGGTTCTCTTAACAATCCCAGCTTTTTGAAGAAAATAGAGAGTGCAATAGATGCAATAAGACCCAGATGGTTCACCATCCAAAGGCTAGATATGAAAGGGCCAACCTTGGATCAAACCTTGGGTCATGCCTACATGGCTTGATGGACTACTAATGAGTGGTATTTGTTGAAGGAAAATGCAATCACTAGTGGCACTGCCACTCATCATGCGATCTTGTGTAATGTTGTAGCTATATATAGCTCTAACTTTATGCAATGATCTATTCTAGTGATTGTATATATTACTAAACTATTTATGTCTGGCCGGTGCTTTTTCTTTATCTACATCAGTCTTTTGTATGCTTCAATTTGGCCTTCCTTGTATGGAACAAAAATTGATTATTAAAATATTTGTTTTATTAGATCCCGAGAGCTATCAACAATGAAGAAAAGTTGGATTACTAAGTTGGATCCTCCCGTAGTGCTTACCATATGAGCAACATTGCAACCATGTTTATGCTTTCATTGGTCGTTCTAGCAGTTTGCAATCGGGGAAAGTTCTCGGATATGGATCCAATGCTTCTTCATTGTTATGGCTCCAACGCTTTAGCCTTTGTAGAGCAAGGATGTTTCTTGAGAATTTACCCCATGAATTAGGGTGGATACTACTATTTAGAAACTATTTTTTGCATTGCATGTGTCCTCACTAGAGCACTAGTAAAATATCATCGATTTCTATGCTACTACTCAAAATATCATTGGTTTCAATTAACTTTGACAATGTTTCTCCTTTACATATTTATGCTGACAATTGCTCCCAAAACATCATAAAAATTGCATTGCTCTCCGCAATCCCAAACTTTCATTGCTTTTGGATAACCTTCACCATATTTATCCTTTATATCTTAAAGCGTGACGAGTACTTTCTGTTCCCAAAATATTGGTTATAATTTCATTGTTTTTAGTTAGCTTTTTTTAGCCTTTATATCTTAAAGCATGACCATTATCTCCTGTTCCAAAAATATTGCTGAGAACATTGTTGCCTTTTCTATCCTCATTCATTAATCATTGAATGCTTCTTGGAAAATTGCAAAAGATGAGAAAAAACACGTGATATGTGGATAATACAAACTAAGTCCATAATTACACCGTCATTAAAAGTCCAAGATCCATTTATATTTAGAAGATGTTCATTAATACCCCCTTTGTTGTGGAAATTCGTTCATAGTGATGGTTCCATCAATGTTAGGAATTTTCTTATTGCAACGGAATGCTTTGTGCTCTCTCTCCTTTGCATGAGATCCAGTGTTATCTCTTATTGTGGTGCTTCTCTCTTTAGTATAAGAATATCTATAATGGAGAAGGAATGAGGTTAGAATTTGTTCAATAGTGTGCATCCTAAGCATCAAAACACATTTTTTAGGGGGCTTTCTATTGAATAGCTTTTGGATTCTCCCATGCTTTTGTAGCTTTTTCTTTTGCTTTTTAGGATGACCTTCAAAATGTATCCATGCTATTCCATGGCAATGAGATCTCCAAATAAGCTAGCGTTAGTCGAGGACAAAAGAGTATAAGAACTATTGCCACAATAGAATATCAATACAGCTCCAGCTCAACTTGAATTAGGTGGTAAACTTCATTGTTGTTATTGGCTGATTGATCACAACAATGGCAATGCATTATAGAAGTGAAAAGAGATACATTGACACTATGAATGCTATGAAAGTAGCACTAAGATTCGACAGTTTCTTGAAATTCTCTTTACAAAATTTGAATCTAGTTTTGGAAGTCTGTGTAGATTTTAATAAAAGAGAAGCCAATTTTTAGTAACAACCATAGATTTTTGTTTGCTTTCTTAATGCCTACCAACATTTTCAACATTATCACCCACATTTGCTATAGGATTTATGAGTTATTCTAGTGCTAGATTTGTTATAGGATTTCTCTTAGTGATATCTCTTGTATGAAAAACACATTTAGTTTGTCCATTTCATGGGGTTGCATTTCAACCCTTTGATTGTGGCTAGTTTTACAACAATGCTTCTTTATTTCTAACCACATCCTGATCTTACAATTTAGCATACATACATGCCAAATATGTTGGATGGGCACAATTGCTGCATGGGTGGTGAGAGCCACCATTTGATTGAGTACATGCTAGCTTACTCTTTTTTATACCATGATGGGAGTCGATTGTGACATGACAAGCATTTATTTGAGACTCACTAATTGTTCCTTGTTAGTAATTGGTTCTCCTACATTTCTTTTTTTCTTGCAGAATGTGGGTTTATATTATAAAGCCAAAAATATATACAAGTTTTTTACATAAAAAATCTCCTACCCCTACAAGGGGGAGATTGTACTAAAATCTAAAACTCTATCAACTAATCTTGGTAGTCTGGCAGCTAGTTCACTTAGCTTGCTTTATAGACAACTTTTTTCACTCTGTCAACATAGTTGTTGCATTTGAAGGGTGGCATATGTTCTAAAGAGTGTACATATTTCATGTCTTCTATAATAAAGTTACCTCTCTCCAACATATCTAATAATATATTACCTACTTTTATATTATATTTCTCTCATAGGGTGCACTATTAAGAAACCCTAGATACAACGTGTGTTTAAGGGGTATTTAAAAAACCCCTTACCTATAAATTTTTCTTGGATAAAAGTACCCCTTTTTCCATTCAAACTTATGAAGTTCTTTCAAAGTTCAATTTTAAAACCCCATATGTAAATAAATTTCTATAAATTTCCAAAAAATATTTAAATTAAAGAACACCTCCGTTTGAACCACCCTGTATACTTACGTATTTCTAGGTGAGGTCTATCTATTCCTCTTTTGGATTCTATTTGTCTTTTTGGCCAAGGTTGAAAGATATCCTTAGTAATTAACATGTGGCACATGGATTTAGATAAGCATTTTGGATACTACATGTAGTTTGCCTAAGCTGGCCATGCCTAACAAGCATGAGCACAAGTTGACCAACTAAAATTTCCTCGAGTTTGCATAATGAATTTGATAGATTACATTATTGTTCACATGTTTGTACAAATTATTATCTTTCCAGTTGGAAGAGGTTCTTTTAATTACAATTTCTATTGAAATAGGAACAAGGAATGAGAAATTGATTTGAAACATGTTATGGGACATCCAAAGCTAAGTATTTTCTTATGATAATACATTTTTTTTTGTTTTGTGCCCAATTGGGTGAAGCACTTTGATGGATTATGTTATTATTTGCATATGTACTCAATATTACTTAAGAAGTGGTGTTACTCTATCATTTGGTATTTACAAAAACAAGCGTGGTGGTTTTTTGGGACACATGATGAGGATCTAGGTGGCCTACACATTGCACATTCATCGGGGAGACATGGGGATCGATCCCCATGGAGCAATGCTCTAATATGATTAGATCTAAGTCATTCATAGCTTGCTTTCATAGGTCAAACCCGATGTGTGTTTAGCAAATTGGCAACAACATTCTTGTCTTTGATTTTCCTGACATACCAGAGCTTCCAATGCTCAAAGATCCTCTACCCAATTGAAATTTCAGGAATCTGATCCATAAAACTGAGATATAATCCGTATGCTGACCCAACATGCAGCCCCCCTTTTTGCACTACAAGGAAAACAAAACAAAATTTAGTATGTGCAAAAACAAAATAAAGTATGTGCAAATTAAATTTAACTAATTTAAGTGCTAAGAAACATAGCAGTGTCAACCACCAAGCTGGTCAACCACAACTAATGTCTGTTCAACAACATTAGTGTTTGAGCTAAACTAGCCATGGTTGCATGATGCTCCAACCACCGGGCTGGTTTAGTAAAAGTAATAATATATTGTTATTGTATTGTGATATATATTGCTAGTTACTTTCTATTCAACCACAATAGTTCAGGACAATCACATAACTGGTGTTTGAGCTGACCCAACCATGATTGCATGATGTTCCAACCATTGGGCTAGTTTAGGAGAATCACATTAAGTCCAAGCCAACCTAGTTTTGGTGTTTAATTTGAGCTGAACTAGCCATAGTTACATGATATTCCAACCACTGTGCTAGTTTAGGACAATCACATTAAGTCCAAGACAGCCTAGTAAACTATCCCAAAGGTCAGTCACAAACAACCATCGAGCTAGTTTAGGCAACCATTGACATTGTATGAAGAAATTAAAAAAGTAAACTATCCCAACACTCACAATCACAAACAACCATTGGGATGGTTTAGGCTCGGGGGGTGCACTAGTAAGAAACCCTATATATCATGTGTGTTCAAAGGGTATTAAAAAGCCCCTCAACTAAAATTTCTCCCACAAAAAAAAACTCCTCTTTACTTATAAACTAAATGAAATTTTTCAAAAATTTAATTAAACAGCCCCTCCTGTTATTGTAATTTTGTTAAATTTTTCAAAAAATTTGGTTTAAAATGCATGTGGTACACTAAATTGTTTTAGGTGAAACCCTCGAGGCTTTTGCCAACCACTCACCTGCATTGTATCAAGAAGCATGTGTATGATGTGCTCGTCAAACATCTTGCATCCCATCTTCATTCTACAGATGTCCTTGTTATTTGGAGAAACTCTCATTTTTTTGTGCCAAAACGTCACCACTATTGCAATGATTTCCGCATTAAGGCTGTCTCTCTTTTTCTTGCTTTTTGTTGAAGTGCATAGAATACTCAAATCGAGATGATCATGCATTGCTTCCGCTTTGTGTGCATCGCTCGTGATGTTGGTAGGGTTGTCACTCTATGAACTTTAGGGTGCAGGCTCTCAATCTAGTGAAGAATTTTGATTGATATTTAAATGAATGGCTTCATGTTGCTTCCTCAAATGCTACCACCAATTGTGACATCACAGCTCCTCTTCTTTGGTATGATGGCAATGATCGAATGGGTGCATCTGTAATTGCTTCCTGCTGCTGCTCTACAACAAGCCTTCTCTTCCTTGTGCCGCCCTAACCAAGATTTTCAGCTTTTTTGTGTCACAGCCTCTGTTTGCTTCTCTTGCAAGCCATGGCGAGCTGCATGTTTCCATGGCGACAATCAATGAAAGACAAAAATGCCAAACCAAAATAGAGAGGAGCTAGCTTGTGAGGCAAGCAAAGAATAGAAGACAACTTACCCTAAGGATGACAATGCCAAACCAAAGATGGCACAAGGTCACATCAAGGTGCATGTGGGTTGTAGGGAGGGGGTGGGGACATGTTGCAGGTACTTAATATTCTAATATTTGATAGGTGGGAGGTGTGAAAATTTGAAATTCGTGGGAGTAGCAAAAATTTTAGTTGTCAGTTTTCCCCCCTCCGGTGATACACTTAGCAAAATTGGATATCCTAAATAAGTGCAATGTAGCCTCAAATGCTTTAAAACACAAATAGGACAAAGGACATGTTATTACCATGTCACCCAACTTATTTCTCGAAAACTATGGTTCTTGTCATAATAGAATTTTTGTCTGTCTTGTGCTCTTTTAATACAATGCTAGATGTGTTTGACTTCCTCATCCATCCTCTTAAGCATTTGTTTTGAAATCTCAACTTTGTTCTTGAAATCAAAGAAATTAACTGGTGAATGATAATTTTGGCCATATATAGCTTCAAAGGGAGTCATTTGAATTGAGCTATGCCATGAATTGTTATAAGCAAACTCAGCCAAGAATAAGAATTCAATCCAATTAGTTTGCTTCTCATTAACATACATTCTAAGAATGTCTTCCAGAAAACGATTTACTATTTCAGTTTCCCCATCTATTTGCGGATGAAATGTTGTGCTCATTTTAAGTTCAATTCCTATGGATTTAAATGTAGCATGCCAAAAATTAGATGTGAACTTTGAATCCCTGTTAGAAACAATACTCGTAGGCATACTGTGCAAGCGAAATATTTCTCTTACAAATAACTTTGCTACCTCAAGAGCACCATGAGCCGCATTGTGTGGTTGATGTTGTCCTACCCTATTATCTATGCCCCCCATGATTTCTATCCATGTAAAAGATATATTTACCATCTTAGATCATTAACATGTTTCAAGAAATTCAAGACCATGTCATTAATATATCATCAGAAAACAATGTAAGTGTGCTAGACTTAGAGACAGAGAAATCATCCAATTGTCTTGCCCCCTTTCGACATAATTGGATGGTTATAGACGTGGTAATCTGCCTATGAAAATAGGGGTGGGATGGAAAGCTACTTTTCTCTCCCGAGTAAGCATCTATCTGCACTATGATCATTCACGACATCATTCCTTAATGTAGTAGCCAACATTACCTACATGTGTACTTATCATGATTCTTTGTTTGGATATACAGAGTAAAGGACACATAGCTGTTAGAGCTATATATAGCTCACCCTAACTTGAACTAGGTCCCACCTATATATGTGTAACTAGTGAACAATATGAATCAGTCTTTGGGAGTCTATTTGGTGTGTCTATCATCTCTTCTACTTCTCTTTCAACATGATATCAGAGCTACAAAGGCCTTGATATTGTATTCTCATTGTAACAAAGAAAGGCAAGAAGTATTACTTGTTGATTTGATTTCATAGCGCTTTCAGTATCTCATTGTTTATGTTCTCTTAGACATGTCTAACTTGATGTGGTTTTTTGGAGTTCTTCTAGTGCAAATTTGAGAAAGTTATTTGTAGACCGTAGCTCTCATTGTGCTCTTTGTTTTGAGCACTTAAATGCCCCGATCGGACTTCGGAGCACAAAGGTTAAGTCATCTTTCATGTCGACTACTTTTTTCTTGGTTTCATGATTAGCACGCTCGTAGTGCTTTTTGCTAAGAATATCTTGGTTTCATGATAACATATTGATTTTGTGATCGGCACGCTCGTAGTGCTTTTTGTAAAAATATCTTCATTTCATGATCAACAAGCTCTGCTTTTCTCCAAAAATATCTTGGTTTCGTGATCAATAAGCTCATAGTGCTTTTCTTCACATGTATGCTATTCCTAGCATACTCCCATCCCATGTTTTATCCTTTTTTGTATCTTGAGTTCTATATTGTTAGAGTGACAATTGTATGCTCAATCATTGTCGTGAGCTCTGACACACATATTTTCTCGAAGCATGATGGCAACATCTATAATCATCCACGGTTTTCCTTTTGGCCAACGATCTGTTCCTTTGTTTCAAGGAAAAGGTTTTTCTGGTTGAAAAGTGAAGATGTTATTGATACTTGAAAGCGATAATCTTTCTCATATTGTTCTTGGTGATCTCATTTGTCCATCCCAACCTATTGATGCAAGTGTGAATCATGCCCTTATGATTGAGGGCCCTCTCTTTGAGCAATGGATCGGAGATATGACTCTGCCAATTGGCATTCTCGTGATAAAGTAGCTCGTCGGTATATTTTATCTACTCTACATGATTCTCTTATGTTGGATGTATTTACCCTTCCTTCTTCTCATGCAATATGGGAATATCTCATTGCTACTTTTGAGAAGAAATCTATCATAGAGATTCTTTATCTTCATAATATTTTGAGCACTTCGTACAAAGTTGGAGCTCCTATGACAACTCATATTGAGTCATTCAAGAATATCGTTAATCAACTTGCTATTGCTGGTGCACTTGCTCCATGAAATCAATTGGTGACCTATCTTCTCGACACAGTCCAAGATCATTATATGATCATATTTTTACCATCCTTTCAAACAGAAATGAGATTGATTTTGATCAAACATGTATTTCTTTGATTGAGTATGCCCAATGACATGAGTGTCACAAAGACCTTCATGAATCTATCATGATAACAATGGATAATATAGATTCAGAGACAGCTTGTGTTGCTCGCAAGCATCTTTTCTTGAAATATGGATGTGGTGGTCATCTGTACAAAGGTGGTAATTCTTCTTGTCTCAAATATCTCGAGAAACATTGTTCTTATTGTGATAAGCATGGTCATCTTATCTCTGATTTTAGGGCTAGGCAATATGATGAGGAACATGGATAATGCTCGAGGGAAAGTGCTTCTCAAGAAAGCATACGGCTTCAATGGAGTCCACCCTAGCCTCCTCGATGCTCAATTTGGAGATCTCTTGTTGAGATATCCACATATTTCACATGCCCATGTAAGAAATGTTCATAATCAACCTATAGATTATTTATCTTAAGTTGAAGAAAATGCAATCAATGCGATTTGATAGTAAGCATACCTCACAATACCATTGATATTGAATATAGCATTTCTAACATCTTCTTGTAAGCACCCTTTCATTGTAATTGGGAGGATGAACTATCAAAGCAACAAAGAAGTCATGTTAATAATATAACATAATCATAATTACACTAATGCATCACAATTATCGGTACACTAATCCTACAGCGTAGAATACCTGTAAGACCTTGTGCCAATCATGGGACTTGAGCCACCAAGCTTATTGTCCTTTAAAAATTCTCCTTTCTAGCAACGCATGTACTCTATGGGTGTTCAAAAAGAGGCAATGTCCACCTTGACCACTGCCTCATCTCTCATGGAGAGGATCCATGTTCTTTCGAGAGGACAACTTTTCCTGCAGCATGCACTTGAGGCCAAAACGAGACATCCTATTCATAGTGTGTGAGTCTTCTCGCACTCCTCTCGAGTCTTTGGAACCAACCAAGTGTGCCCAAATAGTAGCCCCCACATTCTTGAAGATATGCATGGGATCCAAGAGATGATTGATTTGTGACTGACCCCAATACATCCGCAAGTGTGCATGACTGGTTCGGGCTATTGAGATATCGAGCTCCACTGGTGATATGCCAAGGTGACCATTGTGCATTTATGTCACGGACTTGTTAGCTGTAGATGCAGTTGGTACACCGCCCATGAATAATAGCTGGATGACAGCTATCTTTATGTACTCTAGTTAGTGGCTCAGTTAGTATGCCACCTAGGTTAGCTGAGCTTGGTTTGAGACCCACATATTGGGTTCACCTATTCCTTTTGTACTTAGAGAGTTCTTTTGGCTTTCACCACTAAGAAGAGGAAAACTGTTTTCAGCCTCCAACTTTGTGTGTATTCCCCCATTGTGTCTCTCTCCCACTCTCTTCACATGGTATCAGAGCTTGGTTCGTGGTAAGGAGCTCAAGAAAGCAAACCAAGTTCACAATGTCTTGGTAAGAGGATCAGTGTTGCTTTCCTTTTTTGAGTTTGGGAGCAAATCTCTATAGGTAGCACAACCGAAAAGTACAAGAGTGCACTGTCTCAAATTGGGATGCCCTTGGCAGTGCAGAAAGAGGGCAGTATATGCTGCAGGAGAGGGCGAATCCCATGGTAACATTATTTTTTTGATTCGAGGACATTTAGTGGCGGAAGTTTTTTGTAGGCACTCAGAAAAGTGCCCTGTTTCTGCTGTGCAACCACTGTTCTACAGGTCGGTGAAAAGTTGTTGTAAAAATCACATCGTATGCCTATGCACAAAGATATTGGGAGTGACAGAATCATTCTTATTGCCTATTGATGCAAAATCATCACTAGGAAGTGACTATGTGGTCAAATACCACTTTCGTCAGTTTTGCAGATTTGCCCTTGTGAGGCAAAAGAAGTGTTTTTTGTAGTGACCGAATATTTTGCAGTGTTCTGTAATGGTGTCTGATGCTCTTTCACAGATAGTCACTAAAAAGCTTGACAAGAACAACTTCCAAGCATGGAAGTTTAGAATGACGAATTTCCTTAAGGGAAAAGGCTATTGGGAGTTCATTACTAGAGCTGAACAAGAACCAGTTATTCCTAATGTTCCCAATCAACAGGAGTTGGAGGCATTTAAAGGCTAGCATGAGAGAGCCAGAAAAGTTATGTACTGGCTCTCTATCAATGTATAGCACAAATATGCAAGCCAGGAAAATGCAACTCAAGCAGGAGTTGCATAATGTGTAAAGAGAAAATATGAGCATCAATGACTACCACATGAAGGTGAAGAAGATTGCAGATGCACTTGCCTCCATTGGGTCACCAGTGGAAGATGATGATTTAGTTTTTGTGACCTTGAATGGCATAGTTCCAGGCATCCATTTCCATCCATGAAAATTTTCATGATTTTGGAGACTTGATTGCTCTTCTAATTTCTAAAAAGTAGAGAAATGGTGGTGTAACTTCTTCAAAAGGAACTTCAAAAGAAGCTCTCTTTTACTCAAATGTTGAAAGAGGTAGAGAAAAACGTAGAGTAGGTCGATTTGGAGGTCGTGGTAGAAATCAGAATATGCAGCAAATTCAAGAAAACCAGTCCTATGGATGAGGACATGGTAACTTTAGAGGCACAGGGATCCAAAGAGGTTGTGGTGGATAGTAGAGAGGCCAAAATGCAAACAGCAATATTGAATGCTACTACTATGGTAAAATGGGTCATATGGTTAATGACTGCTATAAAAAGCAGAATGACATCATGACTGAAAAATTGCAGCAAGGCAATTATGCATCCTCTAGTAGACAAGGTGATGATAAAAGTGAGCATCTGTTTATGGTGCAGCACATGACCAATTATGTGACAAGTGCAGGTGAAAGCAATGACGTGTGGTATGTTGACTCAGGTGCATCAAACCACATGACAGGTCATGGAAAATGGATGCATGATGCCAGGAAAATGGAAAGACTAGGATTTGTGGAGAGTGGTGATGATACCGCACATCCTATTGTGCAGATTGTTAAAATTCCTTTGTCTATGAAGGACGGAAAAAAGAAATACCTCTCTGATGTATTTCATGTTTGAATATCACCAAGAACCTAGTTTCTGTTGGTCAAATGGTTGAGCAGGGCTTGCATGTCAGATTTAATCCTTATGGATGCTTTGTTGAGGATATGAAAAATAAAGGTTGCTTGATAGCAAAAGGGAAGAAGAAGGGTAGGATGTTTACATTGGATGTGGACATGCCTAAATTGAGTGCAGCAATGTTTGCACATGGGACCGCTATAGTTGCAGATATTGATATCTAGCATAAATGCATTGGTCATTTTAATGTACGACTTAAATTAATGTAGGCCCAAAATATTGTTGCAGGATTGCCTAAGTTCAAGGTTGCAGAAATGCATAAGGTATGTGAAGCCTGCCAATTCGGATAATAGGTAAGGAAACCATTTCCTAGACATGTTCAAGAGAGTAAGAGGCCATTGGAATTAATCCAATTTGATGTGTGGACTACTAAAGCTGCATCTATTGGAGGCTGTCATTATTTTGTCACTTTTATTGATGACTACAATAGAAAAGTTTGGGTGTATTTTATGAAAAAGAAAAGTGAAGTGTTTGGGCATTTCAAAACTTTTCAAGCTATGGTTGAAAAAGAAATAGGCCTACAAATAAAATGCCTAAGGTCAGATGGAGGGGGAGAGTACCTGTCAAATGAGTTTGCAAGGTTCCTATAGGAGCATGGCATAAAGCAGCAATATTCATGCAGTCATACCCCATAGCAAAATGGACTTGCAGAAAGGAAAAATAGGCATATTGGAGAGGTATCTCATGCCATGCTCAATGAAAAAGACCTGCCAGATTATTATTGTGCTGAAGCAGTTGCTACAGCAGCCTACATAATGAACAGGACTCCCACTGCAGCAATACATGGCATGACACCAGAGGAGAGGTATACTAGTGAGATACTCATAGGAAACCAGATATTTTTCATTTGAAATTTTTTGGTTGCATTGCCTATGTTCATGTGCCAAATGAGTTGAGATCCAAGTTGGATCCAAAAGCTGAGAAGTGCATCTTTATTGGTTATTCTCTATAGCAGAAAGGGTATAGATGCTATAACCCTTCTACTTGTAAGTTTACAGTGATCAGAGATGTTTTTGATGAGATGAGCAGCTGGCATAAACCAGTAAATGTGATTGATGATGTAGATGCACAAAATGGCAATGCTGCATAGAATTCACAACATCAATCACAAAATATTAGTGGACCTATAGTGTCCTCTAGCAATGGTTCACATTCTTCACCATGGATAGGCAGATTGAGATCAAGAGGATCTCCTCAAAGGAATGCAGATAGTGGTATGCAAGTATCATGAAAAGGAAAAGAGAAATAGATCAGCCCATGGTTGATGTCAGGTCACTCTTATGTGGATGATGAATCCAGTGGCTCAGAACAGAGCCTTGATGATGAGTTGGGTATTCCTTCTATTGTTACACCTAAATAAGGAAGACAAGGGATGTTTTGAAAGCACCTAGTAGTGAGCCTATTTTGTGCAGGTCTATCAGAGTTAAGTATCCTGTGGATAGGTTGAAATATGATGGATTTATAGCCATTCACTATGCCTATATGGTCAAAGTGATACATGAACTAGAACCCACTTCTTTTGAGCAAGCCATGGGAAAAAAAATGGGAGAAAGCCATGGATGAAGAAATGGATTTTTTGGAAGCAAATGTTGCATGGAAATTGGTGCCTTTGCCTAAAGACAAGAATGCAATTGGCTGCAAGTGGCTTTATAAGGTGAAGCACAATGCAGATGGTTCTATGAATAGATACAAGGAAAGATTAGTTGTCAAGTGGTATGCACAGACATATGGCAATGATTATGAAGAAACATTCAGTCCGGTTGCAAGGATGGCATCCGTAAGAACATTCATTGCTATGGCTGCATCAAAGGGATGGTCTTTACATCAGATGGATCTAAAGAATGCCTTCTTGCATGGTGCTTTGCAAGAAGAGGTCTATATGGAGCAGCCACCAGGTTATGTTCATGCTATCCATCCTGAGTTTGTTTGCAGGTTGAAGAAAGCCTTGTATGGCTTGAACCAAGTACCCAGTGACAAGATAGGATAGTATATTATCACTATTGGCTCTTAGATTTCCAAGGCAGATTTCTCACTTTATGTGAGAAAAACAGAGAAAGGCATTATGCTGCTTGTCATTTATGTTGATGATCTGATCATCACAAGTGATAGTGATGAAAATATCCTTCATGTGAAAATGCTATTGAAGTAGAAGTCTGAGATGAAGGATTTGGGAGAGCTGCATTACTTCTTGGGCATTGAGGTGATTAGATCCACAAGTGGGATATGGCTCTTGCAGAGGCAGTATGGATTGGACATGCTGTCCAAATATGGGATGTTCAGTTCCTTTGGAGCAGAATGTGAAGTTGAGCGCAAATGTAGGTGTCAGCTTCTAGAAGACCCTACTACGTACAGACGCATAATAGGAAGTTTGATTTATATAACTATTACCATGCCAGATTTGAGCTATGTTGTTGGGTTGGTAAGTCAGTTTATGCAGGCTCCAAGGAAACCGCATTTGGATTTCAATGCGGCTAGATGCATACTGAGATATGTGAAGTCCACATTGCAGTATGGACTATTTTATGTGACTAGGGTTTAAATACAGTTGCATGGATACACTGATGCTGATTGGGCTGGTAGTATTTCTAATAGATGATCTACAAGTGGATATGTGTTCTCTTTTGGGAGTGCTGCAATCACTTGGAGCAGCAAGAAACAACCTACAGTTGCCTTGTCGAGCACAGAGGCTGAGTATAGGGGTGCAACAATGGCTGCATGTGAGGTATCTTGGTTGCAAAAGCTACTTTATGATATGCATCAGTCTACAGATGGGCTAGTTGTCATTTATTGTGACAACATGAGCAGTATACACTTGGCAAATAACCCAGTCTATCATGCTAGAACAAAGCACATTGAGGTGCATTATCACTATGTATAGGATGAGGTTCTAGTAGGTTTTATGGATCTAGTTTATGTCAGCATAGAGGATCAAGTAGCTGGCATATTCACGAAGGCATTAGGTGCAGAGAAGATGTGCAAGTTTAGAGAATTGGTTGGTATGCAGGAGTTGGGATTGAGCTCGAGGGGGAGTGTTGAGATATCTAGCTCCACTCGTGATATGCCAAGGTGACCATTGTGCATTTATGTCACCGACTTGTTAGCTATAGATGTGGTTGGTACACCACCCATGAATAATAGCTGGATGATAGCTATCTTTATGTACTCTAGCTAGTGGCTTAATTAGTATGCCTCCTAGGTTAGCTGAGTTTGGTTTGAGACCCACATATAGGATTCACCTATTCCTTTTGTACTTAGGGAGTTCTTTTGGTTTTCACAACTAAGAAGAGGAAAACTATTTTCAGCCTCCACCTTTGTGTGTATTCCCCCATTGTGTATGTGAGACAACTGCAAGTGAGAATCCTTACTTCTCTCCCACTCTCTTCACATGGGCTACTCCCCATACATCTGCAAGTGGCGCATGACAATACAGTGTTGATGTCATACTTCTTGCTTGAGCAACAGGTTGGAGGCATGTTGTTGGATATATCCCCCAACCTGTTGCTTGAGCAACAGGTTGGGGGGTATATCCAATCTATTGCACAAATCAAGAAAATTCTCGATTTGTGCAACAGGTTGGATATACCCCCCAACGTGTCGCTTGAGCAACAGGTTAGGGGGTATATCCAACCTGTTGCACAAATCAAGAAAATTTCTTGATATTTGCAATAGGTTGAGTGCACCATTAACCTATTTGACTTGCAACAGTTTGGAGGATATATCAAACCTATTGCACAAATTGAAAAAAATCATAAAATTTTGGTTGTATTTTAGGGTTAGGGTTTAGGGTTTAGTATTTAGGGTTAATGATTTAGGGCTTAGGATTTAAGATTTAGTGTTTAGTGTTTCGTGTTTATGATTATGTTTTTAGGGTTTAGGGTTTAGGATTTAGGGTTTAGGGTTTAAAATCTAGGGTTTAGGGTTTAGGATTTAGTATTTAGGGTTTATGATTATTGTTTTAGGGTTTAGGATTTAGGATTTAGGTTTTAGGTTTTAGGGTTTAGTATATAAGATCATGAGCTTAGAGTCTAGAATCTAGGCTTTAGAATTGAAAATTAGGTTTTAAAATTTAAGTTATAGGGGCTAGGGTTTAAGGTTTGGGGATTATAACTGTTATATAAGTTTAAGAGCTTAGATTGTATAACCTAAGATTTAGGGAACTTTAGGATTTAAGATTTAGGGTGTAAGATTTAAGATATATAGACTATATAAAATATGCATTCTAAAGCATTTAGTTAATATATATATGCATTCTAAAGCATTTAGTTTATATATATATAGACTATATGTTATATGCTTTCCAAAGTGTTTTGTTTATAGGTACGATCCATTGCAAAGGCTTTACTTTAAGTAAGTATAAGTCTACCTAGTCAAAGTATCCTACTGATTAGGGATAAGCACATAGGCTAAAAGCACACCGATTCATATTTTCTTACATTCATGCTGCATGGTGTATCAGAAGGTACGATCCTTTGTAAAGGCTTTACTTTAAGTAGTTATAAGTCTACCTAGTCAAAGTATCCTACTGATTAGGGACAAGTACATAGATTAAAAGCACACCCATTCATATTTTCTTACATTCATGCTGCATGGTGTATCAGAAGAAATGAAAAAATATATGATAAGAAATATTCAGAAGAAATATGTATTCCATATCATGGATACCATGGATATCTGGTGGTTGCTAAAGTAAAAAAATGATATGGATGCAATGATACTATAGATGTGTGCAAAGCCTTAAACTTTGTTTAAGGTTTTTGCAAAGTATTACACATAGTAATAAAGATAAGTAAGTATGCTAAACCTCTTCTAGATTCTATGGCTTTGAATACCTACCTTACAAATACATTATCTAATTTTTCATTCTTCGACAAGTATTATACACATGGAATAAAAGCATACATGCTAAAAGTAAGTGTGTAAATTTTAATATTTTTTTATTTTTTAAATTAATTCAATTCTTTGATTGGCTACTTTTTAAAATTGAAAGGTTATTAGTATATAATCTACATAATTTTAAATGTTATTAATGTATAATATTAATTATTTATATATTTATTTAAATTTATATAATAATTAATTTATATTTATATTAGTTTTTAAGTTAATAATGTATAGAATAGCAATATATTCACTAATTCTTCATTATTTTAAGAATAAGTATTATATAAAGCACATATGCTAGAAGACCTCCCTTTCAAGTTTTTTTTTTAAATTAATGTATTTATATATTTATTTATATAATAATTATATAATATTTATATTAATTTATAGATTAATAATATATATTTTTAGCAAAATTATATTTTAACATTAGTTAATAAAAATTTATTATATTATGGAGTGAAAATATTATAAATGGACTTCTTATATTAATAAAGTGTCGTGAGAAGATTTTTTTGGAAAGATTTAGGATTAAATTTTGTTTTGAAGTTATTGCATATGTAATAGGTAGGTATGTTTGAGTGGTTTTGAGGTTGAGAGAGAAATTTGTAATAAAGTGTCGTGAGAAGAGATTTTTGGAGAGATTTATGATTAATTTTTGTTTTGAAGTTGTTGCGTACGCAATAGGTAGGGAGGTTTGAGTGGTTTTGAGGTTGAGAGAGAAATGTGTAATAGATTATTTTTTTTAAAAGGAGTTTTTTGGAGAGATTTATGATTAAATTTTGTTTTAAAGTTGTTGCGTACGCAATAGGTAGGGAGGTTTGAGTGGTTTTGAGGTTGAGAGAGAAATTTGTAATAGATTGTTTTTTTTTTGTTGATGAGTTTTTTGGAGAGATTTATGATTAAATTTTGTTTTTAAGTTGTTGTGTACGCAATAGGTAGGGTTTGAGTGGTTTTGAGGTTGAGAGAGAAATTTGTAATAGATTGTTTTTTTTTTTGGGAGGAGTTTTTTGGAGAGATTTATGATTAAATTTTGTTTTGAAGTTATTACGTACGCAATAGGTAGGGAGGTTTGAGTGGTTTTGAGGTTGAGAGAGAAATTTATAATAGAATAGGTTAGGAGAGAAATTTCTGAAAATAGGTCGTGAGAGTTTGAGGTAAAGAGGAAAATTTGTGGGAAAAAAGATTTAATGAAAAAATGGTTTTTTAAGTTGTTGCGTACACACGAGTTTTTGAGAGAAGGATCGGATTTGAAAAAAAAATAAAATTTATAAAAACTTGGTTCTTAGAAGTTCTTGCGTACGAAATAGGTTAGAAATGAACTCACCTCTTGCAACATTTTGAAAATTTTTGAGAATCCTGCAATAGGTTGATGAGAGGAGAGAAGCGTGGAGTGTAAATGAATGATCTTTGAATGAAAGAGAGAATGAAGAATGTTCTACTTATAGTGAACCTAAAAGAACTAAAAAAACCTTAAAGACTAAAAAAAGCTGACTTGACCTAAAAGCTACCCATTTCCTATAAAACTCTACTTCTCCTCATTCTCTCTCACAACTCTCCTGGAGCTCCACCACCTCTCCACCTAGGTACTCCCTCCCTCCCTCCCTCTCGTCCCTCCCCTCTTGCTTTCCATCCCCTCTTCTCCTGCTTTCTCTCTCCCCTTCCCCTATCCTCCCTCCCCTCCCCTCCCTTGCCCTCCCCTCCCCCTCCCTTACCCTCTCCTCCTGCTTCTCCCCTCCCTCCTCTGGCTTCCTCTTCTCCCCTCCCCCTCCCTTCCCCTCTCCTCCCTGCCTTCCCTTCAACTCCCCTCCCTCCCCCTCCCTTCCCCTCCTCTCCCTCCCTGCCTGCACTTCCCCCTCCCTTCCTCTCCCTCTTCCTCAACGCAGGCCCCTCCCTCCCCGCCGTCCCTCCCTCCCCCCCTCTTGGCATGCCCCTCCCTCCCCTTCCCCATTGTCCCTTCCCCTCCCCGTGGCCCCTCGCTCCCCTTTCCCACCGTCCCTTCCCCTCCCCTGCGCCCCCCCTCCCCCCTGCCCCCTTCCCCTCCCCCCCGCCCTGCCCTCTTCCCCTCCCCCGTGCCCCCCCCTCCCCCACCCCACCCTACCCCCTTCCCCTCCCCCTTCCCCCCCTCCCCGTCGAGCCGACGGGGAGGGGGGGAGGGGAGGGGCGCAAGCAAGGGGCAGGGGCATGGGAAGGGGAGGGGGCGGGGGCGGGGCGGGGGAGGGGGCGAGGGGGGCAGGGAGGGGGAGGGGGCAGGGGAGGGGGAGGGACTTTCAAAAGTATACCATGGTATAGTCCTACATAATCATATGACTGTCTTTGAAGGCACTGCCATTCAAGTCTTGCAGCCTTTCTTGATGTGCTTCTTATCTAGCGGTGGTGGCAATCTAATCCAAATTCCTTTAAGGACTCTCGAGCTTCATTACTTTGAGGGCAATAAGGTTAAGCTTGATGTAGCAATGGTGGATTACAGAAAGCTGATGGATCCTGATGTGATACTAGATATGACAAAGAATTTACTGAATGATGGGTGGGAAGTAGCATTGTATCGAATGGGTTTTGCTGCTGAGAAATTGCTACGCCAAGGTAGAAATGTAAATGTCATTGATACCCCCCATCAAATTGAGTTCTTTGACACATATTACAGTTGCACTACCTTCTTTGAAGAGGAAAATGTCAAAGAAGAGGGTAGTGAGTCTGAGGGTGATGATTCTAGCTCACGTGATGATGAGGATGAAAGCTCTGCATCCAATGACTTATGGCAAGAAGAAATCCACACAAAGAATAAGGGTGATCAATTGTCAACTAGAGTCAAGGAGGTTCCACTCATCATACGGGAAGGCTCGCGGTAGCAAGAAGTTATAGTAGTATAGCACGTCACATGAAAAGGTAAGGCTAAAGAGGTGGAAGCACTTCCCTTGAAATTAAAAGTGAGGAAGGCACCCTTGATCTTGGGTGAAGGACAGGCAAGTGGATCAAGCAAGGAAGCCTTACTCAAAGAAGGTATGGACGAGGCAAAGCATGACCAGGAGGAGTTACCAGGAGGCATAGATGGTTCTTCAACCATGACCTTACAGACTCCAGAGTAGCCTACTAGTCAGGAACCTAGTAGGTAGGTCCCTACTCACCAAGAACTTGGTCATGAGACTCTAGAGCAGCCTACTAGTCAGGTGCTTGGAAGTGAAGAGCAAACTACTGAGGACCTTGCTATTGAGACTCCAGTCTTAGAGCAGCCTATTAGTCAGGACCCTAGTAGTCAAGGGCCTGGCATTGAGGACATTGGTACTGAGTAACATGATGGCTGACGGCTTTGTAATCACAAGTTTTGAACTTCTATGTAAAGCGAATATCTAATAAAAAGTTTACTACTTTTTTGATTTCTTTACTCTCATTACTG
Source organism: Dipteris shenzhenensis (assembly GCF_047967505.1). Lineage (NCBI taxonomy): Eukaryota > Viridiplantae > Streptophyta > Polypodiopsida > Gleicheniales > Dipteridaceae > Dipteris > Dipteris shenzhenensis. The sequence goes on from NC_141618.1 coordinate 48,654,898, forward strand.
TGTATAAAGATTGTTTATGAGGGCCATTTTATACTTAATGGTGTATTTTAAACTTTATATCAAATGTATTTTTATAGTTAAGGGTGTTTTTTAATACCAAGTGTGGTGTATATGTACACCACTTACACATAAAAGGATTTATCTACACTACCTTTCTAAGGGCTTTATGTACACCACCTTTCTAAAAGAAATGGTCATAAAGGTGTGTGCACACCACTTATACATAAAGATGTTTATTTACACCACCTTTCTAAGAGAATTGGTCATCTATTATTGGTCATCTATTGATGTTCTTAGGTGATAGTAGCTCAATTCACAAGAAGTTATGAAGATGTTTATGTAGACCACTTTGTAAGAGATTTTTGTGAAGTTATGAAGATGTTTATATAGACCACCTTTGTAAGAGATTTGGTTATGCATTGATGTTCTTCGTACTTAATCATCAAATCTTTTCTTTTGAGTTGGCAAATCTAGTTTAAAAAACAACATTACTAGTATATTCAAAATTTTTGGACTGGATTTTAGTCTATTTCTCAAATTGGACTTTACACAAGTCCAAAAATTTTGAATAGTGTGTTCTATGTACATAGCGATGCACCTACCCATCAACATGCAACAAGTGGAAAACATTTTTACATTTTTGTCCACACATCTCTAGCAACCCCTTCTCTTCTGCTGTGACATTCATGTCCAGTAGCTAAAAGCAAGTTTGTACTCTGTGCCTGTGCTTTTCTCTTCCTAGATCAAAAGGATAACTTTGAACCCTCCAGTGCTAGATATGCATAATCCACTATCCCCCTGGATCAAAAGGAATCAACAACACACCAAATTGATATAGCCACCAGCTCCTTCCATGTACCCACATTTTTACTAAGCCTCCAGGATCCCATAGCTTATCCTGCCAAGACATCACACAACTCCACTGGCTACTATTAGACATCACACTTGTAATATGAGTCTTGCTCAATTTCACATGAGCCATATCTTCTGAGGTCACTACCTCACACAAAGATCTCACGGGCACAACCATCTCATAATCTGTGATTAGGGACTTCTCAACATACCCTATTGCCTCAACCTTATAAGTTGCAAAACTTAGCCCATCACATGAATTATTAAAATCACCTAGGAGCAAACAAACATCCTTCCCACCTGAAGAGTGCTCAAACATATCAGCACACTCTTTGCTATGCATCTTGTCAAGACTCACTGACAACTTCATTCTCTGAACAGTCATAAGAATTATACATTTTCTAGTCATTACCAACCACACATGCAAAATCCACAAGGGTATCATCAATTAAAGAATTTAGTTGATCATGAACCACACTATCACTACCATCCAGCTCAATATGCATACTGGTGTTTACATATTTTTTCGAAGAGATCAATGCTAACATATCATCTAGTGCATCATCAAGAATGCAATCCAACTCATCCTCTGAATCACCATCATCCTATAAACATTGAATCTTAACCTCATCATACGCATCAAAGTCTACATGCACACAATCAACACTTGTTGGTCCCACCCAAACTAAGAGTTTTAACTGCAGTTCTTTTACTTTATCAGTAATAGCCACATCAGTCTCATCACTGTCAGACATTATTGAGCTCTCATCTTCACTGCTAGTTTCACTTCTCTCTTCCTCACTTGCTGAATCTGAAATCTCAGCCTCTTCGGTATGCACAATCACAGTGTCAACCATGAACTAATTCCCTTTAGCCACGTACTCCTTCCAAGCCTTATCTTCAAGTGGCTGCATAACTACTGTAGCATGACTAGCCATCATATGCACATCATCACACAACATTGGAGCATGATCATCATCTACCACTACACACATAGACTTATCCTTAGTTGCCTTTAATGTGCTCTCAACCTTTCTGCCATCTATGGCAGCAACCCCTTCACTCGGGCTCTCCTCTGCCACCTCACATAGATCTAGTTGAGCAACACCCTCCTCCATAGCAACTGACAAGCCTCCATTCATAATAAGTGTAATGATTTCCAGCTCCCCTACATTATCAACACTATATGCATCTGGTTCCGTCAATAGTGAAGACAACTAACTCTCTTCCTCTGATGAGATGCTCTTTTCCTCTATCTCACTCTCTATCTCTTCGTTTGTGACTATCTCCTCAGGTTCCTCTTCCAATTCTAGCCTATAGGTCCTATTGTAGTGCATGGGTACAGACAATCTATGGCATGTTCTCCATTCTAATTAGGCTAATTGCCTTTCCTTTCCCCTTATCCTCCCATTTCACACCACTAGTACAGAGTTGATTTAGATCTTTCACCTCCATACTGTAATCACTGGATCTATCATTTGTTCTCTGCTCCTCAGGATGGACATCTCCCCCTGCCCTGGCTGGCTTATCATAGTGAGGGCTGATATGTCCCCACTCCCCACAATTCCAGCATTGGACATTAGTGATATAACCTCGTCCTGTCCCTGCATCAGCTGAATTTCCTTCTCCTCCAGTCATAGCTTCTCACCTATTATTCTGACCTCTGTCTCTTCCTATAGTCTCCATCCAATTTAGGCTGAGTGTTTTCATCAGCTCCATAGCTTCATGCAAATCATCCCACATAGGAACAGACACTGGCTCTCTCTCTGCATATGCCTTTATTGCTTCTGGACTTCCAATCAGATTCTTAGGCTCCTCTTAAATGCCAAGCTACCTTAGTCTCTTAACTTTCCATTCCCTCTCCCTAGCTACTCTGAGTGCATCCTCAAAACTATCGATATTCTTTAGCTCCACCTTCAAATGGAGTGAAGGCTTCATGCCTGAAATGAAGCGGTCTCTCTTAATCATATGAGGAGGCACCTCCGGCATAAGAGCTTCACACCAGAGATTCCATAATCTCCCAAATTGAATCAAGTACTAGTCAACCTCCTACTCCTCCTCTTGTCTCACTTTGCATAGCTCTTTCCAAACTTCATTAGGGCTCTTGGATTATGCAAACCGGGCAAGAAAGGTTGTTCTCACCACTGTATACTCTGGATTTTGTTGCTGAGGATGAGGAGTCTTGTAGGTAGCAACTTGAGTTTGTAGCTAGTTTTTGCATCTCCCTACAAACAATAACTCATGATCTAAAACAAAATATTAGGGGTTTCCCTAACTTTCATAAGTCCTATAAATTCCATCCTTTTGAGGAACCTTACTAAATTCTCATATGGCATCCCCTAGAACTCTGGAAAATCTTGTGCCATCTTTCTCAGCTCTTCAATACTATAACTGACTGCACAACTTCACACTTGTAAACTGAAGTGCACAGTCCTCTGTGAAGGCACCAAAACGTGGATGCGAAAAAGACAGTAGAGCTATATATACGTTTATAGTCTATCACATCCACAGTTCACATTTATTGAAGTCACCAGACAACATACAAAATGTACTTTTATTCCAAATCCTCATCCTACATAATCTCGGCTAAAACTTCCTCAAGAATATTCTCCTGATCTGGAGACTCATATCAATCCACTCTTCTTCATTTACATGCCATATCAGAAGCCATGTATCTCCTGATACAACTGAGAAGTGCACCTCATATTGAAAATTCCACAACCAAAGACTCCACCCACAAATTGACCATGGTCAGAAATCTTATTTTATCTTTCCCAATATTAAAAATCAGGCACTAGAAATGATACATCTCGCCATCTTTGGAGATTCTCAAAACCAGGGTCTCCTCAACAACTTCCTGACACCCGCCCTATAAGAAGAACCACCTTTGCCTTCCTCCCTTCTGCAATACCAAACTCACTGACACATACCTTCTAATCCAAGGAACTCCTAGCCTCCAAGCCATCAACCATACCAAGAAGCTCCTCACATACATAATAGTTGACCTCTCCATCTGGATGCCACCGAGGCACTCACACAGCCAATTTAATAAGCTTCCATGGTCCTCTCTTTTTCTCACTGGGCTCCCTCCTTTGTCATCTAAGATCCTTCAAGCCCTCATTTATCCAAGGGACGACACCTGTGCAGTAGTGACACCTAGCCAAATTGAGAAGCTCTTTCCAAGGCAACAATGGACCTTCCATGCTTCTTCTTTGCTCCTCCTTTGCTTGTCTGCTCCTCCTTTCACACATTCTTCATGCTATAGCCAAGACCCTCCAAGAAATTCTCCACTACCCAAGACCAAGAAGCCCTCCACACCGGCCATCATCGACCTCCTTGGCCGCTTCATCCTCTCCACCTCAGGTTCTCTAACTCTGCATGCTTTGTAAAGATTCCTAACTAAGTCCCCCAGCTCTCAGTAAGTAAAATCGATGACCCTTTCAGCAACAATCACATTCCAAGCTCCTAGACACAACCTAATCAAAGAGACCGTGATGATATGCACATCATCAGTCTCTCTCCAATTGGCTTGAGCGTTCACGATGGCCTGGACATCCTTAGTGATAGAGAAAATGGGATCTAGTATGTCGAACTCAAAGATGCACATGGTACTTGTGCGATTCCAAAAAGAGGTGGCAAAAGGGTCCTAGAGAGAGGACGAGTGGTTACCAGAGTCCTCCTTCCACAAAAAGCTTTCCCCACTGAGCTTCAATTGACCTCCCTCACTCTCAGTTCCCCTCTTTTGCTATCTCCCCAATCTCTTCTACCTCTGTCCATGGCAAGCCTCTCTTTTGGGGTTCCTCCTTCTTTAGACTCCCACCAACGAGCTCTCACACCTCCTCCACTCAGCTTCCCTCTTGTTCATGGAGTGCTCACAAATTCATGGCCTTCATGTGACCTGAGCACTGTAGCTTTCCCCAAGCTTTTGCTCTCAAAATCCTTCTTCTAAAGCTCTCCCTCTCCCTACCAGTGCATCATCCCTCTCCCTACCAGTGCATCATCCCTTCTCGCAAGCCTCCCTCCTTCCTCCGCCCATTAGCCTCCTCCTCCCTGTTGATCCTCCGTGTGCCCATGTACTCCTTCCAGCACCATCTTCCCACCACCTTCTCCACGTACGTGCTCCTTCCTTCCTCCAAAAGCTCCTATTTCCTTTTACGTAACCAGGCCTGCTTGCATGGATTGCCTTCTCTCACAAATAGCCATGTCATCATTTTTAAAGACCACTCTACCCACACACTAAAGAAATACTAGTACCAAGGTAGAAATCTAGCACCACTTCAAATTTCACTGGTGACAAATCTCCTCAAACCTTCACTGAGGACCTCAAAAGGACACATCTAAAAATAAAAATATCCCAAGCCCAAAACCAGTTACACAGGGACTCTACATGCTCTACTATACATGGTGCATCTACACTACTTTTCATCATCTCCGAAAAGTCCTAGTGTGGAGTCCTTTATGAGGGTGTCCATAGCTCAAAGCCACCACCAACTAGCTATGTACATAGCTATGCACCTACCCATCAACATGCAACAAGTGGAAAACATTTTTACATTTTTGTCCATACAATGTTTTGTTATATCCTGCATGTCCAGAGAAAGGTGCATCATGGCATTCATGCAAAATTTTAGCTTTAAAAGAAGATTGTTTAGGCACACAAAGTATGTCATTATGATACAAATTCCCATTTACTAAGTGAAATCTTCCCTCGACTCTCTCAAAATGATTCTTGGGAAGTTTGTCAAGGATAGAAACATAAAAAGGATCATGTTTAGTTTCAGCCTTAATGTTTTCCATTAAATCAGAACGAACAATGGTTAGCTCATTCACAAGAGGACGTCTACTCAAAACATCATCCACCTTATTCTCTTTGCCCTCAATGTATTTAATCTCAAAATCATATTTGGAAAGAAGATCCATCCGTAACCTCTGTCTAGTATTCAACAAAGGTTGAGTAAGAATATATTTCAAACTTTGATAATCCATTTGAATTTCAAACTTCACAGCAAGTAGAAAATGTCTCCACTGTTTCAATGCATGAATAATAGCAAGCACTTCACAATCATAAGTGGGGTAATTCTCTTCATTTTTTCTAAGTTTTGTAGACTCGTATTCCATTACTCTATTATCTTGAGAAAGAACACATCCAATTTGTGTCCCTCGTATCACAAGTCGCAAATAAAAGGTTTTCCCAGCTTAGGTATCTTCAAGATGCAATTTTCTGCCACCTTTGCTTTTAATGTATCAAAAGCTTCTTGACATTTCTCATTCCATACAAATTTGTTTTCTTGCTTTATTAGGTCTGTCAAAGGCGATGTTATTTTAGAAAAATCCTTGATATGTTTTCTCTCATTGTGTGCCAAACCAATAAAACTCCTCACATCTCTCACTGCTTTAAGCCTTGGCCATTCTTGAATAACTTTTGCTTTGTCAGGATCTATATGGATGCCTTCTTTGGAAATAACTCATCCCAAATAAACAATTTTATCTTTAGCAAAGAAGCATTTACTCCCTTTTCCATATAATTTATGTTACCTTAATTTTTGAAGTGTTTTCCTAAGATGCATCTCATGTTCTTTTACGTCCTTTGAATATACCAAAATATCATCAAGGAAAACCAAAATAAAATCATCTAGAAATTCACGAAACACATCATTCATCAGACACATAATAGTTGCAGATGCACTAGTGAGTCCAAAAGCAAGAATTGTGAATTCATAATGACCATATCGAGTTCTAAAAGCAGTCTTTAGGATGTCCTCTTTCTTAATACATATTTGCTGATATCCCGATCTTAAATCAAGCTTGGAGAAGATTGTGCTTCCACTCAAATGAGAAAACAACTCATCTATGTGAGGTAGAGGATATTTATTCTTGATGATCTGCCTATTTAATCCTCTATAGTTAATGCATAACCTATATGTTCCATCCTTTTTCTTTTGAAATAAAATTGGAGCACCTCAAGGAGAAACACTAGGTTGAATAAACCCCTTTTTATGTAAATCCTCTAATTGAATTTTCAATTCCTTCAATTCATCCATATTGAATCTAGAAGGGGCCCTACAATAAGGTCAAGTTCCTGGTTCTAGTTTTGTAGCATGGTCAAGATGTCGAGGTGGTGGCATCCTTGGTAGTTCATCAGGAAAGTTATAAAAAAACTCATCAAGGAGTTTTCGAACATATTCAGGCTATTCTTCCTTTTGATTCTCTCCCTCAATATTTTGGGTTTCCTTCTTAATCTTTTCAGCAAATACTAAGAATGTATCACAACTTTGTCTCATTCCTCTTAACAATTTCAAGGCTGAAATAAGAAAAGCTTGACTATCCCTTTCCTCTCCTTGAATAACTTGATTTCTACAATCCCAGTGGATCCAGATTGGTCCAAAACTTCTACTTGAGAAGCTGCCTCTGGTTCTGTGAACTTTTGAAGCTGTGGTGAATCTCTGTCTACTCTGACATCTTCATTTTGCCATTTCTTGTGTGAGTGGGATCTCAACATCCGGGCCTCCATTTGCAGAGCTGTCTCTCCTGTTGGGGATCCGGGACTGCTGGCTGGCCTGAAACATATGTCTACAAAGCTGCTTGCCATTCCATGAAGAATCAAGGGAGTTGTGATTCTCTGTGTTTTTTCGTCATCTCTTTGAAGGAAATTTCTCAAAGTTTCCAAGACCTTCGCATTCATTGCCATGTGGCAATTTAGCTAAGGTTAAGTTTCCTAAGGTTCATTTTTGCAAGTAAATGCAAGGGTTGATTGTCTCTTACTCCATCCTTGAATGAGATTTTGGAGTTGTGGCAGAAGAGAGATATTTGCAGATTGTCTTACTGAGTTCGATTATGCAGTGATGCCCATGTTTTGAGACATCCTAGGTTCTACTTTCACTAGCAGTCATTGCCGTAAGGCCGTGATTTCTTGGATATACCTTATGCAAATCACTTTGGTTGTAGTCTGAGCTATGTGTGCTCATTTGTGGTTTGCATTAGGTTGTAGTGGATGCGTTACAGGTGATTTGGATGCATTATGATCCTTGTTGGATGCACTGATAGGACCAAATTGCCTTGTGGGATGCTTTATTGATGGACGTTTAGCACACAGATGCTATTTTATGCTGAGGGACAGCTTTGACATATTTCAGTGGATGCACAATTTGTGCTATGATCTTTTGGATGAGACATTATTGATGCTTATGCCCATGAACGGTGTTTATGCTTGAGGCATTTGGCTCTTATTGGCATTATATTTGCCATTTTTTTGTTATTACGGGTTGACATTTTCTTTTGGTCCAAATTCGCTCATATGGATGCATAGTATATGCACATGAGTCAGATGCATTTTGATGCTTTGAGCCTTAAGTTTTGGTGACACTATCCTTCATTAAAGTAGACATATTGGGTGCACTTGGTATTTGGTGTGATTTCTCTTTTGCAGGTACTAGCATTTGGGATTTTGTTTCATTTGCATCATGGCATCCTCTTCCATGTATGAAAAGCTGTTTTTTAGCATTAAAAGTTTCATGGGATAAACTTTTATTTGTGGAAAGAATAGATAAGGGATGTGCTTATTCAAAAGAAGCAGATTAAACCCTTGGCAAGGATTAAAGCTAAGCCTGCAGATATGTCTGAGGATGATTGGAATGAGTTGGATGCATTAGCAAAGTCTACTGTTAGACTTCATCTTGCAGAGTCAGTTTATTTCACAGTAGTAAATGAGCAGACTATAGAAGATTTGTGGAAGAAATTGTGTGCCACTTATGAGAAGGAAATTGCTCTAATAAAGTTTACCTCATGAAGAGGTTGTTTGAGCTGCAAATGAAGGAAGAGGTCTCCATTGCTTCTCACTTGAATGAATTCAATATTATTTTCAGCTAGAGCTTCAAGCTCAGAAGATGAATTTTGATGTAGAGACTAAGGCAATATTTCTCTTATGTTCATCATCATGCTCATGGGATACCTTCCATATAGTTGTCTCAGTAACTCTACACCTAGTGGAGTACTAAAGTTTGATAATATTGTGGGTAGCTTATTGGCAGAGGAGATTAAATGGAAGTATATGGATGGCAACAAGTAGAATGCGACCTTAAATGTGCAAAGGGGCAGATTATAGTTCAAGGGGAACTCCCAAGAAAGAGGGAAGTCTTGTAGCAAATCCAAGGCATAGAACATTGAGTGTTACCACTATGGCAAGAAGGGCCATATGAAAAAGTATTGCCACAAGCTGAAAATAGAGCAAAAGGATAAGAAAAGAAATGCAAATTGGGGTGCAAACAAGAAGGAAGAGAGTCCAAGGGAGGACAAAGGAAAAATGAAGATCGAGGAGATTAATGCAGCCAATGATGATAGTGACAATGACATTCTCTTCATGTCTAGTCTACCTGTGTAGACTTGCTCACAACTTCAAATGATGCATATTCCCAGGATTGGATTTTGGATTTTTGTGCTTCATTCCATGTTACTCCCCATAGGGAATGGTTCTCCACTTTTGACAATGGAAAGACAGGTTGTATGCATCTTGGAAATAACTATGCATGCTCGGGGGGGTCACTCATCATATGTAACCCTATCACGTGAGTTCAACAGAAGGATATTTTTTATTTCTAAAATTTACAGAAATAAATATACATAAGGGACTATTTAAAATAGTTTTGGAAAAAATTTACAGATTTGTATAGGAAAGGGGTACATTTTATTAATGAAAAAATTTACAGATAAGGGATTTTAAAATTTTCTTTTGCAAATGGGTCTGCATTTGTTTTGAAAAATGTGAGACATGTGCCTAAGTTGACCAAGAGCCTTATTTTAACGGGTTAGCTAGATGATGCTGGTTTTCATACCACTTTTGGCTTTCAGAGTTAGAAAATTCAATAGGGCTCTATGGTTTTGGCTAGGGGTGCCAAGTATGGGACTTTGTATCCCTTACATGTATCAGGGGTGTCTGATCATGTTGTTTCAATAACCGAGTAGCCAAGTACTTCTTTGTGGCATTGTAGGTTGGGGCACATGATCCAAAATGGAATGAAACTCTTATGCCGTCTGGGTTATGTACTGCATTTAAGTTTTTCTAATTTTGAATTTTGTGAGTAGTGTCTCTATGGGAATCAAACTAAATCAGCCCATAAAAGAAGGGGAAAGAAAGAGCTTGAAAGGCTTGATTTGGTGCATTCAGATGTATGTGGTCCCATGCCTGCACGGTCATTAGGTTAGGCTGAATACTATGTGACATTCTCATTGATGATGCAACTAGGAAAGTGTGGGCTTATGCTATAGCTCAAAAGAGCGATGTGTTCCATGTATTTCAAAAATGGTTGGCTTTGGCTAAAAAACAATCAAGTAGAATGCTTAAATGCCTATAGATTGAAAATGGTGGAGAGTATATCTCTGATGACTTTCAGCATTTCTGTGATACACGTGGGATTAAGAGGGAACTCACGTCCCCTCGTACTCCAAAGCAGAATCCAGTTGTAAAATATATGAATCACACCATTCAGGAAAGGTTGCAACGTATGCTTTCCAATGCAAGTATTTCTAGTGGTTTTTGGCCTGAGGCAATGAAGACTACACTACATGTGATAAGAGTTTGGATGGTGGTATTCCTAAAGAGGCATCCATTGCCTCCATATGTGAAACTGAGTCAGGCAGATAGTCCCAAATCAGATGAGGAGAGGGCCATGATGGCCAACGTCTCGTATGCATCAGTGGTTGGGAGTCTTATGTATGCTATGATAGCTACTAGACTAGACATTGCATATGCAGTGGGAGTTGTTAGTCAATATGTGGCTAATCCAGGAAAGAGGCATTGGGAGGTAGTTAAGTGCATCATGAGGTACATGAAGGGTACCAAGGAGGTTTGTATCTGCTTTGGCAGAGGAGAGATGCATGTTTTTGGGTACACAGACTTTGACTATGCAGAGCATGTGGATAGCAAGAGATCCACTTCTGGTTATGTGTTCACCTTTGTAGGTGGTGCAGTGTTGTGGATGTATCATGCACAAAAGTGCATTGCTTTGTCTACCACAAAGGCACAGTATGTTGTAGACATAGAGGGTTGCAAAGAGGCTATACGGCTTGATCGGCTAGTGAGAGATTTGGGGATTCTTACAAGTGTAGTGAGATTGCATAGTGATTTCATGAGTGCTATTCAGCTAGCACGGAATCCGGTCTTTCATGCAAAGACCAAACACATTGAGGTCAGGTACCATTTTATCAGGGAGGTACTTGAAGACAAGCGCATAGAGCTTGTCAAGGTTCATACAGATGATAACTACGTAGATATGCTAACAAAGAGTCTACCTAGTAGTGGTTTGAGTATTGTCATATATTGATGGGCATTGGATAGTATGCTTATTGGTTGTTCTCCGTTAAACACACATTTTCCTTTAAGTGGGAGGTTATGGGGGTTAAAGGCCACTGTACCTTAACCCCGGTTATGTACAATACTCAAATACATATATATGGATGAAATAAAAGATTAGGGTGTTTTGGACCCACTAAATACTTGTGTCTCTCAAGCTCCCTCTCTTCCTTGCAGCTTCCATTGTGTCCTCACCAACTAGATGAATCCTTGACATAGAAAGAGGAAAACCCTTGAGGGGGGTCTGTTGGGATAAGTTTGATCAAGGGCTTGCTCTAAGGTGCATGTGTGCATCTAAGAGAGTCACATGTGTGTGTGTGTGTGTGTGTGTGTGTGTGTGTGTGTTTATTAGAAGCACACCTAGTGCTATAAGGTGTCTAGTCTATGACATAAGTGATGATGTAAGAAAAAGTCCCCCACATGGGAGGTTCCTTTGATTTAGCCAGTTCCACTGATGTAGGGGAGGTGCCTACACCTTCCTCTCACTCTATATAATGGAGGATCTTCCTTCATCATACACTTTGATTTTGCCTCACTTGAGCTCTTTATTTGTGTCATCATGTATCCCACTCACTTCTTCAAAGCTTTTCACATCGACCTTGGGTTGATTTAATTAGTACTCACATACTTGCTTAGATGACCACACACACACACACACACTACAAATTGACCTTGCATCGATTTGAGAATCTTGTTTACTTAGATGATCACTTAGATACACAAAAACATGTTGAGAGTTTATCATAATGGGTAGGATTTTCAAATCGACCTTGGGTCAATTTGATGATCACTCACCCACAAAAACATGAATGGCATACCTACACACAACACAAATACACTAATTTGTTCACTTCAAGGATGTATGATTCACACATACATACAATACATTATAATTCATTACACAAACACACAAGATTGATTAAAAATACCCATGCAGACTACAAATCGACCTTGGGTCGATTTGAGAAGCTTGTTTATCACAATGGCTAGGCTCATCAAATCGACCTTGGGTTGATTCAATGATCACTCATGCACATACATGCACACACATGCACACACATGTCCTAAGACATACTAAAACATGCTTCAAATCGACCTTAGGTCAATTTAACAAGTGCTAGAATATGGTGTTGAACACAATGAAAATCGAACCTAGGTCGATTAGATGATGACTCAAACATCTAAAAACATGTTGAGATCTTTCAATATGATCACACACAATCACAAGTGGCACACCCATACACAATGCGAATCGATCTAAGGTCGATTTGCACTTTATGGCTGTTGATGATCATTTGCATACATACAAATATACATTCTAAGACAAATATATTCTAAAACATTCTCCACACACTCCAAACATATCTATGTAGATGATCACTCATACAGATACACAAACATATTCCAAGACACACCCATGCACACTTCTAATGGATTTGGGGTCGATTTAAGAAGAAAGTGTTGAACACATTTTCCATAGGTTGATTGGATGACCAAAGACATTTAGAACATGCTTGGGTCAATTTAAGAAGTGATATAAAGAATGCACTCCCACAAATGCTATAAAACATAGACAAACACACAAACATTGTAACATGTACAAACACACAAACATTGTAACATACACAAACACACATTCCTAGTCATTATATGTGTGCATAGTTGTAACAATGCTATGGATTACATGATCCACCTATATTTTCAGATATTGCAATCAAGGTTATTCTTTGTTATGTTATGTATGATGTATCATGTATCTATGCTTGATGTAATTAAAATTTAGTAGCGCTAATATTCTATTAATGTTGTGTAGGAAATCAATGAATACCCAGAAAGAGACAAAAAGCCCAAAAAATAAGACACCAAACCCATTAGACAAGAAAGAAAAGCCAACAAATGTGAAAAAAAACAAGATGGAAGGTAAAGATAAAAATGTCGGCACATCAAAGGAGACAAAGGTTTTAAAAGCATTGATATAGCTGAATGGTATGTGCATACTTGTGGAATGGATTATGATAAATGTTTGGGGGAGATTACCATGTTCACTAAAGGAGGGATAGGAAAGGGATGGCATAGTCTTGGCAAGGTACTTGATATGCAAGAGGGTGTGGATAGTAAAGCAAATCCATGCATTGCTTCTACAATAAAGATAAAGAAAGGTGAAGAGGTAATCGTTAGGGCAACACTTAATAAATTTGAGGTTACAAGGATGGTAAAAAGTTTCATTAATAAGCCAAGTTCAATGAAAATTCTTGGTTGGGAGGTGCAACTTGGAAGCACATTCAGCGATTGTGGAATCAATTGCATGGCAGACATAATAATAGGGTTTAAAACTGTGCAAGAAAACATGAAGATGAAAAAAGGAACCAAAAGATGAAAAAAAAAAGAAAACTACTCAAAAGCAAAATAAGAGTAAAAGAGATGACAAGGACTTACCTCTTGGTCCACCATGGATAGAGACTCTTGAAATGATGCTACTTGATATGAAGAGACTAAAGAAATATGAGATGGAATTTATGGCAGGTGCAGAGTCCTTGATGCGATGGAAATCTTACTGTCCATTTGGATATGGGACAACTTTTGAAAATGATGTCAAAAGGTGTTATGAGGTAGGAGTTAATTATGTCTATAGGCCATGTAATGAAAACATGCACGTGGTGTTGCAATTGGTTATGGATGTTTATGTAAAGAATAAGGGAGAGAGATAGGAGACTCAAGTGCAGCTTTCTTCACAACACACAAAAGAGAGAGGACACAAGGTTGGAGGGTGAAGCCTTTCTTCACTTTTGCACACAACAACAATACAATAGAAGAGGGAAATACCCTATATGTCAAACACTAGAATACATGGTTCATATGTGAACCCAAACCAAAAACATACGTGGTAGTCTAACTACACCAGGAGTACAACTAACATAGGTGGTGACATAAATGATAGTCATCCAGGAGATATATCGGGGGTAGAGCTTGATATCTCAACACTCCCCCTCAAGCTCAAATCCATCTCACGTACACCAAGCAAGCTCCTAAATCTGCGAAGCTTCTCGGTACCCAATGCCTTCGTAAAAATATCAGCCACCTGCTCCTCAGTGCTGACATAGACAAGATCAATCTCACCAGCTAGAACCTTCTCTCTCACAAAGTGATAATGCACCTCAATGTGCTTCGTTCTAGCATGATAAACTGGGTTATTAGCAAGCATGATGCTGCTAATGTTGTCACAATGAATGACAACTGCTGCTGAATTGACTGTCCCATATCTGCAAGTAGCTTCCGTAACCAAGCTACCTCACATGCAGCCATTGCTGCACCCCTGTACTCAGCCTCTATGCTCGACAAGGCAACTGTTGGCTGCTTCTTGCTGCTCCAACTGATGGCACCACTCCCAAGGGAAAACATAAAACCACTAGTAGATCTCCTGTCTGAGACACTACCAGCCCAGTCAGCATCTGTGTATCCATGTACCTGTAATGCACACCCTGCTTCATAAAACAGTCCATAATGCAATGTGGACTTCACATACCGTAGTATGCGCCTAGCCGCATCCAAATGTGGCTTCCTCGGTGCCTGCATAAACTGACTCACCAGCCCCACAGCATAGCTCAAATTTGGTCTGGTTATAGTCATGTAAATCAAGCTACCTACTATGCGCCTGTACATAGTAATATCTTCAAGAAGCTCACCTGTCTCTGCATTGAGCTTCACATTCTGCTCCAATGGAACAGAGATAGGCTTACAGCCTGTCATCCCATATTTGGACAGCATGTCCAAACCGTATTGCCTTTGCAACAGCCATATCCCACTCGGGGATCTAATAACCTCAATGCCCAAGAAGTAACGCAGCTCTCCCAAATCCTTCATCTCAAATTTCTGCTTCAACAGCAGCTTCACTTCATTAATGTCTGCATCACTATCACCTGTAATAATCAAGTCATCAACATAGATGACTACAAGCACAATCCCTCTGTTTGTCCTTTTCACATAAAGTGAAAAATCTGAATTGGAAATCTGAAATCCAATAGTGACAAGATATTGCCCTATCTTGTCTGACCATGCCCTCGGCGCCTGTTTTAAACCATACAAGGCTTTGCGCAACCTGCATACAAAATCGGGGTGTGAATTATCCTCATAACCTTCTGGCTGCATCATATAAACCTCTTCCTGCAAATCACCATGCAAGAAGGCATTTTTCACATCCATCTGATGCAAAGACCATCCCTTTGCAGCAGCCATAGCAATTACTTTTCTCACAGTTGCCATCCTTGCAACTGGGCTGAAAGTTTCCTCATAGTCAATTCCATATGTCTGCGCAAAACCTTTGGCAACAAATCTTGCCTTGTACCTGCTAACAGACCCATCAGCATTGTGCTTTACTTTGTAAACCCACTTGCAGCCAATAGCCTTCTTATCATGAGGCAAAGGCATCAAATCCCAAGTGTGGTTTGCATCCAAGGCAGCCATCTCTTCATCCATAGCTGCTTCCCAATTTTTATGCCTTGCTGTATCCTCAAAACATGTGGGCTCTGGCTCCTCTAGAACCTTGACCATATAAGCATAGTGATGTGCTGTATACCCATCATATCTCAGCCTGTCAACTGGATACTTAATACGAGTGGACCTCCATACAACTGGATCAGTTGCAGGGGTCTTTAAATCATGCCTACTTTTCCTTGCACTAGGTGTAACAACAGAAGGTATCCCAAGTTCCTCATCAAGGCTCATTTCAGAGCCGCTTGACTCTCCATCAACATGAGAGCTACCAGCAGACACATCAAACACTGGAGCATGGTCTACTTTTTCTTTTCCCTTATGTGATACCTGAACAACACAATCAGGACTGCCATGTGACGATTCACTAGATCTCAATCTCCCTATCCATGCATTAGATCCACTAGTAGAGGACTCTCTGGGTCCACTCAAGGCTTGAGATTGCTGCTCTGCATTTATTGCAGCATTCCCATTTCCTGCATCTACATCTCCTACCATAACAGTTGGTGCATACCAACTGCTCATTTCATCAAAAACAACATCTCTGCTCACTTGCATTTTGCGGGTGGAAGGGTTATAACAGCGATACCCTTTCTGGTGCAGAGCATATCCAATAAAGATGCATTTTTCTGCCTTTGGATCCAGATTTGTTCTCTTCTCATCAGGAACATGAACATAAGCTATGCAACCAAATACCTTCAAGTGAGAAATATCTGGTTTTTGGCCTGTATACATTTCTTCAGGCGTCATGCCATGGACAGCTGTAGTGGGCGTTCTGTTCATAATATAAACAGTAGTTGCTACTGCTTCAGCCCAAAAATAATCAGGCATGTTTTTCTCATTTAGGATCGCCCGTCCTACTTCTGCAATATGCCTGTTCTTCCTTTCTGCAACCCCATTCTGCTGAGGGGTAGACCTGCATGAGTACTACCTTTGAATTCCCTGTTCTTTCAGATATTCACAAAATTCTTCTGGAAAATACTCTCCCCCTCCATCAGATCTTAGCACTTTAATATGCACACCTTTCTCTTTTTCAACCATGGCCTTAAAAGCCTTGAAATGGCTGAACACTTTACTTTTGTGCTTCATAAAATAAATCCACACCTTCCTAGTGTAGTCATCAATAAACGTCACATAATAATGGCATCCACCAATAGAAGCAGCTTTGGTTGTCCAAACATCTGAATGGATCACTTCCAAAGGTCTTCTGCTCACCTTAGCATTTTTGGGAAATGCATGTCTGGCCTGCTTACCCATTTGGCATGCTTCACATACCTTTTGCATTCCCTCAACTCTGAATTTAGGCAAACCTGCAACAATGTTTTTCGTTTGCATAGATTTCAGCCTTTGTATATTCACGTGCCCAATGCGCTTGTGCCATATCTCAATATCTGCAATGACACCTCTCCCATGCGCAAACATAGCAGCTTTCACCTCAGGCATATCAACATCCAAGGTGAACATTCTGCCATTTTTGTTGCCTTTTGCAACCAAGCGGCACTTATTTTTCAAGTCCTCAACAAAGCATCCATCAGGATTAAATCTAACCTGCAGACCTTGCTCAACCATCTGGCCAACTGAAACCAGGTTCTTAGTGATTTTTGGAACATGAAGTACATCTGCCAAGTATTTCGTTTTGCCATCCTGCATAGCCAATGGCACTTTACCAACCTGCGTAATTGGGTGTGCAGTATCATCACCTGTTTCAACATAACCTGGCTTATCCAAATTTCTAACATCATGAAACCACTCACCATGACTGGTCATGTGGTTAGAGGCACCTGAATCAACATACCAAACATCATTGCAAGCTGCAGCATCTCCTGACATGGAGTTAACCATATGCTGCATCACAAAAAGGTGCTCATTTCTGTCGTCACCATGCCCACTTGATGATGCATAGTTGCTTTGCTGCAACTTCCCACTTTTGATGTCATTCTTCTTTTTATAGCATGTGTTCTCCTTGTGTCCAGGCTTTCCACAATAATAGCATTCTGTGCTGCTATTTACTTGCTAGTTCCTTTGCCATGAACCACGGCCTCTTTGGCTCCCCCTACCTCTAGAACTACCACGTCCTCCTCCATAGGACTGGTTTTCCTGTTGTTGCTGCTGGTTCTGATTTCGTGCATGGCCACCAAAACGGCCTCTTCCTCTACCCTTGCCTCTACCTGTATTCGCGTAGAAAGCACTCTCTTGAGAATTTGAGGTGGCTGAACCACCATTCCTTTGCTCTTCACTCAGCAAGAGAGCAATAAGTTCCTAAAAATCAGGAAATGTTTCACGGACTCCAATGGATGTCTGAAACTGTGCATAATCCTTCCCAAGACCATTCAAGGTCACGGACACTAAGTCCTCATCATCAACAGGTGCTCCAATGGAGGCAAGAGAATCTGCAAGGCCTTTCACCTTCAAGGAATACTCATTTATATTCAGATTTTTCCTTTGCACATTGTGCAACTCCTGCTTTAGCTGCATCTTTCGTGCTTTGGTATTTGTGCTATACAGCTTCACCAATGTATCCCATGCCTCCTTAGGCGTCTCTACATCCTGTATATGCACAATCATAGAATCTGAAATGCTAACAGACAGCCAATACAAGCATTTTCTGGCTTTTTCATGCCATCCTTTAAAGGCCTTCAATTCAGCAGGAGTGGGAGCAGCACCCAAAACTGGTTCTGCAGTTTCACCACTGATGTACTCCCAAACTCCCTTTCCCATAAGGAAGTTTGTCATCCTGAACTTCCATGCTTGGAAGTTGTTCTTGTCAAGCTTCTCACTGATAATGGTAGACAGATTCTCAGACATTTTACAAATCACGAATTGCAACAGCAACCTGTAAACACAGCAAATGCCTCACAAGGGCAAATAGCAAAACTTCTGCAAAAAGCCTCACAGGGGCAGATCTGCAACACTGACGAAAGTGGTATTTCACCACACAGTCACTTCCTAGTGACGATTTTGCATCAACAGGCAACAGGCATGAATCTGCAACTCCCAATATCTCTGCACACAGGCATACGATGCAATTTGTGTGGCACCTTTCCACCGAGACTAGCCGCGCAGTGGTCGCACAGCGAGAAATAGGGCCTTTTTCTGAGTGCCTGCGAAGAACTTTCGCCTTCAAAACGGGCCCCGAAACGGCCTCAAATCAAAAAAAAAAAGTCACCAAGGGCGTCGCCCTGCCGCAGCATATACTGTGCTCTCGCCACACCGCGAAGGGCCTCTCAATCTGAAACAGTGCACTCCTGCACTTCTGGCTGTGCTGCCTGCAGAGATTTGCTCCCAAACTCGAAATAGGAAAGCAACACTGGTCCTCTCACCAGGACACCACAGACTTGGCTTGCTTTCTTGAGCTCCTTACCACGAACAAGGCTCTGATACCATGTAAAGAATAAGGGAGAGAGATAGGAGACTCAAGTGCAGCTTTCTTCACAACACACAAAAGAGAGAGGACACAAGGTTGGAGGGTGAAGCCTTTCTTCACTTTTGCACACAACAACAATACAATAGAAGAGGGAAATACCCTATATGTCAAACCCTAGAATACGTGGTTCATATGTGAACCCAAACCAAAAACATACGTGGTAGTCTAACTACACCACGAGTACAACTAACATAGGCGGTGACATAAATGATAGTCATCCAGGAGATATATCGGGGGTAGAGCTTGATATCTCAACAGTTTATAAAGCACCACATCCGGTGGACATACAGATAGTATCCTTTCACAAAAAGAGTAAATGCCCATTAAGGACTTTGAAAAAAGATGACATTCATCGTATTGACTACATTGTTATTTCTGGGCAACACTCAATTGAAGCTTCAAAAAGACTTCAAGATATCAAGGAAGTCTCTGAACCTACAAAAGCCTTGTATAGGTAAAATAACAATATTTCATTTTATTGAATATTATATCCTTGCTTTAAATGTTCGATATGTACCTTTGAAATGAGTTATTGATTTTTTGTCCAATGTTAATGGCTTTCGATGAGCTAAAATAATCATGGACTGTCCAAATATGGAGCTAGTTGAGTGCTTAAGGTCATGCTAAAACTATGATAGGGTCCCCAAACTTGGACCAAATCACACATGCTAGGAAAAAGTGGGAAGCTTTCGAAAAACGAGCTAGGCCAACAAAAGGACGTGATCATAGTGATCTATGGGATGTGCATATTCATAATTTATTAAGATATATATGTTTATGTTTTGCTTTGATCTTACATATTCTAATGTAGCAATAATTCTAAATAAATTGTCATGTGATAATGATAGAAATTCATCGAGATGACAAATGAGCCTTGACAAGCTCACATTCAAACAAGACATCCACATGATCACGTCCTCAAAAGATATTTTTAAAAAGTGGATGACAATAACAAAAGTGTACATAGTTGGTCAACTTCCTCACACACTGGGAAATATTGAGCCACTGAAAGAAGACAGAAAAGCAAAAGATGTGATCAAAGAGGGAGAGGACTTTGCAAAGGTCAAGCAAGCATCACATATAGCTCCTATGTATGGAACATTATTTTGCTGTTTGGAGGGACTATCTGAGGCCCACATTTGACAAATTGAAAGAGGATAGAGCAGTTGATAGATATGGAAGCTACTTCAAGGAAGATGAAAGCAGACCAAGCTCTCCAAGGAGTAGTTGCAGCACATTTCAGTACACTTGTTGGAGGTAATAAGAAGCAAAGCTGGAATGTTGTTGTATTTGCTTGTACAATTACATACTAAGAATATAACAAAATAAGTAGATTATCTGAGGAGTGGCTTAAAAATGCATTGATCAGGATGAAGAGACTTGCACCATTGCCTATTCTAGTGATAGATATGATCACCTCATGCTATAAGTGACACGTTGGGTTTAAAGGACCACTCAATAAAAAGATGCCATGGATAGTGTCTGTAGTAGGAGCACATTGATGCCATGGATAGTGTCTGTAGTAGGAGCACATTTTGAATGCATGGATGTTTTAAATAAGTTGCCATGTGATGTTTTCTTGGGCCTTGGGACTAGACATTCCTAGAGATAGGGCATCCATCGAGGAAACTCCAATAACAAGAATTGAGCTTCTAAAACAAATATACAACGAAGAAAAGAAACCTCATCCAACATCTTCAAGCAGTTCAGATGATGAAGGATACAAAGATAATGATACAAAAGACAAAGAGGACTCATACAATGATAATATATGAAATTTATTTTTGGTACATATGATGATTTATATTTTTTCTTAATTCCATTGATCTTAGTTGTTATTATTGCTTTATGTTGGATTTGCATATGTTAGCATAGTCTTTTTAAATCGAATGTAAAACTTTTCTTATTTGTTCTCAATCTATGTAAACGTAGTTTCGGAACAATATGAAGAGCATCGAGGAAGGCACATAATCCTTCCACCCCTAGATTGATTTACTTTAAATGACACAATTTATTTTACAGTTTGTTTAATATATAAATGACTCAAACTTATATTATTTTTCATATGGGTACTTGACAGGCGCTTTTCAATCAATAACTACTATGAAGAGAAACGTTCACAAAGATATAGATATATAAGATGATTATAAGAGTATTCATGTAAATGGGAACTTAGATATTAACAATTTCCATAGGAGTGTGGGTCCTTGCACATTAGAAAAATCCCATAATGTAGGAGATTGGACCTTAGGTGAATCTATTCAACTGAATCAAGAAGATGATGGAGAATCTATGCATATATTTAGTGGTTGCTCACATGAGTCATTAAACTGGAATGCTATTGATCATGCAAATACTTTACAAGTACAAGAGGACCTTGAGATGGACATGTCTAAATAGGATTCAAGAGAAACTATAAAATGGTCACGTGAAACAAATTATTCAATGCGAAAATCCATACAGGGTTCATTGCAGACAAAGGAGACTCATAGAATTCATAAACGAGCCATCATTTTAGACTTAAATGGATCATTGCTATGCAAGGTTGATAATAACTTCTCTGATAATAGATACTACAATATTGGGAGAGAGAAGATATTGCTATGGAATGGATGCATAGAGTTTCTACATATTCTTCTTGAGCACTTTAATGTGGGGATATATATGGTCTTGTGCCTTGGGGCATAATATAAAGCGGAGAATTCAATTACTAGAAGAAGTAGCAAATAAAAAGTTGCCTTTCTTCATGGCTTGGGGACAAGAGGAATGTTATAAGAGGCAAAATCCTCCATTATTTATACCAAACAAGCAGAACGTAGAAGCATTTTTCAAGCCACTTTATACCATGTGGGAATTGTGGAAACGACAATATGATTAGACAAACACTGTCTTGATCAATGATAGCCCATATAAGGGTTGTGTAAATCCTCTCGGTACTTGTTTGTTTCCAGAGCCATTTACACTTAAGAATCAATCCAATGTTGAGTTCATAGAGAAAGGATTGCCTTATCTCCTTGAATTGAGACATGTTTCAGATATCCGATCAATGATCATAGTAGATCCCTTTGGTCAATGTCTAGTTCCACTAGGTCATCCCTTGTATGGATACTTTGAGAGTGTTATCAAGCATTTTCAAAATTTATGGAGCAATATTCCTCCTCCAAAAATATTTTGGGAAGAAATTTACACTTCCTGAGACAAGGAGAAGAAACCATCCAATTTTTCGAAGCAAGATGAACAAAAACAAACGAAGCAGTTAATGAGAAAACCAGCAACACTTAGGAGATTGTCTACAGAACAACTTGACATATTATAATCAATGCGCATTGTGGATTCAATGAATGATGTGGAGGCAATAATAAGGGCTCAACAACTTGGATTCTTGGGTCGATACATTACGAGTAGAATTGCGAGAAAATATCTTCGGCCTTTGGAATATTGGCAAAGACAACATGGCAGTAAGAGAACAAGTAAGAAATGGTCCCATTTGTAAAACTCAATTATATATCTTATTCCTCTATAAGTGGTGCTACTATATAAGTTCTCCCATTACTCATAAGAATTTTCATCAAGCTTTGTTTTAAATTGAAAATAACACAATGTTTATAAGCTTCAAATAACACAATGTTTAAATTGAAAATAACACAATGTTTATAACACAATTTGCATCAAGCATTGTGGTATTGAAAATAACACAATGTTTATAAGCTTCAAATAATTGTACTAACTCTAATGCTTTCCTAACATCCATACATATTGTTAAAGGAATTGATGCCCAAAAAAATTCACAATTAAGGCAATAGTGTAAGCTCTCCAAGTTTTGGACATTTGATTTAGCTGAAGCAGTATAGCTGACCACTTTTTGATATGGTGAAGAAGCGTGAAGATATGATATTAGCTATTACAAATATTATTTCTAAAAATGTAGCTGCATTGAAGGAATTTGGAAGATCATTTGATGTTAGGGTTATCATTCAACAGCAACCTCAATACTTGTCATTTGGCAGAGAAGATATCTCAATCCTCTTAAATCCTTTGAAAGATGTTAATGACAAAGTAATGATGGCCATCCTTAGGTTTGATATGGCTTACATTGGAGTTTGGTGGTTTGGGACCTTGAAGATGAGAAATGTTGGCTTATCAATTCAATTGAAGGCTCTCATGGCTCAGTGTTATTGTAAGTATTCTCTTAATATGTTGTCACTTCCATGTTATGTATCATCAAAAGTTATCCAATACATAGACTCAGTCATTTTATATGTTTGATGGATTTGGGTAAAAGCCTATATAGAACTAAAGTATTTAAATTTACAATCACTTTGACAAATATGATAATTGGTGTCTCTAAATTCCCTCTAAATATTAGATCCCAATGGGATTAGTAAGAACCATTATTAAAGTCAACTTGTGCATTTGTCATAGGTGATTTAAACAAGCATTTGGAATTTTTTGAGTCGTGTGACAATGAGAATTATAATTCAAAGGATCACATAGCATAATGGTATGGATATTTGGGTTCACTTTTCCCATTTCAATGATCAACATTAAAACCTTGACAGCCTCTAGAAAGAGAGCATACTATATGCATGAAGAGATTAGGTGAATATAGTCATTTCATTAACAATGGGATGCCAAATATTTCTGCATGTGATGATAACACATTTTGTTACACATTAAAACACTTCGAATCCATGCACCTAAAGGATGGGAGAATTTCACAAAAACATTTTCCATTGTTTTGAAGCTTGTAATTACAAAATTCTATAGTATCATTTGAGGTGGGCGGGAATGTATATTCCACATTATATACTTTGTAAAGAAAATGAAGTGTGATTTCTATTAATATAATCTAGTTGAAGAAATATCCTCAAAATAGTTAATATTGACCCTGTGGTGGAAACCTTCTAAATGGAAAGAAAAGTGTGTTAGAGCTATGTATAGCTTGGTCTAACTCAACCTAGTCCTCAACTATATATATGCCTATGATCTATGAATAGAATCACTTTCTTGGGAGCAACTCTTGTGTCAGTCTCTCTCCTCTTTCTCTTCCTCTCAACACAGTTGTTGTGTCCGTCTCTCTCCTCAATCTCTTCCTCTCAACATGGTATCAGAGCCTGTCTATGCTCTAGCATGACTGTGAGGAGAAAGTCATATATTTTGTGTCAATCTGGCAACACGATCATTCACAGAATGTTCTCTTTTATCCTTTCAACTACACAGTAGTGAAACCAGTCATGCTTATGTACTCTGCATAAAAGACTACAACAATCAACTTGTAGCAGCAGGAGAAACTATGAACCCCACAGAAATTGTTCAAGTAATCTTGAATGGACTAGGAGAGGGATACGTGAATCTAGTCTGAAATGTTGCCATTCAACGGCGAATTCCGATACTAGAACAGTCCTACTTGGTGAAGAACTCAGGACTCAGGCAATTCAAGCATGAAAAGGTCATTCTAATGATCACATATTCATAGCTTCAGACAGAAGCAGAGCCAAAGGTAGAGGCAAAGGTAGAGCATACCAGAGAAGTGGTCATCATCATCAACAAAATCAAAGTCAACATCAGGATCAGCATCAGCATCATCCTGAGCAGCATCAGAATTAGCAAAGAGGAAATCATTTCAATTGTGCTATATCACGGTTGTCAAACAAACAACCAACTATTTCTCTATCTTCGACTGAAGCAATATAGAGCACTCATTATAGGTGCATGTGAGGCTATATGGCTCAGAAGACTACTGTCAGAAACAGACTACTTTGATGAGTCAAAGCCAACAACAATATATTGTGATAATCAATCGGCTCAAGCATTGGCCAAGAATCTAGTATATCTTTCCGATGTCAGAGAACAATTCATCAAAGAAAGAGTGTTACTTGGTGACATCACACTATAGCATTGTGATAGCAACGAGAATATTGTAGACATCTTTACCAAACCACTTGGTAAAGAGCTATTTGAGAAACACCGACTAGCTCTTGGTTTGATGCAGAGGAAGGACATTCCCATTAAAGGGGTGTGATGGAATGTAATGCTCAGTCCTTTGTCGATTCCCCGGAATCATCATCTTGAGGGAAGGCCTACTTCATGATGTTGATCTTGAGGGAAGGTGTTGAGAGTTCACGCTCAACATCATGTGATCTCATGTGCTATTATGGATAAATCTGTCTAAGGAAAAAGGCATTAATATGTGTGTGTGTTTGTATGTGTGGCAAAAGTATAATAAAATATGGTGTGCATAGGACCCAGGGTTGAGGTGGTAGGGCATGACCATGTGCCACCCTTCCACGTAAGAGAACCCATAAGGTGTGATCCATGGTAGTAATATTATAAAATGTAAGGTGGCATGGCTCCTCCATGTGCCACCCCTCCACCTAGGCTACATTTAGTGAGACATGGCTCAAAGTCCATGGGAGAAGTAATATAAAATAAGTGGAGATGGATATTATATTGGGTTATTCCCTCCATATAGGATAGGCCCATGTAGGGGAGGTATAGATAGTCCTAGGATGCAAGTTAAATAATGGGAAAAGTAGGATGAGGTGGCAAGATTACTTGTGCCAACCCCACTTGTCCTCCTAGATATTTGAACGTATTATAAAATTGGGAAGAGACGAAGGGAGTATCATAGACTTGGGATATGGGAGTTGATATATGTGGAAAAATGTGGCCAAGCGTTATCGCACACAATTGAGAGTGCGTAACCGCCTAGCCCACATGGGAGACTCTTCCACACACACCATGCATGTGGGAGGATGCATTTATTGGGAGAGACTCTCTCTCTTGGCTATAAAAGAGACACACTCATTCTTGTAAAACCACCTAG
Source organism: Dipteris shenzhenensis (assembly GCF_047967505.1). NCBI lineage: Eukaryota > Viridiplantae > Streptophyta > Polypodiopsida > Gleicheniales > Dipteridaceae > Dipteris > Dipteris shenzhenensis. Next base: position 48,680,833 of record NC_141618.1, read on the forward strand.
CTAGTACACTGATTTCTCCCTTTTCTTCCTTTCAAAATAAAGCATGGTCCTCTTCCCTTGATGTCTCCATCTTTACATTCATCCTCCCATCATGTACATGCTTCTCTTCCCCCTCTCCCTTTCCCCTTGTGTCATAGTCTCCTTCTTCATTCCCTCCCCCTTCTAATTCCTTTTCCCCTCCCATGATAATGTTCTCATAACGTTTCTCCCTCACGTTCTCCTTTCCTTTATGGCTCTCGAGCATCGCCATGCTTAGCCTCTAGCCTCTGGTCTTGATTTCTTTTTCGGCTAATAGAAATGATGTGGCTGCTGGGATCAAAATCTCCATGGCTAGTGGTATAAAATCTGTTACTCCTACGATTGGGTGTGGCACTACGGCCTCTTCCATGTGTAGTTCTCTTCTTTTGCACCTCCAAATTGCAAGCCTTCCCTGTCTCTATGGCTATAAAATCGCCCTGCTTCTATGCTTCTAGTCGGCCTACTTTCTGCTTGCGGTTCCCATGTGCATTCTGACTGGCGAATCTTCTGCTCGTACTAATCGCAGCTGCAGAACTGCAACATCTGTCCTCCTGTGTGTGCATTCATGCTCTGTTTTTATTAAAGAGTGGGATTTGAACCCAAGACCTCCCCCTTCACGAAAGGGAGACTTACCATTGGGCCAGCAGATAAGAAGTGATGAAAATGTAATGATTCTTGCTTATATATTGAAATCTCGAAAACTGTTACTCTCTAACCGTAGGGAGTTTTCACATGCTGTAAAAAGTAAAAGTACTTCACTTCATGTGCTCTACTCATATCTCCTACTAGATCATAGATTCTGAACTTTTACAAGTTCACTTCACAGATGCATACCACATGGAGAGGGCGGATATTTATGTCACTTCTCGACAAGTTCAAGGATTTGGTGCCTGGTCCTCCGTGCCTTACGGCTACCAATGGGCAATATCTTTTTCTTGATCTTCATGTCGATCTACAACAACTGATTGTATAGTGCATTGCTCAAGGAGACGACGGGTGGGATGGTACACCGTGGATGATTCAAGGTGAAGAACTACTGATATGCTTGGAGAACATTGATTTCAATTCTACTCATTATACGGTGATCGAGCTACTTGCTGCTTCGGAGGTAATTAAAAGGGTGTCCTTCTTGAAAGGGTGGGATGCTCCCCAAACTTGGGGGAGATTTGGTGCATCTGCTTATTAATTCCTGTGGATAAGCTCATCTTGAATGGTTTATTCTCAATCTCACTACAAAGGTTTCTAGGCCTTGGCTATGGTTGGTAATGTTTCTGTTGAGATATCGAGCTCCACTCGCGATATGCCAGGGTGACTGTTGTGCATTTATGTCACCGACTTGTTAGCTGGAGATGCGGTTGGTACACCGCCCACGAATAATAGCTGGATGACAGCTATCCTTATCTACACTAGTTCGTGGCTCAGTTAGTATGCCACCTTAGTTAGTTGAGTTTGGTTTGAGACCCACATATAGGGTTCTTCTATTTCTTTGTACTAGAGTTCTTTTGGCTTTCACAACTAAGAAGAGGAAAACTGTTTTCAGCCTCCACCTTTGTGTGTATTCCCCCATTTGTGCATGTGAGAAAGCCGCAAGTGAGACTCCTTCCCTCTCTCCCACTATCTTCACATGGTATCAGAGCCTTGTTCGTGGTAAGGAGCTCAAGAAAGCAAGCCAAGTTCATGGTGTCCTGGTAAGAGGACCAGTGTTGCTTTCCTATTTCGAGTTTGGGAGCAAATCTTTGCAGGTAGCACAGCCAGAAGTGCAAGAGGGGGGGTGGGAGAATGGGAGTGGGAGTGGGAATGGGAGTGGGAATGGGGTGGGGGAGGGGTGGGGTGGGAGGATGGGAGTGGGAGTGAGAGGTGGAGGTGGGAGGATGGGAGTGGGTGGGAGAATGGGAGTGGGAGAGGGAGTTTGAATGGGGGAGGTGGGGGTGGGGTGAGGGTGGGAGGATGGGAGTGGGAGTGGGAGGGGTGGGGTGGGAGGATCGGAGTGGGAGAGGGAGTGGGAATGGGGAAGGTGGGCATGGGAGTGGGAATGGGGGAGGTGGGGTGGGAGGATGGGGGTGGGAGTGGGAATGGGGTGGGAGGATGGGAGTGGGTGGGAGAGGGAGAGAAGATAATCTAATGGAGAGGCCAATGGGAGAGGAGATAATGATATAGAAGGACCAATGAGAGAGAAGCACTTAAAACCCTAGTTTTTCTTATATATACTCTCCTTCTCTCATTGTTTCTCTCATCTCAATAAGGAAGAGTAAGAGGAGAAGCAAAAAGAGGAGGAAGAGCAAAAGCAAGCACAAGCATAGATCTCAACTTTTTTCCAGGTACTTTTTTTTAAATTTGTATATATTCTTTGAAATTTTATTATAGAGAGAGAACTTAGAGAGAGAAAAGTGAAGGAAAGACTTTTAGAGAGAGAGTCTTGCTGCCTCGACAGCAAAAGAGAGAGAGAGAGAGAAAGAGAGAGGGAGAGAGAGGAGAGACTTTTAGAGAGAGAAAGAAAGAGAGAGGAGAGACGTTTAGAGAGAGAGGGTGAGAGGTAAAAGAGAGAGAGAGGGGGGAGAGAGAGAGAGTGGGGAGAGAGAGAGAGAGAGGGGGGAGAGAGAGAGTGGGGAGAGAGAGAGGGGGGGAGGCCGCTACTGCGGCAGCGCGAGAGAGAGAGGGGGAGAGAGAGAGTGGGGAGAGAGAGAGAGAGGGGGGAGGCCGCTCCCGCGGTAGTGCGAGAGAGAGGGGGGAGAGAGAGAGGGGGGAGGCCGCTGCTGCGGCAGCACGAGAGAGAGAGGAGGGAGAGAGAGAGGGGGGGAGAGAGAGAGTAGGGAGAGACAGAGAGGGGGGGAGACCACTGCCGCGAGAGAGAGGGGGGAGAGAGAGTGTGAGGCCGCACTGCCGCGGTAGCACGCGAGAGAGGGCAGGAGAGAGAGGGGGGGGAGGTCACTGCCACGAGAGAGAGGGGAGAGAGATAGAGAGTAAGGGGTGCACTGCCGCTGTCGTGGCAGCGCGCGAGAGAGAGAGAGGGGAGAGAGAGAGTTGGGAGAGAGAGAGAGGGGGGAGGCCACTGCCGCGAGCGAAGGGGGGAGAGAGAGAGTGAGGCACCCAGTGCACGAGAGAGAGAGGGGGGAGAGAGAGAGGGGGGGAGGCCGCTGCCGTGAGAGAGAGGGGGGAGTGAGAGTGAGGGGCGCACTACCGCGACAGCACACGAGAGAGAGAGAGTGGGGAGAGAGAGAGAGAGGGGGGAGAGAGTGGGGAGAGAGAGAGAGAGGGGGGGAGGCTGCTACTGTGACAGCGTGAGAGAGAGAGGGGGAGAGAGAGAGTGGGGAGACAGAGAGAGTGGGGAGAGAGAGAGAGACGGGGGGAGGCTGCTACCATAGCAGTGCAAGAGAGAGAGGGGGGAGAGAGAGAGAGAGGGGGGGAGAGAGAGAGAGGGGGGGAGGCCGCTGCCGCGACAGCACGAGAGAGAGAGGGGGGAGAGAGAGAGTGGAAAGGGAGAGAGAGAGGGGGGAGAGAGAGAGAGGGGGGAGGCCACTACCGCAGCAGCGTGAGAGAGAGAGGGGGGAGAGAGAGAGTGGGGAGAGAGAGAGGGGGGAGGCCACTGCCGCGGCAGCGCGAGAGAGAGGGGGAGAGAGAGAGTGGGTAGAGAGAGAGGGGGGAGAGAGAGAGAGAGGGGGGGAGAGAGAGAGGGGGGAGAGAGAGAGAGAGAGGGGTGGGAGGCCGCTGCCATGGCAGTGTGAGAAAGAGAGGAGGGGAGAGAGGGGGGGGAGAGAGAGAGAGAGGGGAGAGACCGCTACCACGGCAGCACGAGAGAGAGGGGGGGAGAGAGAGAGTAGGGGGGGAGAGACAGGGGGAAGAGAGAGAGAGGGGGGGAGGCCGTTGCCATGGTAGCACGAGAGAGAGAGGGGGGAGAGAGAGGGGGGAGAGAGAGAGAGGGGGGAGGCCACTGCCGCGTAGCGCGAGAGAGAGGGGGGAGAGAGAGAGTGGGGGGAGAGAGAGAGAGGGGCGGGAGAGAGAGAGAGGGGGGAGGCCGCTACTGTGACAGCGCGAAAGAGAGAGGAGGGAGAGAGAGAGTGGGGAGAGAGAGAGAGAGTGGGGGAAGCCGCTACCATAGCAGTGTAAGAGAGAGAGGGGGGAGAGAGAGAGAGAGGGGGGAGAGAGAGAGAGGGGGGGAGGCTGCTGCCGCGGCAGCACGAGAGAGAGAGGGGGGAGAGAGAGAGTGGAAAGAGAGAGAGAGAGGGGGGGAGAGAGAGAGAGGGGGGAGGCCACTACCGCAGCAGCGTGAGAGAGAGAGGGGGGGAGAGAGAGAGTGGGGAGAGAGAGAGGGGGGGAGGCCACTGCCACGGCAGCACGAGAGAGAGGGGGGAGAGAGAGAGTGCGTAGAGAGAGAGGGGGGAGAGAGAGAGAGAGGGGGGAGAGAGAGAGGGGGGAGAGAGAGAGAGAGAGAGGGGTGGGAGGCCGCTGCCATGGCAGCGTGAGAAAGAGAGGAGGGGAGAGAGAGGGGGGGGAGAGAGAGAGAGAGGGGAGAGGCCGCTACCACGGTAGCACGAGAGACAGGGGGGAGAGAGAGAGTAGGGGGGGAGAGAGAGGGGGGAAGAGAGAGAGAGGGGGGGAGGCCGTTGCCATGGCAGCACGAGAGAGAGAGGGGGGAGAGAGAGGGGGGGAGAGAGAGAGGGGGGGGAGGCCACTGCCGCGCAGCGCGAGAGAGAGGGGGGAGAGAGAGAGTGGGGGGAGAGAGAGGGGCGAGAGAGAGAGAGAGGGGGGGAGGCCGCTGCCGCAGCAGTGCAAGAGAGAGAGGGGGGAGAGAGAGAGTGAAAAGGGAGAGAGAGAGGGGGGAGGCCACTACCGCAGCAGCGTGAGAGAGAGAGGGGGGGAGAGAGAGAGTGGGGAGAGAGAGAGGGGGGGAGGCCACTGCCGCCTGCCGCGGCAGCGCGAGAGAGAGGGGGAGAGAGAGAGTGGGTAGAGAGAGAGGGGGGAGAGAGAGAGAGAGGGGGGAGAGAGAGAGGGGGGAGAGAGAGAGAGAGAGGGGTGGGAGGCCGCTGCCATGGCAGTGTGAGAAAGAGAGGAGGGGAGAGAGGGGGGGGAGAGAGAGAGAGGGGAGAGACCGCTACCATGGTAGCACGAGAGAGAGGGGGGGAGAGAGAGAGTAGGGGGGAGAGACAGGGGGGAAGAGAGAGAGAGGGGGGGAGGCTGTTGCCATGGTAGCACGAGAGAGAGAGGGGGGAGAGAGAGAGAGGGGGGGAGGCCACTGCCGCGTAGCGCGAGAGAGAGGGGGGAGAGAGAGAGTGGGGGGAGAGAGAGAGAGGGGCAGGAGAGAGAGAGAGGGGGGGAGGCCGCTACTGTGACAGCGTGAGAGAGAGAGGAGGGAGAGAGAGAGTGGGGAGAGAGAGAGAGAGTGGGGGAGGCCGCTACCATAGCAGTGTAAGAGAGAGAGGGGGGAGAGAGAGAGAGAGGGGGGAGAGAGAGAGAGGGGGGGAGGCCGCTGCTGCGGCAGCACGAGAGAGAGAGGGGGGAGAGAGAGAGTGGAAAGAGAGAGAGAGAGGGGGGGAGAGAGAGAGAGGGGGGAGGCCACTACCGCAGCAACGTGAGAGAGAGAGGGGGGGAGAGAGAGAGTGGGGAGAGAGAGAGGGGGGGAGGCCACTGCCACCGCAGCGCGAGAGAGAGGGGGGAGAGAGAGAGTGGGTAGAGAGAGAGGGGGGAGAGAGAGAGAGAGGGGGGGAGAGAGAGAGGGGGGAGAGAGAGAGAGAGAGAGGGGTGGGAGGCCGCTGCCATGGCAGCATGAGAAAGAGAGGAGGGGAGAGAGAGGGGGGGAGAGAGAGAGAGAGAGGGGAGAGGCCGCTACCACGGCAGCACGAGAGAGAGGGGGAGAGAGAGAGTAGGGGGGAGAGAGAGGGGGGAAGAGAGAGAGAGGGGGGGAGGCCGTTGCCATGGCAGCACGAGAGAGAGAGGGGGGAGAGAGAGGGGGGGAGAGAGAGAGAGGGGGGGAGGCCACTGCCACGCAGCACGAGAGAGAGGGGGGAGAGAGAGAGTGGGGGGAGAGAGAGGGGCGAGAGAGAGAGAGAGGGGGGGAGGCCGCTGCCGCAGCAGTGCGAGAGAGAGAGGGGGGGAGAGAGAGAGAGGGGGGAGAGAGAGAGAGGGGGGGGAGGCCACTGCCACGACAACGCGAGAGAGAGAGGCGGGAGAGAGAGAGTGGGGAGAGAGAAAGAGGGGGGGCCGCTGCCGAGAGAGAGGGGGGAGAGAGAGAGTGAGGGGCGTGCTGCCGTAGCAGCGCGCAAGAGAGAGAGGGGGGAGAGAGAGTGGGGAGAGAGAGATAGGGGGAGAGAGAGTGGGGAGCGCAAGTTAGAGAGAGAGAGAGAGAAAAGGAGAGGAGAGAGTGAGAGAGAGAGAGAGAGAGAGAGAGAGGGGAAATGAAGAGGAGGGGAGAGAGTAAATAAAGATGAGAGGAAACATAGACTAGAGGGGAGAGGAAAGAGAGAGAGAGAAGAGAAAAAGAGAGGGAGAGGAGAGATGAGAGAGAGACAAACGTACTAAAGTGAGAGAGAGAGAGAGAGACAAGAAGAAGAGAGAAGCATACTAGCGTGAGAGAGAGAGAAGAAGAAGAGAGCAGATGAGAGAGATTGACGAGAGATGGATGAGAGATGAAAATTTAGAGAGGGAGGGCACAAGAGAAAGTACGATCGAGATAGAAAATCTTACCAATGAGGAGGAGAAATGAGTGGGCGATGATCAAGGAGAGATAAAGGAGAGATGTTTTGATGGAAGAATTTGGGAGCTACGATCAATGAGGCATATTAGAGGAGATTAGTGATTTAGTTGAAACTTAAACAAACAAAACTATAAACCTTAGTGTTTGAAAAGTGAAACGTGTGGAAACTTGAATTTCAAATTTCCCACCTTTTTTTAAACTATGAATCCTTGTGTTTGAAAAGATAAACATGTGAAAACTTGAAAATTGTGATAAAAGACAACCTTGTGTTTGAAAAGACAAACGTGTGGAAACTTGAAAAGTGTGAAAAGACAAATGTGTGTGAAAAGAAAAACTTGTGGAAACTTGAATTTTAAAATTTCCTTTGTTTTTGAATTTAAATTGAGTTTCACTTCCATTTTCAATTTACTAGTTTAATTTCTCAATTAAATTTTTTGAAATATAGTTTACAAAAATGCATTTTTTTTTGGAATATAGAAAGTATAATTTTAATTTTATTACATTTTTTAAAATTTTAAAAGTAGTTTAACTTACATTCGTTATTATTACTTTAATTTATTTCTTTTTAGGAAGAATTAATATATTCTTCTAGGTAAATATTAAAATTTTAATTTTAAGTCTTATTTTATTAATTTTATGTTATTTTTTCATAAACTTAAAGTTAAATTGAATTTATTTATATTTCAAATTTTGTGATTTCAAAATTTTAAGTCTTCTTTTCTTAATTTTACTTTATTTTTTCATAAACTTTAAGTTAAATTGAATTTATTTATATTTCAAATTTTGTGATTTCAAACTAATAAGAATTTACTTTGTCAAAGTTTAAACTTCTTATGATTGTGAATTAAGTCAAATTAATTTGAATTAAAAAAGAGTTTGGGGGTTTGGGTTTAAGGTTTAGGGATGAGGGTTTAGGGTTTCAGAGTCAGGGCTTAGGATTTGGGGTTAGGGATTAGGGGTTTACAGTTTAGGGTTTGGGTTTGGGGTTAGTGTTTAGGGCATTAGTATTTGGGGGTTAGCGTTTAGGGTTTAGGGTTTAGGTTTTGGAATTCAAGGTTTAGGGATTAGGGTTTAGGATTTGGGGGTTAGGGTTTAGGGTTTGGGGGTCTGGGTTTAGGGTTTAGGGTTTAGGGTTTTAAGGTTTGGGTTTAGGTTTAGGGTTTAGGGTTTAGGGTTTTGAGGTTTGGGTTTAGGATTTAGGGTTTTGCAGTTAGGTTTTAGGGTTTTAAGGTTTGGGAGTTAGGGTTTAAGGTTTGGGAGTTTAGGGTTTAGGGTTTCGAGATTTGGATTTAGGGTTTAGGGTTTGGGTTTAGGGTTTAGAGTCAAATTAAATTTGTAGTTTTTATTATTTAAATTCAAATTTATTAAGATTTTAACTTCTTATTAATGTGAATGTTCAATTCTTATGAGTTGTAAGTAAATTAGTTTTTGAAAATATAAATTTTATCTTTTTAAAACTCGCAACCTGAGTGTATTAAAAAGAATAATGGAAAATAGATTATTTTTTGCTTTTAATTCACAACCTAAGGATATTAAAAAGAACAATGGAAAAGAAATTATTTCTTACTTTTCTTCGCTTCGACGGTTGGTGTAGTCTAGATTAGCATAGATTACTTTGTCCTTAGAGGAGAGAACTCCAAAAAAACCAATCAAAGCCATGCTCAAAATTTCCCGACTAGTTCCTAATCAGAGTCAATCCATTCGTTCACATTCGGTTTCACACTCACAACAACCCTACCATTTAAGCAATGATTAAGCTTTTTAAACTTTCAAGATGATTGAAAGTTGTATCAGTGGACATGACAAATTACAGTTGAATCAGTTAAGGGACTAGACATAGCATATTATATTTGTACCAATTGTGGGAGTTGACAGAGCATTTTACACTTATATCAGTTGCGGGAGTTGACAGAGCATTTTGCACTTATATCTGACAGACTTCAAATTTGTATTTGGAGATCATTGTAAATCCTTATTTTTTTTCACATTTATGCTCTAAGCCTTGTAAAGCCTTTTATGCTATTCCCAAAGCATGAAATTGACACTTATACGATTGGGAAGAATAAAAACTTGAGATGTATTAATGGGACTCATTGTACTTTTGATTTTTCAAAGTAATTGTAGTTTGTCAAAGTACCTAAAATTTGTGTTGTGCTTGAATATAGGATGGATCTTGAGGCTACAACATTTGTCAATGGTATGACACTAAAATACAATGGAAGAATTTATGCCCCAAAGGACTTCACAAACTGGACCGTTGTTGACACAACAAAGAAAGCATGGTTCTTGGTTTTAAGTAAAGGAAATCTATGGATGAGGGTCTTGTACACGTGGATGCTTACAAGGGATCTACATCTAAGACAGGAATTGAATTGGTGGAGACATGACATGCATCAGATTATACAGGACATGCACATGCATCTCAGATAGAAATTGAATTGAGTGAGACACGACGTGCATCAGATAAGATAGGACATGCACACACATCTCTTGTTCATGGTATTACTCACTTAGATGGTGTAACTCATGAAGTTGATGGAATAACAGAACAAGTGAAGCCCTTAAGTATACCTGAAGTTGAGGCAATAGAAGAAGAAGTAGGGCGATCTAAAGCAGTTCACATAGAGCCCCTAAAAAATAAACCTCAACGTCAAATGCCAAAGGCAAGTACTTCACGAGCTACAGTTCCAAGTCCTATAACTCGAAAAAAAGGTCATTCATATACAAAGAAAGGGCAAAGAAGAGAAGAGGAAGAACACAAAGAGGATGCGGAGGGTCTTGAAATGGAGTCAGATCTAGAAGCAGAAATGTTATCAATGAAGAACCTAAATCTTCACTTGAATGAGGCTGTGACAGATGAGGATCCAGGATATATATGGGGCCAGAAGACTCAAGTTATACATGCTTCAACGGTGGTCAAAGCAAGTGTCTTCACCAACAGCAAGACCTTAGATACAGTCTATGCTGGAAAGATTTTTTAGGCTTTGATTGATGGAAAAAAACCAGTTGTTTCTAATTTGGTACTCCGTCCAAGAGCATTTTGGCCTGTCATGGGAGATTATAGTCAATCCATCAATTTCTCTCAGCCTATAGATTTTGAGATGCAATTCACTAAGTTCCTCGGAAAACACGTTCCCTCACTTCAAGAAGGATAGAGTTCAGTGAATGATCCAGAATGACATATAAAGGATGCCAAGAGAAATTTCTTAGCTCATTGCACATTTGAGGCAATAGATGTCAGCACTATGCCTATGCTTGTAATGAGCGCTCTAGAGATGCATACAAGAAAGGAGAAATTACTTATCAAACCTTCACAAGTGTGCCTCAATTTCACTACTATTTTGCATGCATTTGAATCTTCAAGAATGAGAAAAAATATTTGATTGAGTCGGAAAGACTCAATCATGACATTTATGCACTACAAAAAATCACCTCCACTTTAGAGATGTTGCTCAAAGCTAGGACCATAAGGAGAACTTTTCATTCTCGTGTGACCACTCTCAAAAGAACTGCAACTAAAGTGGAAGCGGATAATTTTGTTGACTTTTACACATGCTTGAGTGCCATTGTACCAAGGGGAAAGCAAGAAAGAGCAGAGGTGATTACAAGCTTTAAGACAGTAAGGGATAGGTATCAAGACTACACAAGCATACTTTTCCGTAGTGATGAAGTTTTTCATCAGATCAAAGACGTGTGTCTTGGATGTGAGAAAGGAGATGTCACATATGAGGCTCCATCATTGATTAAAGACAAGACAAAGAAGATTGAGAAAAAAGAGATGACAGCTTAGATGTGGAGGCCTTTAAGAAACTTACCAGACAAATACGCAAGCCTTGCTGTAGAGAAATTAATGTCCAAAGAATGGTTTTTTGGCAAAAAGGATAAAGATCATTGCATGTAAGATTGCATCATCCAACAAGTCAAGCGTGATGAAGTAAAGAGTGCAATTGAATATTTGTTGATAGAAAAAAATATTCCAATTAGCGAATGTAAAATTGATCATAGCATTGTGAGGCAGATGGCATCAGCTTTAGAAGGCTTGGGCACATAAATAGGTGGAGGTAGCCACCATTGGTAGAGTGGGACTATGTAACATAGTCATATTTGCTGATAAAGATGACAAGGAACAAATGTCTACTACCCTAGAAAAACAATATGGCAATGAGCTTAAGACTTACAATGGTATATACTCAAGAAAAAGGGACAAGAGAGAATGCGATCTCAAGATACAGAGTCTTGAAACCTTTTTCTTATGCATAAAGAGCCCTTACAATGATCACTCCTTACAGAACAATATAAGAGGGAATGCAAAGAGATTGCAACTACTGCTAGAAGAGCATGAAGTTCCAAATCCCCTCCATCACAACACAAATCACTATGAAAGGACAGCAAAAAGTGCTGATCTTTTAATTAGTATGATGAAATTTTTGCTACCGTCTAGATGGGAAGTCACATTGTGTCGAATGGGACATTTGCTTGAAGCTCTTATCAGAAAAGGACACCATGTAAATATTATTGAGAGCCCTGCTTGCTTGGAATACCTTGATACTGTGGCTTCTCTCACAATAAAGTATGATAAGAAAGGTCCGATCTCACATGAAGAGGATGCTGACATAGAGATGGTCATGTATGATGAGAGCAAGAAAGATGATGAAAATGATGAAAGCTCTGGATATGATAGTGAGGACACCAGCGATAGTAAGGAAGCTGAAGAAGATGGATATGACACTGACCTTGCCTCTGAAGGTTACATAAAAAGATGATGAAGATATGTAGAGGTATGAAAACTTATGTTTAATTTTCTTTATTCATTTGAAGGACTTTTTAAATTTATAATTAATTTAAAATTTTGAATCTCATAATTATTTTATCCTTTTATAGGAGAAGGGAAAGGAGGAGTATGAGGAGGACATAGTTGGAGTAGAGAATATAGAAAGCTCATCTCAAGAAAGCAAAGTTGCTCTGGCTATCCATCGGATGACTCTAGAAAATAATCATACCTTGTAGCAAATGGAGAAGTCATTTCAAGTTAGGTTTTAAGTTCGAGAACAACCTCTTCCTTTTCTATTCGATGAAGAGGACATTTCAATCCTTATAAACTTCAAGAAAGAGGTTAATGACAAGGTCATAATAGCCATTCTCAGGTTTGACACAAACTTTTTATTGACTTTATGCTTTTGTATTTCCATTGGATCTTATGAACTAATATTCTTTTCTTTTTATTGCAGTATGGTTTTACAATAGCTTCCCCTATATATACAGAGATGTGCATATATGGTCGATCCTCTTGTTTCTAGTGTACTTAGCAATAAGGAGAAGACCATAGATGATGTTTTTAAATGGTTGCAACCTGTTGATTTGACTGTGGTGCGAGTTATCTTTACTGCATATCACGAGGAGTGAGTATCAATCCCTACCTAGATTATCTCTTACATTGTGGAGGATTATATCAAATAATAATTATTCTTAATTGATAATTGAGCTTGCATTGGAGCTTGGTAATTGTGGACATCTTAGCCAAGCAATGTTTCTTTGTCAATTCAATAGCATCTATCCATGGCAGTGTGTCAGAGTAAGTATAACCTACTTGTGTCATAATTACGTCAATGAGATGCATCCTATGCAATGTGCACATTCATTTAAATCGGCCATACCGAGTGCTTCGATAACGTAGGTTGCTTAAGAAGTCCAAGAGATCTTGTCGTGCTTTTATAATACATTGTAAAAGTCTTTCGCTCTCTGCTATCTTCTGAGTCTCCTCCCTCTCTATCCGCCTCTGTTTTGTCGAATTCCTCTCTCTCCATCCGTGTGAGTGGAGATACTTGTCGAATTCTTGCATCTCTCCTTGCTCCTTGGTCAGCAACCCATTGTTTGAGACTATCGATTCCAGACTCCACATCTCTGACGATGCCAAGGACATCCATGGTGGGTGGAGAGATGATAAATTAAGAGTGATAAACGAAGAATGTGCTTGTAGAAGGACTAGGATGGACGAAAGAAGGGAGTCTAATTATATTATTCTCTTCTTTGATCACTTTATTTCATAGATTTAAACCGATTCAAAATCTATCATCTCATGTGTCTCTCACATTTATGGTCTTTTATTTTTTACTTCACTCAATTAACAACTCACCTCTCTAAATTTATTAAATTGGTTTTACTTTTTTGAAAGTCTAATTTATTATATACAATAAATATCTTATGATGAGAATCTAATAATTATATCATTCTTATGTTCCATCACTTTATTTTATAGATTTCAATGTACTCAAAATCTATCATCTCACATGTCTCACATTACGGTCTTTCATCAGCAAGTCTAGCTTATATTATATTAAAAGAATGTCTCATGATGAGATTCTAATAATTATATCATTCTTGTGTTCCATCATTTTATTTTATAGATTTCAATGTACTGATCAATGTCTCCCATTACGGTCTTGCATCCCATCATTTTATTTTATAGATTTCAATGTACTCACTATCTTACATGTCTCACATATCTCGCATTACGGTCTTGCATCTGTTACTTCAGATAATCTTGTCATCTCAACCTCTACCAATTCTTTATTCTAAATCTTCCATTCCACATTATGAGTCTGTAGTTCTATAAATCCCCTAGTAGTCGTTCATATTCTATATCTCACCCGTAGTAAACACTTCTTCCACTTTGCTCTTCTTACCTTACTCCTCTCCTCAAGCTTTCTCCTTCCATCTTGCCCGCAGCCTTACCTCCTCTTCTCAAGCATACTCCTTTCATCTTGCCTTACCTCATCTAGTTACCTTCCTCACTCTTTTTACCTTCCTCACCTCGTTCGTCTTCTAAATCTCACCCGCAGCAAACACTTCTTCCACTTTGCTCTTCTTACCTTACTCCTCTCCTCAAGCTTGCTCCTTCCATCTTGCCCGTAGCCTTACCTCCTCTTCTCAAGCATACTCCCTTCATCTTGCCTTACCTCCTCTAGTTACCTTCCTCACTCTCGTTACCTTCCTCCTCTCGTTTTTATGGACCTTTTTAGGGTAATCAATTCTGTCGAGCAAGCCATTAGCAACATCAAAGTATGGATTGTCGAGAACCAAGGAAAGAGAGAGGAGAGAAAGCAAAATCCAGCTCCATTAACCCAGTACGAGAAGGATGACTTTGCTTGTCACAAGGGCTTAGAGAAGGAAGAGAAAAGAAAAATGAGTATGGCTACTATTGAAATAGATAAATTGCAGTCATATAGGAGAGAGCTGATAGACTTTCAAAGTGAGATATCTTTGCGTGTGGCTCTTGTGGAAGATTTCCACCCCAGGAAGCGCAAGCCATTTGGAATAAACAAAGTGTTATGCAAGAGAAAATTCATCAATCCTTACTTCTCTTCTATAATTTTAACTACATCGATGAGGATGAGATGAGCTCAGCTCTTGAATGGGTTGAATTTAGGCTAAAGGCTTGAAAATAGAAAATTCATCAAATTGAATGGCTGTAGTCTTGAAAATAAATTTGCCTTCCAATGAGAGTCTTATTGTAACTTTTGGTGTTTTTCAACAACTTTATAAATATTGTGAGAGTTTGCTACTTTTAACTACATCGATGAGGATGAGATGGGCTTAGCTCTTGAATGGGTTGAATTTAGCTAAAGGCTTGAAAATAGAAAATTCAGCAAATTGAATGGTTATAGTCTTGAAAATAAATTTTCCTTTCAATGAGAGTCTCTTTAATATTGTAACTTTTGAAGGTGTTTATTAACACCATTAAATATTAAGAGAGTTTACAACTTCTGAATCTTATTTTTTCATGTAACTTATCTAGGCTGCATTAAATTTTATAATTTTAGTTTCATGTCCTTAAAAAAAATATAAAAAAATGCTTGTTTTTATGTTTTTATATGTGCATTGAAGATTGGGTTTTTCTTAAATTTTATTTGAAAACTAGTCCAAAATTATATGTAAAAATGAATTTGTACATTGACAAGTCCAAAATTAATGAAATAAGTGTTCATAATAGTTCATGGCATAGCTCAATTCAAATGACTCCCTTTGAAGCTATATATGGCCAAAATTGTCATTCACCAGTCTCTGATTCTGAGAACAAAGTTGAGATTTCAAAACAAAGGCTTAAGAGGATGGATGAGGAAGTCAAACACATCTAACATTGTATTAAAAGAGCACAAGACAGACAAAAACTTTATTATGATAAGAACCATAGTTTTGGAGAATTCAAGTTGGGTGACATGGTAATAACATGTCCTTTGTCCTATTTGTGTTTTGAAGCATTTGAGGCTATATTGCACTTGTTTAGGATATCCAATTCTGCTGACGTGTATCACTCGAGGGGGGAAAACTGACGGCTAAAATTTTTGCTACTCCCACGAATTTCAAATTTTCACACCTCCCGCCTGTCAAATATTAGAATATTAACTACCTGCAACATGTCCCCACCCCTCCCTACAACCCACACACACCTCGATGTGACCTTGTGCCATCTTTGGTTTGGCATTGTCATCTTTAGGGTAAGTTATCTTCTATTCTTTGCTTGCCTCACAAGCTAGCTCCTCTCTATTTTTGTTTGGCATTTTTGTCTTTTATTGATTGTCACCATGGAAACATGCAACTCGCCATGGCTTGCAAGAGAAGCAAATAGAGGCTGCGAGACAAAAAAGTTGAAAATCTTGGTCAGGGCAGTACAAGGAAGAGAAGGCTTGTTGCAGAGCAGCAGCAGGAAGCAGATGCACCCATTCGATCATTGCCAGTAGAGCAAAGAAGAGGAGCTGTGATGTCACAATTGGTGGTAGCATTCGAGGAAGCAACATGAAGCCATTCATTTAAATATTAGTCTAAATTCTTCACTAGATTGAGCCTGCACCCTAAAGTTCATAGAGTGACAACCCTACAAACACCACGATTGATGCACGCAAAGCAAAAGTAATGCGTGATCATTTCGACCTGAGTATTCTATGCACTTCAACAAAAAGCAAGAAAAGGAGAGACAGCCTAAATGCGGAAATCATTGCAATAGTGGTGACATTTTGGCACAAAAAAATGAGAGTTTCTCCAAATAACAAGGACATCTATAGAATGAAGATGGGATGCAAGATGTTTGACGAGCACATCATACACATGCTTCTTGATACAATGCAGGTCAGTGGTTGGCTAAACCCTCGCGGGTTTCACCTAAAACAACTTAGTGTACCACATGCATTCAAAAGGAGGGGCATTTTAAACCAACTTTTTTGAAAAATTTAACAAAATTACAATAACAGGAGGGGCTGTTTAATTAAATTTTTGAAAAAATTCATTTAGTTCATAAGTAAAGAGGAGTATTTTTTTGTGGGAGAAATTTTAGTTGAGGGGTTTTTTAATACCTTTGAACACACGTGATATACAAGGTTTCTTAGTAGTGCACCCCCTGAGCCTAAACCATCCCAGTGGTTGTTTGTGATTGAGCATTGGGATAGTTTACTTTTTTTATTTCTTGATACAATGCAGGTCAATGGTTGCCTAAACCAGCTCAATGGTTGTTTGTGATTGACCTTTGGGATAGTTTACGAGGCTATCTTGGACTTAATGTGATTGTCCTAAACCAGCACGGTGGTTGGAATATCATGCAATTGTGGCTAGTTCAGCTCAAACACCAGAACCAGGTTGGCTTGGACTTAACGTGATTCTCCTAAACTAGCCCAATGGTTGGAACATCATGCAATCATGGTTGGGTCAGCTCAAACACTAGTTATGTGATTGTCTTGAACTACTATGGTTGAACAAAAAGTAACAGCAATATATATCACAATACAATAACAATATATTGTTACTTTTACTAAACCAGCTCGGTGGTTGGAGCATCATGCAACCATGGCTAGTTTAGCTCAAACACTAATGTGGTTGAACAAACATTAGTGGTGGTTGACTAGCTCGGTGGTTGACACTGCTATGTTTCTTAGCACTTAAATTAGTTTAATTTAATTTGCACATATTTTATTTTGTTTTTGCAATACTATATTTTGTTTTGTTTTCCTCGTAGTGCAAAAAGGGGGGCTTCATGTTGGGTCAGCAGATGAATTGTAGTTTAGTTTTATGGATCAGAATCCTAAAATTTCAATTGGGCAAAGTAGATTTGAGTATTGGAAGCCCTGGTACATCAGGAAAATCAAAGACAAGAATGTTGTTGCCAATTTTCCAAACACACATCAAGTTTAACCTATGCAAGCAAGCTATGAATGACTTAGATCTAGTCATATTGGAGCATTGCTCCATGGGGATCGGATCCCCGTGTCTCCCCTATGAATGTGCAATTTGTAGGCCACCTAGATCCTCATCATGTGTCACAAGAAAGGCCACTTGGATCCTCATCATGTGTCCCAAAAGACCACAACGCTTGTTTTTGTAAATCCCAAATGATAGAGTAACACCACTTCTTAAGTAATATTGATTACAGATGCAAATAATAACATAATCCATCAAAGTGCTTTGCCCAATTGGGCACAAAACAAAAAAAAATGTATTATCATAAGAAACTACTTAGCTTTGGATGTCCCATAACATGTCTCAAATCAATTTCTCATTACTTGTTCCTATTCCAATAGAAATTGTAATTAAATGAACCTCTTCCAACTGGAAAGATAATAATTTGTAAATACATGTGAACAATAACATAATCTATCAAATTGATTATGCAAACTCGAGGACATTTTAGTTGGTCAACTTGTGCTCATGCTTGTTAGGCATGACCAGCTTATGCAAACTTGCATGCGGTATCCAAAATGCTTATCTAAATCTATGTGCCACATGTTAATTTCTAAGGATATCTTTCAACCTTGGGCAAAAAAAGAAATAGAATCCAAAAAAGAAATAGACAGACCTCACCTAGAAATACGTAAGTATACAAGATGGTTCAAATGGAGGTGTTATTTATTTTAAATATTTTTTGGAAATTCATAGAAATGTATTTACATATGGGGTTTTAAAATTGAACTTTGAAAGAACTTCGTAAGTTTGTACTTTTATCCAAGAAAAATTTATAGTTAAGGGGTTTTTTAAATACCCCTTAAACACACGTTGTATCTAGGGTTTCTTAATAGTGCACCCTTGGAGAGAAATATAATATAAAAGTAGGTAATATATTATTAGATATGTTGGACAGAGGTGTTGAGAGTTCACGCTCAACATCATGTGATCATGTGTGCATAGCACCATCACGTGATCATATGTGCATAGCACTAACCTTATAGAGTGCTATAAAGGAAAGGGTTAGCTTCCCTAACCCTAACCCTAAAAGGGTTTGTATATATTCTATTTTTTCAACTAATTCTAGTGTACAGTTAGTCATTTGTGGTGTGCTCTCTAGCTGTGCCCTCTCTCCTCATCTCCACTCTTCTCCTCTCCCCTCTTCATATTTTGTCATGGTATCAGAGCACCCTTGTCTTCCGTTGAGACATTGAGTTTCTTGAGAGTGTGAGAGAGATTGTGAGATTGAGAGTTCTCTTGAGTGATTGTGAGATCTTTCCCTTCACTTCCGTTGAGAGAAATTTCCGTCATTGAGAAGAAATTTCCGTCCATTCTTCTTCCTTTGAGTATTTCTTGAGTTGAGAGAGAGAGCCCATGAGATAGTTTCTGAGTTTATTGAGAGAAAGATATGCTCTAGCTTGATTCTAGGGAGTGTGAGGGAGAGAAGTTAGATCTGTAGCTTCTCGGCCAACAACCCTCCTTCAACGGGCTCTTCAACTACGGCCTTCTCTTCAACAGCCTCGTAGCAACAACGAATAGCCTCCATCGACAGCAGCGCCTCTGCGGCTTTCTGTACTAGCACCGGGCGTCGCAAGCTCCAAGCACACACAAAGACCATATCTCAGCCGCTCATCGAAGGCTCCAACGAAACAACGCTCCGCCTCTCGTATAAACTCCATCGACCTACGCTCGACCTCGTTGCGCAGCCAGCCAATCGACTCCCTCACCGGCTACTCCAACGTGAGCTCCAACCGCCCAACTGCAGCCAAGCTCCTAACGGCGGCTTATCAGCGGCGGCTACACAGAGCTCCACAACCAGCGCTTTCTTGTGGAGGCTCCTTAACGAAAGGTGGGTTCTCGGCAACGAGCTCTGAGCGAGAATGGCGCAACCAGTTTCTCTGCAAACGAGCCCTCCAAGGTCCTCTACATAGTCGGCAACGAGCCTCTGTAACGGCAAAGAACGACGACCAACGACGGCTCTAGCTCCTGTGCCTCAGGTAGACGTATCGAAAGCTTCTTTGGGCCTATTTCGACCCCAGCCAATTTGAAGCTTTCCTCTACATCCGTCGTGGTTTCCTGCCCGGTCTTTTCGTACCGTTTGGAGAGGCAAAGGCTCGGGATGACCTCCGAAGGCACCTCAGCAATCAGCGCCTCTGTGGCACCTCCACAAACAGCGACCTCACAAGAGCTCTCCACGGCCGCCATTCATAGCTTCACGGCCGCCATAGCCTTCTACAGCGCCCTCGTCTCCCAACTCCTCTCGCTACGAACAGCTCCCACGAACTCCGGCGACCTCCTTCGTGCAGCGCTCCAAGCCTCTTCGTCGAGCTCATTCGAAGAAGAAGACGGAATCTTTGAGATTCCGTCAGAATCTCAAAGATTCCGATCGGCCTCCTTGTGACACGTGGCCCTTATCCATCTGCCACGTCATCAGACAATCTTATCTGCCACGTCACCATCGGTGCCACGTCATCACTGCCACGTCAGCTGCCACGTCATCACTGCCACATCACCTGCCATGTCATCAGGCCACGTCATCTGTGCCACGTCATCTGCCACGTCACTGTGCCACGTCATCTGTGCCACATCATCATTGCCATGTCATCAGTGCCACGTCATCAGTGACACCTCAGCACTGCCACCTCAGCACAGAGCTTCACTGGCACACCTCTTGCTAAGCACAGTGCCACATCATCACTGCATGTGACTCACAGTGACACATCATCATTGAGCACCATTTGCACTCCTTTTGCCCCTCCACCTAGATCAAGTCATATCTCTTGATCCAGGAAGAATTTGAGGGTGCTCCAAAAAGGAAAGTCGCTCGATTTTTTGTGCTCTACGCGCTCGTTACATCACGCGCACATTTTGGCGCAAGTTACACTCACATTTAAGCCTCGCCGACAAAACCACTTCCTTCACGCACATTTGCCTCTACATCGACGCATCTGACCCAGCACTTAAAAGGAACAAAGAAAAAGGAATTATTTGCTGCTCTTTCATCGATCGACGGTTGGTTTAGATCTAGATCAGAGTAGACTAGATCGCCATAGAGGGGACGCTTTGAATTCCCCAAGTTGCCAATCTAAGCCATGCCCGAAATTCCCGACTAGTACCTACTCGGAGTCAGTCCATACGCTCACATCCGATTTCACATCATTACATTACCTGAAATCTTACGTTCATCAGTTCAGTGAGCAGACTTCAGAGTTCAGAGGCATTGCAGATTGATTCAGTGGGCAGATAGCACTTGAATTCACACACACATGCCACCATTGTAAAGCCTATTTGGCTATCTCACGGCATCGTGCACATCATTTTTCAGCCTTGTAAAGCCTCTTGGCTATTCCCGGTATCATTGCCACAAGCCTTGTAATACAGGTCAGATCTTATTTACTGCAGTTCTATCTTCACCGACGGTACAGAGATTTCACTTGGCATCTTCAGTGTATTTGCAGTTGATTCATACAGAGTTTTCCAGGACACTTTTTGAGTACATTGTTTGCACCATGTCGACTAGCAACCTCAATTTGGAGGCATCTGCTAAGTTAGACAACTCCAATTACGGTACATGGAAATACCGAATGGAGACCATTCTTGTGCTTCAGGACAAATGGGAGTATGTCGATGGATCCATACCTAGACCATTGGCAGATCCAGCCACCAGTAGCTCTACTCCATCTGTTGTCACAGCACCAGCAACGGGATCTACATCGGGATCTACATCTACACAAACAGTTTCTGCACCAGTAGCAGATCCTGCCATTGCCCGAGCTCAAGCAGAATGGGATAAGAAAGACAAGTATGCCTATCACCTGATCAAGCAGAATGTGCAAGATGTCATGCTAGCACAGCTCAACACAGTCAAGACATCAAAAGAAG
Organism: Dipteris shenzhenensis; assembly: GCF_047967505.1. Classification (NCBI taxonomy): domain Eukaryota; kingdom Viridiplantae; phylum Streptophyta; class Polypodiopsida; order Gleicheniales; family Dipteridaceae; genus Dipteris; species Dipteris shenzhenensis. Next base: position 48,701,627 of record NC_141618.1, read on the forward strand.
CATGGGATATGTTCGCAGCTCTCTACGAGTCCAAGAACACATCCAGGATTCTCACCTTGAGAAACCAGATCAACCAGAGTTTCTGCAACAGCAGTGAAACCGGTCATGCTTATGTACTCCGCATCAAAGACTACAACAATCAACTTTCAGCAGCAGGAGAGACTATGAATCCCGCAGAAATGGTTCAAGTAATCCTGAATGGACTAGGAGAAGGATATGAGAATCTGGTCCAGAGTATTGCCATCCAACGGCAAATTCCAACACTTGAAGAACTTCAGTCAGTTCTACTTGGTGAAGAACTCAGGACTCAGGCCATTCAAGCACGTAAAGGTCATTCTAATGATCAAGCATTCACCGCTTCAGACAGAAGCAGAGGCAAAGGCAGAAACAGAGGTAGATCATATCAGAAAAGTGGTCAAAATCAAAGTCAGAATCAGCATCAGCAGCAGCAGCATCCTCAGCAACATCAAAATCAGCAAAGAGGAAATCATTCCAACAGAGGAAGATTCCAAGGACGAGGGAATGCATCCACCAATGTGTCAAACATTCAATGCAACTATTGTCACAAGTTTGGGCACACACTATGAAAGAGATTGCCGCAAGAAGCAGTATGACCAAAGCGGTCAATCCAGCAGTAATCGAGGGAATTCTCGAGGAAGAGGAAATCATCGTGGTGGACATTCTAGTCACAGTCATTTTGCAAATGAACATGGCAATATGTTTCTTGCAAGTGAGGAATTGCATCAGACTGATACAATGCACCTAGACACTGATTTCAATCCCAAAGAAGATTTCAGTTATCAAGTCGACCAAGTGGAACAGGATCCTTGGTACATCGACAGCAGTGCATCATCTCATATGACAAATCATCAGGAATGGTTCACAGAAATGAAGCCATTAGAAGGTCAAAAGAATGTCATCTACACAGCAGACAATACACCGAATCCGGTTCAAGGAACAGGTGTTATCCCTATGAACAATTTCACTGGTACAAAAGGATTAGTCAAAGATGTGCTCTATGTTCCGAAGCTCAGCAAGAACCTTTTGTCAGTAGGTCAAATGACGGAACACAACTACAAAGTCATCTTCGACGGTGATGAATGCACTATCAGAGACAAATCCAAAAGAGGTCAGCTAGTAGCAAAAGGTGTCAAGGAAGGACGCTTGTACAGGATGCTAGCTACAGTACCAGATAAGCATGCCATGTCAGCTCAAATGCAACAGATGCCACTATCTGCAAAATGGCATAAGAGATATGGTCATGTCAACTTCAAGTACTTGTTAGATCTAAGGAATCAAAATATGGCAATTGGGATTCCGAAGCTACAGTTTCTTGGAAAGGTTTGTGAAGCATGCTGTTTCGGCAAACAAAAGCGAACCAACTTTGTCAGAAGTACCTCTCGTGCACGAGGTATTCTTGATTTAATTCATACAGATGTATGGGGTTATGCCCAGACCCGCAGCATCAATGGTTCACTTTATTACTTGACCTTCATCGACGACTACAGCAGATATTGTTGGGTCTACTTTCTGAAAGAGAAATCTGAAGTGTTTGCCAGATTTCAAGAATTCAAAGCCATGGTAGAAAACCAGACAGGCAGAAAGATCAAGGTCATGAGATCAGACAGAGGAGGTGAATACATGTCTTCAGCCTTCATGAACTTTTGCAAAACTCACGGCATTCGAAGACAATTCACATGTGCAGATACTCCTCAGCAAAATGCAATAGCTGAAAGGAAGAATGGGACTTTAGCAGACAGTGCTAGAGCAATGCTTAGTGAAAAGCATCTTCCGAATCAGTATTGGGCAGAAGCAATAGCTACAGCTAACTACTTGCTTAATCGGCTTCCTACCGAACCGATAGAAGGTATGACTCCTTATGAAGCATTCACTGAACACAAGCCACGCATTGGGCATCTCCGCATATTTGGTTGCATAGCATATGCCCACATACATGATGATCATCGCAGGAAATTGGATGCGAAGTCACGCAAATGCATCATGGTTGGCTACAGTGACGAGAGTAAAGCATACAAATTGTATGATCCCATCAACCGCAAAGTCATTATCTCCAGAGATGTAATCTTCGATGAGGAATCAGAATGGAAAACCTCACCTACACAGGAGATAGAAGCATCGACTTCACAGTCATCTACAGAACAGGTTGATGAAGAAGAGCAAGAATTGCCAGCAACACCCCAATCAGCGTCACAGCAGCTCAGACGGTCTACTAGGGAAAGCAGACCACCAGCCAGATTGACCTATGCTCAGAAAGGCAAAGCAATTCAGGTGGAAACCACCAACTATGCTCTTATGACTACCATCATGGCTACAGAAGAGCCAGTGTACTTCGAAGACGCAGTAGATAAGCCAGAATGGCAAACTGCAATGAATGAGGAAATGGATGCTTTGTATAAAAATAACACTTGGGAATTATGCGACCTTCCACCAGGAAAGAAGGCCATAGCCAACAAATGGGTATACAAAGTGAAGTACAATCCAGATGGCAGTATTCAGAGATACAAAGCCAGATTAGTTGCAAAAGGATTTGCACAACAATATGGTCAAGATTATGATGAGACTTATGCTCCAGTAGCAAAGATGGATTCCATACGGTTCTTGATATCACTAGCAACACTCAGTAAATGGAATGTGTATCAGCTCGATGTCAAGAATGCATTTCTCAATGGTTATCTAGACGAGGATGTCTACATGCAACAACCAGCCGGTTATGTTGAACCAGGAAAAGAGAACAAGGTTTGCCATCTCAAGAAAAGTCTCTACGGCTTAAAGCAAGCACCCAGAAGTTGGTACAGCAGAATTGACAAATATTTTGCTGATCTGGGATACATGAAGTCAAATGCAGATCATACTCTCTACTACAAAGTTCAAGGGGAGGATATTACTATTGCACTTTTGTACGTAGATGATCTGATTGTGACAGGAAGCAAGGATAGCTTCATCAGAAAACTAAAACAAGACTTATCTGCAGAGTTCGACATGAAAGATCTTGGACTTATGCACTATTGTCTTGGAATTGAGTTCTGGAGAGATTCAGATAGCACATTCATGAGTCAGCTCAAATATGTTGACAGTCTCCTGAAGAAGTTTCATATGGCAGATTGCAAGATTGCAGCCACTCCCATGGAACAGAGTTTGAAACTTACTAAAGATTCAGAAAAGCCTACAGTCAATGACAGATACTACAGGCAACTCATTGGATCTCTTATATATCTGACAATCACACGGCCAGATATTTGTTATGCAGTAAGCTCACTAGCACAATTTATGGCAAATCCAAAACAGTCTCACTGGAATGCAGCCAAAAGAGTCTTGAGATACATCAGAGGTACAAGACAATTTGGGATAGAATACAGAGGAAGTCATCCACGGTTGCATGGATACTGTGACAGTGACTATGCTGGAGATCATGAGACCAGGAGATCGACACAGGGATATGCATTTTTCCTTGGTCAAGGTGCTATATCATGGTTGTCAAACAAACAGCCAACTGTTTCTTTGTCTTCGACTGAAGCAGAATATAGAGCACTCACTACAGGTGCATGTGAGGCTATATGGCTCAGAAGACTATTGTCAGAAACAGATTACTTTGATGAGTCAAAGCCAACAACAATATACTGTGATAATCAATCGGCTCAAGCATTGGCCAAAAATCCAGTATATCACTCCAGGACAAAGCACATTGATGTCAGAGAGCACTTCATCAGAGAAAGAGTGTTACTTGGTGACATCACACTGCAGCATTGTGATAGCAAAGAAAATGTTGCAGACATCTTTACCAAACCACTCGGTAAAGAGCTATTCGAGAAACACCGACTAGCTCTTGGTTTGATGCAGAGGAAGGACATTCCCATTAAAGGGGTGTGATGGAATGTAATGCTCAGTCCTTCTTCGATTCCCCAGAATCATCATCTTGAGGGAAGGCCTACTTCATGATGTTGATCTTGAGGGAAGGTGTTGAGAGTTCACGCTCAACATCATGTGATCATGTGTGCATAGCACCATCACGTGATCATATGTGCATAGCACTAACCTTATAGAGTGCTATAAAGGAAAGGGTTAGCTTCCCTAACCCTAACCCTAAAAGGGTTTGTATATATTCTATTTTTTCAACTAATTCTAGTGTACAGTTAGTCACATTTGTGGTGTGCTCTCTAGCTGTGCCCTCTCTCCTCATCTCCACTCTTCTCCTCTCCCCTCTTCATATTTTGTCAAGAGGCAACTTTATTGTAGAAGACATGAAATATGTACTCTTTAGAACATATGCCACGCTTCAAATGCAACAACTATGTTGACAGAGTGAAAAAAGTTGTCTATAAAGCAAGCTAACTGAACTAGCTACCAAACTACCAAGATTAGTTGACAGAGTTTTAGATTTTAGTACAGTCTCCCTTCTTGTAGGGGTAGGATATTTTTTATGTAAAAAACTTGTATATCTTTTTTACTTTATAATATAAACCCGCATTCTGCAAGAAAAAAAGAAATGTAGGACAACCAATTATTAACAAAGAGCAATTAGTGAGTCTCAACTAAATGCTTGTCACATCACAATCGACTCCCGTCATAGTATAACAAAGAGTAAGCTAGCATGTACTCAATCAAATGGTGGATCTCACCACCCATGTAGCAATTGTGCCCATCCAACATATTTGACATGTATGTATGCTAAATTGTAAAATCAGGATGTGGTTAGAAATAAAGAAGCACTGTTGTAAAACTAGCCACAATCAAAGGGTTGAAATGCAACCCCATGAAATGGATCCCCACAAACTAAGTGTGTTTTTCATACAAGAGATATCACTAAGAGAAATCCTATAGCAAATATAGCACTAGAATAACTCATAAATCCTATAGCAAATGTGGGTGATAATGCTGGAAATGTTGGTAGGCATTGAGAAAGCAAACAAAAATCTATGGTTGCTACTAAAAAATTGGCTTCTCTTTTATTGAAATCTACATAGACTTCCAAAACTAGATTCAAATTTTGTAAAGAGAATTTCACGAAACTATTGAATCTTAGTGCTACTTTCATAGCATTCATAGTGTCAATGTATCTCTTTTCACTTCTATAATGCATTGCCATTGTTGTGATCAATCAGCCAATAACAACAATGATGTTTACCACCTAAATCAAGTTGAGCTTGAGCTATATTGATCTTCTATTGTGGTAATAGTCCTTATACTCTTTTGTCCTCAACCAACGCTAGCTTATTTGGAGATCTCATCGCCATGGAATAGTATGGATACATTTTGAAGGTCATCCTAACAGGCAAAAGAAAAAGCTACAAAAGCATGGAAGAATCCAAAAGCTATTCAATAGAAAGCCCCCTAAAAAAGTGTTTTGATTGTTAGGATGCACACTATTGAACAAATTCTGACCTCATTCCTTCTCCATTATAGATATTCTTGGATACTTTTATACTAAAGAGAGAAGCACCACAATAAGAGATAACATTGGATCTAATGCAAAGGAGAGAGAGCACAAAGCATTCCATTGCAATAAGAAAATTCCTAACATTGATGGAACCATTACTATGATGGAATTTCCACAACAAAGGGGGTATTAATGAACATCTCCTAAATACAAATGGATCTTGGACTTTTAATGACGGTGTAATTATGGACTTACTTTGTATTATCTACATATCATGTGTTTTTTCTCATCTTTTGCAATTTTCCAAAAAGCATTCAATGATTAATGAACGAGGATAGAAAAGGCAACAATGTTGTCAGTGATATTTTTGGAAGAGGAGGTAATGGTCATGATTTAAGATATAAAGGCTAAATATGGCAAAAGTTAACTGAAAGCAATGGAATTATAACCAATATTTTGGGAACAGAAAGTACTCGTCACACTTTAAGATATAAAGGATAAATATGGTGAAGGTTATCCAAAAGCAATGAAACTTTGAGATTGCGGAGAGCAATGCAATTGTTATGATGTTTTGGGAGCAATTGTCAGGATAAATATGTACAGGAGAAACATCATCAAAGTTAATTGAAACCAATGATATTTTGAGTAGTAGCATAGAAATCGATGATATTTTACTAGTGCTATAGTGAGGACACATGCAATGCAAAAAATAGTTTCTAAATAGTAGTATCCACCCTAATTCATGGGGTAAATTCTCAAGAAACAGATCTTTTCTCTACAAAGGCTAAAGCATTGGAGCCATAACAATGAAGAAGCATTGGATCCATATCTGAAACTTTCCTCGGTAGCAAACTGCCAGAATGACCAACAAAAGCATAAACATGGTTGCAATGTTGCTCATATGGTAACCACTACGGGAGAATCCAACTTAGTAATCCAACTTTTCTTCATTGTCGATAGCTCTCTTCATGGTATCTAATAAAAACAAATATTTTAATAACCAATTTTTGTTCCATACAAGGAAGGATGACTTGAAGCATACAAAAGACCGATGTAGATAAAGAAAAAGCACCGGCCAGGCATAAATAGACTAGTAATATATACAATCACTAGAATAGATCATTGCATAAAGTTAGAGCTATATATAGTGACAACATTACACAAGATTGCATGATGAGTGGCAGTGCCACTAGTGATTGCATTAGATTTCACTATCGAAGAACTTTCGGAGGATATGAAGCTACATAGATGGAAATGGAATTCAACAAGTAAGTTCTTTTTCTCTTAGTAATATGATGGTTACTAAAATTTAATTTCATGTGTATTTGATCATAGTACTAATTCTTTAGCACTACAAAATACTTTTTGTGCTATTATAATATTAATGTTATGGTGTCTTATAGTCATAAGGTCTTTATCTGAATACAAGGAGTAATGTTCAAGAAATTGAATTGTAATTCTTGGGAAGAAGTGCTTCATGATTATCCAAATTTGATCTCACTAGATGCATTGAAAGAATTGTTTTTTTCTTTCAAAAATTAGATAAGATCAAAAAACTATTCTCAACATTTTTTTGGCTATACATGGGTTCAAATATGCATTGTATGAGTTTATTTGTTGTCTCCTTAATTGTGATTAGAAGCCCCGCTCTAGGAAAGAAAAGAAATCCCAAGTTATGGAGGACAATGATGACAAAATATGAAGAGGGGAGAGAAGAACAATGGAGATGAGGAGAGAGGGAACAGCTAGAGAGCACACCACAAATGACTAAATATACACTAGATTTAGTTGAAAAAGTAGAATATATACAAACCCATTGAGGGTTAGGGTTAGTGCATCTAACCCTTTCCTTTATAGCACTATATTGGGTTAGTGCTATGCACATTTGATCACATGATGGTGCTATGCACATATGCTCCCATGATGTTGAGCATGATCTCTCAACACCTTTCCTCAAGATCAACATCATGAAGTAGCCTTCCCTCAAGATGATGATTCTCAGAAATTGAAGAGGGTCTAAACATTACATTCCATCACACCCCTTTAATGGGAATGTCCTTCCTCTGCATGAAACCAAGAGCTAGTCAGTGTTTCTTGAAAAGCTCTTTACCGAGTGGTTTGGTAAAGATATCTGCAACATTCTCTTTTCTATCACAATGCTACAATGTGATGTTACCAAGTAACACTCTTTGTTTGATGATGTGCTCTCTGACATCAATGTGCATTGTCTTGGAGTGATATACTAGATTCTTGGCCAATGCTTGAGCCAATTGATTATCACAGTATATTATTGTTGGCTTTGACTCATGATCAAAGTAATTTGACAATATCCTTCTAAGCCATATAGCCTCACATGCACCTATAGTGGGTTTCCTATATTCTACTTCAGTCAAAGACATAGAAACAATTGGTTGTTTGTTTGACAACCATGATATAGCACCTTGACCAAGGAAAAATGCATATCCCTATGTGGATCTCCTGCATAGTCACTGTCATAGTATCCATGCATCCATGGATGACTTCCTCTATATTCTATCCCAAACTGTCTTGTACCTTTGATGTATCTCAAGACTCTTTTAGCTACATTCTAGTGAGACTGTTTTGGAGAGAGTATGATCTACATTGGACTTCGTGTATTCCAGATCATCAAAATACTTGTTGATTCTATTGTACCAACTTCTGGGTGCTTGCTTTAAGCTGTAGAGACTCTTTTTGAGATGGCAAACCTTATTCTCCTTTCTTGGTTCAACATAACCTACTGGTTGTTGCATGTAGACTTCTTTATCTAGATAACCATTAAGAAATGCATTCTTGACATTGAGCTGATACACATTCCATCTATTGTTGAGTGTTGCTAGTGATATTAGGAACCATATGGAATCCATCTTTGCTCTACTGTAGCATAAGTCTCATCATAATCTTGACCATATTGCTATGCAAATCCTTTTGCAACTAGTCTAGCTTTGTATCTTTGAATACTTCCATCTAGATTGTACTTCACTTTGTATACCCATTTGTTTGCTATGGCCTTCTTTCCTAGTGGAAGGTCACATCATTCCCAAGTATTATTCTTGTACAAAGCATCCATTTCTTCATTCATAGTAGTTTGCCATTTTGGCTTGTCTACTACATCTTTGAAGTACACTAGCTCTTCTGTAGCCATGATGGTAGTCATAAGAGCATAGTTGAGGTTTCAACCTGATTTGCTTCACCTTTCTCAGCATATGTCAATCTGGCTAGTGGTTTGCTTTCCCTAATAGAGCGTCTGAGCTACTGTGGCTCTACTTGGGGTATTTCTAGCAACTCTTGCTCTTCTTCATCAACCTATTCTATAGATGACTGTGAAATCGGTGTGTCTATCTCTTGTGTGTTTGAGGTTTCCATTCTAATTCCTCATCAAAGATTACATCTCTAGAGATAATGAGCTTTCGGTTGATGGGATCATACAACTTGTATGCTTTGCTTTTTTCACTGTAGCCAACAATGATGCATTTGCATGACTTTGCATCCAATTTCTTGCAATGATCATCATGTATGTGGGCATATGCTATGCAACCAAATATGTAGAAATGCCCAATGTGTGGCTTATGTCCAGTAATGCTTCATAATATAAGGTGTCATACCTTGTATTAGTTTGGTAGGAAGCTTATTAAGTAAATAGTTTGTAGTGGTTGTTGCTTCTGCCCAATACTGATTCAAAAGATGCTTCTCACTAAGCATTGCTCTAGCATTATTTGCTAGAGTACCATACGTCCTTTTAGCTCTTGCATTCTGCCGAAGAGTATCTACACATGTGAATTGTCTTCGAATGTCATGACTTTTGCAAAAGTTCATGAATGCTAAAGACATGTATCCACTCCTCTATCTGATCTCATGACTTTAATCTTTCTGCATGTCTAGTTTTCTACCATGGCTTTGAATTCTTGAAATTTGGAAAACACTTCAGCTTTCTCTTTCAAAAAGTAGACCAAACAATATCTGTTTTAGTCATTAATGAAAGTCAAGTAGTAAAGTGAACCATTGATGCTATCGGTCTTGGCATAACCCCATATATCTGTATGTATCACATCAAGTATACCTCATGCTCGAGAGGTTCTTCTGCCAAAGTTGGTTCCATTTTGTTTGGTAAAATACCATGCTTCATAAAATTTTCCAAGAAACTGTAGTTTAGGAATCCAGATTACCATATTTAGATTCTTGAGATCTAGCAAGCTCTCAAAATTAACATGACCATATCTCTTGTGCCATTTTGTGGATAGTGGCATCTGTTGTGGTGGTTGAGCTGACATGGCATGTAGATTTGGTACTATAGCTAGCATTCTGTATAAGCATCCTTCCTTGATACCTTTTCGTACTAGCTGAAATCTTTTGGATTTTTCTTTGATAATGCATTCCTGTCCGTTGAAGATGACTCGATAGTTGTGTTTCATCATTTAACCTACTAATAAGAGGCTCTTGCTGAGCTTTCAAACATAGCATACATTTTTCACTAGCCCTTTTGTACCATTGAAATTGTTCATAGGGATAATGCCTGTCCCTTGAACTAGATTCGGTGTATTATTTGCAATGTAGATGACATATTTCTGACCTTTTAATGGTTTCATCTTTGTTAACCATTCCTGATAATTTGTCATGTGAGATGATGAGATGCTTCAAACCTTGAAATCAAGATTGATTCTACACAGAGAAGGAGAAAATTGAAATACAATAGAAGGAGACTTTCTGTTGAATCAAAATTGTTTACAATCAATCATGGAGTCACAATACTCCATGTACGGCTCGAACTGCCCGACCACCCCTGAGATATTCTCACTCTCACTCGCATCATGTTTCTCACTCTCACTCACACCAAGGTGTTTCAATGAATCTCACTCTCACTCAAGATGATACAATCATAAATGAAAGAAGAATCTCACTCTCACTCGCACTCTCACTCTCAATCTCGGAGCTTCTGAAATATGCTGCCTTGCTGCCTCTGCATATTCTGAGTTTTCGACTTAATAGATCATGGAATTAGATCTTAACCTCTTCTAGAAAGTTGTAGATCCAATCCTAGCTTTCCAACAAAAAAAAGAGTTCTTCAATCTGAGCTTGGAATCAAAAGTTATGGTTGAAATAGTGACTGTTGTTTTTTATCCAAGAAAGGTGCGACCTACTTTTTCCCACTTTTAGCTGGCTTTTCCACTTTGTCCAGCTTTTCTTGCCCTTCATGATCAATTTGCTCCATTCTTGGACCAATCTAGCAATAATTTCAATTCTTTTTAATTCAATCACTCCTTTCTAAGTTTGACTTTAGAATCCACAAAGCTAGACCTTCCTTTAAACTTGCAAACTCCGGATACAACTCCCAGGCATATATATTTATTTTCTTAGATTTGTTAAATCTCAAATCACTTATTAGCATTTTCAAAACATAAAATTGACATTAAAACAAGTTTCACAAATAAGTTCTACCACTAAAACCAAAAAGAAATTTATACCCAAAATAAGGAGCGTCACACAAAAATGTGAAGCATCAGAATATTTACTAAGTGAAATCTTCCCTTGACTCTCTTAGAATCATTCTTGGCAAGCTTGTCAAGGATAGAAACATAAAAAGGATCCTGTTCAATTTCAGCCTTAATGTTTTCCATTAAATCAGAATGAACAATGGTTAGTGCATTCACAAGAGGACGTCTACTTAAAGCATTAGCCACCACAAAAACACAAAGAAACTATAGACGCACTTGATAGATGTGCAAAATGGCGCGCATCTATAGGCACTGCTAGAATAGCAAAAATATGAGCATGTCTAATAGTGCATCTATTAGCATGTCTACACTATGACTTAAACGCGGATTTAGATGCAAAACAAAAAATATGAAAACTGAAATTTTGGTGCAGGCTGATAAATGTACATCATTGCTTTCCTAACATTGCCCATGATTACCAAAGCACGTAATTTTAACAAAAATATCAATGCTTTTTGGCAAACTCACATATACAAAAATAAAGTGAGGTGAGGAGAATGACACAATATGTAAAATAGTTTTGCCATGCTAAGGTTCAATCTCATCCTCAATGAGATCAACCCTTGCCAAACTATCTACTTTAAAATCCAAACCAGTGTTGAGATCTACAAATACATTCAACCCACTACTACTTATGCTACTCATGTGCTCATCAAAATTAGCATCACAGGTAATGGCCTCAATATCTGTATCTCCTATCTCATGATCATCCTCCTCTCTTGTATCACATTCATCATCACATCCATGGCCATGATCATCCTCCATATGCTCTATATTCTTCATCCGTAGCTAGAGGGCCTAGTTTGAGTGGGGGTGTTAGAGCTATATATAGCTTGTCCTAACTCAACCTAGTCCTCAACTATATATATGCCTATGATCTATGAATAGAATCACTTTCTTGGGAGCAACTCTTGTGTCTATCTCTCTCCTCTTTCTCTTCCTCTCAACAAAGCTTCTCATTGGAAATGAAGTCCTAGTTGAGCTCATTGGATCTCTATCTTTAGTACACAAACCGAAAAGGATTTTAGATAGACAAGAAAAAATAATGCGACATACAATATGCAAGAATGTATAGTTAAGCGGAAAGATACACCTAAAGAGAGAGCAACATGGGAAAGGGTAAGCAATCTCCACAGGAGGTTTCCCAATTTTGTTTTCGAGGACGTAAAATATTCTTAACAGGAAGATAATGTTACATTAGCCATAATCACGAAAGGATCATGACATGGTTATGTGGATTCTAGCTAGGTTCTAGGAGGTTTTCCTAGGCCTCGGTATTAATTATAGGTGCATTTTGGAATTCCCTTTAGAGGGTTCTATTAAAGGGTCCAGTATGGACACATGGATCAACATGAGGAATCCACATGCACAACATAAGGAGTCCACATGGCAAACATTGGGCTAGGTGGGAGGATTCCAGAAGAGGAGCTCAAAGTGGAAGGAGGTCAAGGAAGTCTATTGAAGGGTCCAGTATGGACACATGGTACAACATGAGGAATCCACATGGAGAACATTGGGCTAGGTGGGAGGATTACAAAAGAGAAGCTTAAAGCAGAAGGAGGTCAAGCACATGGGTCTCATGTGAAGAAAGAAGCAATAGGAGGTGAGCTCTTATAAAGGGAATCTGTGGCTACATGGAAAATATAGCAAAGCCCTCAAAAATTGTAACAGCGTACAACATGTAGTATGCTCCCTTTACAATATTGTACCTGCCTTTTTATAACTCTTGGCATTGACGACTTGCACAACCTTTTTAGGGCCTGACTCTCTTATAACCTTTGTTAATATAGCAGCTATATAGGTCCCCGACTTCTGTACATGTGAGGCATCAATTGACATGTGAAAGGCCTCCACACAAGGTGATATAATCATCACATTAAATAAAGCATGGAAGTTCATGCTTGTCCACGCATGTGAGACAATCGTGCATAAAACTCTCATACCACCATATATTATTACAAAATTTTCCTTTCAAAGAGGGTAGTATAAAATTTGAAGATGGATATAAAATGGCAAAAGGCATGCTAAATACAAAATGATTAAACTACTACTAATACTCTAAACTACTGGACTCATCCTTGCCTTTTCCTGATTCCTTACAGCTTTGCCTCTATCTGATCGCTTGGGCTCTACATCTCTGGCTGATCCTTGACACTCTTCTCTCTCCCTGGGGTCTCAATTTACAAGCTCCTCCTCTGTGTTCCTTAGGGTTGCCACATGCTCACCCTGAGAATGAAACATGAGAAAGAGAGAGAAAAAAAAAGGAAGAGTGAAAAGAGACAAAAAGGAAGAGAAGAAAGAGAGAAAAAGAGAGAGTGAGTAGGAAGAGAGAAAGAGAGGAAGAGAGAAAAGAGAGGGGACTGCAAGATAAAGAAAAAGAGAGAAAGAGAGGAAAAGAAGAGAGAAAGAGATAGAAAAAGAGAACTAGAAGAAAGAAGAAGAGAGGAAAAGAGAGGAAGAGAGAAAGAGAGGAAAAGAGTAGAAGAAACAGAGAAAACTTGGGAAAAGAGAGGAAGAGGAAATGGAGGATGACAGTAGGAGAAAGAGGGAAGAGAGAGTAAAACAGAGAAAGGGAAAGAGAGAAAGAGGGAACGAGACAGAAAGACGAGAACTACAAGAAAGAATAAGAGAGAAAAAGAGGAACATAGAAAGAGAGGAAGAGAGGAAGAGAGGAAGAGGAAGAGAAGAGAGGAAAAGAGAAAAAGAGGACAATGAAAAAGAGAGGAAGAGACAAAACTTGGGAAAAGAGAGAAAGAGAGGAAAGGAGAGAAAGAGACAGAATGAAGAGAACTAGAAGAAAGAAGAAGAGAGGAAAAGAGAGAAAGAGGAAAGAGAGGAAGAGAGTATGATAAGGAGAGAAAAGAGAGGAAAAGAGAAAGAGGAAAGAGAGGAAGAGAGTAGGAGAAGGAGAGAAAAGAGAGGAAAAGGGAGGAAGAGGAATAAGAGGAAGAGAGAAAGAGACGTAAAGAAAAGAACTAGAAGAAAGAAGTAGAGAGAAAAAGAGTGATAGAGAGAAGGGAAGAGCAAGAGAAAAAGAGGAATGGAGAGGAAGATAGACAAAGAAAAAGAAAGGAAACGAGAGGAAACAAGAGAAAGAGAGGAAAAGAGGATTTAAGGAGAGAAAGAAGAAGAGATAGATAGAGAAAGAGACAGTAGGAAGAAAACTAGAAGAAAGAAGAAGAGAGGAAAAGAGCGAGAGAGAAAGAGAGAAAGAGACGAAAGGAGAGGAAGAGATAAAGAGAAATAACGAAGAAAGAAATTAGGAGAAAGAGAGAAAGAGAGGAAAATAAAGAAAAAAAAAAAGAGAGACAGAAAGAAGAGAACTAGAAGCAAAAAGAAGAGAGGAAAAGAGAGGAAGTAAGAGAAAGAAAAGAAAGGAAAAGAGAGGAAGAGAGAAAGAGGGGAAAGGAGAGGAAGAGTAGGAGAAAGAGAGAAAAGAGAGGAAAAGACAGAAAGAGGAAAGACTGGAAGAGAGTAGAAGAAAGAGAGAAAGTAGAGCTTCTTTGTTGCTAAGCACTTCCGAAATAAGAGGATCGAGCATATATGAAACGCTTTGTATATTTTGAGGAAAATTTGCTATAAAATTACTATATTAAAAAAAAAAGTATTAGCTTCTTGGGTTTAATCAAAATAAGAAAAGTATAAAGCCAAGGAAAAGGCTGCATCAAACCTAAGGATAGTTGTAATGACTTTGACATTAACCTCTTTCTTAGGATTCAAGAGGATTAAAATCTCTTCTTCACCAAATTCAAAAAAATGAGGTTGTTGTCAAATTAACAACATAGCGGTGAATGAACTTCCAATCTGCTGCAATAGAGTCATATTTTCATGACTCATCTTATTGAAAGAGTAGTCTACATCGTATTCTTCTTCACTTGCTATGTCTTCTACATCCTCCTTCTGCTATAAAAATATAAAAATGTTATGCGATGTACACATCCCAAATAAAGGCTTAAACAAGTAGATAAGGTTTCATACATGCTTTCCCAAAACACTAGTAGATCGGCTTCTGTATATGATTCCATTTTGACTTGTAACTCCAAATCAAAAATCTCTCTAAGAAACAACATGCAGTTGTAGGCAACTCTCCACCCACAGCTGTGCCCATCTTTTTGCTCCACTGGTAGATGTCGTTTGAATTCTACTTGGTCTTGTTGCTCCGTGGTTGTTCTGAAAATAGATACTAGTTGATATGTAGCACTGTCCATCATGACATATTAAATATATTAATATGTCATGATCATAAGATACAAAATAAGAAAATAACAAAAATATTAAGAGAATAATTACCTTGGGGATTTGGCATGATAGCCTTCCATTGAATTCACAAACCACAAACGGTTGACTTCAAGGTCCCAAGCGATCAGACTCCAATCTGAGCTACATGACTAGAATAAAAATGATTATTGTTTTACACAAACTTGCCAAAGAAATAGTAAAAATAAGGTTAGAGTTGATACTTGCTCCTCATGATAAGGCATAAAGATGACTCGTACCCCATCTAAATTCAAAGGGCTTAACCAGGTACAAACATCTTCTACAGTCCTTTGAGGAGAGCTAAGAATAGAAGAAAGGAGAGCATCGAGCATGTAGACACGATTCTGTAGTGCACTAGGAAGCTGAGAAATAACTACACTACACCAAGAAATAAACAAACATTAGCTCATAGAATTGATTTGCATTCTACACTAGGAAACTGATATATAACTACACTGTAAACAAATAAACAAATGTTTGCTCATTGAAGTAGCAACAAATAAACAAACGTTACCTGAGAATGGCCAGGATAACATTGTTATTAACCTCTTTTAAAGGATTGGAGAGGATTGAAACCTCCTCTCTACCAAAGCTCAAATACTGAGGTTCTCGTTTCAAAACGATCCTAACTTCAAATGAGCTCTCCATTTTATCCAATGCAGCTAAATTTGCAGAATGGGTCTCTGTCATAGCTTGTATTCTATGTTTTCAGTCATTCTACTTTTCCATGGTGTCTTTAAAGCTCTTGTGCTCATGGGATTCTTCAATCAAATTTAGAGGTGCTTGCATTGCTGAAGTAGAAGGGAGTGCCTCCATATTGACTTCATCCATTTTTTCTCCCTCTATTGCCTGTAAAAAAATATGAGAGATTAGATTCATTATCTTTAAATTTAAATCTTATTTAAAAAATTGTATTTAGTTGAGAAATAGAGAGTTCATACCATTAAGTATTGTTGTAGTGGCCTTTTTACATAACCCTGTGAGCCATAATTATCAAAGAAGGCATCATCATCTTTCTCTTCATCCACCAACCTCTCTCTGAATGGATCATGTAAGTCCATCTTTTCATCATCATCAACTGGGACATTATGATCTTCAAGGTAATCATCCATGTCATCAGTGTCCTTGTCATCTCTCTTTTTTATAGCCTATGGTTAGATCTGCTTGAAGCTGAAAATAAGCCATGAAATGCTTGTTTTCAATAATATTTGTGGAGTTGCCTTTTCTGAGGAGATCCTCAAATAAATATCCCATCTTGCACAAGGTGACCTCCCAACCTACCGGTAGCAAATTCTCCATCATGGTAAGCAAGAGACTCCCACTTTTTGTAGGACTTCCATAGTTGTTTTTTTGATAATGTATGGACCTAGGAATATCTTGCTCTTCTAGAATCAATCTCAAATTATTTGAATTCCCTCTTATGTCCTTTTGTAAGGAGTGATCAGGGTTGGGACTCCACATACACAAGAAGAATGATTCAAGAGATTGAATCGCTATGCCACATTCTCTCTTGCCTCTCTTTGCTGCATAAACACCACTATAGATCTTCAAATCTGATAAATATGCTCGCTCTACAGTAACCTGCATGGCTTCTTTGTCATTTTTATAAAAAAAAATGACAATGTTGCAAATTGCCACTTTGCTAATGGTGGTATATACTATTCTATTAATGAAGTTATGGATATCATCGCTTGAAACTTCATTGATAAAGAATAATTGTGGCTTATCCCATGCTGACTCATTCTTGATGAAGTCATCTTCTAAAACTCGCGTGAAGTTCACAAGCTTTCCAGACTCTGCCATAACCTCTACATTGAATTGAAAGCTTTGGTGCATATCTGTCGGCATCCTTATCTCGCTGATTAATCTTTCCACATATGCAATCACCTGTTGTGGGATTTCTTTTCTCATGTAAGAGGTTACTATTTCTTACACATATTCATTCTTTTTAATCCACCTGTTTGCCCATAGCTTTACCTTGGGTGTTGACAAAGAAGCTATATGCTTGACCATATTATAGTCAATGTTACAATGAGTAAGTGGAATTTGTTTCTCTGACAGCAAATACTTAAAGGCACTATGCACTAGATCACGCCTCACCTGTACATTGATGCATTCTTCCATGCAGTGGTCTTTGTCTTTCTTTCCAAAAAACCATTCTTTCTTTAAAAGTTTTTGTGTTGCCATGGATGCATACTTGCCAGATAAGTACTTTATAGGCCTCCACATCCTTGTTGTCAACTCCTTCTTATACATTACCTTTGACTTTCCAGAGATAAACAAAGGAGCTTCATAGGTCAACTGTCCACGCTCAGAAGCAATGCACGTTTCAAGCATCTCATTGAACACTTCAATAGGACAAAATCTGATAGAAGTATAGTCGGCATATCCGTCCCTCACCACCTTGAGGCTTGTCATGTTTTGTTCTCATTCTTGAGTTCCCCTAGGCACAACTGCACTCAAAGAAGTATAGAAGTTTGTGAGTGTGTCGGCGTCTGCTTTTGTGACCTTTTGCTTCAAATCAAGATTTGGAGAACCAAATGTTGTCCATATAACCCTTGCCTTCTGTAAGACCTCTAATGTTGAGGATATCTTATGCTTTCCATGGACATAATGATTAAGTCTTTCGAACTAAATCAAATACTTGATCTCATGCTTGAATATACAGATTGTTGTAGGATAATAATGGAATGAACTTATCTTTGCAAATTGTTCTGAAGTGAGGCCTTTGACCTCCTTTGCTTCTTTTGCGATCTGATTACAAGCATAAGCCCAATGTTGACCATCACTGGGCTGGAATCTGCAATGAAGGAGGAATTCCTTCTTTGCTTCCTTTAGCATATTCTCACCTTCTGCCTCTTCGCCTTGTTCATGTGGAATATTTTTAAGAGTGTCTTTAAAGAATCGACTGAAGGTTTCCTCGAAATGTGTAGGCCTTATAAATGTTATTTGATCCAGAAAGCTATTTTTGATTGGACAAAACATTATTGGGCGCAGGACCACATTGCTTGCCATAGGTTTCTTTCCATCTCTCAAAGCCTCGAATATTTGAAGTGCATAGGATATATCAAGGCTTCGGCTATTAGTAAAGATAACTACAGCTTCCACATCTTTGGCATTCACAAACCACGTCCTTTGACCCTAGATATATCCCACATCATCATTTGTTATTGCTTCATTAAGACACAGATTAAGATTTTTGATTGATGTGAGTTCATCCTAATCATCTTCAGCCTCGAGTTCTGAGTCTTCTTCATGAACTCTTCTTTTAACTGTTTTTCATCCACATGATCTTTCTCTACAGTGGGATGATGCCTTTTTTTACTGCTTGGAACCGTGGCTCTTGCAGTACTAGCCTTTTGCATTTCACATCGTGGTTTGCTAGCAAGAGATTCTAGCATAACTACAGTGGATCGACCTTGATCTTCTTCAATTTTTTTAAATTCCCGTGCACTCAAGGCTTGTGTTTCATCATCCTTAGTTACATCCACCATTTCTTGCTCTAGAAGTTTGCGCTCATGTTCTACACATTTGTGATAGTGTGCATGTTCTTCTTGTCCCTGCATCGAAGTCTGAGCTTGATCTTCTTCATGTGAAGATCCTTGAATATGAGGAGCATATTGTGCATATTGTGCATCCTGAAAGTACTCAAACATTATCTTTGCATGCATCCTTTTTGCCACCACACTAGGAAATTGCTCCCACGTATATGCAAGAGCCTCCAATGCACTTTGCAGCTCTAGAAACTTTGATGGTTGAGGAGGAGGCATAATAAAGGTCTTTGAGTCTCTCCTTGACACAACAAAATGAAGACTGCTAACTTCAGGATCTGAACTCTTTGTGAAAATATCCATAAAAGTCTCTTTTGGCTCTATCATTATGCCTACTACAAGGCTTCAAGTCATATCTTTTTTGAAGAAAGTAGCATCCCATGATGGATCTTCAACATCATTGAACTCCCTTTTTGACATAAGTAGAAAGAGTCTCTTTTCCTTTTGATGAAGAAACCAAGCTCTTTTGCCCATGTGATATCGAGTCCACCTACCAAAGCCATTGGGGCTATATTCCTTTCCTTTCAAATTCAAAGTGACATAAGAGACCCATGCTCTAATCTCAGAGTCATTTAGAATAGCCCCCACATTAGTTGATTTCTCCATAATCCTACAAGAAAAGATAATGAAGAATTTAGATACATACAAGTAAAGTACAATATACAACGCTTGATACAATAAATGTGGGAAATAACCCAAAAGGCTTTACAAGGCTTCATATGGCAATAAATGTGACCAATAGTGGAGAGGGCTTTACAAAGTATTTTATAGCAATAAATGTGGGAAATAGCCTAGAAGGCTTTACAAGGCTTAAATATTTGTACAAATGTAAAAAAATTAGCCAATAAAGCTTTACAATGAAATAAAATGTCCTCTAGTGATAAAGCTTCAATCTTCGTGAAGACATGTAATCTGTCCATCCATTGATTTGCCCTCTAGTGATAAAGCTTCAATCTTGGTGATGACATGTAATCTGTCCATCCATTGATATCTGTGCACTGATACCTAACTGATGCAATCTACCCACTAAAAACTGTTCCACTGATATCCACTTATATAGCCCACTGATACTCGTTAAATAGTGAATGGTCGGGATGGTCGGGTTTATTACAAGGTGCTTCATATGGCAATAAATGAAAAAAATAGCCTAGAAGGCTTTACAAGGTTTTTTATGACAATAAATGAGCTTAAATATTTATACAAATGCAATAAAAATAACCAATAATCATCAAGCTCCAATATGTCCCATGACATGTAATCTGTCCACTGATATCTACTATCTCAATCTGCCCATTGATAAACTTCTTGGTAAATGGTAAAAGGTCTTATTTAATAGCATGTTATGAGTGTTAAACCACATGTGAGCGAAGGGACTGACAACGATTAGGAACTACTTAGAAAAATTTGAGCATGGCTTCGATTGGCAACTTGGAGAATTGTCTCTCCTCTAAGGCAATCTAATCTATGCTAAACTATGCTAAACTGTCGAAGTGAAGAAAAGCAATAAATAATTTCTTTTTCTGTGTTCATTTTAATGTGCTAGGGTTTAAGAGGCTTAAATATGCAAAAGAAGGGGTTTTGATGTAGAGGCTTAACTTGCATGTGAGAGAAATGAAGAACAAGTATCTAAAGAAAAGTTAACATTTTTCACTTTAAAAGATGAATATATATAAAAATATTATCTCACCTTCAAAACAAACCATAAATTCACTCTTTTATAAATTTTTAAAAGTATAATATAAAACATGTAAATATATAAAACTCTCTATTTCCTCTGAACTTTCTCTCTCTCTCTCTCTGTCTCTCAACTCCTAATTCTCTCTGTAGCCATAGTCAAGACACCTCATTCTCTCTCTTAATCTCTCTCTCTCTCTCTCTGACAACTCTTATGTATTTCCCTCTCTGTCCTCATCCCACTCATTCTCTGTCTTAGTTTATCTCAAGTCTCTCTTTCTCTCCCTCCCATGGCGGCTACGATTTATCATTCTCTCTCTTCATCTCTCTCTCTCCCTAGGGTTTGTAATTATTTCTCTCTCTCTCTCCAACTCTCTCCTCTCTCTCTCTCTCTCCTCTTCTCTCTCTCTCCCTCTCTCTCTATCTCTCTCTCTTAGCCTCTCTACCTCCCTACCTCTATCCTCTTGGCCACTAGGATTTGTCATTCTTTCACTCTCTATGTCTCTCTCTCTCTCTGTGTGAATTCTCTCTCTTGAGTGGTTTTGAGGTTGATAGAGAAATTTGTAATAAAGTGTTGTCAGAAGAGTTTTTTGGAGAGATTTATGATTAAATTTTGTTTTGAAGTTGTTGCGTACGCAATAGGTAGGGAGGTTTGAGTGGTTTTGAGGTTGAGAGAGAAATGTGTAATAGATTGTTTTTTTTTTTAAAAGAGTTTTTTGGAGAGATTTATGATTAAATTTTGTTTTGAAGTTGTTGCGTACGCAATAGGTAGGGAGGTTTGAGTGGCTTTGAGGTTGAGAGAGAAATTTGTAATAGATTGTTTTTTTTTGTTGGTGAGTTTTTTTGAGATTTATGATTAAATTTTGTTTTGAAGTTGTTGCGTATGCAATATAGGTAGGGTTTGAGTGGTTTTGAGGTTGAGAGAGAAATTTATAATAGATTGTTTTTTTTTTAAGGAGTTTTTTGGAGAGATTTATGATTAAATTTTGTTTTGAAGTTGTTGCGTACGCAATAGGTAGGGAGGGGTTGTGAGAGTTTCAGTTAAAGAGGAAAATTTGTGGAAAAAAAGATTTAATGCTAAAATGGTTTTTTAAGTTGTTGCGTACACACAAGTTTTAGAGAAAAAGATCGGATTTGAAAAAAAATTCAAATTTATAAAAACTTGATTCTTAGAAGTTCTTGCGTACGCAATAGGTTAGAAATGAACTCACCTCTTGCAACATTTTGAAAATTTTTGAGAATCCTGCAACAGGTTAATGAGAGGAGAGAAGCATGGAGTGTAAACGAATGATCTTTGAATGAAAGAGAGAATGAAGAATGTTCTACTTATAGTGAACCTAAAAGAACTAAAAAAACCTTAAAAACTAAAAAAGCTGACTTGACCTAAAAGCTATCCATTTCCTATAAAACTCTACTTCTTCTCATTCTGTCTCACAACTCTCTTATTCTCTCTCACAACTTTCCTGGAGCTCCACCACCTCTCCACTCAGGTACTCCCTCCCTCCCTCTTCTCCAACTTCCTCTCTCCCCTCCCTTGCCCTCCCCTCCCCTCCCCTCCCCCTCCCTTCCCCTATCCTCCTGCTTCTCCCCTCCCTTCCCTTCCCCCTTCCCCTCTCCTCCCTGCCTTCCCTTCCGCTTTCCTTCCTCTCCCTCCGCCTCCCCGCAGGCCCCTCCCTCCCACCCTTCATCCCTTCCCTCCCTCCCCTCCCCCCGCCCCCCACCCCCTTTCCCTCCCCCGTCCCGCTGCCTTCCCCTCCCCTCTGTCCCGCTCCCTTCCTCCGCCCGTCCCGCCCCCTTCCCCTCCCCCTTGCCCCCCCGCCCCGCCCCACTGCCTTCCCCTCCCCCTTGCCCCGCCCCCGGTCCCTCCGCCCGCCGTGCCCCCTTCCCTTCCCCCTTGCCCCCCCTCGCCCCGCTGCCTTCCCCTCCCCCTTGCCCCACCCCCTTGCCCTCCCCGCGCCCCGCCCCCTTCCCTTCCCCCTTGGCCCCCCCCGTGCCTGCCCCCTTCCCCCGCGCCTGCCCCCTGCCCCTGCCCCTTCCCCCCCCCTCCCCGCGATTGATCGATCACGGGGAGGGGGGGGGAAGGGGTAGGGGCAGGGGGCGGGTGCGGGGGAAGGGGGCAGGCACGAGGGAAGGGGGCAGGCACGGGGGGGCAAGGGGGAAGGGAAGGGGGCAGGGCGCGGGGAGGGCAAGGGGGTGGGCGCGGGGCGGGGAAGGGGGCGGTGCGGGCGTGGGGGAGGGGGGTACGGGGAGAGCGAAGGGAAGGGGGCAGGAAGGGGGAGGGGAAGGGGGCGGGGCGAGCGGGGCAGGGAAGGGGGAGGGGAAGGGGGCGTGGGGCAAGGGGGAGGCGGAGGGGACGGGGAGGGGGCACGGGCGGGGAGGGGGAGGGGGGCATCGCCCCCCTCACCTGTTGCACATGCAATAGGTGCGGGGCGGGCGGGGGGGCAAGGGGGCGAGGGGCAAGGGGGAGGCAGAGGGGACGGGGAGGGGGCGCGGGCAGGGAGGGGGAGGGGGGCATCGCCCCCCTCACTTGTTGCGTGCGCAACAAGTGAGGGGGGCGATGCCCCCCTCCCCCTCCCTGCCCGCGCCCCCTCCCCGTCCCCTCTGCCTCCCCCTTGCCCCACGCCCACTCCGTCCCCTTGCTCGCCTCGCTCCCTTCCCCCCCCTTCCCCTCGCCCTTCCCCCCCTTTCCCGTCGGCTTCGACGGGGAGGGGGGGGAACGGGGAGGGGGCTCGACGGGGAGGGGGGGGAAAGGGGAGGGGAAGGGGGTGGTCGGCGGGGGAGGGGAAGGGAAAGGGGTAGGTGCGGGGGAGGGGGGCTCGACGGGGAGGGGGGAAGAGCAGACGGGGAGGGGGGAAGGGGGAGGGGGCGGGGGGGCAA
The DNA here is from genome assembly GCF_047967505.1 of Dipteris shenzhenensis. NCBI lineage: Eukaryota > Viridiplantae > Streptophyta > Polypodiopsida > Gleicheniales > Dipteridaceae > Dipteris > Dipteris shenzhenensis. Next base: position 48,724,891 of record NC_141618.1, read on the forward strand.
GGGGAGGGGACGGGGGTGGGGAGGGGGGGCCCCCCCGCACCTGTTGCGTGCGCAACAGGTGGGGGGGGAAGGGGGAGGGGAAGGGTGCGGGCGCGGGGGAGGGGGCTTGACGAAGGGGGGGAAAGGGGAGGGGAGAGGAGGCGAAGGGGGCGGGCATGGGGAGGGGAAGGGGGCAGGGCGGGGGGCAAGGGGGCGGGGAAGGGGGCGAGGGAAGGGGGTGGGGGCGGGGAGGGGAGGGGGATCCCCACCTATTGCGCATGCAACAGGTTGGGGACCGGGGCGGGGAGGGGAGGGGAGGGGAACCCTCACCTGTTGCGCACGTAGGGCCCCTTCCCCGCAGTCGCCCCATCCCCTCCCACTCCCCCTTCCCCGTGCCTTCCCCCTCCCTCGACCCTTTCCCTTGCCGTGCCCTGTCCCCTCAAAATTAAAAAAGTTAAAATAAATAAAACTTAAAAAAAATTAAAAAATTAAATTAAAATTTAAATATAAAAATAAACTAATTAATTAAAATAAAATAATTAAAAAAGGGAAAAAATTATTTTATTTTAAAAATTAAAAATAAATAAAACTTGAAATAATATTTAATTAAAAATTTATTTAATATTTTGAGTTTGAAAATCATTGTAATTCTCATTTTTTATTTTTGATTGTTTTTCAGAAAACTATGGCTTCCATGGCTTCCAGTTTTGGTTCCAAGGTGTCTTTCAAATACCTTGAACATGCTTGGTATTTTATGGAGCGTAAATCAAAGTATTTTGTGGTGATCACTGCAGAGAATATATCAAGCGCAAAATATTCTACAGAGGCAGTAAGAAATGGTGGCATGGTATCAAACATCAACATTAAAGAAAACAATTTGATAGAAATTGTGTGCAAACGAAAGAATAACGAGGTGGTTTACAAGTTATGAGTTACTCCGAAGCACTTCTTGAAGCCGTTACTAGATTCAATTGAGGGATCCCAAGAATTACTTAATGCCTTAGAAGCATTGAAGAAAATGTGGGATGCATTTCCAAGTGGTGGTGTTGAACCTTCAGCAACAATAAGTACGTCATCTATAACATATAACCCTCAAGTACCGTCAATATCTGTGGCGGTAACTCCGATAACTCCGGCAAGTGTAACTACAGTATCTCCAATTGTACCAACACCATCAACTGCTGCAACTATAGGAACAAGGAGTGATCGTGGAGCAGACTCAAGTTCTGTAGCTATTCCCAGAAAGAGAGCAAAAATAACTCCTACTCCACGTGCAGATCGTTCGAGTGTAGGCTATTTAAAACCAGGCGAAAAATTGGATAGCGATGAAGAGGAAGATCCGCAAGAAGAAGATACAAGTCTCAAAGACTTTTCTATAAGTGTGGCAGACTTACATCCTCCAGAGGATGAGGGATACATTTGGGGATTTTCACAATTCAGTGTGGCCACAATGCTTATTGATCGAGCTTCATTGTTCACAAATCAAAGAAAGCTCGATAAGATATTTGCACGCAAATTGTATGAAGATACAAGGAAAACAAGAACTCTAGTTGCCACTAATATCACTCTTCGTCGTATGGCATTTAAGAGACTTCAAGAAGATGATCCTAAATTGCCTGATGTCACATTTCAAAAGCACGTGGACTTTCTTGATGCTTTTGAGAACTTTAGAAGGAGTGACTTTGTTCGTGGAGAGGCTTTGTACCAAAGCCGATATGGGAGTGACATCGAGAAGAGATACATGCTGGCAAGGAATAGATTCTTGGAAAGATACAGGTTTGAGCCCATTGATGGGCAACACTTTTGTGAAGCTTGCAGGATCGCCCTTGATGAGGGAAGAAAAGGAAACTTGCCACAGATTGAGTGGATGGAAAATTTTCAACGGGTCATTTGTCATATATGCATATTTAACGATGACTTGAAGTACATTCTAGAACCAGAATGGCTGAATTATGCTCCATTTAGGTTGAAAAAATGCTCTTCTCTTTCTGAGATCTTGATAAAGGCAAGGGAGTTATGGATGGGCTATGGAAAGCCACAAACAGTGAAGGGTAGGAGACCGAGTACATGGCAAAGAGGACTCATTTCTATAGATGCTTGAAAGGTGTTGTAAGCAATATGCAAGGCATACCAGGTAATAAGGTTGAGGCAAAGGATTTGAACACCGCCATTGCAAGATACAGGGATGTTACTTGCATTGTCTTCCGTGAGGACTCAGTGTTTCAGAGCATCGTGGATGTTTGCCAAGCATATGAAACAGGGAAGATATCCTTTGAGGAACCAGAGCACATTGCAACTCAGAGGAAAGAAATAAAGAAACCGATGTCTATTGTTTGGTGGAGAGCTTTAAGGTTTGTTCCAGATGCAATAACAGAAGAAGTATGCAAGAAGATCCTAAGTGGTGACTGCTTCTTTGGAAAGAAGAGCAAGCATAGCAACTTAGATGAAGTGGTCACCCGAATGATTCAAAGTGAGGCTGCTCTCTCGGCACTATTATTTTTATTGAAATCTGATGATGAGTTAGCTGGCAAGTCAATTGATGTGGATAAGAAGAAAGCACTTAGCCTAGGTCAACTCCTTGATAAGACATGGGCTAGAAAGTGGTTGGCTTCAATGGATGCAGATGCCACACCAACAAAGGATCTAAGAGCTAAAATGCCAAAGGTTGTTGAGACAGAATATATGGACATCAAGAAAAAGGCCTTGTAGTCCACTACCCAAGGTAGAGCAATTGGTGGTTTAGATGATGGTTCTCCATTCAGCTTCTCTTATGATATCCTGCTATCAGAGAATGATACAAAATTTGCACACATCAATGGCATTGATACAGAGCATTTCATAACAATGAGCGGTCATGCTTGGGAGAAGCCATGCGTATTTTTCATAGATGAATTGCAAGACCTTGCAGTGTCATGGATAGTTGAACTTGTGTGGTTTATCGTAGAAGGTCCTATGGCAAATAAGAAAAGATCAACGTTGGTCCTGTTTGTGACAAAATCACAAAGGGATGCCTTATATGCGAGTTTGACATCTGCATTTGGGTATTTACTTTCAAAAGTATACCATGGTATAGTCCTATGTAATCATATGACTGTCTTGGAAGGCACTGCCATTCAAGTCTTGCAGCATTTCTTGATGTGCTTCGTATCGAGGGGTGGTGGCAATCTAATCCAAACTCCTTTAAGGACTCTCGAGCTTCATTACTTTGAGGACAATAAGGTTAAGCTTGATGCAGCAATGGTGGATTATAGAAAGCCGATGGATCATGATGTGATACTAGAGATGACAAAGAATTTATTGAATGATGGGTGGGAAGTAGCATTGTATCGAATGGGTTTTGCTGCTGAGAAATTGCTACGCCAAGGTAAAAATGTAAATGTCATTGATACCCCCATCAAATTGATTTCTTTGACACATATTACAGTTGCACTTCTTTCTTTGAAGAGGAAAATGTCAAAGAAGAGGGTAATGAGTCTGCGGGTGATGATTCTAGCTCAGGTGATGATGAGGATGAAAGCTCTACATCCGATGACTTACGGCAAGAAGAAATCTGCACAAAGAATAAGGGTGATCAATTGTCAACTAGAGTCAAGGAGGTTCCACTCATCATACTAGAAGGCTCGCGGCAGTAAGAAGTTATAGTAGTATAGCACGTCATAGGAAAAGGTAAGGCTAAAGAGGTGGAAGCACTTCCCTTAAAATTAAAAGTGAGGAAGGCACCCTTGATCTTGGATGAAGGACAAGCAAGTGGATCGATCTTGGGTGAAGGACAGGCAAGTGGATCAAGCAAGGAAGCCTTACTCAAAGAAGGTATGGACGAGGCAAAGCATGACCAGGAGGAGTTACCAGGAGGCATAGATGGTTCTTCAACCATGACCTTACAGACTCTAGAGCAGCCTACTAGTCAGGAACCTAGTAGCCAGGTCCCTACTTACCAAGAACTTGGTCATGAGACTCTAGAGCAGCCTACTAGTTAGGTGCTTGGAACTGTCGAAGAGCAAACTACTGAGGACCTTGCTACTGAGACTCCAGTCTTAGAGCAGCCTATTAGTCAGGACCCTAGCAGTCAAGGGCCTGGCATTGAGGACATTGGTACTGAGTAACATGATGGCTAACGGCTTTGTAATCACAAGTTTTGAACTTCTATGTAAAGCGAATATCTAATAAAAAGTTTACTACTTTTTTGATTTCTTTGCTCTCATTATTGTGTATAAAGATTGTTTATGAGGGCCATTTTATACTTAATGGTGTTTCTTAATACCAAGTGTGGTGTATATGTACACTACTTACACATAAAAGGATTTATCTACACTAACTTTCTAAGGGCTTTATGTACACCACCTTTCTAAAAGAAATGGTCATAAAGGTGTGTGCACACCACTTATACATAAAGGTGTTTATTTACACCACCTTTCTAAGAGAATTGGTCATCTATTGATGTGCTTAGGTGATAGTAGCTCAATTCACAAGAAGTTATGAAGATGTTTATGTAGACCACTTTGTAAGAGAATTGGTCATCTATTATTGGTCATCTATTGATGTTCTTAGGTGATAGTAGCTCAATTCACAAGAAGTTATGAAGATGTTTATGTAGACCACTTTGTAAGAGATTTTTGTGAAGTTATAAAGATGTTTATGTAGACCACCTTTGTAAGAGATTTAGTTATGCATTGATGCTCTTAGTACTTAATCATTAAATCTTTTGTTTTGAGTTGGCAAATCTAGTTCAAAAAACAACATTACTAGTATATTCAAAATTTTTGGACTGTTTTTTAGTCCATTTCTCAAATTGGACTTTACACAAGTCCAAAAATTTTGAATAGTGTGTTATTGGTTCCGAGAAACAAAATGATTTTAGAAGCGAAGCTTTATCTGGGGTGGATGAACTCTTGCACAGTGAGAAGGGCAAAGGTTTCAATAGCGATGTCTTGTCAAGTGTGGATGAGTTCATGCATATTAACAAATCTGCTGTCAATCAAGCTTGTGGATTTGTGAAAGCCATGCAAGATGTCTCAATGAGTGATGTTCTCTTAGGAGTGGAAGAGTTTCAAGGTTCTCAATACTCTCGTAGAATATTGAATTCATTGAATGGTCCTAAGAGTATGTTAAAAACGAGGATGAGATCAACAAACAATTATTCAATATTTAACTTTGATTGTGATATGGCCAAGGATGCAACGACCAATCATGGATGCTTGGTTACAAACAAATGTGAGAAGAAGAAGTGCATAAATATAGATAACAACATGCACGAGGAACGAAAACGGTCATACATATGCATGAAGAGAAAGCGAATCCAGGCAGATCCACAAAAGCAACCAAAGAGAAAGAGAGTAATGAAGGAGGAGAACATGTTAAATACATTGGGATATCTATGTTGCAAGCAAAGATGTATGTGCTTCATTGATCTTGCAGACATCAGGGAATGTAGAGGACACGTGTGGCAAAGAAGAGGAAGCGAAAGAAATAAATACCTTCTCACAAGTCTCTCTTGCTTTCTTCAGAATGGCAATAAAAGGCTAAGTTCAAGAGAAAAGGTAAAACCTCTGGTGAATGGAAAAAAGATTTGCAATAAGGCATATCGCAATATTACTGGATTATCCCATGGTACATATTGGGATTTAGTCACCAAGGCAAAGGGCGGCAACAAATTTAGCATTCACGGTAATAGAGGAAGGTCCAAATCAAGAATCTCAACTATCAAGGCAACATCAATTTTGCAAGACTTCATACATGAAAATGCTTTACCTCAACCCCATATATCTACCAAACTCCCTAACGGTGATGCGATCACTGAAATGCACCTTCCAATGGGATTGACAAAGCTCAAAGTATTTGATTCTATTGCAGAAAAGCAAAGGCAAAGAGGGGATGTCGTAGCTTCTTCTCATACTTTGTATACTCTTTGGAAGAAGAACTTTGAATATGTTAAAATCCCAAGGAGGCAAAAAATTTCAAAGTGCAATGTCTATGATGATTTAAAGCGAGCAATTGAGAGTGCAACATGTCCAAATCAAAGGGAATTATACAAAGAAAACCGAAAATCTCATCATGACCTTATTCGACATTCCAGACAAAATTATGCATTTTGGAAGGAGCAAGCTATTTCGCATCCCGATGACTACATGTGCCTTATTGTAGATGGCATGGATCAGAATACAACAACATTGCCTCGTTTTGTTGCCACTCCACCTAAATTACAAGGAAAGCACTTTCTAACGACACATCTATGTCGAGTGTTAGTGCATGGAATTAAGTTCTTTGCAGATATATGGATTGATTCCTTGCATCTACATGATAGCAATCAAGTTGTAACATCTATTATGAAGGCAATTTGCAATGTACATGCAGAAAAAGGTCGCCTTCCACCGACTTTGAGAATACAAGCTGATAATTGCTTGCGAGAAAATAAGAATGTACTCATGTTTGCATTCTACTCCATGCTATTTGCTCATCGAATCTTCAATGAGGTCGAATGTGGATTTTTGTATGTTGGGCATACACATGAGGATATCGATCAGGTTTTTAGCACAGTCTCAAGGGAGCTTAAATGCAAGGATGTGGAGACAATAGATGACTTGGTAAGAAGATGTGGTAAGCAAGTTGGTGGTCATAAGGAAAGTACAGTATGTGAGAGGCTCGAAAGAATGTATAATTGGAAGAGCTTCATTCTACCTTTCATACAAATGGGTGGTGATGCATTGACAAGTCATACCAATCCACACTACTTTCATTTTTTTTAAAAAGATGAAAAACCCATAATGCAATGGCAACAGTATTCTCATGATACAAAATGGGAACCTGAAGAACCTTACAGTCTCTTAACTTCAATTCCCAGCAAGGAAAGGTATCCAACATGGGCTCCTATACAAGAATTCAATGAGAGGTGTAACTGTGAAATAGAAGGATTAAAAGCATTTATTACATACAAAGAGGAAATGCTCCGGAGATATCCTGATTTGAAGCCTACTTGGAGAGAACATACTACCACTGTAATTAACAAGACACGAAGTTTAATAAAGGACCTTGAGAGAATGCGAGACTCAAAGGATGTCAAGGAAGAATGCAATATGTTTTGGCCAAATGTTCATAACGATTTGCACCCAACTCCAGTCTTTGAAAATGAATTTGTATCATTACTCCCACGTCCATATTGTGGACCGAAGAAGAGAGAGTTTATGCCACAAGTAGATATAGAGGTCGATTGTTTTGTTGTGGTTCAGCCATCGGATAATGAATATGAGAATGTGAAGTTTTGAATTGCAAAAGTAGTTGATGTGCAAAGAGATGACCAAGGGAGAGCTACAACATTTACAGTGGTATGGTATGAGCCAAAGGGCAAGAAGGAGAATATGGATAACAACACATTGTATACTAATTGTATATAATGAAGGAGTGGGTCCCAAATGATGAAGCGGTCTCTCAAGTTTTGATGGAGACAATCATAGTGTCTTGGCATTCAAGGGCAAAGAAATCAAAGAAGCGCATGTGATATGAGGTAGAAGGAAAAATAAAAATACCACAGCAAAGTATTTTGCATATACACGGACAAGGATGCTCTCCATGGAGGAAGTAGAAGGAGATAGCGCAAATGAAGAATGTCCATGATTAAAGCTTTGTATGAAGTCCATTGAAGGATTTTATTTGGGTACTAGGCAAGAAGCCAATTCAAGACAATTATAATCAGAGTCATCACCTCCTATGTCAAATGAGAGTCAAAATATGCACTGGATGTCACCGAAGGGTCAAGGCTTGGCAAGACAATAGGAAGTTAATGCAGATGGCACTTGGCAAGGGACTGTCACATTGAGCAATAAGACAATGGGGAGTCAATGCACCCAAGGGGCAAGGCTTGGCAAGACAAGTGGGAGTTAATGCAGATGGCACCTGGCAAGGGACTATCGTGACATTGAGTAATAAGACAATGGGGAGTCAAATTATGTAGATGGCACGAATTGAGGCTCTTTAAGAGCAAGAATTTAAATTGTAAACATATGTTCAATCTATATCATTTTGGATATAAAGACTCTAGCTGAGAGCAACGTCTCTTAATGTAATCATATAATGATAGCTATAATTGCTATTATAATTATTTGGTTCAATACAAAACTTGGGTCTTATGGCATCATGTCTTCTTTCTATTTATTAAAAGTTTTAAAATTTTGTGCATATTGCGAGTGACAATCACTACAAGGCATAGGCCATTTTCTGACGGAAATACCGACGCTTTTTACATTAAAATTTTTTTTTTTCACGGGCGCAAAGGTCGCTATAAAAGTCGTTAAAATCGTCGGAAAAGGAGCGTCGCTATAAACCGTCGCTATATAGCGACGCTATTAATCGTCGCTATATAGCGACGATGTAAACGTCGCTATATAGCGACGATGCAAACGTCGCTATATAGCGACTCTGTTAATCGTCGCTATATAGCGACACTGGTAAACGTCGCTATATAGCGACGATTAACAGAAGGTTAAAAAAATGGTTAGTGGGGCTAAACAGGGCTTCCTTTTGGCCCTGTTTAGCCCCACTAACCTTTTTTTTTTTTTTGTAATTACAAAAGAAAGTTTTTTATAACAAAATTTCCCTTGCTTGCAGGGTGATACAAAATTGTTCTTGTGAACGATGAGGAAGAAATGCATATACATATACAACTGTGTTTGAAACAAAATTACCCTGTGAAAGGGCGATACCAAATGGCTCTAACGAGCGGATATGAAAAATGCTACTACCACTACTAATCCGAATCCGAATCCGAATCGTCTTGTTGGGCTGTTCCCTGGTCCTCGGCACCTGCATCTTCTCCCTCGTCCCCGACACCTGCGTCTTCTCCTTCGTCATCGGCACCTGCGTCCGATCCTTGCCCCTGTTGATCGCTCGTCTCTGATGATGGGACGCTTGAGCTTTGACCCTGAGAGTGAACCATATAAATCGAAAATTAGATTGGAACTTAAATTAAAAAGTGAGATTACAAGCAGGAGTAAACTTATACCGTGCGAGCAGCCACCTCAGCCCAATCGACTGTCGCTCCCATTGCCTCTTGCTCAATGAACCACGGCTTGGTTCCTATCCGAAATGCGCGCCGCGTCTCTGCATCCGTAGGAAGACGACCCATCGCAGCTTGTTGTGGATCCAATTTACGAGAGTTAGAGTTAGCTAAAGTGCATGTAATATGTAAGTAAAACAAATAGAACAATACATTAAATGGAAAGAAGTAAACTTACCACGGTTGCCTCGAACGCATACCGTCCACCTGCACCAAAGTGCGAAGTACCTACGACATCCAGCCGTCTCTTCGCAGCCCTCCTTTGACCCTCGAACATTTCAGGATGGTCCCTATGTTGCTTCTTGAAGTACTTCCAATCAGCTTTGTCTGCCCAGTTGGGTTTAGACAACCCCTTTGTAATGGAAGTACGCATGGTTGATCTGCGATGCTTTAGGACCAAACCCATGCGCTCGAGCATATAACTGTTATTAAACTCCACATTTGGTGGATTAGGAAATCTGAGTTTTAACTCATCGATCACCGCCTGCTTCTTTTGGCCATCTTGATACCGCCAATCGATATTTATGCCGCTCTTGAAGTGATGACTCATCAACCGCCTCATGGCGGCCATCACTGCTTTGCCCTTTTTGTCTTCTATTATCTCTCCGGCAGATGTGATTTGATAGGAGAGATCCCCTGATGAGTAAGGGGGACTGACGGTAGCAGAGTCTGAAGGAGTGGAAGCTGCGCGACCGCTTCCGGACCGAGGAGTAGCTGTGGGAGTAGGAGAGGGAAAGGGACCTGACTGATACTGTGTCTCCGGACCAAGTGGAGACCTAAAGGAGCGTGAGTGTGCTGACTCGTCTACATCTCCTGAGTCAGCACAACATGAGCCGCCCATCCTACTCTTCCTTCCCTTGCGGGAGGCATGCGCAGGTGATGATCCCGCGGTCGAAGGGGCGCGAGGGGATGGCTGGGCTGTACGTCCACCCGTCGGTGTAGGGGAAGGAATTGCGGAGGTCCTCTGAGAGAGCAGAGAGAAGAATCTCGCTGCCTCCTCATCGCTCATCTGCGCTACAAACTCGTCGGGAGTCCCAACAAAGCCATGAGCGGCTAGCAAAAAAGTCCCCTGAGGGGTAGTCGCAGTGCTACGTGGAAGAGGGGTCGGACCAGGGGTAGTCACAGTGCTAGGACCGAGAGGAGTCGGACCAAGGGTAGTCCTCGGGGTAGTCGCCTGAGAGGAATCAAAGTCCTCTGGAGCATATAGATCGTGAGCTCTCCTCCTGCGAGGCTGTCCGTACTCGTCCGATGAGCGACGTGATCCCATGTCTAACATAGACACAAACACGAAAACAGAAAACAAATAAACAAACATGAGCATTCTCATAGGCATAGGCATAGGCAAGAGGAAAGAAGAGGGAAAGGAAAGAAGAGGGAAAGGAAAGAGGGAAAGAAGAGGGAAAGATAAGAGGGAAAGAAGATGTAAAGGAAAGAAAAGAATGAGAATGAGGAAATAGAGAATGAGAGAAAGGGAAAGAGATGAGGGAAAATAGAGAATGAGAGAAGGGGGAAATGAGAGAAGGGGGAAATAGAGTGGGAAATAGAGAATGAGCTTATGCAGAAATAGAGAATGAGCTTATGCTTCTCTCATTCTCTATTTCCGCATAAGCTCACGCATAAGCATGAGCTTATGCGGAAACTTAAGCATAAGCTCATGCACATGCATGAGCATAAGCATGAGAAGGATGAGTTTCCGCATGCTTATGCTCATGCGGAAAAAGAGAAGGAGCTTATGCAGAAAAAGAGAAGGAGAGAAGCATCTCTCATTCTCTATTTCCGCATAAGCTCCTTCTCTTTTTCCGCATGAGCTTATGCTTATGCTCATGGGTGAGCATGAGCTTATGCTCATGTTTCCGCATATGCGAAAATAGAGGAGGAGAGAAGCATAAGCTTCTCTCATTCTCTATTTTCGCATATGCTCACGCAAAAGAGAAAGAGAAAGAGCTTATGCGGAAAAAGAGAAAGAGCTTATGCGGAAAAAGAGAATGAGATCCGCATATGCTTCTCTCATTCTCTATTTCCGCATAAGCTCATGCTCATGAATAAGCATAAGCTCATGCTTATGCTCATGCGGAAATAGAGAAGGAGCTTATGCGGAAAAAGAGAAGGAGCTTATGCGGAATAAGAGAAGGAGCTCATGCGGAAACTTGCGGAAACTTGCATGCGGAATAAGAGAAGGAGCTTATGCGGAAAAAGAGAATGAGAGAAGCATATGCTTCTCTCATTCTCTATTTCCGCATAAGCTCTTGCGGAAACTTACGCATAAGCTCATGGACATGAATGAGCATAAGCATGAGCTTATGCTTATGCTCATGCATAAGCATAAGCATAAGCTCATGCTTATGCTCATGCGGAAAAAGAGAAGGAGCTTATGCGGAAAGAGAGAAGGAGCACTTGCGGAAACTTGCGGATAAGCTCTTGCGGAAACTTGCGCATAAGCTCATGCGCAAGCATGAGCATAAGCATGAGCTTATGCTTATGCTTATGCTTATGCTTGCGGAAACTTGCGGAAACTTGCGGAAACTCATGCTTATGCTCATGCAGAAATAGAGAAGGAGCATAAGCATGAGCATAAGCATAAGCATAAGCATAAGCATGAATGAGCATAAGCATGAGCTTATGCTTATGCTTATGCATAAGCATAAGCATAAGCTCATGCATAAGCTCATGCTTATGCTCATGCGGAAACTTGCGAAGGAGCTTATGCGGAATGAGAGAAGGAGCTTATGCGCAAAAAGAGAAGGAGCTTATGCGGAAAAAGAGAAGGAGCACTTGCGGAAACTTGCGGATAAGCTCTTGCGGAAACTTGCGCATAAGCTCATGCTCATGCATGAGCATAAGCATGAGCTTATGCTTATGCTTGCGGAAACTTGCGGAAACTTGCGGAAACTCATGCTTATGCTCATGCGGAAATAGAGAAGGAGCTTATGCGAAAAAAGAGAAGGAGCTTATGCGGAATAAGAGAAGGAGCTCATGCGGAAACTTGCGCAAACTTGCGCATAAGCTCTTGCGGAAACTTGCGCATAAGCTCATGACAAGCTCCTTCTCTCATTCCGCATAAGCTCCTTCTCTATTTCCGCATGAGCATAAGCATGAGCTTATGCTTATGCTTATGCTTAAGCATAAGCATAAGCATAAGCATAAGCTCATGCTTATGCTCATGCGGAAATAGAGAAGGAGCTTATGCGGAATGAGAGAAGGAGCTTATGCGGAAAAAGAGAATGAGAGAAGCGTATGCTTCTCTCATTCTCTATTTCCGCATAAGCTCTTGCGGAAACTTACGCATAAGCTCATGCTCATGAATGAGCATAAGCATGAGCTTATGCTTATGCTTATGCATAAGCATAAGCATAAGCATAAGCATAAGCTCATGCTTATGCTCATGCAGAAATAGAGAAGGAGATTATGCGGAATGAGAGAAGGAGCTTATGCGGAAAAAGAGAATGAGAGAAGCATAAGCTTCTCTCATTCTCTATTTCCGCATAAGCTCTTGCGGAAACTTCCGCATAAGCTCATGCTCATGAATGAGCATAAGCATGAGCTTATGCTTACGCTTATGCTTAAGCATAAGCATAAGCTCATGCTTATGCTCATGTGGAAATAGAGAAGGAGCTTATGCGGAATGAGAGAAGGAGCTTATGCGGAAAAAGAGAATGAGAGAAGCATAAGCTTCTCTCATTCTCTATTTCCGCATAAGCTTATGCGGAAACTTACGCATAAGCTCATGCTCTTGCTCATTCATGAGCATGAGCTTATGCTTATGCTCATGCTCTTGCTCATTCATGAGCATGAGCTTATGCTTATGCTTATGCTCATGCTTATGCTCATGCGGAAATAGAGAAGGAGCTTATGCGGAATGAGAGAAGGAGCTTATGCGGAAAAAGAGAATGAGAGAAGCATATGCTTTTCTCATTCTCTATTTCCGCATAAGCTCTTGCGGAAACTTACGCATAAGCTCATGCTCATGAATGAGCATAAGCATGAGCTTATGCTTATGCTTATGCATAAGCATAAGCATAAGCTCATGCTTATGCTCATGCGGAAATAGAGGAGGAGCTTATGCGGAATGAGAGAAGGAGCTTATGCGGAAAAAGAGAATGAGAGAAGCATAAGCTTCTCTCATTCTCTATTTCCGCATAAGCTTATGCGGAAACTTACGCATAAGCTCATGCTCATGAATGAGCATAAGCATGAGCTTATGCTTATGCTTATGCTTAAGCATAAGCATAAGCATAAGCATAAGCTCATGCTTATGCTCATGCGAAAATAGAGAAAGAGCTTATGCGGAATGAGAGAAGGAGCTTATGCGGAAACTTACGCATAAGCTCATGCTCATGAATGAGCATAAGCATGAGCTTATGCTTATGCTTATGCATAAGCATAAGCATAAGCTCATGCTTATGGTCATGCGGAAAAAGAGAATGAGAGAAGCTTATGCGAATGAGAGAAGGGGGAAATAGATAAGGGGGAATGAGAGAAGCATAAGCATAAGAGAATAAGAGGGATGCGGAAATAGAGAATAAGGGGGAAAGGAAAGAGAGAAGGGAAAAGAGAGAGGGGGAAAGAGAGAATAAGAGAAGAGGGAAAAAAGAGAAGGGGGAAAATGAGAAAAAGAGAAGGGGGAAGAGAGGGTTCCTACGCCCATCACTGCAGCTAGTGCTTAAGGCGCTAGCTGCAGGCCAATGCAAATAACAAAAAGCTTAAATGGAAAGAAGAGGAAGCACTTACCTGTAAAAGTATGTCCCGCTCGGTGTAGTGGACTGGGCCCACAAAAGAGAGACTATGTCCCGCTCGGTGTAGTGGACTGGCCCTACAAAAGAGAGAAAACAACCCATTTTTTCAAATAAGATGTTAGTGGAAAGAGGAGATCACAAAAGCAACTTCTTGAAAGGAGACAAGGAAAGAGAAGATTGAGGAGACAAGGAAAGGAGGAGATTGAGGAGAAGAGAAGGAAGAGAAGGAAGAGAAATACAGAAAGAAGAGGTGAGTTTCTTTCTATCTTTCTTGAAATTTCGTTTTTTGTTTGAATCCTTTCTAATCAAGCATGAAAACTAGTTTAAAACTTTAGCAATACAAGTAGAAACACTCACAAAACCAAAGCTAACAAACAAACAACCTACATTGTTGAAAGAAACTCACCTTTTAAAGAGCTTTCTTTCTGGAAACCAAAGAGGAAAAAAGGAGAGAGAGGGTGCACAAGAGGTAGGAGGAGGGTGAGGAGTGGAATATAGGGTAGGAGGTTGCTTGGAATAGATGGGAGGTCAGTGAAAATAGGTGGGAGGAGATTTTGGAGAGCTTAGTTGAGAGATTAGGAAAGCTTTGAGGAAAACGCCGCGGGTTTCGGCGTTTCGGGTTTTAACCCACAGCGTCGCTATATAGCGACGCTTATTCGTCGCTATATAGCGACGTTTTTAATTGAAAACGTCGCTATATAGCGACGCTTTCAATTAAAATCGTCGCTATATAGCGACGGAACAGAGCGTCGCTATATAGCGACGCTTACTGTTTGTTTTTTAATGAGGCCTCTTGTGACTCAAACATGCTATGCCTATGATTGTCAATATCTCCTCTTACTACATAGCCTTACTATATAGGATTTTTTGTTTCAATCCTTACTATATAGCGATGTCATTCTTTTTATATAGCCTCAAGAGAAGCTAAAATTAAACATGCTATGCTCATAATTGTGTACATCTCCTCTACATGCTTATGTTTTGGTTTTATAAGTGTAGATGGAAGGGACGAGTGGAAGCTCATCCGATGATGCGCCAACACCCGGGAGCACGAAGTGGCTTACGGAGAGGTTATATTGTCATTGCACTCATTGCAAGCGAGAAGTACGACATCAACGTCGTATTATCATGCGCCACTTGCGGATGTATGGGGAGGAGCCGGAACCAGTACCCCCCGTTGGTGTTGCACATGTTGATGGATCATCGGTAAGTCAAAGCTATTTAAGTTCGCAATCTTATTGTATACCCGGAATTAGAAGATCTTCTATTTACACGAATGAGCTTATGACAGGATGACGAGGGTGACGAGGGTACACATATACCTTCTCACTTTCAACAAGACTATAGTCTCCCAGATGACGACGAGGGTATGGTCGACATGATGGATTCCATTTTTAGGGGCACTACATCCCACGTACACGTGATGTCAGAGTCTGAGGTGAAAATGCGAGAGTTGCAATCAACACAATTGTACGAGGGTGCCAGGATGTCTAAACTACGTGCTTGTCTCTCAATCTTGAATCTACAAGTACAGTATGGGTGGTCGGATACAAGTGTCTCGGCCTTAATGAGGTTAGCCCTTGCATTAATTTGATTGACTCATTATTTGGATATTGTTTGTTTTGAGAATCATCATTTGGATAGTGTCTTTGTCATAGGTTGCTCCAAAAGATGTTGCCTGCACCAAATACCATGCCCGCATCAAGAGATGAAGCGAAAAAGATGCTAACAATGGTGGGTATGGATTATGATACCATCCATGCTTGCCGTAATGATTGTATTCTCTTTCGTCGTGAGCATGGAGATTTGGCTAGTTGTCCAAAGTGTGGGGAACAACGATATAGAGATGACTTGCAGGGTGAGAGGATACCGGTAAAGGTCTTAAGACACTTTCCCATCATTGCAAGAATACAACACATGTTTCGATGCAAATCCATAGCAGAGTTGATGACATGGCATGCCGCTCATCGGTCCACTGATCACACATTGAGGATTCCCGCAGATTGTGCGGCTTGGAAGCACATAGATAATCAGTGGCCGGACTTCGCGAGAGAGCCACGCAACTTACATCTTGGGCTAGCCATGGACGGCGTGAATCCTTTCGGGTTACGCTCGACATCTTGGTCGACATGGCCCATAGTCGTGGTGAATTACAATATCCCACCATGGCTAACAATAAAAAAGGGACACCTCATGCTTGCACTACTTGTGCCAGGAAAGTACAAGGCAAGAAACATGGACGTGTACATGGCACCTTTGATAGAGGAGTTACAGATATTATGGAGAGGAGTGCAGGTCTTTGATATTTCCAGAGCTCCTAGGCATACCAATGATATTTCCGTCAGGGGTATCTTGATGTGGACCATGCATGACTACCCAGGATATGGAGAGTGCGCAGGTACGTGGTTATGTCTTTACATGTACAATGAGGGATTATGCTTTTTTTACTCTCTTTTGCACGCATGTCTTGTACTAACATATTCATGCACGCGTGCAGGGCTTGTTACAAGTGGGTACCATGCTTGTCCTGTTTGTGGACCCGCTCTGAAATCGCTTGCATGCTACTCCAAACACATGAGGAAAAATGTTTATGAAGGTCATGCTCGATACCTTCCGCTCGACCATCTCGCACGTGGAGGTCAGCTTGATCCACCACCATCATATTTGAAAGCAAGTGATTGGATTCAAGCTTGGAGGGAGAATGGAGAGGAACCTCCTCCTGGTATGAAGAGGCTATCGATCTTTCACGAGCTTCCTTATTGGGGTTAGTTACAAATCAATCATCTCTTGGATCCCATGCATATCTTTAAGAATGTGGGGGCTACCATTTGGGCACACTTGGTTGGTTCCAAGGACTCGAGAGGAGTGCGAGAAGACTTGCGTGCTATGAATAGGATGTCTCGTTTGTGGCCCCAAGTGCATGCTTCAGGAAAAGTTGTCCTCCCGAAAGCAACGTGGATCCTCTCTACGAGGGAGGAGGCAGCGATCAAGGCAGACATTGCCTCTTTTCAAACACCGACAGGGTACATGCGTTGCTTGAAAGGAGCATTTTCAAAGGACAATAAGCTTAGTGGCCTCAAGTCCCATGATTGGCACAAGGTCTTACAGGTATTCTAAGTAGAATTAGTGTACCGATAATAGTGATGCATTAGCGTAATTATTATTATGTTATATTGTTGACATGATTTCATTGTTGCTTTGATAGTTCATCCTTCCAATTACAATAAAAGGGTGCTTACAAGAAGATGTTAGAAATGCTATATTCAAGATCTGTGGTATTGTGAGGTATGCTTACTATCAATTCGCATTATCTATTTTCTTCATGGACATGTGAAATAGGTGGATATCTCAAATATCTTACATATGCATGGACATGTGAAATAGGTGGATATCTCAAAAAGAGATCTCTATATCGAGCATCGAGAAGGCTAGGGTGGAATCCATCGAAGCCGTATGCTTGCTTGAGAAGCACTTTCCCTCAAGCATTATGACAACTCAAGTCCACTTGCTTGTGCACATAGTTGATGAGGTGGCTATAGCAGGTACCGTTCATAATCGATGGATGTTTTTTCTCGAGCGGTTTATGAAAACTTTAAAGGGGTTTGTAAGACAAAGAGCAAGACCAGAAGCAAGCATGGCAGAGGGATGGCTTGTGCAAGAGTCATTAGTATATATCATAGAGTTTCTTGCATCCACGGATCCTGATATGCCGCAAGCTTGGCACAACAAGGATGATGATCGCATCATTGGCGAGGTCCCCCAAGGAAAAGGGATTGAAAGAAAGATGAGCGAAGAGCAAATGGAGAAATTCAATAAGTTTTGTATCCTCAATAGCCCTGAGATGCAGAAGTGGATTGAGAGATATGAAGTGGCCAAAGCAGAAAGAATAAATGCAAGGACGAGATTCAGAGTAATGTACAGGCGATCACAACCATATCCACGAGATCTGGCTCTTCTCCCTACTCACATGTCACTTGATTGGCTACAACTAGCTATACGTAAAGCCGAACGTGATGGAGAGACAATAAACGAGCGCGAGCGGGAGTTATCATCTGGATGTATGGTGCATGTAAGTTTCTTATCTCTTGATAAAATTAAGTAATTATTTGTGGCAATATATGCTATAAAATAGGTGCATCTTCATTGTTTTAATGATGCTCTTTTACAGTACAAAAAGTACAGTGCATTATGGTCATATGGACGACATTTTCGCATAGAACGCATCGATTCAAAGAGAGTCACGTATGATTGTGGAGTCATGGCTAACTTCACACAAGATAGCCGAGCAAGTGCTTCAGATACCAATCTTCTCTCCTCACAGTTGGATTATTGTGGAACCATACGCGACATCTATGAAATTGATTTCAGACGATTTACTATTTTCATTCTTGATGTAAAATGGTTTAGAACTACTTACAACGGTCCCCATGCAACTGTGAGAAAAGATGGTAGCGGTCTCTTTGCAATAGACTCCACCAAACATTGGACCGATGAAAGTGATACTTTTGTTCTTCCCGAGCACTGTGAGCAGGTGCATACTAATGATTTAATTAGTCGAAGCTTTCGTTTTTTAAGCCCATTGATATATATATAATTGATGACATTTGGCACGTGATTTTTCATCTTCAATATAGGTGGTTTTTCATCCGGATCGTTCTGATCCAAGATGGTGGTACGTGATCCAAGTTGCACCACGAAGTAAGCAGATTTTTGAAGATCGAGATGTGGATATGGAGATGCCACTACCAAATCCGGATCCAATTGATGAATCTAGCGAAGAAGATGTAGATCACCATATGAGGCAAGAGGAAGATGCGCATAATGACATCGCACGGGAGGAGGATGGAGATCACGATATTGACGAGGAAGACAACAATCGTCAAGATCAATCACCACACTTAAGCTTAATTGAAGAAGATGATCAAATACTTTTAGGTGAACGTACGATGCTAGAGTACGATGATGATATAGGAGATCAACTCGGTATAGAGTTGGAGATAGACTTGCTTGGCGCCTTAGACTTGGCTCAAGATGAAACAGTTGATGTAAATGCTCTTATTTAATTTGATTTTTCTCATCTCCAACTTGGACATGAATATATGAGCTTCAAAGGCTTGATGTACATGCTCTCATTTTTTATTTCTCTATGAGCTCAAACATGTATGAAAATTTAAAAAATTTTGTCATTGGAAGAAAATAAATTTTAAGGCTAAAAAAAAAAAAAAAACCTCTCTGTAAAACGTCGCTATAATATAGTCTCAGTGTCGCTATATAGCGACCTTTAAAAGTCGCTATATAGCGACTTTTACTAATGTCGCTATATAGCGACTTTTAAAAGTCGCTATATAGCGACTTTTACTAACGTCGCTATATAGCGACGTTTATTAAAAGTTGCTATATAGCGACGATTTACGACACCCGATTTTTATACCGATGATTAACGCTAAGCGGACGCTAATCGTCGGTACGTAAACGTCGCAATAGGATGCGTGTGTAGTAGTGAATGTTATTTTCATGAAATATTTAAGTCTCCTTTCATGGATTTATGAATTTATCACGTCAAGGAAAAATATTTAAAAATAATTAAATTAACAAATAACTTAGGTATAGCTAAAATTTCTAATATAGGATTATTTCAAATTCTTGCATGTTGGTGCAAAAGTATAGATTGAAAAAACAATATTTTTATGTGAATATGGTAGTGCCACAAAGTAAAATATTTTTACTTTTGATTTGGGAAGAATATTTTTAGAAAGTAAAATTTTGATTTGGGAAGGATACTTTCACAAAGTTAACTTTTCATTTGGGAAGGATTTTTGGGCTTCATCCAAAAACAACAGAAAAAGTCCAAAATTAATGAAATAGGTGTTGATTGCTGGAAGTATGGATGAGTGATTCTTTTGGAACGAGCACCTCAGGGTTTGAGTGAGCCAAGTTGAGTACTTGTGACCATTCAATGAAGGAATGAGAAAAAAGAAAAAGTGAAATTTAAGGGGTAAGTTATTAGGAAGAAGGTGTTAGTAGGAATCAATGTAAGATCCTAGTGGTGTTAGTGTTAGCAGAGTAAGTAAAATGCATTCTCATTCTCCTCTTAAGTCCCATATTTGATTTGAGTAGACTTCTAATGGATTCTCTTCAGACTATGTCTTTGACATGCCATGTTTGAACGTCTGGAGTTGTGCATGACATTTTGTTTTACTTCTCTGCATTGAAGTTCCTTTAGAATCCATTTCATGGATTATATTTCATTGAGGGCTTTGCTTGGAAGTATTTGAGCCCAATAAGGCTGTGGCACCATTTAGAGCTTTATTTGTCTGAGTCATCAAATCGAGAGGAGTTTGATAATATACCATACAAACCCCTAGAATGAGGACTCTAGCTGAAGAGTTTATAGAAGGGGGATTCTAGGAAAGGCTTCTAAACTAGAATTGAAAGAAAAGGAAAAAAAAAAAAGAATGAGTAGAAGTTAGATAGTTAATGGTGATGTTAGTTAAGAAACATGAAAAAGGCTTTGAGGGTCACAAGAAACTCATCCAAACCCATATTGGTGTAATCACCTTCACCCTGGAGTTGAATGCATCCCTAAGAGAGGCTTGCAGAGAACCACTTGTCGTTCCATGTGTGAACTCAAATTCAAGACCCTGATGACTTAAGTATAAGTCTGTGCCCTATTCTTTTTTGGCTCTACTAATGGGATTTGTTATTGATGCTGATTGGTGTATTGACTTTCCATAGTGGGTGAGCTTGTGAGGTACTTTACAGGATACAAAATGTGAAGTATATCAATACTCCATCCAAGGTTTTCATATTGCTAATATGGTGTACTTTTTCTTTTCTAGGTATGTAAGCTCAAAGGAAATAGATCCCACCACACTTGAGAATGCTCGAGTTATGTCAATGGAGGTGGTTTATTTAGTGGAGGAGACCTTTCCACATTCTATTCTCACAAGCCAACTACATCTTATAGTGCATTTGGTGGATGAGATTGCTATGTGTGGCATTGTACATGCATGATGGTTATTCTTTCTTGAGCACTTCATGAAGACCTTGAAGGGTTTTGTGAGGCAAAATTCAAGGCCCGAAGGTAGCATGGCCGAGGGTTGGTTGGTACAAGAGTCACTTGTATATATTTCTGAGTGTCTTGTTGATGTGGATAGCTCTCTCCCACAACTATGGAGAGATGATGAAGACATAAGGATGACCTCTATTGTACCTCAAGGGAAAGGATGGAGAATAGTAATAGACACATAGCTGCTTAATATTATCAACCTCTATTGCATGCTTAATAGTGATGTAATGAAAACATGGGTGACAAGATACGAGGATGTAAAGGCAAGAAGACAAGGAGAAAGAGCCCTCTTTCGTACACACCATGGATCTCGTGTGCCATACCCTCAGCATCTAAGAGCACTTCCAAAGGATATTCATGTGGATTGGCTACTTGACAAAACGGAGAGAGCAGAGAGAGACAAGGGGATGCATATCACAATGGAAGAATGGGAGTATGCTAGAGGATGCATGAGCAAGGTTGGTATATAGAATGTTATGCATAAGTTAGGAGCTTTCAACAATTTAGATTGCTTATTTAATTGATTTTGTATTGGTATAGTGTACTATGTTCAATGCTATATGGTGTGAGGGCAAGCATTTTTGGACACAACTGATTGATGATAAGAGAAACACACAAGATTGCAGCATCATTGCTAGCTTTGAGGGAGCCAATGGAGCCATGGATGATTATTGTGGCATAATCCAAGATATTATCAAGCTTGACTCTCGATGCTTTTTTGTGTATGTTTTGTATGTCAAGTGGTTTAAGAACATGTTGAAAAGAGGCCCTAATGCAACAATCAAACACCATACAAGTGGCTTTGTAAAACTATTAACTTCGTAGAATTTTGGCAAAGTAAGAAGGACACACTAGTACTACCACAACAATGTGAATAGGTACTATACACACATATAAATATACTCACTTTTAAATATTTGATACCTTCGATGCAAGGAAAATAACATGATTGTATTTGTCTTTAAATTAGGTTTTCGATCAACCAATGGTGGATAATAATAGGTGGTGGCATGTCATACCTATTACACCACATTCCAAAGTGATGTATAGTACATTTACTAATATGGAGTGTATGGAGGGTAATCGTGGCCATGGAGGTGATGATGATTGTGATACGAGAGAGGAGGATGATAATGAGATAGGAGATATAGATATTGAGGGCCATTACCCATGAGGATGAGCCTACCATTGGTGATGCTGATTTCGATGAGCACATGACCAGCACAAGTAGTAGTGGGCTGAATGTATTTGTAGATCTCAAAATTGGTTTGGATTTTGAAGTAGATAGTTTAGCAAGGGTTGATCTCATCGAGGATGAGATCGAATCATTGATATTGGCAAACTTATTTTACATATTGTCTCATTCTCCTCACCTCACTTAATTTTTGTATATGTGGGTTTGGCAGAAAGCACTGATATTTTTATTAAAATTATGTGCTTTGGTAATCATGGGCAATGTTTGGAAAGCAGTGATGCACATTTATCAGCCTACAACAAAATATCACTCTCTATATTCTTTGTTCCATATTTATAAAGGCGTTTAAATCCGCATCTAAATCACAGTGCAAATGTGCTATAAGATGTGCTAATAGACATGCTATTAGATGCGCTAATAGATGTGCTAATAGATGCACTCATAGACGTGCCCGTATTTTCACGATTCTAGCTACGCCTATAGACACGCCCGCTATTTTGTGCATCTATCAAGTGCATCTATAGTTGCTTTGTTGTGTTGTGTAGATGATACTCGTAATAAAGTGATATATGTTCTATGTATCAAATGTGATTAGAATCGCAATGTCTCAAAGGTCTTTTTGTTGAGCTCAAGTTTCGGCTGAGAAAGTTGTCAAAGATGAAGATAATTCGTTGTTTACATTGGAAGGTTCTTGTGGGACTTTCATTGTGATGGACATTACTTGTGTGGTTGATTCTTGCATAGCTAACCTGATGATAGATGCCAAATTTCTTAGTAAGGAAGGTTCTTGTGTGGCTCCCAATATTGTGGATTCAAGTTTTGTATCGGCAGGTTCTTGTGTTACTGTCTCTTTTTTCAAGACAAGTTCTTGTGTTACTGCCAGTTGGCTTGAAGATATTGATGCAATAAATTGACATGCCTTTTGATAGACTTGTGGTCGAGCAAGTTCTTGTGTTAGTCTCCCTTTTTGAGATAGGTTCTTTTGTGACTACATGACAAGAGGTAGATGAATTGCTTTGTTTATGATCCTCTTGCATTGGTTCTTTTCCCTTATACTTGTAAGCAAGTTCTCGCTGTTCTTGGCATCTTTGTAGAGTAGATTCTTGTGTGACCACTACTAGTGCATCTTCACTCATTCATGATTTTGTAATGATAGAGTTGGGGCTTTGCTCCTGCTTTTGCGATGGTGTACATTTAGGCTTAAGGCAAGCATGGATGGGTTGTTGATTGTTCTGGGGGCGAGGGTGGGGTACCCATATATAAGAGTTGCTAAGGTAGTATCTATGGGCATCCAGTAGACTTGTGGGAACCAATTGGTAATGTATCTTCCTTGTTGGATGGCATCTTCTTCTTCTTTGATGTGCTGAGAACACTGATTTCATTAATTTTAGACTTGTTAATGTATAAATTCATTTTTATGGATACTTTTGGACTAGTTTTTGGATAAAATTTAAGGATATTTTTATTAAATTAAAACCCAAAAGTAATCTAGATTTGAGAGTTTCTTAAATAAAATAAAACTAAAATTATGAAAGTTAATGTAACATCTTACATAGACTGGTGCACGGTCTCATTTAATTTTTGTACTTAAATTTCTATTCAAAAAATCTTCTTTATGAAAATATCCTTTCCAAACCAAAAGGTGGCACTACCCTTTTGAAATTAAGAGTTTATTTACTTACACTATCATTTTGTACAAATATTGCAAAAACTAAGAAACATAATTCTTACATTACTTTATATTGCAAAAATCCTAGTATAAAATTTTATTTTAAAGAATCCTCATTTAAAATTTTAACTTTTCCTTCACTTGTTAATAACTTAAATAAACAAAAATATTTTAAATACATGGACAAAATATATGTGTGTGTGTGTGTGTGTGTGTGTGTACACACACACACACACACACACATATATATATAGGGTCAATGTTTGCTTGGGTGTAGCCAGTTGCGGAACTATTTTTGGGGCCATGACACGATGTGCTCCTGGGGGAATATTTGAATTTTGCACAGACCCGCTTTCGTCAAAAATTTTCCTGTGATGTCATGAAGGAGCATTGGCGTACTAATGAGACGCAATCTTTTGGTTTAGAGCACTGCATAGCTATATTTGGGGCCATTTTCGGGCCGCGACGTGATGCGCTCCTAGGGGAATATTTGAATTTTGCACGGACCCGCTCTCGCACTGGCATAATAATGAGATGTAATCCTTTTGTTCAGAGCACTACATAGCGCGACACATGGCATCTCTGCATTGCTTTGCATAGTTCAATCTCTGGCCTACACCACCTAATCACTTATCATTGTGCAACCTTTTGTTGTAGCTTTGCCACCTGTCACCAGGCACACACCCATGCATATCATGAAAATTGAAGGTTGTCTTAGAGAGACAACCGTGTTGGTTCTTGGCATAATAATTAGATGCAATCCATCATTTTGAACACTACCACAATGCAGTCTTTGGCCTGACCATCTGCCATCATGTAGCCTTTTGTCGCTTCTTTGCCCGCAATCTTGGAGAGACCACCATGCTAGTTTTTGGCATAATAATGAGATGCAATCTATCATTTTGAGCATCGACTCAGCATAGTCTCTGGCTTGTTGATGACATACTAATGCCCAAAATTCAAGGTTATCTTAGAGAGACCACCCTGCTAGTTCTTGGAGTTATAGCTATGTTACCTATTTTTATGTATTACAAGAGGAGGTCTATGATGACCAGCATGATGGAAAACAGAAGGAGATCTATGAAAGCCATTGCGCTAGTTCTTTGAGTTATATATTTGTGTACCAAGAAAAATGTATTCTGTTGTGCAACCAAGCAAAATGTAATTGAAGATATGGCCCTTGAGGGGTCCCTTTAGGGACAAAGGCCATATCGACATGCCATTTCTATCTAGTGGGATCGTGGATATTGTATAATGCACATTGATATGGCCCTTGCCCCTAGAGGGGCCCCTCAAGGGCCATATCGTCAATTGCATTTTATAAAAGTTTAATTGTATTTTTCTAGATGTATCTCCATGCAACCTTAACGGTGGGGTCGTTGGAGTTGTTTTAGCACTATTTTGGTCATAAACCAAGGAACTTATAGTCCTTCTTTCCTGGTATTTTAGTCCTTGTTGTTGCAATAAATATAAATGAGGGCAAAAGTATAATTTCTTGAGTGAAAATTGAGCAAAGAGATTACATACAATGTACATCTATGTCCAATAGCACGTTATCTAAAAATTATCAACTTATACTGAGCAAAAATTGAACAGAGGATCTTATTGTTGCTGCAAGCCTTAAAGGCCAAAGGATTACAGGTAGTGGCCATAACCATTCAAATACAAATATAAAATTTAACAATAGTGCATACTGAGAGCCTTAAATTGAATAAAAAGAGATTACATAAATGCCTTAGAGACCAAAACATTACATCCAGTGAGCCAAAAGGTCATTGAGAGCCCAAAAGATTGCATCCAGCCATTGCTGAGAGTCTTGTCTGAGCAAGAGGGATTTTGTACAACTCAGTTTTTTGCCAGTCTAGCTTGTTGCATTAAAAATTTTTAGGGAGCCAAAGGAGAATATGATGGAGAGGAAGAAGACGATGCACATTGCCAGGCTCAGATGACATCCCCCCCAACAAGTCGAGAGTACTTTGCTATGAAAATACTATGACCTTCGTTGACATCTAGGGGAAACCCATACAACATAGCCATAAAGAGGCCCTCTCTGAGCATGTCATATAAGGTGATGACATTCAGATGTGTGGGGAATCACCTGTGGGAATGAAGGGTCTCCACTAGTGCTAGCATTTCTACTCTAGGTGAGTGCAATGCAATCTTACATGAGAAGGCAGATATTATTCGGATCACAGAGCATCGAGGGGAGGTAATAGTAGGCATGCTAAAGATGAGTGGATGAGCAGCAGATGACAAAGGGTGTAGATGCAGTGACGAGAGTTGGAGGAGGAATTGTGGAGCAAAGTAGAGCAAGGGCAGAAAAGAGCTAGAGGGTTGTGGAGCAAAGTATTAGAGCAGTTTTTCCACTTGGGCAGAGCATGAGCTAGTAAAATGCCAAATGCCATGAATCTTATATATATTATAATGTTCGAGCCACTGCAGTGGCTGGATCCCAGGGTTCCATCCATAGCTTGAAGAATTGCATGGATAGCAAATCCCAATTGTCATCTCAATCCATTGGAGTTGCAATGCACCTGATGGTACCTACCCTCAAAGGGATTTATGAGAAATACAATAAGCAGATGTTTCAGAAGGTGGCTTTTCTACAAAAGAAAGCCACCGATGCAGCAAAGGTAGTGCAACTTGAGAAAAGTCGCAGGGAAGGTGCATAAGCCAAGGTAGAGGTGAGGGCCTTGTAGGCACAAGAGCAAGCTGAGGCTGCTACAAAATTGGTCAACATGAAAAGGTATAGAAGAGAAGAAGCAAAGAAGCACATGAAGGAGCTCCAAGATAGGCTTGAAGAAGTGAGAAATGATGAGGACATGGCGGACAAGGAGCTAGAAAAGATGCGAAAGGATCTTGAAGATCATAGAGCTGAAAAGTGTTAAGAAAAACAAGAGGAGAGATATAGGAAGCAACCAGGAGGGAGCAAGAGTCTCCTCCACAATCAGCTCATGTTCGCCCCACACAATACAATTGAACAATACAATTGAACACTACTAAGGTCAACACCCATGCATAGTATATAAGAACTAACTATGGTTGAGTCAGTGTGACTCACCTTATTCACCTACTCACATAGCAGGAACAATAATCGAGAGCTTGATTCCCAACACTCCCCCTTAAGCTCAAGTAGGGAGCATAACACCAAGTAGCTCTCTAAAGCATGTAAACTTATTTAGACTACTCAATGACTTGGTAAAGATATCTGCAACTTGATCTTCAGTCTTCACATGTATGAGATCAATCTTCTTTGATAACACCATATCTCTGATGAAATGGTAGTGTACCTCAATATGCTTAGTTCTAGCATGATAAACAGGATTACTTGCCAACTGCACACTAATGTTATCACAATAAAGTCTGACTGGTTTTTCCACATGCAGTCCCAAATCCAGCAAAAGCTTCTAAAGCCAAGCAATCTCACATGTAGCCAATGCTACACCTCTGTACTTTGCTTCTATACTAGACAATGCCACTGTGGGTTGCTTTTTACTACTCCAACTCACCACTGCACTACCAAGGCTAAATGCATAACCACTGGTGGATCTCCTGTCATAGGCACATCTCGCCCAATATCAAACCAGTTCTATATCCTTTCCATACTCATAAAAGAGTCCATACTAATATGTTGCCTTGACATAGTGCATAATCCTTCTCACTGCATCCAAGTGAGGCTTCCGTGGCTTCTGCATAAACTAACTAATGAGTCCCACAGCATATGGCAAATCAAATCTAGTGATTGTCAAATATATCAAGCTGCCAATCATCTACTTGTACATGGTAATTTCCTCAATCTTAGCTCCAGAATCAGCCATAATCTTCAAGTTTTGATCCAAGGGGATATCCATTGGTTTGCAATCCTTCATGCTAAACTTCTCCAGCATATTTAAGGCATACTGCCTCTACATAAGCCAAATGCCATCTGGTGTTCTCAACACCTCTATGCCAAGAAAGAACTTCAAGTCTCCTAGATCCTTTATATCAAACTCCATTTTCAGCTTGCTCTTAATTTCAGCAATGCCATCATCATCACTACGAGTCAGAATCAGATCATCAACATAAATCACAATCACAACATATCCAGCAATTGTCTTCTTTGTGAATAGTGAATGATCAGCCTTCCCAACTACAAAACCAAGCTCCTGCAGGTATCTACTGATCCTTTCATTCCATGCTCTAGGTGCTTGTTGCTTCAGCCCATAGAGAGCTTTCTTCAACCTATAAATATAGTTGGGATAGTCAAGGTGCACATAACCCTCAAGCTGAACCATATAGACTTCCTCCAACAAGTCACCATTTATGAAAGCATTCTTGACATCCATTTGCTGCAATTTCCAGCCATTTGTAGCAGCCAATGCTATGATAGTTGTCACAGTTGCCATCTTGGCAACAAGGCTAAAAGTTTCCTCATAATCTAGCCCATACTGATGTGCATACCCTTTGGCAACCAGCCTTGCTTTATACCTTTCCACTGATCGATCAGACTTGCATTTTACTTTGTATACCCATGAGTAAATATGTGTCACATCCAAACAATGAGTCAATAATAATCCATGTACCACGTGCAGACGAGTACTCAAGTAGTTAGCCATATGCCACGTCTAAATAAGTACTCAAGCAATTAGCCATATGTGTTCAAAAATATTGTCAATATGTGAAAGACATTGGACCTGGCCATGTTCAAACGAGTATGCAATAAGTAATCCATAGATACCATAGGTGTCTATCATGAAAGACATATAAGTATAGCTCACCACATAAAGGGTGAAATAAAAGTATGCCTTGCTTGAACCAATAAGTAAATACATACCATAAGTCATCAATAAGTTAATCAACAAAGAAGGAAGAAATCATTAGTCTAGCAAGACCTTGCATGCACTCGTAAATATAGATGACTATGAAAAACAAAGTAGATATACTCATCTTGTAGGTATCGAATGTGCATTTAATCTATTGGATTGTATCTAGGCATGTGTGCAAACCTACATGTACTCGGAGAAACAACTGAGTGTGATGAAAGAGAATATATGAGCTCATCTTGGAAATAAACGAGTGCCTTGA
The DNA here is from genome assembly GCF_047967505.1 of Dipteris shenzhenensis. Classification (NCBI taxonomy): domain Eukaryota; kingdom Viridiplantae; phylum Streptophyta; class Polypodiopsida; order Gleicheniales; family Dipteridaceae; genus Dipteris; species Dipteris shenzhenensis. Next base: position 48,753,646 of record NC_141618.1, read on the forward strand.
AAATGACAAGAAAACATGTGAGAAGCACCTTTGCATATGTGAAGTAACGTATCCAAGGAGTAATAATATCAAAGCTAAATAGAACATAAACATTGAAAGAAAACATGTTAGAATGTTAACAATGTAAAACATTCGGCAAGTCCTTTTCTTTCATAGGATGGACCAACTTATGAAAGTGAAGCTAGTGTTGAATATATGACAAGCAAGTCAAGCAAGATGTTAGCTTATAAGAGAGAAAGAAACATTAGATCGACATTTTCTTTTGCATATACATGATATTTAGCCTACTCCAGATCAAAATACAATGGATGGCCTATTGATTAACAAAGATGAAAGAGAACTGCTCTCAAAATCATAAGATAATCGAAAGTAACTCTCACCTTCAAAATAACATAAAAAATTTACGAAATCAAAAGTAAATGAAAAGATAATCGAAGAAAATCTAGCCTTTAAAACAATACAAAATATTTTGGAAGCTCCTTTGAATCAATCAGCTCATGCTGAAAGTAAAGCTTGATATAGACTATTTGGCAAGTCTCTTTAACTGAGATTTATAAAAACTTGAAGCTATAGCTAAACTTGCTAGCAAAACATAATAATACATGTATTATCATTGTGAATAAACCACTAAGCATATGAATGTAGTGGAATACAAATTACATAACCTTTCAAGTAGAATATCAAGAACAAGGTAAAAGCAGCATGAAACCACAAGTGATGAAGCACTAAACTCTTGTTTTCATTGATGACCTAATAGAAATCAAAAATTGCTTTCATATGATAGACAACCTTTTATCCAAGTGCTTTTCTCAATCAACTTTCTGGTCTATTGAACGTATATAATTATCATGGCAAAAACATGTAGATTGGGCCACCTTACTCTTAATGACAAGATTGAGACTCTACTTGGCATTGATTTGATAAGATCTTCATCCCTAAAGATTGACTACACTTACAACAACGGCCCTACAATCTTGGTTTTTATGGATATGACCGATGGGTGTTGGGTCTCCTCTTCACCTAAATTTTATGGAGTCCTATAGCTAAAGAAGTTTGCTTTATGTGATTGAGCATCTTATTTCTTCATGTGGGAATGTAAAAGCATGATATGCCAGTGTGTTCAATCCAAGGGAACACAAATACTAAGTGCAAGATGGTGTTATCAACTGGTGGAGACTGAAAACGGGGGGGCGACACTATATCAGGAAGCTTCTTATCATTAAGTGTATATATATATATATATATATATTTATTTATTTATTTATTTGATTTTGATTTTGCTTCAAATATTATTGATTCTATGAAAGTATGAACATTTTCCATCCTCATGTCCTTGATCAATTCTTCTCTGTTATGAGTGTTCATCTTCTTGTCCAAACACTCTTCTACGAGTTTATTGACAATAGCAAGCAAAAAGAAATAATCATAACTTTCTTACCTAAAATCGGAATATAGTTATCCAACTAGTCAAAATAACCGGCGCATATGCTTCGAACAAGCCAACGTGGGCCATTTTCATCAATCATGATCATAACACTTGTTTGCAATGCATCTTTGATAACTTTTGCATATCAACTCAAAACCTCGAAACGATTAGAAAGAACGTTTTGTGAATGATCGTGTTGTCAAATTGACAAAAAGCATATTGCTTTCTCCTCACAGTCATGCTAGAGTGCAGCCAGGCTCTGATACCATGTTGAGAGGAAGGGAAAGAGGAGAGAGACGAACACAAGAGTTGTGTTGAGAGGAAGAGAAAGAGGAGAGAGACCAACACAAGAGTTACTCCCAAGAAAGTGATTCTATTCATAGATCATAGACATATATATAGTTGAGGACTAGGCTGAGTAAGGGCAAGCTATATATAGCTCTAACAAGATCATCATCTACTAATTTTCTATTTAGCCTAATAACATGAAAAACATTAAATCATTGAAAGAAGATTTATACTTTTTAACATTATAAAAACAATATTACTTATTTTCGATGTAGAAGACATAAAATCACCAATAAAAGTTATTGAGAGGAAGAGAAAGAGAAGAGAGACGGACACAAGAGTTGATAAATTGGATCATTTCAACAATGATATTCCATCCTAGTGTGTATGTATCTACATGGCATGTACATATATATGCCTCTTAGTGCTACTTCATGTAGCTTAGGTGCAAACTAATTTTTTTGCCTATGCTTTTCCTCTTTCTTGCAAACTCGCTTAGTAAAGTTAGCATCTGTCTCCAAATATTACTTCTTCAAATGCTTGAATGCCTTTTGACTGTCTAAGAGTCCATGGCCATCCCCCAATCTATGATGCCTACTCAAAGTATAGCATGATGGTCCATAGTGGCTCTTCTTGGGTCGATACAATAACACAGACAAGCATTGGATGTAGAATATATCCATGAGTTGTTCTCTCCTTTCTTCTCATGTGTGTGTCCCAATATTAATGCAAATGAATGATCATGCATCGATTCAAAATCTAATAATTTTCAACGCAAAAAAGATTTCCTAAAAACTAATAATTTTCAATGCAAAAAAGATTCTTTCAATGATGCATGCAACAAATGCTATGTATAGTAAGTTGGAACGTGCATGGGCTCCACGACCATGTTTGTAGCCAACCGTAGTACTTGAGGACATTATAGTAATAGATGTTGATGCAGAAAAATCCACGGCTCCTAACTACTAACTGCTTTTGTTGATCCATGTTGAGTGACCCATGTCAAAAGAGTCCCCCCTTTACGTGGGGATCCAAGGGAACCTGGATCTAGATCAGAGTTGCAACTAGCCTCCTACCTTGTTTAGGAAACGCAACTAAGAACCACTTCCCTGACTAGGCGCCTCGGCCAAGGCTTGGACGAGGAGGAATTTTTACCGCTTCTCAATCCACTTTTTGTGAAAATGAGCCGGCAGTGGACATATATCTTGGGTCGGTAGTATTACTGGTTGTAATATGTATATTATCGCCGGTGACTAAATACCACAAGTAACATGAAAATTTCCAACGGGATTATTACTATTACCGCTGCTAAGAATACTACCGGGGTAGTCTCTCTTTTCGTTTATCTTCATTTCGTACTATCTCTCTCATTCATTTTGCTTAGTGTTTCTCAACTCGAACATTTTTCTCATAATAAAGTTTTGATCTTATTACCGCGGAAAAAAAAAGCGGCATGAAGCAGGCCTTTTTTGTTTATCCATCGTCAAAAGCGCGAATGCCAACTACATCAAGGAAAACTTTTTGTTGTATGCTTTGAAAAACATGGGATACTTCCAACGGCAACTTTGAAACAACTTTAGCAGAAAAACTTGCTATGTGTATAGCGCTCTGTCTGCGCTTCATTTTTCTTTTTTTCTGACCCGGGGAAGTCCTTGAATGCATGTTGTGGCCGGGCCCGGGCGCAGGCCAAGTGACGAGACCATCCAGTTCATATCTAGCAGCGTCGTACGCACACTTTAAATGATTCAAGCTCCCATGGACAGAGTGCGCATATTTAATTTTTGTCCCGGCTGCAACCTCGCCGGTTGTCATGTTGAGACATCACCGACGTTTCCGACTATCCTGATTCCTGACTCCGAATCCTGAGGGGCTATCCTGATTCCTAAAGTCTGCGAGGCCTAGTCCCAACAATCGTGTACCCAAACCTTGTTAAAAAGTGTAGACGGTAGGAATTGGTACGTACATATAACGCAAGTGAGTCGTGAGTCGTGACTCACCGACGCGCGAAAACCTTACTAGTAACTACTCATAGGCAGATAAGTTCTAAAAAGCCTATAGTAGCAGTAGGAAAGCTGTTGGACAGTTCATGAAAGCTGATGCTCTGTGCTCACAACCGTCTTCTGAAGAATTGCTGGTTCTCTGGAGTCTGATAAAGGTTTCTAGAGGAGCAGCTATTCTCAGAGCCTCAGAGGACGGTTGGAATTGTGAGCTGCGACCGAGAGAAAATACGTCGTTTGAATTGTCGTGTTCAGAATATGCACGGAGAATTCCCGCAGTAAATAAATCGACGATCGTCGATCCATCAAAAGAGGGAGACGGTTGTGGGATGCGATTAGCGGATCAGGGTTGGATGCCCCATCCTGTTCAGGAAGGAACAATAGCGATGGACAGATTATTCAATCAACATGGCAATATAGAAAATCGGAAACAACATGGGAATTATTCAATTAACATAGGACGGATTATTCATAGAACTCCAGCAGCACGCGAGTCGCAAGCAGCCTCGTAGCCGATGATGGATTTGAGAGGGAGACCACGGGAGATGGAGCCCAAGCGATTCAAGAGGGTACGCCAAAGTTCGAAAAACTGCGTGACAGCAATAATGGAGTAGTAGTAGTCGTCAAAAAGACGAGGAGGACTAGACGAAGGATTGGGCAAGCGAGGGTGGCAGAATGGCGCTGAGGCCATTGAATAGCCCAAAACCGTAACGCACACGGTGGCAGGCTCTACTTCTGCATGTCCGCATATTGAATTCAGATTCAGTATTGCTTCATAATGCCCTCACGTTGCCACCCTCACCGCTATCCGCACTCCACCATCCTTCCTCCGTGGCTTCCCGTACTCGTTGCCACTCACACCCCTCCACATTGCCCGCCTCCCACGTGATTGCCCCCTACACCCCTGCCATCTTGCCCTCGGACAATGCCTAGATTAGGACAAAGCCAACCCAAGTTGCCCATCCGGCCAAATCTCAAGTGGCCTTGAATCGGGCAAATTTGACATTTTTCCTCAAACACTATCTGCATCCACTTGTTCATTTGGATACCTTCCCTTTCCTCACTAGGATGATAGGACCAATTCACTCTCGCAATTGCCAAGAAGCATTATTACAAGCTAGCCAAAGCAAGTCTCCATACGTTGAAGTGTCATCTTCAAAACATTTTGAGATGAAAACTCACATAGTGGGATTGGTTCTTGATTACAGCATGGAGATAACACTATTGCGGATTGTTTAGGTAATTGCGAATGTTTCTCCTTAAAGATTCTCTCCAAATTAGGGGTAATTCAAGTCATTTTAAAAAATGTGCGTAAAATTTATAGTAGCAATTTATGAGAGGGCTTAAAATATACCATATTTTAGGTTCTTGTAAAAAATTACTACATAGAATATAGAATATACACGAAAACTAGATGCTCCAACTTCTCATTTTGGGAAGCAATAAAGATGTAATTAAAAAGTATGTAACAGTTAACTCAATACACTTAAAGAGATTAGGCATAATTACCCAAACATTTATGATTAAAAAATTAAATTAAATTCTTGCAAGTAAACTTGATTCTCCTAATATCATGTCACTATGCAATAAGAAAAAAATTTACCATATAGCATAAGACAATTGCAAGTTTCTACATTGCCATATAGCTTACGATTACTTTTCCACATCTGCAAACATATAGTTCACATGGATATTCAAAGAATTTAATATGAGAGACCAAATTTCAACATTTGAAAGAGCCAAAGCATGAAGATAAAAAAGCTTTCATGCAAAAGTATCATAGCATAGTAAAGCTACCTCTTGAGTCATTTACAATCAATATAATAATTGTTGAAAAGCCTCTTTGTACCCAAAACATGTATATTACAATCACAAATCCAAATAGACAAATATCTCAAATACCTAACTAAGTGTAACTTAAACATCAAGAAGTTTCTCAAGAACTTTGCCATGGTACATCCTTTGTATTAGTTGCTACCTCTCCTTTGTTTGTGACTACAGGGGTAGGATTCTCTATATCTATCAATGATGCCAGCTCCCCAGGTTCATCATGTAGAGGAGGCATAGGCTCTCTTGATGCTGATTAGAATTTCTCATTATTTTCAATTACAAGAGCGCAGACTTCCTCATGTTCATTGGGTAACTCTAGCACGCCCTTCACACCCATTTGAATAAATGTTGCCTGTATCTCATCTTTCTCAAGTGCTACACAATTTCTCCCACTCTTGACATCATGAGCTATTGTAGTACCTATGTTACAGAATGTAAATAATTTAGTATAAGATCTGATACAATCTACTCTGTACACCTTTAAAATCCTTATTTACAACTTACTAAGAAAACATAAGACTTTATATAATAGTAAGATAAAACATACCTATTCCAAAAAATAAATCAAGTACCCAATCGTCCTTCATAGAGAAAAGATTGAGGAGGCAAATGATAAGGGGTTGAGGCTTTTGGTGAGGATTAACTAAGTTCTTAGACGCATCAACATGCCTCAACTTTCTTGTAATTTCTGCAAAAGAAAGTACATTGGAGCATCCTTGCTCATGTACATGTGCCTTTACTCTCTTATTTTCAATATCATCCTAATACCCAACTATTATCATCTCAAAACAACTTTTGAGATGAAATCTAGGCACATGATTGATATTAGTCTTGGTCCTACACCAATAATAAAACATTAAAAATAAACAAGTTATTATGGTTAGAAATTGAACCTACATATAAAAACATTTAGGTTTGATAACCAAGAAAGTTACCATACTAAAGACTCATGACCATGAGTTTTTTTCCTAAAAGCACCAACAAATGATGCTCCTTAGGCAGCACTATGGAAGATAACAAACCTCCACATGGAGGAGACGATGATTTTCTTAAAGTCTTGAATCATTTTAGTAATCTCATCATACATGAATGCCTTCTCGTCATTTGTGGAGCTAGCCATGTTAAAACCATAAGGGATATCTGCAATTACTAATGAATAATCCATTTTGGGAACAATCTCTAACATTTTGTCAAATCAAAAGGAATCAACAACACACCCAATTGATGTAGCCACTAGCTCCTTCCATGTACCCACATCCTCACTAAGCCTCCAAGATCCCATAGCTTATCCTCACACATAGATCTCATGGGCACAACCAGCTCATAATCTGTGATTAGGGAGTTCTCAGCATACCCTATTGCCTCAACCTTGAAAGCTGCAAAACTTAACCCATCACATGAATTATCAAGATCATCTAGGAGCAAACAAACATCCTTCCCACCTGTAGATTGCTCAAACATATCAGCACACTCTTTCTTGTCATTGCCAACCACACATGCAAAATCCACAAGGGTATCATTAAGTAAAGCATCTAGCTGATCATTGACCACACTATCACTGCCATCGAACTCAACATGCATACTGGTGTTTACAATCTTTTTTGAAGAGATCAATGCTAACATATCATCTAGTGCATCATCAAGAAGACAATCTAGCTCATCAGCTGAATCACCATCATCTTGTAAACATTGAATCTTAACCTCATCATACACATCACAGTCCACATGCACACAATCAACACTTGTTGGCCCCACCCAAACTAAGTGTTTTAACTGTAGGTCTTTCACTTTATCAGTAATAGCCACATTAGCTTCATCATTATTAGACATGATTGAGCTCTCATCTTCACTGCTACTTTCACCCCTCTCTTCCTCACTTGCTGAACCTGTAATATCAGCCCTTTTGGTATGCACAATCATAGTGTCGACCACAAACTGATTGCATTTAGCCATCATAGGCACATCATCACTACACAACACTGGCGCATGATCATCATCTGTACACAGAATTATCCTTAGCTGCCTTTAATGGGCTCTCAACATTTCTGCCATCTATGGTAGCAACCCCTTCTCTCGAGCTCTCTTCTGCCACCTCACACAGAATTGGTGGAGCAATACCCTCCTCCATAGCAACTGGCAAGCCTCCATTCATAGTGTAATGATTTCGAGCTCCCCTACATCATCAGCTCTATATGCATCCAGTTCCTTCAACAGTGAAGACAACTAACTCTCTTCCTCTGATGAGATGGTCTCTTCCTCTACCTCACTCAAAAAATCTCTCTCTTCATCTGTGACTGTCTCCTCAAGTTCCTCTTCCAATTCCAGCTTACAGCTCATCACATAACCTGGTACTCTCCTTGCACCAGCTGAAATTCCTTCTCCTCCATCCATAGCCTCTCTCATGTTATTTTGACCTCAGCTTCTTCCTGCAATCTCCATCCAATTTAGACTGAGTGTTTTCATCAGCTCCACAGCTTCATGCAAATCCTTTCTCAGGGAATCATCCTGCATAGGAACAGACACCGACTCTCTCTCTACATATGCCTTGATCATTTCTGGCCTGCTGACTAGGGTTTTAGGCTCCTCTTGCATGCCAAGCTACCTCAGTCTCTTGGCTTTCCACTCCTTCTCCCTGGACACTCTGACTGCATCCTCAAAACTATCAATATTCTTTAGCTTCACCTTCAGACAGAGTGAAGGGTCCAGACCAGCCACAAACCGGTCTCTCTTTATCATGTGCGAGGGTACTTTAGGAATCAAAGCCTCACACCATAGAGTCCATAGTCTACCAAACTCCATCAGATACTGATCCACATCCTGACTATCCTTTTGCTGAATTTTGCACAACTCCCTCCATACTTCATTAGGGCACTTGCATAGCCACCCTCATCCACATGTAAAACAACCGAACAACACAATCACACGGTAAAAGGCATTCATTCAACATCCTCGTCTCTTTACATACCTTCTGATACAACTCACACTCTGGCCACATTTCCTCCAGAAGCCAGACAACCTTAGAAAGAAACCTCACAGCCCAATACAAGCTCCTACTAACTGAGATCAAGCTCAAAAAATACATAGAAGACCCATGAAACCGAATCTCAAGAAAATGATGACTTTAGAGCTACATAACCACCACGAACACTTTCAGATAGCTCAAGGTATAAACAACCATGCATGCTATGAACCCATATCCCATAGGAGAACTCCTCCTCCATACCAGCTATTCCTTCTTCTCATCAAGGAACAGTCGTATCATTAGCTCATCTCATACGTACGATGACAAAGAAATTGTTCATGTTTGCCTAGAGAAGAAACTGTTGTCAAGTAGAGAGAAGCACTAGTAAAGGAAAGCCTTCTAACTACGAGCTGAATACCTTCTCCAATACCTCTCACTTCTCACAATTCATCCACCCTCCATAAATGGCCCTCTGTCTCTTCAGCGCATTCTCTCTCTCTAGGGAAATCCATGGCCTTACATATATTATCACATGTAATGCTATACAATTCATGGTTTCATCGCACTAGATCTTCTTGAATTGCATAGCCTGGTAGTTGAACAAGAGCTCCACCAGCTGATATGTCAAGTGTGACCTCCCTCTCCATCACCTATCCATGTCCTCACTCAATGTTATCAAGCAATCTATCCCCACCTCTCCAGCAATGTTAATTTCTCTTGATGAAGTCTGCCATCGCAACTTCTTTACTCTCACAAAGCATACTAGCTCATAGACTCCCTTACATGATACCAACAACCTTCTAAAATCAAGAAGCCACCTCCTGAAATCAATCGCCCATCACCTCGAGTCCCTCAACTCCTTGGCTCTCAATCCTTTTCCATCAGCCCACGACAGTCCTGTTGTCCTCACCAAGCTCCTTTGAGGGATTCCCCACTGTCGTGTACCCCCAGCCGAGTCCCCCCTATCACCCAACTATGCCTTGATGACATCATCCTTCTCCCTAGACTCTCCATTTGATGAGCTTCATGCTGCATGCCTCTCCATGAAATAGCTTGCCATCAACCCGCGCGATGATCAACCCTTTCTCTCACTGCAGCACCACCAGCTTGTGTAGTAGTGATGCTTTAGCCAACAGAACAAACTAACCTTTGCTCTGAGATCCTCCTTGTCCATATCATCGCGTCACCTCCCCCTCTATTCGTGTGTCTCCTGGTCTGAGTAGTCACGACCCCCAACTCACAGAACCTACGACCACCTCTAAACAATCATGGAGTTCCTGCAATCGCGTTGCCATCCCTCTCTCCAAACACCTCAGCCCATGCCCATATGGTGGAATACAACCTACAGTAGTAACGCTCTCTGCCAGCCCAAGGCATCTCTGTGTACATGACTTCCTGTCATTTGAGATTCTCTGGGTGCCCACGATCCCTTCATGAACTCACAGTTCTGATCCCCCCACTAGATTGTTGGATACTCCTCCTTGCCCACACAGTCCTCGTAACCTCACAGCTTCTCTTTCCCTCATGGAGCATCTGCCGCCCTCCCTTTTCCTCAGCTCCTTCTCATGAGCTTCCTCCCCATTCGGTAGAGATCCCCCAGTGCTTGGAGTAGCATCGCCTCCCTGTTCTGAAGCTTTTAGACCATGGCCACCCTCCTGCAAGCTCACTGAACCACCTAGCTCTCCCTCAAGCAATATATATGTCACTTCTCTCCTTCATGATGAAACTCATCATCTTCTTCTCTCCTCCTCACCACAGAGCACCCTGACCTCTGGCCTTCCCGGTCCTCCTTCCTCTCACTGCCTCTCAGCTCCCTTTTTCTTCTTTGTGATCCCATGATCACCTTCTCGAATTCTGATGCCAGCTGCCATCTCCATCTACGTCCAGCTCGTCAAGTCCAGCTCGTCAACTAGAAGCCTCCCTTCATCCTCATGTAGCCACATTTGCATGCATGCCTTTTTGATTATAGCCACGTCATCACCTTATTTTCCACCACTCTTCCACCCTTCCTTCAAACTTTATACCAAGGCCATTGATGCCCAAAACCCCATCCTTTAACACACCAATGCATGCCACAAGTCATTTAGCATCTAATTGCCCACTGACCATTCACATATGATGAGCACAATCTCGACCCTATATACCTCTTGCTTGGCTCAAACTAAGTAGTAGCTATTCAGAAAAAGAGATTAGCTCCATTATATCACACCCAAACAATAAAAACGAGTCGTGTTTCATCAAAATACATCTCCTATAAGCAACCTATGGGTAATAGCGATCTCTCCTTAGCAAGAAGACATTAATTGGATAGCTCCTAAGCCAAACAGAAGCTGAAAATTACTACTTCATTCCAAAAAGCGAGATCTCTTTCCATCACTTCGAAGCTTCAGAGTAGGAGAAGCACTCTCGCAAGCTTCCACAAGAAGCGGGCAGCCAAAAGGCAAGAAACGTTAGCTCTGATACCATATTAAGAAAAACAAGAAGAGAGAGATAGGAAGCAACTAGGAGGGAGCAACAGTCTCCTCCACAATCAGCTCATGTTCGCCCCAGAGAATACAATTGAACACTACTAAGGTCAACACCCATACATAGTAGATAAGAACTAACTATGGTTGAGTCAGTGTGACTCACCTTATTCACCTACTCACACAATAGGAACAATAACCAAGAGCTTGATTCCTAACAAAAAGTAGGGTCTTTACAAATGGCTTTGCAACATGCAGAATGCATTGAAGATTGAAAAAGACCAGATGTTGGACAAGCTGAAAAGAGAGAATGTAGAAACCAAAAAGGTGATGCAGGAAATGGGAGAGAGCCTCAAGGCCAAGAAGATGGGGCAAAGAGAAGCCGGGGTGGAGAAGACAATGAGACAGCTCCCAGGCCAAGAAGGATGCAGAGAGCAACCACAGTGGAGCAAGTTCCAACCATTGTGGTGGAGCAATTTGCAACAGCCACAGTGAGGATTGTTTTTTCAAAATACTATTGGAAGTCCAAAGAGCAAGCTACAAGACCTGCAAGAAGATCATGATAGATGTTTGCATGAGCTTGCCGTGGCTTTTGACAATTATGAAAAGAAGTCATCCTGAGAGATTTCCAAACTAGAGTGGAAGTCTTGGAAATGGCCCATGAAGATGTTTTTCAGCAATTTACACAGCTTCAACAGATGCTCAAGGATTCAAATGAAGCTATTGCACAGAGTGAGCAAGAAGTAGAGGATATGAAGGAGAACATACAAGAGTTAAATCGGATACCTATCTTGCTATGCAGTAGAGTCCAAAATGCATGGTCTACCATACCCCCATCATAGATGACTTCTGTATCCGATGGCCTATGTGCTATCACCTTGTGCACATTTTTTGCTTTGGAGTGTTTGTGCATACAAAATCTAGCTGTAGATGAAGCGAGGGGCCGGGCCCCTAGAGGAAGGAGCCAGCCCCATTTTGGAAAGGAGCAAGGAGAGCCGAGCCTACAATTAGGGATCTCAACAAGGAGTCCTTGATATGTAATCTAAAGAAAAGGAGTCTTTGAGATTGTAATAATATATGTAATCTGTGTGTAATCTATTGAATTGTTAATCATCTCGAGAGTTTACTTGGGCAATGTTTTCTCAGCTATGTGACTAGATAGTGTCCTTTGATCCACACCAATGCGGTGATAATAATGAGATGAAAGATTTCGATTTGAAAAGTAAAGTGAGATGAAAGATTTCGATTGGATCACTAATGTGAGACTGAAAGATTTCGATTAGTGAAAAAATGTGAGATGAAAGATTTTGATTACGCAACTAATGTGAGACAAAAGAATTTGATTAAACAACTAACATGACACTGCAGAATGAGAAGGTCAGGTTCAATGAACTCTTCCCTATTTGAGTGCAATGCAGACACAACTAAGAGCCCATTACAAAATCTAGCCCCAAAACTCTATACACTGATCCACCTACTCCAAATATATGGCATACCCAAAAGACTTTGGAATGCCTTTGTTCTATCTGAAAACGATGTTGGATGGCATCTTCATAGAAACAAACCCACAAAAGGAGGAGAAAAATAGTTGCAAGGAGGACATGCTTTGGTGGTGGGTGTATTACTTGGAGTCGGCACAGACGGTGATGTTTAATTTCCCAGGCTATTGTTTTTCCTTCTCCTTTAAGGGACTTGTCAAGATCATGATGTAGGTTTCTTTTGGTAGGACATGATAGAGGCTCAAAGATGAATACAGTGCAAAGAGCAGGATGAAGAGGACCCCCAGTGAAAGGAGGAGTTACTATGGGCATATAATGTTGAGATATCAAGCTCTACCCCCGATATATCTCCTGGATGACTATCATTTATGTCACCGCCTATGTTAGTTGTACTCGTGGTGTAGTTAGACTACCACGTATGTTTTTGGTTTGGGTTCACATATGAACCACGTATTCTAGGTTTGACATATAGGGTATTTCCCTCTTCTATTGTATTGTTGTTGTGTGCAAAAGTGAAGAAAGGCTTCACCCTCCAACCTTGTGTCCTCTCTCTTTTGTGTGTTGTGAAGAAAGCTGAACTTGAGTCTCCTATCTCTCTCCCTTATTCTTTACATGGTATCAGAGCCTTGTTCGTGGTAAGGAGCTCAAGAAAGCAAGCCAAGTTTGTGGTGTCGTGGTAAGAGGACCAGTGTTGCTTTCCTATTTCGAGTTTGGGAGCAAATCTCTGCAGCTAGCACAACCAGAAGTGCAGGAGTGCACTGTTTCAGATTGAGAGGCCCTTCGCGGTGTGGTGAGAGCGCAGTATATGTTGCGGGAGAAGCCCTCGGTGACTTTATTTTTTTGATTTGAGGCTGTTTCGGGGCCCGTTTTGAAGGCGGAAGTTCTTCGCAGGTACTCAGAAAAAGGCCCTGTTTTTCACTGTGCGACCACTGCGCGGCTAGTCGGTGAAAAGGTGCCACAGAAATTGCATCGTATGCCTGTGTGCAGAGATATTGGGAGTTGCAGATTCATGCCTGTTGCCTGTTGATGCAAAATCGTCACTAGGAAGTGACTGTGTGGTGAAATACCACTTTCGTCAGTGTTGCAGATCTGCCCCTGTGAGGCTTTTTGCAGAAGTTTTGCTATTTGCCCTTGTGAGGCATTTGCTGTGTTTACAGGTTGCTGTTGCAATTCGTGATTTGTAAAATGTCTGAGAATCTGTCTACCATTGTCAGTGAGAAGCTTGACAAGAACAACTTCCAAGCATGGAAGTTCAGGATGACAAACTTCCTTATGGGAAAGGGAGTTTGGGAGTACATCAGTGGTGAAACTGCAGAACCAGTTTTGGGTGCTGCTCCCACTCCTGCTGAATTGAAGGCCTTTAAAGAATGGCATGAAAAAGCCAGAAAATGCCTGTATTGGCTGTCTGTTAGCATTTCAGATTCTATGATTGTGCATATACAGGATGTAGAGACGCCTAAGGAGGCATGGGATACATTGGTGAAGCTGTATAGCACAAATAGCAAAGCACGAAAGATGCAGCTAAAGCAGGAGTTGCACAATGTGCAAAGGAAAAATCTGAATATAAATGAGTATTCCTTGAAAGTGAAAGGCCTTGCAGATTCTCTTGCCTCCATTGGAGCACCTGTTGATGATGAGGACTTAGTGTCCGTGACCTTGAATGGTCTTGGGAAAGATTATGCACAGTTTCGGACATCCATTGGAGTCCGTGAAACATTTCCTGATTTTCAGGAACTTATTGCTCTCTTGCTGAGTGAAGAGCAAAGGAATGGTGGTTCAGCCACCTCAACTTCTCAAGAGACTGCTTTCTACTCAAATACAGGTAGAGGCAGGGGTAGAGGAAGAGGCCGTTTTGGTGGCCGTGTAGGAAATCAGAACCAACAGCAACAACAGGAAAACCAGTCCTATGGAGGAGGACGTGGTAGTTCTAGAGGCAGGGGGAGCCAAAGAGGCCGTGGTTCATGGCAAAGGAACCAGCAAGTAAATAGCAGCACAGAATGCTATTATTGTGGAAAGCCTGGACACAAGGAGAATACATGCTATAAAAAGCAGAATGACATCAAAAGTGGGAAGTTGCAGCAAAGCAACTATGCATCATCAAGTGGGCATGGTGACGACAGAAATGAGCACCTTTTTGTGATGCAGCATATGGTTAACTCCATGTTAGGAGATGCTGCAGCTTGCAATGATGTTTGGTATGTTGATTCAGGTGCCTCTAACCACATGACCAGTCATGGTGAGTGGTTTCATGATGTTAGAAATTTGGATAAGCCAGGTTATGTTGAAACAGGTGATGATACTGCGCACCCAATTACGCAGGTTGGTAAAGTGCCATTGGCTATGCAGTATGGCAAAACGAAGTACTTGGCAGATGTACTTCATGTTCCAAAAATCACTAAGAACCTGGTTTCAGTTGGCCAGATGGTTGAGCAAGGTCTGCAGGTTAGATTTAACCCTGATGGATGCTTTGTTGAGGACTTGAAAAATAAGTGCCGCTTGGTTGCAAAAGGCAACAAAAATGGCAGAATGTTCACCTTGGATGTTGATATGCCTGAGGTGAAAGCTACTATGTTTGCGCATGGGAGAGGTGTCATTGCAGATATTGAGATATGGCACAAGCGCATTGGGCACGTGAATATACAAAGGCTGAAATCTATGCAAACGAAAAACATTGTTGCAGGTTTGCCTAAATTCAGAGTTGAGGGAATGCAAAAGGTATGTGAAGCATGCCAAATGGGTAAGCAGGCCAGACATGCATTTCCCAAAAATGCTAAGGTGAGCAGAAGACCTTTGGAAGTGATCCATTCAGATGTTTGGACAACCAAAGCTGCTTCTATTGGTGGATGCCATTATTATGTGACGTTTATTGATGACTACACTAGGAAGGTGTGGATTTATTTTATGAAGCACAAAAGTGAAGTGTTCAGCCATTTCAAGGCCTTTAAGGCCATGGTTGAAAAAGAGAAAGGTGTGCATATTAAAGTGCTAAGATCTGATGGAGGGGGAGAGTACTTTTCAGAAGAATTTTGTGAATATCTGAAAGAACAGGGAATTCAAAGGAAGTACTCATGCAGGTCTACCCCTCAGCAGAATGGGGTTGCAGAAAGGAAGAACAGGCATATTGCAGAAGTAGGACGGGGGCGATCCTAAATGAGAAAAACATGCCTGATTATTTTAAGGCTGAAGCAGTAGCAACTGCTGTTTATATTATGAACAGAACCCCCACTGCAGCTGTCCATGGCATGACGCCTGAAGAAATGTATACAGGCCAAAAACCAGATATTTCTCACTTGAAGGTATTTGGTTGCATAGCTTATGTTTATGTTCCTGATGAGAAGAGAACAAAGCTGGATCCAAAGGCAGAAAAATGCATCTTTATTGGATATGCTCAGCACCAGAAAGGGTATCGCTGTTATAACCCTTCCACCCGCAAAATGCAAGTGAGTAGAGATGTTGTTTTTTATGAAATGAGCAGCTGGTATGCACCAACTGTTATGGTAGGAGATGTAGATGCAGGAAATGGGAATGCTGCAATAAATGCAGAGCAGCAATCTCAAGCCTTGAGTGGACCCAGAGAGTCCTCTACTAGTGGATCTAATGCATGGATAGGGAGATTGAGATCTAGTGAATCGTCACATGGCAGTCCTGATAGTGTTGTGCAGGTATCACATAAGGGAAAAGAAAAAGTAGACCATGCTCCAGTGTTTGATGTGTCTGCAGGTAGCTCTCATGTTGATGGAGAGTCAAGCGGCTCTGAAATGAGCCTTGATGAGGAACTTGGGATTCCTTCTGTTGTTACACCTGGTGCAAGGAAAAGCAGGCATGATATAAAGACTCCTACAACTGATCCAGTTGTACGGAGGTCCACTCGTATTAAGTATCCAGTTGATAGGCTGAGATATGATGGGTATACAGCACATCACTATGCTTATATGGTCAAGGTTCTAGAGGAGCCAGAGCCCACATGTTTTGAGGATGCAGCAGGGCATAAAAATTGGGAAGCAGCTATGGATGAAGAGATGGCTGCCTTGGATGCAAACCACACTTGGGATTTGATGCCTTTGCCTCATGATAAGAAGGCTATTGGCTACAAGTGGGTTTACAAAGTAAAGCACAATGCTGATGGGTCTGTTAGCAGGTCCAAGGCAAGATTGGTTGCCAAAGGTTTTGCGCAGACATATGGAATTGACTATGAGGAAACTTTCAGCCCAGTTGCAAGGATGGCAACCGTGAGAGCAGTAATTGCTATGGCTGCTGCAAAGGGATGGTCTTTGCATCAGATGGATGTGAAAAATGCCTTCTTGCATGGTGATTTGCAGGAAGAGGTTTATATGATGCAGCCAGAAGGTTATGAGGATAATTCACACCCCGATTTTGTATGCAAGTTGCGCAAAGCCTTGTATGGCTTAAAACAGGCACCAAGGGCATGGTCAGACAAGATAGGGCAATATCTTGTCACTATTGGATTTCAGATTTCCAATTCAGATTTTTCACTTTATGTGAAAAGGACAAACAGAGGGATTGTGCTTGTAGTCATCTATGTTGATGACTTGATTATTACAGGTGATAGTGATGCAGACATTAATGAAGTGAAGCTGCTGTTGAAGCAGAAATTTGAGATGAAGGATTTGGGAGAGCTGCGTTACTTCTTGGGCATTGAGGTTATTAGATCCCCGAGTGGGATATGGCTGTTGCAAAGGCAATATGGTTTGGACATGCTGTCCAAATATGGGATGACAGGCTGTAAGCCTATTTTTGTTCCATTGGAGCAGAATGTGAAGCTCAATGCAGAGACAGGTGAGCTTCTTGAAGATATTACTATGTACAGGCGCATAGTAGGTAGCTTGATTTACATGACTATAACCAGACCAGATTTGAGCTATGCTGTGGGGCTGGTAAGTCAGTTTATGCAGGCACCGAGGAAGCCACATTTGGATGCGGCTAGGCGCATACTGCGGTATGTGAAGTCCACATTGCATTATGGACTGTTTTATGAAGCTGGGTGTGCATTACAGGTACATGGATACACAGATGCTGATTGGGCTGGTAGTGTCTCAGACAGGAGATCTACTAGTGGTTTTATGTTTTCCCTTGGGAGTGGTGCCATGAGTTGGAGCAGCAAGAAGCAGCCAACAGTTGCCTTGTCGAGCACAGAGGCTGAGTACAGGGGTGCAGCAATGGCTGCATGTGAGGTAGCTTGGTTACGGAAGCTACTTGCAGATATGGGACAGTCAACTCATGCAGCAGTTGTCATTCATTGTGACAACATTAGCAGCATCATGCTTGCTAATAACCCAGTTTATCATGCTAGAACGAAGCACATTGAGGTGCATTATCACTTTGTGAGAGAGAAGGTTCTAGCTGGTGAGATTGATCTTGTCTATGTCAGCACTGAGGAGCAAGTGGCTGATATTTTTACGAAGGCATTGGGTACCGAGAAGCTTCGCAGATTTAGGAGCTTGCTTGGTGTACGTGAGATGGATTTGAGCTTGAGGGGGAGTGTTGAGATATCAAGCTCTACCCCCGATATATCTCCTGGATGACTATCATTTATGTCACCGCCTATGTTAGTTGTACTTGTGGTGTAGTTAGACTACCACGTATGTTTTTGGTTTGGGTTCACATATGAACCACGTATTCTAGGTTTGACATATAGGGTATTTCCCTCTTCTATTGTATTGTTGTTGTGTGCAAATTTGAAGAAAGGCTTCACCCTCCAACCTTGTGTCCTCTCTCTTTTGTGTGTTGTGAAGAAAGCTGAACTTGAGTCTCCTATCTCTCTCCCTTATTCTTTACATATAAGTCGGAAGAGTCAAGTGTGTAATCGAAGTGTGTGAAGAGAACTACTATTGTGCAGTAGACTGGCCTCCAGAGCTAGGAGATGCTTGCTATAGAGAGGTTGATAAGATAGTTGGGAGTCTAGAATTTCCTTGAAAATGCAAAATGTCATTGTGTTTTGAAATAATAAAAATATTGCTAACATTTCTTGAACTTGTGGATATTCTCATGGTGCTTGTAATACCTGATTTTGTATTGACCTGCTTCCATGTTAGTACTTAAATGTCTTAAGTAGCCTGGTGGTTGAAATCTGATAGTTATAACCAATCTAAAGGGCACTAGCACTATGCAATAAATTTTAGGATAGCACGGTAGTAGTGTAAGGATAGCACAATAGTAGTGCATGATAAGTTATCGCCAATGTGGTGGTTGGTTGCACTAGGATATGAACAGCCACTAGCATGGTGCTTTTCTTCTATTATTACAAGATGAATGGATTTGTAGGATGCGTAGATTCATTATGGATAACCAGTGCAGTGGTTGTTGGGATATACTAAAAACAAGCATGGGTTTTACCGTTTGGGATTTATAAAAATAATTTAATAAAACCAGCACGGTGGTTGTTTGGGATATACTAAAAAGAAACATAGTCTCGATACAAATTCCATTTTGTAGGACAAGTGGACATATTGTTTCCCTGTAATGAGACTACATACATTTTCTTGGTACTATCTCAGTTGTCCTCATCCATTGCTCCAAGACACCCCAAGATGTGCTCATGCATGTCTAAATCCAATTTGAAGACACTTCTGCCCTTCTTTCATTATGGCACAGGTTGCATTAGGGACTTAATAGCTCTTACAAGATGAGAGTACACATGTTTGTGGACTCTTATGTAGCAGTTCATAATTACAGCCTCTCTTGGATGTTTTTTTGAACCAAAAAGCTCCGACTACTACATCCCACTTCTCATAGGTTATTCCCCAATTATCCTTAAATTTTTCCTCAACCTTGTACTTAGGTTTTGTACACTGCAATAGAAATTATTGGTCAACTTTCTCGTTCTCCCCAAAATCTATGACAACTGCAAATGTATCCCCCTCTTCCAGACAGTCAATGAGGTCATCGAAACTCTCCCCAAACTATAGTGAGTCATTTGTCTCTCCATTGTTTGTCACTCCATATAAACATAGAGGGACAACTTGAACTCACTCCCATGTCCTCACAATTGCAATGTTCTCACAATCATCATGATCCCCTAGGATGCATGCACTACAGAAACAGGAAAGTTTTCTCGTTTAAATCAATTGGTTGTTTGAAAAGCCCCATATGCTGTGTAGACCACGAACTCCTTTAATTTAATTGCAATCGTGTCAGCTTCTCCTTTGCACTTCATCAAGCTTCACTTCGTGGAACACTTTGCATACTATAGTATTCTTAAGGCTTTGTTTACTATATGTTGAATGCATGCCTATGGAGAAGTTGGTTGTAAGCCATGTTACAGCATCATGGGCATCTTTGAGCTTTTCTTGAGGGCATGCTAATTCATGTTTAAATAGAGCTTTCTTAATAACAGCACCGCATCCATCATGTTCACCCTTGCCATGGCTAGACCTAAAGAAATTCCACGTCTAGACCGGTCAAGGATTTGAACCTGGAGATGAAGTAGAATCCACGTGCTAATTTAAATTGAGAGGCAACACCATCTGACCACACCAAATGTTGTTTTATATTTTATGCATGGGGATTTTCCTTTTTCATCCATTCCCAATGTAGTAAAAAAGCATGGTGCACAAATAGAGTGTCATGTTCCCTATCATCTGAAATGTAGAAATGGTAAGTGTGTTGCACTGACCTGGACTCATGTGAGTCCGCAAGCATATTGGCATTAGGCGTGGAATAATCAAGAAAATGACTGTATGTGATATGCATAAGAATTTTTATTTGCTTTTTGTACCAGTGAGCACTTTGTATCTCATCTTGTTCTTGAAAAGAATAATTTTCTGTAAAATTTATGATAGATACAATAGTCCATACGATAGAACCGGTGCACAAAACAGAGCAACTAACCTATGGTTATCATTCGGCCCAGAGCCATCCGAGATCATCTGAGGCTCCAAATGGGCCCCACAACTCGAGAGTGGGCTACCCCAAGAAATGCTCCGTCTACCCTCAGTGTAGTCAGTCAAGGGATGCCTTCGTGCACTTGCATGTAGCCTAGTTGGTGGTGTGCTAACTCTATCTGAAGCCATCCAACCATCAGGCCACACATGGCCCCCATCTGGTGTCCAAACCAGGACCTACCGGATAACCGAGCTACTCAAATTCCTTCTCCTCATATGGGGGCTTACAAGTAGAGTTACTTGGTTCCTGCATAGTTACACGAGAGTGGAGCATTGATATCTAACACCCCCCCTCAATGTCCACCCGCAAGTGAACTTACTTTTTCAACCCAATGCTAAGTCGATGAAGATGCCTCTCCAGCAAGTCTCTTCCGAGAGCCTTTGTGAAGATGTCCACAACATTCTCTGTAGTCAGACACAGTACTCCAAGTCGACCTCTTCATCCATGATGAGCTCGCGTACAACGTGATATTGAATCTCAAGGTGTTTTGTGTGAGCGTGGAACACCGGGTTCTTTGCAATCGCCATGCGATTCTGATTGTCACATGATAACTGCGTAGGCTTGTTCTGCACTGCACCCATGTCCCCCAAAATCCTCCTCAACCACACTGCCTCGCAAGAAGCAAAGCATGCAGATTTGTACTTGGCCTCGGTAGAAGAAAGAGCAACTGTGGGTTGCTTCTTGCTCAACCATGACACAACTCTAGATCCAAGTGAGAAATAGTACCCTATCACTGATCTCCTGGTATCCACATCTCCTGCCCAATCCGAGTCATAGAATCCGGTCAAGATGTTGCCCTTGGTATAGGTGATGCCATAATCAAGTGTGCCTTTGATGTATTTCAGCACCCGCATCCTTGCCCTCCAATGGTTCTCCCGAGGCTTATTGGAAAACCTGGTTAGTACAGTAGTCACAAAACTGATGTCCAGTCTGCATGTGTTGCATACGTAAATCAAGCTGCTCACAAGCCTTCTATACCTCGCTTCGTCCACCAGTGGTGATGAATCCTCATTTGAGAGCTTCGCATCAACCTCCATAGGGGTACCAACTGTCTTGCACTCAGCCATGCCAAATGCCTTCAGTATCTCTCCAGCATACTTCAGCTATGAAATGAAGATCTGTTTCGACTCCTGCCAAACTTCAATCCCCAAACAAAAATGCATCAGTCCAAGGTCTATCATTCCAAACTCTCTTCCTACCAAATGCTTTGTCTGCGAGATTTTCTCTTCATGGTTCCCTGTTATGGCAAGGTCATCCACATAAAGGATCATGATCATACACCTGCCTCCTTCTCTGAAGGTATACAAATTTGCATCAGATGGGCTCTTCCTCAACCCGTTTTGCAAAAAGTAGGCATCAATTCACTAGTACCACGCTCGTGGGGCCTATTTCAGCCCGTAAAGTGCCTTCTTCAGTTTGCAGACTTTACCTTTTGAACCAAGGATCTCAAAACTTGATGGTTGTTCCACGTATACCTCCTCCTTGAGATCTCCATTCAGAAAGGCAGAGTTCACATCCATCTGAAACACGGGCCAACTTCCCTGGGTAGCTAAAGCCAAAACACTACGAATTGTGGTTAGACGAGCTGTGGGAGCAAAAGTTTCTGATAATTAAATCCATGTACCTGTGCAAATCCTTTTGCCATGAGCCGAGACTTGTACTTATCCAACATGCCGTCGGACTTGTACTTGGCTTGTACACCCACTTGGTTCCAATTACCTTGCGTTTTGGTGGTTGATCCACAAGGTCCCAAGTGTTGTTCTTCATTATGGAGCCATACTCCGACTGCATAGCCTCCATCCACCTATCATCACCACCCTTCATTGCTCTAATCTCTTGGACTAGTGGCGTTCGGATGGTTCCTCCTCAATGGATGGAGGTTCTCTGCCATCCAAAAGTTGCTTTGCCGACTTCGGGAATGGCAGTTGCCGTTGTGGTTCTGCAGCCTCTTCTTCATCTTCTTTGTCTTGAATCCTCCCAAGCATCGTTGGCAGAGTTCGGTCTATTGTTGTTGGTGGTACTGGATGGATATCTTGGTCCTGGTTGTCTGGGAAGGAAGCATCCTCCTCCAATTGGTGCAGCTGTTCTGAGAAGACCACATCGTGACTTACAATTACCTTCTTGGTCACATGGTTATAGAGACAGTAACCCTTCGCCTCTTCACTATAGCCCAAGAAAATACACTTGCAGCTTTTCGGTTCCCATTTGGTCCTGGTAGCATCAGGGACATGCCCAAAACAATCACATCCAAAAACTCTGAAATGTGTAGCTAAAGGTTTCTTACTAGAAAAGTCTTGCAGTGGAGTCATCCCATTCACAGCCTTCATGTAGCTATGATTGAGGATGTAAACTGCAATGTTACATGCTTTAGCCCAGAAAGTCTTTGGCAAATCTTGCGTTCTGCTACTCCATTTTGCTGTGATGTATGTGGCAGGGGTTTCTGCCTCTTGATCTCGTGACTCTTGCAGTAACTTTCGAATTGGCAAATCTTGCGTTCTGCTACTCCATTTTGCTGTGATGTATGTGGCAGGGGTTTCTGCCTCTTGATCTCGTGACTCTTGCAGTAACTTTCGAATTCAGTCGATGTGAACTCCACCTCTATCTGATCTCAACTTCTTCACCTTCCTCCCTGATTCTTTCTCGACCATTACATGCCATTCCTTGAACCTACTGAAAGCCTCATCTTTCATCTTTAGGAATTATATCCATATCCTTCTACTATAGTCGTCGATCAGCATCATGAAGTAGTAGGAGCCACCCAAAGCTTCTGTCTCCATCTTTCCGCAGAGGTCCATGTGAACAATCTCTAGAGGAGCCTTTGCCTTGCTAGCCTCTTTAGGAAAGGGCTGCCGATGCTGCTTGCCCATCATGCAAGCTTCACATACATCGGCCAGATCTGAAATTTTTGGTAGGTCTGCAATCATTCCACTTTTATGCATCTCCTTCAAAGAACTAAGGTTTAGATGACCAAGCCTCTCATGCCACAGCTTAGTGTTCTTCACA
This sequence comes from Dipteris shenzhenensis, assembly GCF_047967505.1. NCBI lineage: Eukaryota > Viridiplantae > Streptophyta > Polypodiopsida > Gleicheniales > Dipteridaceae > Dipteris > Dipteris shenzhenensis. The sequence goes on from NC_141618.1 coordinate 48,777,018, forward strand.
TCTGCTCGAGCACTGAAAGCTGAGAGTTCATAAATGTTGTTGCATTGTGTACCTTTACCAATGACCTTTCCTTGAAGATCCAGGATCTGTGCACCATTCTTATCGAATTGAACTTTGAGGTCCTGATCCGTGATTGCAGAAACGGACAGCAAGTTCCTCTTGATATCTGGCACATAAAGAACATCGGACAACTATTTTACAACTCCATCTGACTTGAGAGCAGCCATACCTTTTTCTCTTTTGGACATTTTGCATCATTGCCGACTGCTACTAGGATGTCATTTCCTATCGGTTGTAGAGAGGTATACCAATCCTCCGGATTAGTCATGTGGCGTGATGCACCACTATCAATGATCCACGGTTCATCCGCAGGTACATGAACTGCCTCTGTGCAAATCTTCTCAATTGCAAGGAACAGATATATTGGTACTACTTGCGCGCTATTGCTGGACTCTTTCTTTACTCTGTTCTTCTCATCTGCAATCTTCTTTCGGCACTCATTCTACTTGTGCCCTGCCTTGTTGCAATAGAAGCACTTGATCTTCTTCTTTCTCTTTTTATCATCAGAAGAAGATGGGTTACCAGAGTCCTTACCCTTTCCTTTCTTTGATCTGGTCGAGAAAGCCGAATCTTCTCTAGTCCTCATCTTTTGATGCATCTCCTTCTCCAGAAACATTGCACTGAAATCCTCAAAGTTGAGGGGTAGATTTCTGTTTTACATATTCAGCACCCTAACAAGACCATCGTTCTTTGGTGGGAGAATCCGATGCATCTTCATGCTAGATTCTCGCTGTGATGGTGATGCCAATTGCAGTCATCTAATCGCGCAGATTCTTCACCCTGGTGATGAAATTCTCTGCCACTTTAGACTCAAAGAACTTCTCGTTCGCGAGTTGAGTCTCCAGATTCTAAATCCACGTCTGTTTCGTGGTCTCGTACTAATTTTTCAAGACCGTTCGTGCCTCCTCTGCTATGGTGACATGTTGAATTAACGCCATGACGGAATCACTAACACTACAGATAATAGAACATAGTGCATCTGCATTTCTTCTTGTCCACGCAAGAATCTCATCCGCAATTGGTACTCTCTATTGTCCTGCATTGGCTGGACCCGGTCTCGCAACCGGCCTCACGTCCACCGCAGTAGTAGTGTCCCAAAGCTCCTATGTGCTTAGGATGGTCTTCATCTTAAACTTCCAGAGTGGATAGTTAGAGCCGTCCAAATTTTCTCTTTTCCCAAATGGTGGGATTCACAGTCTTGCAGGCTGGGCCATCTCTCACAATCTGCTCACAAATAGAAACACACTACCAAATCTTCTTGCTAGAGTCTAGGCTCTGATACCATGTAAGAAAATAATACAACATCTATGCTCAATAGATAATAGGATCTCGTACGCAAGAGAGAAAACAAGATAGTATGGAGAATCAAAATTTTGATTACTATAGAACTGATACAATAGATGGCACTGCCTCCCAACTGTGCGCTCCTGTGAAAGAAGCTTCGATGGCATGCTGGAGACAGTAGAAGACGGAGGCTAAATGCTAAGGAATCAGGGTTGCTATATCTAGTGATGAAATAGGCTTCATAGGCTTGCTTTTATATAGCCACCAGTCATAGTCGGTTAAGCTCAATTGGGTGACCGACCCAGTCCGCCCAAAATGGTCGACTGGGGGTCGGTCCTGAAATAGGCCACTGACCATACGATAGAATCGGTGCACAAAACAGAGCCATTCGAGATCATCTGAGGCTCCAAACGGGCCTCACAACCCGAGAGTGGGCTGCCCCAAAAAATGCTCCGTCTACCCTCAATGCGGTCAGTCAAGGGATGTCTTCCCACACTTGCATGTAGCCTAGTTGGCGGTGTGCCAACTCTATCTAAAGCCATCCAGCCATCAAGCCATACATGGCCCCCATCTGGTGTCCAAACCAAGACCTACCAGATAACCGAGCTACTCAAATGCCTTCTCCTCATATGGGGGGCTTAGAAGTAGAGTTAGCTGGTTCCCATGTAGTTACATGAGAGTGGAGCATTGATATCTAACATTATGCTCATGCATAAGCATAAGCATGAGCATATGTCTCCTTCTCTTATGCTCATGCATAAGCATAAGCATAAGCATGAGCATATGTCTCCTCTTATGCTTATGCATATGTCTTTCTCTTTCAATCTCTCTCATCTTTCTCCTTCTCCTCTTTTCCTCCTTTCCTCTCTCTTTTCCCCCCTCTTTTCCCTCTTTCACGAGCATGTCTTTTCCCTCCTTTCCTTCTCTCATGAGCATGTCTCATTTTCCTTTTTTCCTCTCTCTTTCCTCGAGGGGTTCACTATGTATAAACCCTCTATATCACATGCATTCAAGGCCTATTTCTAAAATCCCTTATCTGTAAATTTTCCATTAATAAAATGTACCCCTTTTCTATACAAATCTGTAAATTTTTTCCAAAACTATTTTAAATAGTCCCTTATGTATATTTATTTCTGTAAATTTTAGAAATAAAAAATATCCTTCTGTTGAACTCACGTGATAGGGTTACATATGATGAGTGACCCCCCCAAGTCTCTTTCTCCTCCTCTTTCCCCTCTTTTGATCTTAATTCCCACAATGTTACTATGTAGGTTCATGTGTGCTCACCTCACCATGGTTGAGCTTCTAAATATTGCTATCATGAGTCGTTCCCTTATTATAATTGTGTACACCCATGCATATTAGTGTGGGGAGGGAAAGGGAAAAAGAATGTCAAGAAAAGTAGCCCCATTGTTTACTCCAACAAATCAAAACACATGATTTTTGATTAGGAGAGTAGGAGCTATCATTATAGGAGACTTGAAATTAAGAAGGATGGTGCAAAGGTGCTATGCATATGTCCTTTACAAATGCATTATTGTAGCATGAATAATAATTGTAATTTAATGAAATGCTTAGGTTAATCTATGGATTTGGGTAAAAGCCTATATAGAATGAAAGTATTTAAATTTATAGTCTCTTTGACAAACTGTCTCTAAATTTTGTCTAGATATTAGATCCCAATGGGATTAGTAAGAACCATTCTTAAAGTCATCTTGTACATTTACCATAGGTGATTTAAACAATAATTTTGAATCTTGTGAGTCGTGACAATGAGAATTATAATTCCAAGGATCAAGTGGCAAAATCGTATGGATATTTGGGATCACTTTTCCTCTTTAAATGATCAACATTTAAATAACTTCTGCTATGGTTCAATGTTTCTAAAGCGGTAAGGAAATTTGAAGACAAGGGTCCATGTTTCCATTTGAAGACAAGGGTTTGTATTTTCCATTTGAAGATCCACATCAAAATTGCTGGCATGACAATTATATGTATCTATTGAGGGTGCAAATTTGTATAGCTATTTTAGATATTAAAAATTTATTTCAAATAAAAAGTTAACAAATAGATACATAAGTACATCAAATGTCATCTTTGGTTACATTGTGCATGCGCTTAACATGGCCAAACCGTGAGAAATTAAGGATCAAGCATGAAGCTTGGGTAATAGTTACATGTCAAACCCTGACAACCTCTAGAAAGAGAGCATATTATATGCATGAAGAGATTAGGTAAATATAGTCATTTTATAACCAATGGGATGCACAATATTTATGCATGTGATGATAACACATTTTGTTACATATGAAAACTCTTTGAATCCGTGCATCTAAAGGATGGCAGAGTTTCACAAAAACAAATTTCCATTTTTTTGAAGCTTGTAATTACAGAATTCGATAGTATCATTTGAGGTGGGCGAAAATGTATATACCACACTATCTTACTATATATTAAGGAGGGAGGGAGGTTCTAATAAGCCACCTGTCATGTGGAGGGAGGCAAAAGATTACCACATGTCGTGTAGCTAGGATGCAAGCGAGGTGCATCTGCTGAGCATTGCTCTTCCCTAGGCGATTATACTCTAGCACATGAAATTTGAATCCTCCTCTCCCCTACCTATCAACTCCTGCACTTCCCTGTGTTTGCCGGTCATTTCTTTAGCCTTTTTGCTCATTTGAATCCTCCAAGCACCTATGCGCTCAGGCTCCTTAGACATCCTCCTCTAGTCAGCAGGTTGGGCTACAGAGTATGGACAGCCATCCCAAGCATTGCAGTGCTCAGGGGGGTCACTATGTATAAACCCTCTATATCATGTGCATTCAAGGCCTATATTTAAAATCCCTTATCTGTAAATTTTTTCATTAATAAAATGTACCCCTTTTCTATACAAATCTGTAAATTTTTTCCAAAACTATTTTAAATAGTCCCTTATGTATATTTATTTATGTAAATTTTAGACATAAAAAATATCCTTCTATTGAAATCACATGATAGGGTTAGCCCTTCATCATCTTCAGTCATTTCTTGCAGGAGTATTTTGTAGGACCTTGGCAATTCTCATGTTAGAACACATCAAAAATCAAGTGCTGCCCATTCTTAGGAGCTTCTTTCTTGAGGCTGAGGTCACCAAGAGATATCTGTCTGCCTTCATCCTCCATATCAAAGCTTTTGAAGCATATGTGTTTGCCCACAAATGTACTTTTTGACAAATAGTGAATTGAAGAAACTTGATGAAGTAAGAAGAAGATAAGTGCTCTTGCAAAGAGAGAGAGAGAGAGAGAGAGAGAGAGAGGGAGAGTATTTTGGGCTTTTATTCGAGCTTTATATGGGCATGCTTCTTTCATCACTCGCCAATTGTTTGAAGTGTTGGGCTAGATCTTGATTATGCAAGCACTTCAACTTTAGTATTTCTAAACTTGAATTTCACGACACGTGGCAAGCTCTTGCCTCCCTCTCTTCTTCTTACACTATATAAAGGATGCTAAGAGGTTGAGAAGCCACGTGTTTGTAGAGAGACATGCAAGGAGAGTGTTGGAGGTTGCCATGTGTCATCATCAAAGGTTGGTGCCACGTGTTACGCATAGGAGAGATTGCAGCTAGAGGAGCAAGAGATGTCGTTGGCCAGAAGTCTTGCAAAGAAAGCTATGTGTTGTGCACTAAGACTACCATCGGCTGTCATGTGGGTAGCAAACTCATAGGGAATACAAAGAAGAGGGGGCTACCACATCGGCAACATATAGGCTACCAGGTGGGCAGCATACAAGAAATCAAGAAAAGGAATATGGGGATGTCCCATGGGCAGCACATAGGCTTCCATATGGGTAGCACAATCATAGAATTAACCGGCCATGAGTGGAGCTCTTGGTGGAGAGATTCTGTATGGAGCAAACATGTGACAAGGTGGAACTATTCACAATAGTTATAGGCAAGATCTGGAGCTTGGAACATGTTGAGTAGAGAATGGAAGCCTGTGCAAGATTGTGTGGACATCTTGGAGCAGTCAAGTTGAGATTGGATGGATTGGAAGAGCTAGTAGAGCCCAGAAGTGCATGGATCTGTAGTTGCCTTCATGATAGGTGTCTGTAGCAGCATGTATGAGGTTGGTATAGTAGATCTAGGGCAAGATGTAGCACTAGTATAGATGTGAAATAGTACGTAGAAGGCTGGAGCTGATAGGCGATTGGCAAGAGTAGACATGGGCTAGAGATCAGAGCTAAAACAGGCCTAGGAAGATGGAAAACAGATGCAACATGGGGGAGACTATCAGGTCGGTAGGATCTTTGGCAAAAATGCATTGCAATAGGGCATTGGTGAATTATAGATAGAAGTGTAAAAAAGTAATTGTGGCAAAGCAAAAGTTCAAGTCACTTATACAATATAGATGGTCTTGCAGATGAAGAACCAATATTGTGTGGTCGTAGGCATATACAACCTTTGTCTTCTATGTCCCTTTGCCATGAGTAGCCTTTCTCTGTATGCATTTGAGGGTTGAATAACATTGCATTGTTGTTTTGTTAATGGTGTGTTGCAGCTTCTACTCCTTGACGTGGTCTACTTTCCTCTTAAGGTCACATTGTACATATGGGCCTACTAGACCATGGATGTCACAGGTGGTTGTTTATAGCAGAGGTGTAGGAGTATATTCACCCCACGAGTGTATGAATTTTGTATAGACCCAGGAGCAAGGGTATATATGCTTTGTATAGACTGGGGAGTATATTCATTTTGTATAGATCCACGAGCCAATATATTCATTTTTTGTAGACTTTGGAGTAAATTCATTTTGTATAGAGTTGAAGCCAGTATATTTCTTTTGTATGGAGTCAAGAGTGAGATGTATAGTATATTCATTTTAGGAGGGTTTTTTTTTTTGGTATAGATTCATGGGGATATTTGTTTCATATTGATCCATAGTATGCTCGTTTTATTTGGGTCAGTAAGCTTTTGCTTGCATTTTAAGATTAGGGCATCGTGTCTTGGAAATCTTGCCCTTCTCGGATGTTCTCTCTTGGAATGGAGCCTATAAAAAGGTAGCTTCCTTGGCCTCTTTCGTCATTCACTTCTAGGGTTAAAGAGTGTAGCCAACAGTAGTATTTTGCAGTTGAGGTCAGGCTAGGATTAGGAGCAGTGAATCTAGTTCATCCTTGGCATCTATAGGACATCTTCTAGGCCCCTTCATTTTGGACAGCAGCATCAGCATTAGGGTTTGCATCAAAGCATCCCTCTTCTGCTTATCTATAGTGAGGGTTCATCCCTCCATACAGTACTTATTCTTTGACTTGTATTCAGCCCTATTGGGAATACATTTATGTTGGCAATGGGCAGGTCACCTCCCCATCTGTAAGTTCCCAAATGAGGAGAGCATGGGGGAGGTGGACCTAGGGCCAACAGGGCTACCACATGAGCATTTGATTGGATGCCTTTGTGGGCAGCATGCCTCGAGGGAAAAAGAAAGAGAGGGGGTTGCCACATGGGCAAGCACCTCACATTAGAGCAAGGTGACTACCACATGGGCAGCATATGGATAGACATGTGTGCAACACAAGAAATGAGTATCTGGCACCAAGATGGACAACAACAGGCTGTGTAAAGAGATTGAGAAAGACCACGATGTTGTCAGCATGGGTACAGCTTGCTACGGATGCTTGGAGTAGACTATATAGAGGCCACATGGCCTGACAAAAGGCAGATCCAAGGCAGGAAGGAGGTGCAGCTATGGTGTAGATCTATAGGTGTCAAGCGAACCCTTAGGGCTTGCATTGGACCATGGTTTGGGGCAAGAAAGGCCCTAGACAGATGATAGGGAAGATGGAGTAGATAGGCAAGGGTTATGGGTAGGTGGCAGGCCTACAATCGGCCCTGGGATAGGGCAGATATGCTAGGCCCCCAGGTGGCCAGGAGTAGTAGTAAAAGGGCTAGCCATGGGCCCTTAGATAGAGCCCTACTGGGTCGGCCCAGTAGGCAGGTCAGCCAATAGGTGGGGCTGCTGGGTTGGCCCATTTCCCCCTACTGGATCGGTTGGTTTTGGGCCTTATAAAAGGGCCCCTTCTGGGGCTCATAAGGCATCACTTGGAGCAACAATCCAAGAGTAGGAAGGTCTATAATAGGCCCTAGGATAGGGCAAGTGGCAGGTCTGCAATAGGCCTTGGGATAGGACAGATATGCTAGGCACCCAGGTGGCTGGGAGCAGCAATAAAAGGGTTGGCCATGGGGCCTTAAATAGAGCCCTACTAGCTCAGCCTAGTAGGCAGGTTGGCCAATAGGGGGGCTGCTAGGTCGGCCCATTTCCCCCTACTAGGTCGATTGGTTTTGGGCCTTATGAAAGGCCCCTTCTAGGGCTCATAATGCATCACTTGGAGCAACAATCTAGGAGTAGGAAGGAGCGGCAATGTAATAGCAAGGAGCAGCAGCAATAGGTCCATCCTTGGGCCTATACATAGGAGCTAAAGGAGACGTACAAGGGCTATAGTCTTAGCTCAAAGTGCTGGCTACCTGGATAGCAAGGTGGAAGGGATCACTGATAGAGAGTCTACATAAGCTCAGTGGAGCATGCAGTATTAGGGATCTGGAGGTGATAACAAGATAGTAGTACAACATTTTGGTAAGGTCAAACGACCATGTATTGGTGGGACTCTAAGCCTCTCTTTTGTATTGTCCTTCTATGGTTGGACAGAAATATCTTTGGCAATAAGAGGTGGAGTGGAGGGAGGGCTAGGAGATTTGCCATGTGTTGTTATGGTGCCCTTTCCATCTTGACACACCATAGCAGAGGCACTTGGGCATCACTGTGTAGGAGCAAGGCAGAAGAGAGAAGCCATCTACTAACATGAGTGAGGACTCAGAGGCAGCAAGTCATGACTATAGATAGCAAGTAGATATGAGTTGGGAACTTTGGCAATGGGACTGACTAGAGATGTGAGAATAGATTGGTATCACGGTGACTGGTCTTCATAGCTAACGAGTGATGGAGTGGAGTGGAGAGTGTGCATAGCAAAGAACAATTGCGCAAATTGGAACAGTCGAGTTGAAGGATTGGCTACACACTGGTAGAGTGGATGGCAATGCACTAGAGCATGTTTGGCAATGCAACAAACAGAGCACTTTTGCTATTTTATCAACAGTAGAAGGAGAAGCATAGTTTGGATGAGGGGTTGCGAGGCAGGCACGTGTCGGTCCACATGGATACACATTGTCTGTCAGATAGCCACAAGGCGAGTTGTTGACGTGCAATGCCATGGTAGTGAGTGGTTTAAATGAAATATTATTTTGTGCTTAGTTTATATATTCACACAAACACACACACACACACATAACATTTTTAAAACCTTTTAATAATCCTTTGTCAAATGCTTTTCATTTAATTTTTATTTTTTTTGAAGGCGAGAGAGAGAGAGAGAGAGAGAGAGAGAGAGAGAGAGAGAGACTTTATATTATGTATACAATATTTACACTTCATGTTTAATTTATATATATATACACATATATAAATTGCCTTTTAAATTAATCCTTTTTTAAATGCTTTTCATTTAATTTTTATCGCTTTTTGGAGGCATGAGAGAGAGAGAGAGAGAGAGAGTATTATATATATGATATTTATTTATATTTATACATTTCATATTTATTTGGAGTAGTATGGCCATATTACTATTTGATAATCATGGACCTTGACACCCATCTTAAAAATAGTTAAGTATACCGATATGCATAGTTATGATTACTATGCTAACATTGGTGTGATTCCCACAATGTTACTATGTAGGTTCATGTGTGCTCACCTCACCATGGTTGAGCTTCTAAATATTGCTATCATGAGTCACTTGCTTTATTATAATTGTGTACACTATTATGGATAAATTTGACCAAAGTAAAAAGGCATAAATATGAGTGTGTGTTTGTATGTGTGGCAATAGTATAGTAAAATATGGTGTGCATAGCGCCCAGGGTTGAGGTGGCAAGGCATGACCATGTGCCACCCTTCCACGTAAGAGGACCCATAAGGTGTGATGTACATAATCCATGGTAGTAATATTATAAAATGTATGGTGGCATGGTTCCTCCATGTGCCACCCCTCTACCCAGGCGGTCCCATGCTTGCATTTCATGAGATATGGCTCAAAGTTTATGGGAGAAGTAATATAAAATAGGTGGATATGGATATTATATTGGGTTATTCCCTCCATATAGGATAGGCCCATGTGGGGGAGGTATAGAAGGTCCAAGAGTGCAAGTTAAATAATGGAGAAAGTGGGATGAGGTGGCAAGATTCCTTGTGCCAACCCTCCACTTGTCCTCCTAGATGTTTGAACGTATTATAAAATTGGGAAGAGACCAAGGGAGTATCATAGACTTGGGATATGGGAGTTGATATATGTGGAAAAATGTGGCCAAGCATTATCGCATACAATTTAGAGTACGTAACCACCTAACCCACATGGGAGACTTCCACACACACAATGCATGTGGGAGGAAGCATTTATTGGGAGAGTCCCCCTCTCTTGGCTATAAAAGGAGGGGGCTATTCCTTGATGAGACATGCTCATTCTTGTAAAGCCACCTAGCTAGTACTTTGATTTCCCCTGTCCCTTCCTTTCAAATAAAGCATGGCCCTCTTCCCTTGATGTCTCCATCTTTACATTCCTCCTCCCATCATGTACTTGCTTCTCTCCCCCCTCTCCCTTTCCCCTTGTGCCATAGTCTCCCTCTTCATTCCCTCCCCTTCTAATCCCATTTCCCCTCCCATGATAATGTTTCGCCCTCACGTTCTCCTTTCCTCTATGGCCCTTGAGTGTCACCATGCTTAGTGTCTAGGCTCTTGTCCAGATTTCTTTTCTAGCTAATAGAAATAGTGTGGCTGCTAGGATGGAAATCTCCACGGCTAGTGGTGTAAAATCTGTTACTCCTATGATAGGGGTGGCTCTACGGCCTCTTCCATGCATAGACTCTCTAACCGTGGGGAGTTTACTCTTGCTATAAAAAGCAAAAGTATTTCATTTCATGTGCTCTATTCACATCTCCTACTAGATCTCCGATTCGAAACTTTTCCAAGTTCACTTCACAGATGCACGCCACACAAGGAGGGTGGATATTTATGTCACTTCTTGACGAGTTTAAGGATTTGGTTCCTAGTCCTCCGCTCATTACGGCTACCAATTGGCAAGATCTCTTTCTTGATCTTCATGTTGACCTTCAACAGCTGATTGTCCAATGCATTGTTCAAGGAGATGACGGAAGGGATGATACACCGTGGATGATTCAAGGTGAAGAACTAGTGATACACTGGGAGAACTTTGATTTTAATTCTACTCATTGTGCGGTGATCGAGCTACTTGCTACTTTGGAGGTAATTAAAAGGGTGTCCTTCTTCGAAGCGTGGGATGCTCCCCAAGCTTGGGGGGAGATTTGGCACATCTGCCTATTAATTCCTGTGGATAAGCTCGTCTTGAATGGTTTATTCTCAATCTCACTACAAAGGTTTCTAGGCCTCGGCTATGGTTGGTAATGTTTCAACCAAGGAATCCATTTTACCTTGTCAACCTTTTGTGCCTCATTTCGAGCTTCAAGTTGTTATTTTTTTTGGTCTAAAGATAAACTATCAACAAAGGATTGCAAGTTTATTCAGTGCTGAATGTTTGGCTCAAGTATTGAATTCTCCCCACCCTCTCCTTCTACCTATCTTGGAATACTGAGAAACTTGGGATGTCCAAATTTTAGTCTTTGGGCTTGGATCCTTCAATTTGATGGAGCTTACAAACCTTCGACCAAAGCTACTAGTGTGGGTGTGAAGCTCACTTCACCGGGTGGTGAGGAGTATTGTTATAGCAAGTCTACACCTGCAAGTACTTCCAACCAAGCTGAGTACTGGGCACTCATTTTTGGGCTACAAAAGGCACAAGAACATCATGTCAAGCAACTTGAGGTGCAAGGAGATTCTCAACTAGTGTGTGAGCAAGTTAGTGGAAGGTGGAAGGTGCGGGGCAAAGGCTTGGTTCCACGACATCAACAAGCATTGGAACTGTGCCAACAATTTAAAGAGGTAAAAATTCAGCATATCCCTTGAGCTCAAAATATAGTTGCTGATTTCTTGCCATGTGAAGCTTGTACTTCAATCATGCATGACGCGAGTGGAAGCACCACCCCAACAAAGCTGCAAGCCACGAAGGAGGGTGATCATTTGTAAGGAATGCAAAGGTTGTGGTCATCATGAAACTAAGTATTGGGCATATTTGATACGAGTTTACCGACTTCGAAAGATCATCAAAAAGGTCCTCAAGGACATTGCTCAAAAGAAGAATGCTAGACTGCACACCCCTTGAAGAAATAGCATGGCGACTACAAGAACTGGAAGAAGCTAAAGGTGATGTGCAAGCAGTTTATATAATGAACAGGACTCCCACTGCAACAATACATGGCATGACGCCAGAGGAGATGTATACTGGTAGGAAACCAGATATTTCTCATTTGAAAATTTTTGGTTGCATTACCTATGTCCATGTGCCAGATGAGTTGAGGTCCAAGTTGGATCCAAAAGCTGAGAAGTGCGTCTTTATTGGTTATTCTCTGCAGCAAAAAGAGCAAAAAGGGTATAGATGCTATAACCCTTCTACTCGTAAGTTTACAGTGAGCAGAGATGTTGTTTTTGATGAGATGAGCAGCTGGTATAAACCAGTAAATGTGATGATTGATGTAGATGCACAAAATGGTAATGATGCACAGAATTCATAGCAACAATCACAAAATATCAATGGACCTGCAGTGTCGTCTAGCAGTGGTTCACATACTTCACCATGGACAGGCAGATTGAGATCAGGAGAATCTCCTCAAAGCAATGCAGAGAGTGGTATGCAGGTATCACGAAAAGGAAAAGAGAAGGTAGATCAGCCCATGTTTGATGTGAATGCAGGTTGACATTTGTCATGGAATTCTTGTTTGCCTTGATGAAAAACCTCATGCAGTGCCACGTCTCTAACCCTCGCTTGTAAAGATGGCTCTGATATCATGAGGGTTGGTCCTTTTAAGATTGTCTATGAGCTATTCTATGCTGAAAATTCTTCCTGGATAGTATTTCACAATACACTAATCACACCCTACCCTGCCTATGTGTGCTTTGTGGATGTATCTTCACCTGATTCTTAGTTCAAGCTACCTCTTTCCATTGTTTGCCCATAGATAAGCCTCATTTCATCTCTCTCTTTTCCATTTTCCAAGCATGCTAACATTCCCGTGTTTTGTGGATGGGTTGAAGAAAATCCAAATGAGTATCTTGTGGCCTTCAAGTGCCGTTGTGTTTCTTTCAACTTTCTTACTTAAGACAGATGGCTGTTGGTTCTTCCCACATTTCTACAGGGTTTGGCTCAAGTGTGGTATGAGAAGCATGCTGAAGACGTTTGCCAAAGCTAGCCAAGGTTGAAAGTAGCAATGATTGAGTATTTCAGCAAAGAAGAGGAGCCAGAGAATGTGTACCTACAGGTGGCATACTTGAAGTAGTCAGAAGGTGAGATGGCACATCAATATTTGGATAGAGCGGCCGTGCTCCTGGACCATTTAATTGCCACGCAGGAGGACAATGCCAAATTTTGAGCTAGAATGACTCAGCATGTGTTGGGCTACCTTGTAGCAGGAACAAGTGATGAATTCTGCCTCAAGCTTAAATGGGAGAATCCAGAAACTATGGTGCTAGCATATGAGATTGCTCAAAAGTTTGATAAAGTTCAGTGTGACCCCGCTTCAAAAAAGAGGAAAAGAAGACAATTGTCCCTCCGCAACCCCCTCAATTCTTGCAACAACAACCTAGGGAATCTGACTCAGGGGCATGCTCCCACCCCCCATCAGGGATGTATCCACTGCCTCCACCTCAAATGTATGGTCCTCCCTTAGATGCTTACTCTCGACAAGGTGTATATTCTCACCCTCTGCCTCGAAGATTTCCCTAGCCTTGCCGACGAGCCCCCCTCCTTTCTACTCCCTCAGCCCCTCCAGCTAAAGAGGCCCCCCTACAAAAGAACCCAAATTCAATGACCTAGACAAGGCCTTGAATGATCTTTGACTTGAGATGGTGGGCATTAGAAATCAAGCCAACCGCCCTCCAAGAGACCGTGCTAATGTTGTATGCTACGAGTCACCAGAAGGGTCATTATCGCACGGAATGTCCCAATATTCCAAGGGCGAATCTTCTAAGTGAATCAGGCAGTGAATCAGGCACTGAGGATTCTGACGTAGAGATCCTTGACCTCGAGAAAAGAAGTCATACCACCTCGAACCCCTCTCCAAACCATGGACTGGGCCGCCCCAAGAAGAAGGTGTCCTCAGAGCCCTCAGATGCTGAGATGGCAGACCCACCAACAGAGAAGACTAAAAGATCCCACAGGAGTAAGTGGTCAACCTCGGATTTTCCCATCGGCTCAAGGCAAGAGGACTATTCGGTCGTTCAAGACCTTGCTCATTAGTCTTTGAGCATCACGCTCCCTCAACTAATAGCATTAAACCCTAAGGTGAGACGTGAGCTGTAGCAAGGGCTCTCAACAAGGAGGAGTAAGAAAAAGGGAAGGTACACTCGGGGGGGTCACTATGTATAAACCCTCTATACCACGTGTGTTCAAGGCCTATTTCTAAAATCCCTTATCTGTAAATTGTTCATTAATAAAATGTACCCCTTTTCTATACAAATCTGTAAATTTTTCCCAAAATTATTTTAAATAGTCCCTTATGTATATTTATTTCTGTAAATTTTAGGAATAAATAATATCCTTCTGTTGAACTCACGTGATAGGGTTACATATGATGAGTGACCCCCCCGAGAAGGTACGAGAGGTATCTTCTATCTCTGAAGAAATTTATCGGCACCCACATACAGTGGATGTCATCATAGATAATTGCCGTGTGAAAAAAGTGTGTTTTGATGGGAGAGTTCATGTAATATCATGGTGCCCCGAATCATGAAGAAATTGAAATTGAAATGCACAAGGCGTTCCTCCACTCGAATCAAGGTAGCAGATGGTCGACGACTCGCCACCTTGGGAGTCATTGAGGATTTGCCCATCACTGTCAATGGGTTGACCACCACTGTCAATTTCTATGTAGTGGGCATCGAAGATACAGGCAGGAGTTACCCAACCATACTCGGGAGACCATGGTTGAGAAAGAGTGATGCAGTCAGCTATTGGAAGGCAAGACACATGTCTTTTGGTGCTTCTAAGGAGAAGATCCCGGTGCAACCAAGTGCCACGGAACCAGAAGAAGAAGAGGAGGAAGATAGTGATACTCTCTCATCCTCGGTGTCTGAATCAATGGAAGATCCGATGGGGGGGAGAGATTCTCAGATGAGGAAGTTTACATGATAGGGGTGTCTCCAACCCCGCCACCTATAGAAAAGATAGTAGCTAGTCCTCAACAACTTGAATCTATGCTTTCCCCAGACCTCACTCCAAGTGAGAAAGATGAGTTCCTAGAAATGTTCAAAGATTTCCCTGACCTTTCCGCAACTAGCTACTGCCACCTTCGCCATGTGACTACCATAGAACACAAGATAGAGTTGAAGCCTAATGCAAAGCTTGTGGCTCAGAAGTATCGGAGATTAGGGCCCCTACAGACCGATGCTTTGCGCTCAGAGTTGCAAAAACTTGTAGAAGCTGGGTTTATTTTCCAGTTCACAATATTGAATGGGTTTCACTAGTGGTAATCACCCCAGAGAAAAATAACAAGTGGCGGGTCTACATCGACTATAAGAAACTCAATGCAGCCACCAAGAGGGACCATCATCCTCTTTCCTTTCAAGACCTCATTCTTGAGAAGGTAAGTGGTCATGAGATGTATACTTTCTATGATGGTTACTTTGGGTTTTATCAAAGCATAATTGCCGAAGAAGATGTGCTTAAAACCACATTTGCCACACCTTGGGGGACATTTGCATTCAAAGTAATGCCATTTGGCCTCACCAATGCTCCTGCTACCTTTCAGAGATTTATACAGGTGGTGTTTGCCCTTATTTGGGGGATTTCTTGGAGGTGTTTTTAGATAATTTTTGTATATTCTCATCACATAAGGAGCACGTCATGAAGGTTAGGTTGGCCTTCCAAAGGGTCAATGATGTGAATGGCAGTCTCAACCCTGAGAAATACACCATTGGAGCCACTCAAGGGAGGTTACTGCGACATATTGTCTCATCTGAGGGCATCAAGCCTGACCCCGAGAAGGTAGAAGCCATCTTGAAGCTCTCCCCACCAACAACCAAACATCAGGTCTGCTCATTCGTCAATCTAGCAAGATACTATCACTGCTTCATGGATCAATATGCTACTTTGACACGACCCGTGACTATCCTATTAAAAGATGGGGTTGATTTCTCTTAGGATGAGGATTGTGATCATGGGTTTGCACAAATCAAGAATGCTCTAGCTTCAGAACCCATTCTATGCAATCCAGATTGGTCAAAGACTGTCTATATCAATCCTAGGTTTGGTGAGCACACTCTGGCAGGTATTCTTCTCTAGCAAGGGGAGGATCGGTTCATGTATCCCGTTTGATTTGCTTCTTGACAATTGCTTGACACCAAGCAATGCTATTCAGAGGCTGGCAAGCATGCCTTGTCTTTGTTCTGCATTGAGAAATTTAAGCATTATGTGGCAGGAAAGTCCATTATACTCACTAGCACTGGTCTTGCAAAGCAAGTTCTTCAATCACCAAACCCCATGGGCCAGTTACCCAAATGGTTGGCAGTTTTACAAGAATATGATTTTTCTTTCAAAATTGTAAAAGGGGGTTGTTCCAACTTGAAGAATGCTTTGATTGATTTAGAGGAGTGCCTTGATATAACCCTTGTAGGTGGCCATAGAAGTTGGGGATCCATGGTATGGTGGTATCTACAAGTTTTTGACTACTTTCTCCTTTCCTCCACCAGAGAGTACTAGCTATGAGAGAAAGAAGATCTGTAGAGATGGTAGGCGCTACACCCTCTTTGATGGGGTGTTGTGCCGTAAAGGCATGGATGGGATACTAAGACAGGCCATTGATGTAGATGAAGTGCTAAGGTATTGAAGCATTATCATGATGGATTTTGTGGAGGCCACTATGCCAGTGAAAATACAGCTAAGAAGATTTTACATGCTGGATACATGCTGGATACTACTGGCTGACCTTGTTCAAGGATGTCACTTTGTATTGCAAAACCTGTGAACCATGCCAATTCTTTGGTAGGAAGGATTTGCATCCTGGGTGCCCAACATTACCCAGTGATGTCCATCCATCCGTTTCAGAAGTGGGGAATAGATTTTGTCGGGCCCTTGCCCATGATTGCCCTCAAAAAGAAGTATCTTTTGGTAGACACTCAGTATGTCACTAAGTGGGCTGAAGCTATCGCCCTCCCTACTGCAAATGGTAAGGCAGTTTCAAATTTCATATTTAAACGTATCTGCACAAGGTTTGGGACACCCATGGAAATAGTCTCTGACCATGGGAGTCCATTCTTAAATGAAGCAGTGGAGTTACTCATGGATCGCATGGGTATTAATCATCACACTTCTAGCATCTATTATTCAACATCCATGGGTCAAATGGAGCAGACCAATGGCCTTCTTTGTAAAACCATGGGAAAAATGGCCATAGGGAATAGGAGCCAGTGGGATTAGAAGGTCACTGAAGCTATGTGGGCTTACAACATCACTCATAAAACGTCTATAGTCACACTGCTTTTGAGTTGGTGTATGGTACTGAGGCAGTTTTACCACTAGAGATAGAGATTCTGGCCTTGAGATTGGCACAAGAATAGAGGATGATAGAAGATGAATATGTAGAGGCCAGATTGGTGCAACTTGAGAAGCTAGATGAAACCCGACGCCTTGCACTACACCAAACAGAGATCCAAAAGAATCGACAAAAGGCCCGCTTGGATGCTAAGATTCGCAAGGGATGGGAAAGACGCTTTGCTAAGGGGGATGCTGTGCTATGCTTTGATAACAGATTAGACCACCAAATGGATAAGAAGTTTCTACCACTATGGACTGGTCCATACAAAGTCATCAAGGAACATAGCAATGGGTCTATACAAGTTCAAGAGCTGCATGAGCCATATGGCAAGAAGGTGATCAACAAGCGTTATCTCAAGCCCTTCTTTGTGTGTGATGGTCCCAGGAATGGAAATGTTGTGCATTCCTTACCTGGGGGAGGGGGACTGTTATGGATAAATTTGACCAAAGTAAAAAGGCATAAATATGAGTGTGTGTTTGTATGTGTGGCAATAGTATAATAAAATATGGTGTGCATAGGGCCCAAGGTTGAGGTGGTAGGGCATGACCATGTGCCACCCTTCCACATAAGAGGACCCATAAAGTGTGATGTACATAATCCCTTGGGGGGGTCACTATGTATAAAGTCATATATCACGTGCGTTCAAGGCTTGTTTGTAAAATCCCTTATCCGTAGATTTTTCATTAATAAAATGTACCCTTTTTCTACACAAATCTGTAATTTTTTTCTAAAATCAATTTAAATATTCCCTTATGTAAGTTAAATTCTATAAATTTTAGAAATTAAAAATATCCTTCTGTTGAACTCACGTGATAGGGTTACATAAGATGAGTGACCCCCCCCGAGCATAATCCATGGTAGTAATATTGTAAAATGTATGGTGGCATGGTTCCTCCATGTGCCACCCCTCCACCTATGCAGTCCCATGCTTGCATTTAGTGAGATATGGCTCAAAGTCCATGGGAGAAGTAATATAAAATAGGTAGAGATGGATATTATATTGAGTTATTCCCTCCATATAGGATAGGCCCATGTGGGGGAGGTATAGAAGGTCCAAGAGTGCAAGTTAAATAATGGGGAAAGTAAGATGAGGTGGCAAGATTCCTTGTGCCAACCCTCCGCTTGTCCTCCTAGATGTTTGAATGTATTAAAAAATTGGGAAGAGACCAAGGGAGTATCATAGACTTGGGAAATGGGAGTTGATATATGTGGAAAAATGTGGCCAAGTGTTATCACACACAATTGAGAGTGCGTAACTACCTAGCCCACACGGGAGACTTTTCTACATACACCATGCATGTGGGAGGAAGCATTTATTGGGAGAGACCCCCTCTCTTGGCTATAAAAGGAGATGGGCTATTCCTTAATGAGACACATGCATGCTTGTAAAGCCACCTACCTAGTGCTTTGATTTCCCCCTTCCCTTCCTTTCAAATAAAGCATGGCCCTCTCCCCTTGATGTCTCCATCTTTACACCTTGTCCCATCATGTACTTGTTTCTCTCCCCCCTCTCCCTTTCCCCTTGTGCCATAGTCTCCCTCTTCATTCCCTTCCCTTCTAATCCCATTTCCCCTCCCATGATAACGTTTCACCCTCACGTTCTCCTTTTCTCTATGGCCCTTGAGCGTCGCCATGCTTAATGTCTAGCCTCTTGTCCTGATTTCTTTTCTGGATAATAACACCCATGCTTATTAGTGTGGTGAGGCCACACTAATATTCTCAATGCCACATGGTATCCTCCATATAAGGCCGCCTAATTTAAAAGTCTCTTACGTGTGATTTCTTCATGAATAAAATACATCTTTTTTCTATTCAATAAGTGAATATACTACCCTTTTATATGTACAAAAAAATATTTTCAAAGTCCCTATTGTTGAACCCACTTGCTATGCTAACATATTCATAAGTGACCCCCTCACCTCCCCCTCCCCTGGAGGTTGTATTCAAGCTTTGTTTGGTAGCTAGATATATGTAAGGAGATTGTCTACCACCACTGATGAGAAGATGCCATATGTACCTTATGTGCCTACACCATCAAAGCAACTTATCAAAATCATATTACTAAATTTATATATAATTTCTATTTTAGATCATCCTTTAACTAAGATAAACATAACCCATTCTACATGCAAATTCAATAATTTTGGACTCAATGTAGCCATATTACTATGTGATAATCATGGACCTTGACACCCTTGTCTTACAAATAGGCAAGTATACTGATATGCATAGTTATGATTACTATGCTAACATTGGTATAATTCCCACAATGTTACTATGTAGGTTCATGCATGCTCACCTCACCATGGTTGAGCTTCTAAATATTGCTATCATGAGTCGCTTCCCTTACCCATGCATATTAGTGTGGTGAGGGAAGGGGAAAAAGAGTGTGAAGAAAAGTAGCCCCATTTTTTACTCTAACAAATAAAAACATATGGGTTTTGATTAGGAGAGTGGGAGCTATCATTATAGGAGACTTGAAATTAAGAAGGATGGTGCAAAGGTGCTGTGCATATGTCCTTTACAAATGCATTGTTGTAGCACGAATAATAATTGTAATTTAATGAAATGCTTAAGTCAATCTATCGATTTGGGTAAAAGCCTATATAGAATTAAAGTATTTTAAAGACTAGAGTATAGACAATTGTCATCGTTATTGCCTATGGCACAATTGTCACTCACCATCATTGATTATTTTTTTGTTAGTTTTGTTAGGAAGGCAAATAGTTTGTCTAGTGGGGTTTTTAATGACCTACTAAAAATGAAATTCTGTAACATTCACTAAGATTTCAGACTATAATTCTAAAAGATACGATGTTTAATCACCATTAATTTTGTTCTTCAAAATTTTAAAGAAATATTCTCAATGCCACATGGTATCCTCTATATCAAGCCGCCTAACGTAAAAGTCATTTCTCTATTCAAAAAAACATTTTCAAATTTCCTATTGTTGAACCCACTTGCTATGCTAATAGATTTATAAGTGACCCCCTCCCCTACCCCTCCCCTAGAGGCTATATTCCAGCTTTTTTTGGTAGCTAGATATATGTAAGAAGATTGTCTACCACCGATGAGAAGATGCCATATGTATCTTATGTGCCTAGACCATCAAAGCAACTTATCAATTATCAAAATCATATCACTAACTTTTTATATAATTTCTATTTTAAATCATCTTTTAGCTAAGATAAACATAACCCATTCTACATGCAAATTTAATAATTTTGGAGTAGTGTAGCCATATTACTATTTGATAATCATGGACCTTGACACCCATGTCTTACAAATAGTTAAGTATACCGATATGGATAATTATGATTAGTATGCTAACATTGGTGTAGTTTCCACAATTTTACTATGTAGGTTCATGTGTGTGCTCACCTCACCATGGTTGAGCTTCTAAATATTGCTATCATGAGTCACTTCCCTTACTATAATTGTGTACACTCATGCATATTATTGTGGGGAGGGAAAGGTAAAAATAATGTGAAGAAAAGTAGCCCCATTGTTTACTCTAACAAATCAAAACACATGATTTTTGATAAGGAGAGTACGAGCTACCATTACAGGAGACTTGAAATTAAGAAGGCACAACAACACAAAGCAACTGTAGACACGCTTGGTAGACATGCAAAATAGTGGACGCATCTATAGGCGTTGCTTTAGTAGAGGAATTACAGGCGCATCTAAATGCGCATCTAAAAGCTCGTCTATTTGCGCGTAAATTGCCGCATCTACGTGTGCATCTAACCTGAGAAGATACGGGCCCGTCTAACATCCCGTCTATTTGCGCGTGTATTAGCACGTTTATTTGCACATTTACACTGAGAATCAAACGCGCATTTAGACGCGTAAATAGATGCAAACCAGAGAATATAGAAAGTGAGATTTTGGTGTACATCATTGCTTTCCAAACATTGCCCATGATTACCAACGCACATAATTTTTTGCAAGCCCACATATACAAGAATTAAGTGAGATGAGGAGAATGAGACAATATGTAAAATAGTTTTGCCAATACCAATTATGGGGCTACGGTTCAATCTCATCCTCAATGAGATCAACCCTTGCCAAACTATCTACTTCAAAATCCAAACAAGTGTTTAGATCTACAAATACATTCAACCCACTACTACTTGTGCCACTCATGTGCTCATCGCAATCAGCATCTCGAATGGTAGGCTCGTCCTCACGGGTAATGGCCTCAATATCTGTATCTCCTATCTCATGATCATCCTCCTCTCTTGTATCACGGTCATCATCACGTCCATGGCCATGATCATCCTCCATACGCTCCATATTAGTAACTGTACTATACATCACTTTGGAACGTGGCATAATAGGTATGACATGCCACCATCTATTATTATCCACCATTGGTTGATAGACAACCTAATTCAAGCACAAATACAATCATGTTACTTTTCTTGCATCAAATATTTAAAAGCGAGTATTTTTATATGTGTGCACAGTCCCTGTTCACATTGTTGCGGTAGTACTAGTGTGTCCTTCCTACTTTGCCAAAACTTTGTGGAGTCAATAGTTACAAAGCCACTTGCATGGCGTTTGATTGTTGCATTAGGGCCTCTTTCCACCACGTCCTTAAACCACTTTACATCCAAAACATACACAAAGAAGCATCGAAATTCAAGCATAATAATATCTTGGATTATGCCACAATAATCATCCATGGCTCCATTGGCTCCCTCAAAGCTAGCAATGACGCCGCAATCTTGTGTGTTTCTCTTATCATCAATCTGTTGTGTTCGAAAATGCTTGCCCTCACACCATATAGCATTGAACATAGTGCACTACACCAAGAAAAAATCAATTAAATAAGCAATCTAAATTATTGAAAGCTCCTAACTTATGCATAACATGCTATATACCGACCTTGCTCATGCATCCCCTAGCATACTCCCATTCTTCCATTGTGATATGCATTCCCTCGTCTTTCTCTACTTTCTCCATTTCATCAAGTAGCCAATCCACATGAATATCCTTTGGAAGTGCTCTTAGATGCTGATGGTATGGCACAGAGATCCATGGTGTGTACGAAAGAGGGCCCTTTCTTCTTGTCTTCTTGCCTTTGCATCCTCGTATCTTGTCACCCATCTTTTCATCACATCACTATTAAGCACGCAAAAGAGGTTGATACTATTATGCAACTCCGTGTCTATTACTTTGTTGCATCCTTTCCCTTGAGGCATAATAGAGGTCATCCTTAGGTCTTCATCATCTCTCCATAGTCGTGGGAGAGAGCTATCCACATCAACAAGAAACTCAGAAATATATACAAGTGACTCTTGTACCAACCAACAACCCTCGGCCATGCTACCTTCGGGTCTTGCATTTTGTCTCATGAAGCCCTTCAAGGTCTTCATGAAGCGCTCGAGGAAGAACAACCATCGTGCATGTATAGTACCACATATAGCAATCTCATCCACCAAATGCACTATGAGATGTAGTTGGCTTGTGAGAATAGAACATGGAAATGTCTCCTCCACTAAACAAACCACCTCCACTGACATAACTCGAGCATTCTCAAGTGTGGTGGGATCTATTTCCTTTGAGCTCACATACCTCACAAGCTCGCCCATCTTGTAAATACAATCTTTCACGCCCTTTGATGCACTACATGAAATGCTAGTAGGTAGTATGAACTGAACCCGCGAGGAGGTGGTTGATTAGTTGCTTATAGCTATTCACTCACAAATTTGAAAGGAAAAAGATATTATGCATATAAAATACTTACTTGGAGCATCTTGTGCCAATCATGAGATTTCAAGCCATATAATTGCTCTACACCTCTTTTCTTGCTCTTTGTAAAGGCTCCCTTCAAACACCTCATGCATCCAGTGGGAGTATGAATTGTAGTAATAGCGCGCTTCACTGTCGCCATCTCTAGCTTTGATAACATCCACAGTGCACGAGGTAAAAAAACACGCCCATTTGGTCTCTCTTGAGGCCAAGCTTCACGCATCCTCCCTGTGGTACATAGATCCTCCCTTATGCCTGCCGAATCTCGTGTCCCATTCAAATGCTCCCAAATGGTACATGCCATATTCTTGAAGATATGCATGGGATCAAGCAGGTGATTGATCTTGAGGTGGGACCAATATGGTAAACGATAAAAGATGGAGTATCTAAACAAAATAAAGTGTTAGCATGCAATCTTTGCTCACATCATGCACCTCGATACCTCTCCAAAGTATCTCTAGAAGGCTCCAAATAAACATCAGGGTTTTCGAGTAATTGACCCACTAGCATAATTCACCATGTTTGCAAAATCGACTTTAAAGCTTACTTGAGTAATGCATTCAAACTTGCATTGCTCCATCCATAGATGGTTTGCAAGTTTAGTAACTCAAGGGAGGCACGTAGAATAGAGAATGTGCACCCCTCAAATAGTGGAGTCGATGCTGCAGTAAAAAGATCATCCTGCTCCATGCTATTATCCCTCCCTTGATGGACATATAAATCCCGCACCATATCATCAAACACCTCCTCCTCCATGGCTTCATGAGGTAATGGCGGAGGGCTACTATCACCATCACTCCATGCATCCGTAACGGTCCCTCCTGAAGATCCCACCTCATATCGCCGACGCTTCGCCTCCTCACGACGGGCATAGGGTAACATATGCGGGTGTGGCACTGCATCCTATATCAAATTAAAACGGGATCATAACTCAAACATATGAACACCCATAGGTATCTCAATTAACCTTAACTTACAAACCCTTACCCTGTTTACGGTCACATCCCATTCTCCATACTTTGAGATATGATTGAGTGTAATCCTGCATGCACGATACATGTTTCCTCGACATCGATCACACAAACATTTGATTTTTTGCTCCAACCACATTTCGTGATGGTGGATACGGAGAGATTCATCCTCACTGGAGCTACTTGTTGAAGATGAAAACATCCTATAAACAAACAACCCACCAAATTTGCTCTTCTTCAAATGTATAATTTAAACTTTGTGGCGCATCTATAGTCACGTCTACTAGCGCATCTAAAATCGTGTCTAATGGCGCATCTAAATGCGCGTCTACTCTGTGTATTTAGACGCGCCTATAGACGTGCTATTAGACATGACTATAGACGCGGCTTTTAAACCTGCTTTTCGGCGCGCCGCTCGCTTTGCTTTTCTTCACATTACTTATACTTCACGTGGCTTGCTTCCTTCTTTATTAGCAGATCCATAGTTTCGACACTTAAGAGGGAGGCTCCCATACTTACTTCCAAGCTTACACTCAAGAGAAAGGCACCCACACTTACTTTTAAGCTTAAAGGAGAGGAGGATGAACAAGGAGGAGAAGCAACTTTGAAAAAGAAAGAAGAACCTTCCATACCTCTATCCAAGTAAGTCTTTTTGCAGTTGATCTTGTTTGGAAGTTTGCTCTCTCCAGATTTGTACTTTCTCGTATCCAAGAAGCGCATGATCTGGGTATCAGTGTCACGTTTTTGTGTCGGGTGCAATGTCCTTTTCTACTTTTTAGAAATCTCATCTGTCGGAGCGCGTCTATAGGCGCATCTAAAAGCGCGTCTACAGGCACGTCTAAACGCGCGTGTGGCTTGTTGCAGACACAGGCAGACGCATCTATACATGCTCTGTTAGACGCTCTATTAGACTCTTTGTTAAACGCATTGTTAGACGCTTTGTTAGATGAGCTATTAGACGCTCTGTTAGACGCGTCTATAGACGTGCAGATCAGACGCATCTATAGACGTGCTCTGACAGTAAGCCTCTCTTCCCTTTCCCTTTCTTCTCAGCTCATTAGTAATAGATTTTTTTCCTTTTTTCCAGTTCAACATGTGGCCAGGAAGCGCTTCCAGCTCACCTGATCCCCGAGAATCTATTTGGAAGGACTTATATAACCTTTTAGGGCACCCTCCTAGTGCTGCGGAGTTATACGGGTATATGACGAGTACTCTAAACACTCCCTAGGAGTCAGCACTATAGACTCCAAGCCACCCCACACCACCGGAGGTCACCCCAGCGGAATCAGCACAGCTGTCTTATGCCCCTTCTTATGCCCCTTCCCCCATACCGTCTTATGCCCCTTCCCCCATGCCGTCTTATGTCCCTTCCGCCATCCCGTCTTATGCCCCTTCCCCCATGCCGTCCGGAGGTCCTTCTGTCTCGACGAGCCGTCGACGTACTCCTGTGCTGTCGAGACTCGGTTCTCCAGCTACGAGTGGTCAGCGTAGTCCCGTGCAATCCCCAGCTACGAGTGGCCAGCGTACGAGCTCGACACGACAGGGTAGCAGGCATAGTAGCACGGAGAGCGGTGGGGGATGCATGGCACAGTGCTTTGGGCCATGTGGCGGTGGGGAGGATGATGATTCAGATGATTTAGACGTGCCTCTTTGTGATGGTATGATTTATTATGACATCACTCAAATAGGAGGCATCTTGATGGATGCGCGGGGGAAGGACATCATGGCCTTCACGCGCTCTGTAATTGCTAACAATTATAGAGATTGCTTTATCCACTACAAAGACCACCCAAAGAGGTTGGCTGATGAGACCCTCGCTACTGTTCACTCTAGGTATCCTAACCCCCCCAATCGCTAGTTCACAGATAAATGGGAGAAGTCAAAGATTGTTACGATACTTAGCAATAAAAGATCTTCGCTTAAGAGGCAGGCACTAGCGGAGCTTGCCAGGCTTGAGGCAGGTCAACCACCAAGGGGCCCGCCCCACACCGCTCACAAGCATGAGTGGAAGAAGGCAATGAGGTCAGCAAGGGAGGACCCTAGTCTGCAGCACATGGAGGCACAAAGGATCCAGATGGAGGAATATGGAAGCGCGCATTTTGGAGCAGGGGGTGTTGAATCATGGGAGGCCCAATTTGTAAGTATCGATCTCAAATTATATTGCTTATGTAGTTTATTAGGAGGTTGTTTCTTTGTACTAATCCCTCCGCAAAGTGTGTCGTAGTCATGCAGCTTGAGATCGTGGGCAGATACCCTACTCCAGTGGAGACAGCCTACCACTACCACCATCGTAGAGGAGATACATGGAGGCACTTCTATGATGATGGGTTGATTACTGAGGAGCAGTATACCCGAGCTACTGGAGCGGCCCCCCAGGTATTTGAAAGTAGTTAAATAATGCCAAAATTATAAGTAAAGATTTGATTTTTCATACATTGATGTTTACAGGCCCGTGCACAAGACGATGAGGAAGAGGAGGAAGGAGGCACAGAAGGGAGTGCAGAAGGGAGCGTGGAAGGGAGCGAGGACTTGGAGAACATAGATTAGTCGTATAAGTAGTGCTAGCTACTCTTTTTTGTACTTAAAGCCACTGGCTTGGCTTTGTGCCTCTTGTATATACACTCCTCTTATTTTTTGTACTTGAAGCCACATGACATGGCTTAGCTTCGTGCTATATGTATATACAAGCACTTTTTGAGCTTTCAATTTTATTGCGTTTTAGAGTTGTAATATTTTATTTGGAATTTGAAGACAAGGGTACATATTTTCCATTTGAAGACAAGGATCTGTGTTTTCCATTTGAAGATCCACATTAAAATTGCTAGCATGACAATTAAATGTATCTATTGAGGGTGCAAATTTGTATACCTATTTTAGATATGAACATTTTATTTCAAATAAAAAGTTTACAAATAGATACATAACTACATCAAATGTCATCTTTGGTTACAATGTGCATGCGCTTAACATGGCTGAAATGTGAGAAATTAAGGATCAAGCATGAAGCTTGATTAATAGTTACATGTCAAACCCTAATAACCTCTAGAAAGAGAGCATATTATATGCATGAAGAGATTAGGTAAATATAGTCATTTCATAAACAATGGGATGCACAACATTTATGCATGTGATGATAACACATTTTGTTACATATGAAAAATCTTCGAATCCGTGCATCTAAAAAATGGGAGAGTTTCACAAAGACATTTTCCATTTTTTTGAAGCTTGTAATTATAGAATTCTATAGTATCATTTGAGGTGGGCGAAAATGTATATATCACACTATATACTTTGTAAGGATAATGAAGTGTGATTTCTAGTAATACAATCTGGTTGAAGAAACATCCTCGAAACATCATTTAATAGTTTACTCATGGTGGTGGGGGAGGCTTATAAATATGTAAGCGTAGCGCATGGATTCAACAAACGAGATTTTATAAATCTTTCTTTCGCACACATTTTACATATAAAAGGTACCATTTAAAGGGGATATGCATAGACTGAATAGAAAAATGGTGGGTCTTATTCATGAAAAATTCATAAAATTTCCTTGAAGACACATGATATAGAGGATTCATATATAGTCAACCCTCAGAGGTAGTTTATTATGTGGGTAGCATTCTTAAAAGGATATTATACATCCACCTTTATTTTGGAAGATCTCGCTATAAACTAAGTGTCTCAAAGCCACAAAGGAGCTTTACAATAAAGTCATGGTCTAGAGACAAAATGAGTGACGTTTTGATTGGAGAATGAGACCTTGTTCCTTCTTTTATCCAAGATCCATACCTTAAACCTTGGGAGAAGTTCAATGGGTGCTTATCTTTTATTTAAGGTCGATGGCTTCCTCACTGTGAAGAGCATAGAACCTTATAAATACTATCCAACACCTTGAAATCGAGATAAAATACATAGGGAGCATATGATGTCATGTAGAACATTACAACAAATTACATCATATGAAATTGGTGCGGATAGCCAAAATGTAGGCATGCCAACAACACACTTTTCTATAAATGGCCCGCAAACATTACATAGAATTGATGTAGCTTTAGATTGATGGAGGGTTTGTAGATGGTGTCTAGTCACAACATATTGAACCCATGACAATATTTCATGTTAAAACAAGAATGAAAAGAAGAATACTCTAAAGCATGAGAGAAGACACATGAGCAATTGTAAGATGCTTTATTTTTTACCCTAAGAGGGATGGAATGGTTTCAAGATGGTGCAATTATGGTAGTGGCTTACTAAATTATACATCACTATGATGTATAAAGATGCCCTTCATCAATTCTAGGCTAGTGACAAATAAGGGTGTTGGCATGGTGTGGAACTCCACGTTGCAGATTTATTGATGTTATGGATTTGGAGGATTTATTCCATCAAATCTTTGCTCACTTGATATATATTCTTACCATGATATATATATTATTCAAAAACTTTCATGTGTGCAAAAAGGAGAATATAAAAAGCCTCTTATTTCTTTTTTCGTAGGTGATAATTTTCCCAAATGGGAAAATTCTGAATTCCCTTCCTTCATTTTCTAGGTGCCCAATGGAGCCACCTTGTTTCTTGGCCCTCAAGGCTGCCAAGGTGGGTTGTCTCGCCATGTCATTAATGTACAAACCTGATTGGGCCCGTGGCTTCAACTCGTGTGTTTTCAAAATCGCAATTTTAAATTCCCTTCGTTAAGAAACGGAAGGACTGCACCCAACTCTGAATCGAATCCCGATGATGGATGCATGATGCATCAGGTAAATGAAAAGAAGTCGAGCGAGGTTGAAGTGACAACAGTCATATCATTTGGCACGACGGCGAGTAGAACCAGGGCGAGGTGACAGGATCTATAAAACGACCGATATCAGATCCGACGAAGGAGCTAAGGCGGCCGAGAGAGAGAGCACGCTGCAGCTGCGCGATCGAGCGAATCACCTTGCTCAAGCTGAGAGCGCGCGAGAGAGAGAACGCGCGCGAGAGAGAGAGACACGACAAGCCGAAGGAGCTAGCCATAGCGGCTTGTATAGCCGGAGTCGATTTTTGAGGTGTGAGAGCGACAAAAGTTGAGGTGTTAGGGCGAGTCGAGAAGGTGAATAGTTTGTGAGAGAGAAAAGAGTGTGAGAGCGAAAGAAAGAGGAGAGCAAGGCTAAACTATAGATTGCAAGATATTGCAGCTCTGCTAGAAGGATAGGGAGAGAGACAGGGAGAGCGAGCCTGACAGTAGCAAAAGAGAAAACAGAGAGCAAAAGAGCGCGAGGGCGTAATTATTTAGACCAGCAAGGCCAAACTATGGAGCTCAACGTGCAAGGTGTGAACGGAAGTGAAGAACCGATGGAGACGACGATGCAGCTGAAGGAAGGGCCGTGGAGTCCCTGGGAGGACATGCTTCTGGCAAGCTACTTTCGTGAGCATGGCGAGGGCGATTGGGAGAGAGTGCAAGCAGTGTGTGGGCTTGCCCGTTCGGGCAAGAGCTGCCGCCAACGCTGGCGCGACCATCTGTGCTGGATCGACACCTTCAGCCCCGCCGAGGAGGCCGACATAATCACGCTTTACTTAGTCTTCGGGGGACCGGATTGGGATAGAATTGCTTTACATGTGATTAGAGAAACTCTTCTCGCTCTTTTGGAAGCCTGACATTATGAATGTTGCAGCATCTTCGTCTTCTCTTCGTTTGGAAGCCTAATATTGTCTCTATTGCATCTTCTTCTTCTTCTCTTTCGTTTGGAAGCCCAATATTTTCTCACTGTTTCATCTTCTTCTTCCCCTTGCTTTTTGTGTAGTTGCCAGGAAGAACTAAGCATGAAGTGATGAACTTTTGGAAGATAAGAACCAGCCACCGTTATCAACGTCCTCCCGCCTCGGAGCTCCCTCGCCCTCACCCTGCTGCTCCTCATCCATTACTCAGACCTCCCACCGGTCCTCCCTCCCTCCTCCCTTCCCTTTCTCCCCCTCCCATGCATCGTCCCTACTCCCTCCCCCGTATTCTCGAGACCCTCATGGCCGCACTCCTCCCCCTCCTCCCCAGTTTCTCTCCGCCCCCTCCTCTTCCTTCGCGTTTTCCTAACGTGCCTCCCGTCCCCGTTGTCCATGCTCCCGCTCCCCATTTCGCAAACGCTGTCCTCGGAGCTGACCAGATTGTGGCTCGAGCTGAAGAGCTCGAGCTCTCTTCTGTCCAAGAGCCTCCTGGTGAGAATAACCTCGCATCAGTCCGACTCCTTCAGCCTCGCCTTCCTGCTTATTTGATTGTTCAGGAGAGGATTGGCGAACATCTTGTAGAAGGCATACTCGCTGAGCAGCTCACACAAGGCCAACGTTCCTCCGGACCAGCCTCAACATTCCAGAACAATGCCGCCCCCAAACTAGAAGCTCTAACTCTTCCAGATGGAATGATCTTTGACCTCCTTCGTGAATTGGAAACTCAGTTTGACGTTACCATGTGGAACAACATGCCAGGAGCCCAGGAGATGCCAGAATGAATAGTCCCTGTTCTCCGTCTCTAGGTATGTGTAAGCTAAATTAATGTCCTTGTTACATTCGTGAGACCATCAGCTACAGTAGGACTAACTGTTGTAGTGTATTGCAGGTGGAGCTGCTTACTGGAATACTTAAGCGGAGTCGTCGAAGAGTTGCAAGGGAGCTATACTTGCAACTATTACTATTGTACTTAGCGGCATGTATGTTAGTCTAAGACGGAACAATGTTCTCAGTTAGATGGCAACTGTTTTTTTTCCAGATGCTCTCCTCTCTGCTGTCCAATGCTGCGTGTGTGTCACGCCTTCGGACTCCCAGTTGAGGAACAGTATTGTAGCTACATTGAAATGACAATTGGCTTGCATGTTGACTCTCTTTCGCTGCTCTCGACTGTGATGGTTATGTATCTCACGTACTAGAACTGTTGGAATTAACATTTTCAGCGTTTATATGGTCGTTACAGTCCCATGGCATTCTTCACGGCGCACGCGGTCTATGATTGTCCTTTTTTCGTGCGGCCCACGAATCTTAGTAACCAGTGCCCATGCGCACCTAGTCATCCCCGAGAGCTCTCTCTCGTGTCGTCTGCTGCTTATGCTCAGATTTATGTGCTTCATGCAGCTTGAAGAGCGAGGTAGCCTTTACCGAACGTCCTCTACTTTGTTTCTAATACGTATCTTTTGCATGTGAGCAACTCATTTTAAGAAATTACTTTACCAAATAAGGTTTACTATAATTGCACAAAAGTTGGAATTTCTAAACTAAAATCCACAATATTTAGTTAGTAATAAATAACCTGTAAACTAAAACGGAAGAGTAATCTCAACATCACGCAAATACCACATGAACATATGCGTAATAGTGTGCAAGGGTAGAGTGGTATACCCTAAGGTCAATGTTAGGGCAAATGTAACCCGATTGCCTAAATTTTTTATATAATTTAGTACTCACTCTAACAGTGTGCCTCTCCTGTCCAGTTCCACATGGTCTCATAGTGAAGCACCAATGTGGGGTAAAAATTAAGGGAACATACAACATACTACTACCCCCACCAAGAACCCCCCCCTCTCCACCACCCAAAAAATGAAAAAGAACCCTTTGAAAGAATAAGTAAAAGCCATTGGGTAAGAGAGAAGATGAAATGGAAAAGAGCATGGGTACTTAAAGAAGGATTGGTTAGTGCCATTAATGCTTCATATTTGAACTTAAATGCACTTAAGATTGCATGTCACTATGAGTGGTACCTCCTAGAGAAAGGTGCATTCATTGTTTTGATTTGCACAGGGAGTGGAGACAAGATTGGAGTTACTCCAGCTAAGAGAGATTCTTGGTCTTCGATGTCGAGAGAGGTTAATGACATATTGAGAAGGAGTTAGAACAACGGCCAGATTTGCAATGTCTTTCTAATAAGATGTTTTATGTGTGGGAGGGTTTTACTAGAGCAATGGCATGGATGTTTGTGATAGAGAAGTCCTTCACAAAGACAAGGGCTACACACATATGAGTCATTTGCGCCTTAATCGACCCATATAAATCCTCCAAAATTTTCCTTCTTGCGAGTTTCCAGCGCATCAATTCGTAAGAATCCTTTTAGTTTTTGCTACAAATGTCAATGGTGTCTTCTTTTGATTTACTCAACCTAATTGGTTTTTAATTTTGCTATGTGCAACTTTGATGAGCATATAGTCATCAAACCCAACTTAAGAGATGTACTCATAAATGCTAACAACATTTGTGAGTGCGATGCCCACGCATTTACGAGTACTTTGTCGTCTTAGGAACACCAAGTAATAAATAATGTGAGAAACATACAGGTGAAAGGGACTATAGATATGTACCTTGTTAGTAGAGAATACTTACAATGGCTGGACCTTTTTCAAGTGAGCAAACTGTTGATGCCTTGTTTTGGTTTCATTGTCATCTTTATGGAATATGGACTCAAAAAACATCTTTGGTGTTAGCTATACCTTCTTGGGATCTTTTCCTTTCTCATGCATATGGGCTACATCTTTGCATTTGTTCTATTCACTGCATTGTATCTCCTTTTTCCATGCACTATAGGTTGAGTTCAATACAGATGTGAAGAGAGTAGTAGAGAGAATTGAAACTAGAGTTCTAGTGGAGGAAAGAGTAGTTGGAGAAGAGGGAAGTGGATGCGTTCCAAAAAAGATTTCATATCTTTGAGAGTTGTTGATAAATATATAGCCTCACTATGTATACTACAGTTTCCTCCTTTTTTCGATGTTTTTTTAGCAATCTTTAGTGCACAGGTCTGCAAAAACCATAGGTATGACATGCAGGCATGTTTTATATTGGTGTTAGTGTTAGTGTATGCCAACACTAAAAAGTGTCAACATATGCCGACATTAAGACAATGTTTATAACAACATTAACAAAAGCATTTTACTAGTGTTGGAATGTATCGACACTAGTAAAAATTTTTCGTACCAATGGAATTACAGAACGTTGTTTCCAATAAGGCTTGAAATATTTTTTTGCTACAAGTTTTATCTTTTGAAGATAAAAAATATAAGAGTATGTACACCAATTTGAGATCACTTGATACTCATGCATTCATCGTGAACTCAATATACAAATTTACATAATGCCACTATGAAAGTGAAAGGGCCAAAGATAGAAATCCTTGTCAATGGAAAAAGGATCAATCAATACATTTTTATCAATGGCTTCATCTTGAGCCACGTCCTACGTGCCGAATAACTATATCTCTAACTATATAGTCAATTGATAAACTATATCATCATTTTCTACTATACGTCTACCTAAGAGTTGATCCTTTAATTCCTCTTCTTCAATAATATCGGGTAATACAAGATCCCCAAATCTGGATGGAATATTGCTAATAGCCATTAAGCATGTTGACGGATCTGGCCCACCCAAATCCTACGGATGTTGAGCTAAAAATGGCTTAGGATTGAGGTAGTCCTATGGGTTTTGAGCCTCAAATGGCTCAGGACTAAGGTAGTCACCCGGGATCACCCAAATTGGCCAAGATAATACAAGATTTATTTGGATCCCATATATGGATAACACAACAACACAAAGCACCCATAGACACACACAAGCACCCATAGACACACACATAGATGCATTTCCTTAATTTAAGAAAAAACTTACGGGTACATCTATTTGCATGTCTATTAGCGTGTCTACAGACCCGCATCTATGAGAACATTGCATAAGAAAATTGAAAGCCAAAAAAATAAAAGGAGCATTAGGGGAGAATTGGGTCTCAAAAGGGCCTCATAAGGAATGGATTAGGGAATGCTTAGTGGGCTAATGCAAGGGGCTTGGAGGGTCCCAAAGAGGCCTAACCAGCCCAACCTAGGTGGGTTAAGCCCACATTTGAGCCCAACTCTCCCCCCATCAATGAGGGGAGGGGGCCACTTTTTGAAATTTGAAATTCAAATTTTGAATCTCCCTCCCTCCCTCTCTCCCTCCCTCCCTCCCTCTCTCTCTCTCTCTCTCTCTGTCTCTCCCTCCCTCCTCCTTCCCTCCCTCCCTCCCTCCCTCCCTCCTCCTACCTCTCCCTCTCCCTCCCTCCCCCTCTCCCCTCCTCCGTCTTGCTCCTCCTCCTCCCTCCTCCCTCTCCCCTCTTCCTTCTCCTTCTGGCTCCTCCTCCCTCCTTCCTCTCCCCTCCTTCTCTAGGTTCCCATGCTCCCTCTCCTCTGCTCCTCCCTCCTGCAGAATCTCTCCCCTCCTCCTCCCTCCTGTAGCATCTTTCCCCTCCTCCCTTCTACAGTAGCTTCTTCTCTCCCTTCTACACCTGTCACCCTACTCTCCTCCTCCTCTTCCTCTTGCCCTCATCTGCTTCTCCTCCTCCCTCTTCCTTGCTACTCTCCCCCTTTCACTGCTCCATCTTTGCTAGCTCTCTCCTACATTTTAGCCCGCATCACTGATACCTCTCTTTGAGTACTCATGGCACCATTCGAGGACATATCCAACAAGTACCATGTGAACCTACAAGTGGAGGTAGAATCTGCAAGCACACGCTCTTTGGGATATAGTGGAACTCCTCAAAGTGTGCTCCACGGTTTTCGATTGCAAGGGAAGAAGCATCCTGACCTTTGGGTGGATGGAAATTTGTATCCTTTAGACCCTGCCACCTAAAAGAGTCCTCTTTTTCATACAGTGCATGATGTTGTTTGGTTTTTGGCAAGGGACATGCTGGATTGCTCGGTTATTGCAATCGATCGAACCATTCTCAGACATTGGCTATGCAGGCAAGCAAGGTTCAAAGAGCCCAAGTAGGAGAACTTGCACATTTGGGAAATATTACTATTGTGGCAATGCATAATAGTATGCAGGATCTCCAATTGCAAAACAAAGAACTCAGTGACAAAGCACATGCACTGGACTTGGAGCGACATGAATTGGAAGAATCAATCCAGAAGCTCGCTAAAAGCAACAAGATTTGGAAAGATCTATCTATGGCCAAGTTCAATGTGCTGTGGAGAAGGAACGAGAGAAGTCGATAGAACAAGTACAAAAGTTGAAGGGAACACCTTTGGGATTGAAGGAGAGGAAAAGACAATTGTAATCCATGGATGCATTGTCAACCAATAGTGGTGCCAAAAAGAGGAGAATACGGGCTCCAAGGTTAGTTCCCCAAATTTTCAATGAAATTTCTTACTCCAAAATATTTGTGGTGTTGCATTCTTTCCACTAAGACTCATTTGTACTCTACTTTAGGAATTTCATGGAGGATGTGATGGACAATGGAAATGGATGATAGTGATCCTTCATATGTTCTAAGAAGTTTAATAAAGCCAAGAAATGTCATGGAAGTGTTGAAGGACCCTAGACAAAATGGGCTACATAAACAAGTTGCTAGAAAGGTAATGAAGGATTTCAAGGGCAAGTGTTGAAGGACCCTAGACAAAATGGGCTACATAAACAAGTTGCTAGAAAGGTAATGAAGGATTTCAAGGGCCTCATCCAAGCAAAGGAGGTGCTTGGAGCTTATGATGCTGCTGGTGTAAGTCGTGAAGCTTACAACTCTGTTTTTAAAATTTTCAAGTCTGCTATGGAGGAAAAGTACTAAATATCTACAATGCCATTGCCAACACCGTGGTCTGTAAGGCTTGCATGTCAAGAAACAAACCAATGTGCTAGAGAAAATCTTATAGGATACCATTGTGTGGCACAATGACTTGGAAGAGTAAAAAGAAATTTGGCATCCAAACGTTTGAGATGAATGTTTTTAATAATGTTTACGTGGATGTAGAGAATTTGCAGAGAGCCATGGTCAAATTCTATGGAATAAGAGAAGAAGGTAAGAGAAATTCCCTCTTCACATTCAACTTTATTTCTTATCCTTTTTATATCCTTATTGTATTTCTCTTTCATTGTACAGATGGCAAGCTAGTATTTGTTATAAAAATGGATGAATTTCAGTTGGTAAAAGAGCACAAGCTAGAGAGGGTGAGCATTTGTATTATGAATGATGCCTTGGGTTTTGTTCAAGGGGATGAGGAAGTTGAGCAGGGTTTCTCAATCCAATCTGAGAAGGACATATGGTGGCTTGCAACCTTTGAGACCCCAAAGGAATGCCACGAAACATTGAAGTGGGTTTTGGAGAGAACTGGCATCCCATCGATTATTCAAAGACGAGGTAGGGCAAACATTGATAGTGGATGGGCATGGAACATTTCAAGTTGAATGGCATCTAGTTGGTGATTTAAAGACCCTCAAGTGCTTGTATGGTTGTGATACAGGTGCAGATGCAAAATGGACATGCTTGTCATGTTGCACCCACTCTCAGAAGATGCAAAAGGGAAGCCTACAGTGGGAAAATGGCATCCTTTCTTACAACCAAAGTGCATCCCTTAATCATCACAAAAAGGATCCTAAGTGGGACCCCATTATACCAATTCCATTAGAGCAGGTACACGTGTGTACTTTGCATGCTAAAGTGCGTATACTTGATAAGTTACTCTATCTCCATCTAGTTTATGCTTGGAATTTGAGGCCACAACAAGTATCTACACAATTCATTGCAAAAGCTAAAGAACTACTCTCACTAAACGGACTTAATGAAGGCAATGTGAAGCTTAAGTAAGACAAGAAAGACACAAAATCTTCCTGCTAAATTGTCCATGGGTGCAGGAAAGGCAAGGAGGTACTTGTCCAATCACAATGCTGATAAAGAAAAACATGCATTGGCTCAAAGCACCCTAGGTTGGGAGTGCTGGAAAGCTTTGTGTGAGTGCACCACAAATCAAGCTTCACATCCACAAATTGCTACTTTGAGAGAAAAACTATGGACAAAGCTTGACGCATTTATAAAGTTGCTTAGACAAGGTCAAACAAATGAGCTTTATTATGAGAGATTTAGGACAGCGTTGGGAGAATTCATATCATTGATGGTAGAAGCATGGGAGGAGTCACATATTACACATTACATGGTAATCCTCCTTAGGGTTGAAATTTTGTGCTTTAAACTTGAGTCAGTTTATGTTTCTAATACAATGTTTTTCTTTACAACATATTCTTTACGCACATGCACCATGGTTTGTGGAGCAATGGGGCCCTCTATCCATTTGAAATACTCAAGGAATTGAGAAATCACACTACAAAGCAAAGGCAGCATACTTCAAGAATACAAGGCATGGGGGTGGTATCGCCCGAAGCAATGCACTACATGAAATGTTCGATTGGTTTTATAGATGTCTAGAGGCCAGGACTCTCAAGCACAATAAAGTAGAGGTCTCAAGTCTCGCAAAAGTGGTTCAACATGTCAAGAAGACAAGGAGATGTGCTGCTTGGAAGTCCTCAGCAGGGAGCCAAGGGGTTGCACTTTGGTTGCAATGTACAATCAGACAGGGGGGGAATTCAGTCCTAAGGGAGCCCCAAATGTAAAATGTTTGATGAATAAAGTTAACACTATTTTGAGTCAATTATAGATTCCAAAATTCACAAATTTGTTTGGAAATTGCAGAATTGCATGTGCGACATGGCACGGTAGAGGGGTGAGTGGGTTGGGAGGGATTAACTATTACCAAACTAGCGCCAAAAGATGGGGGGGGAGGGGGTGCACTCAAAAAACCCTAATTTAAAAGAAAAACCCTAAAGTGCTTTAAAAAAGACTATATAAAGCACATCAAAACCCTAAAATCCCTCATTTCTATGGCACGAGTTAAAGAAACTGCTAGACCCACTGGACGTCATTTAGATGCTAACCGTTGTTCTCCTCACAATGCCATGGCCTCCGAACAGCAAGGATCTGAAGGCGATTCTCATCATCAGGAGTCCAAGCAATGTGAGTCCCCACCATCCGAATCTCATGGGGGATCCCAGGGATCTCAGCACCATGAGGAATCCCAGCATGATGAAGGATCCAAGCACGATCAGGGGTCCTCTCAATCCTTCCACACAACTAACCATGGAAGTAGAGAGGTCTCCCAAGAGGGGCAAAATAGTCCAATCAATCCTGATCAACTACCCCTCCCTCCTCCGTGGGGTCCTGCTAGCATGGAGCATCTAGATCAACAAGGGGAGCAAGAAAGGCAAAGTGAGGAGATGGAGAGATTATAGGGGCCACAACAAGAGGAAGTATTTGGCAGGCTTGCAGATATAATGAACCTTGGCCCCAATCCTCCAATCAAGCAGACCACACAGGAGCACCATCAATCCTCTGTGCCTAGATATTATTAGATATGAGGAGCCTCTAGTACGAGTTGAGTAAGAGCCTCAGCCTGTTGTCTCACTGCCTATGAAAAGGAAAAGAGACCAAGGACAAAGCAGACCCTTAGGGGCAATAAGCCACTTCGAAGTACCCACCATACATAGGAAGAGGAGTCTGAGGAGGTGGTTGCAAGGGAGGAGAGGCAAAGGAAGTTCAAAGCAGACAAGCAGCCACGGAGCCATGTCCAGAGGCTAGTGCAAGGTCCCCCAAAGATTAAGAGGCGTAAAAAATCAGGCGTGAAGGCACTTCAGGAGATCCGCAAGTTCAAAGCCACTGTGGACAATCTCATTCCCCGTGCACCCTTCTAGCGTGTTGTACGTGAAATAGCACAACAATACAAGAATGATGTGTGTTTCACTTCAGGCACTATGGGAGCAATTCAAGAGGCAACGGAGTAGATGACATTAGGTATTTTTGAAGACGTGAACTTGTGTGCTATCCATGCCAAAAGAGTAATAGTGATGGACAAGGACCTTAATGCACTCGCCAAGTGCATCCGCTCTGATCCCTCCCTTAGGCCCTAGATGTTGTTTAGGTTCATTTGGTGTAACTTGAATCATTTTTAAATCTCTGCCCTTTGAGGCCAATGAATAAAATATATGTTTATGTTCTATTACTATTCCCATGATATTATACATGTTACGTGATGCTTTCCATCAGTTTATGCAAGTTTAATGTGAATTTGAGTGGTTAAATTATGTTTTTTCACCATGGTGCAGAAGGCAAATGTGTTTAGCATCATGCGGGGAGCCCAAAAATGCCTAACACATTTGCCTTTCGCACCCTGCGTGATGTTGAACAAATTTGCCTTCTGCCGCGCAGTGAGATTCTTACTGGATTGCTCAGAAATGACCATTATAGCGCATGATAGCATGCTTTTGAATAGAATAGTGAATGAAAATATTAATGCCAACAACAATTAAAGTTATAGAAAGCAATCTAAATGCTTGAACCTAGGTTCTTGATTGAACAAGTACTTCGAATAATCAATTGGGACCCATCTTTTTGTAGAGTACTCATCAAGCTGATATGCAAATCTCGCGATGTAGTCTTGCATGTACTTGATGAGGTCTTCAAAATCATCTCGAGCTCCCAAGTAGGTGCCTAGGACATCTATGCTCTTATCAAAGACTGGAAATAACTCCTCCTCTCTATCAATTAATGGAGTATCGGAGATGAAATCATGGAAGGCAAACCTAGCAGAATCCATGGTAGTTTGGTAGCTAGGAGAACTATGGCTATGATAGTGAAACTTTGAAACTAAAGTAACTTTATAACCTATATATACCCAAATGTTCTAAATATAAAAAATAAAAAGAATTATAAATTTTTTGGGAAAAACTTGACATTGACATGAAACAAAACCATTCAAAACATCAAAATTAATTGCATTACTATTAATTGGAAAATGTCAAAATCCACAATTGTTGCGCCCCACATTGTTTACAATCTTCAATATTGTAGGAGGGTTAAAAGTGGCACTATGCATGAGCTTCTCTGCACACTTTCCTACCTTTTCACCATTGAAGGTAAAGTGAAAGGACTCAGACATGCCATCCTCCATGACCAATAGGTGTTCCCGCATGTCCCTGAGAGTCTGTGTGATGTGACAGTCACATTCTTGGCATCTCCTAAATGAGAACCAATACATAAAATTACCCCTATATTATCATTGTCGTTAGAGTCAAGGGGGAGCCAATTGCCACCTATTTTCTTCTAGCACCTATATTGGAAAGCCAAATATAACATTTGGTGGGAGATGTGGTACTTGACAACCATATTGTCCTTACATACATGGCATTGAAATAGATCACCCTTTTATTCACCTAATCTGCTTCCCCAATTCACCCCAAGCAATTCCTTAAGGGCATTCTCATGTAGGCACTTGCATGACCAAATGTGCAGAGGCATAAACCAAGACAACCTTACCCATTTAGAGCCAAATGTAAACTTCATGGCCATGCCCACATCCTTTGCAATCTTTTCCTTGTATGATTGCATTGTTCTTGTGTCCACCATGCTGCAATCCATGTCTTCAAGTTATGATGTTGCAATGCATTAAAGATGGCCATAGCCTGATGCCATCCTTGGAGTAATGTACTTGGCATTATACCAATACATATTTCTCTGTTTCAAAGCAGAGGACTTCTCTCCAGCATGCATTTCCCTTCCTAAATCCTCATCAATGGCAGTAAACTTACCTAAGAAGAACTTGACTAGTTCCCACTCCTCAAAGTCTGAAGGAAATACATCTGCTATGCACAAGTGCTATTTCAAAAAACAATTTCAAACTGACTCATTACACTGGTTCTAATCCAAAATACAATTTCAAACTGACTCATTACACTTCAAAATCTTACACAAAATGCAGACTTATAATGTGATGGTATTGTCAATTGATTGCTTGACACAAGAAGGTGCATGTCCTTTCGCATGTAGATGTATTGCACCTTTGCAAGCAATCCTTTCTTCCCAAGCTTGAACTTCATGATGCGGCCCTTCCATTCATGCAAAAGATCACCTCTTTCGCTCTTGGGAGGCTTATGTGGACCTTGGCAGATCCTTTCATGACTATCCAATCATTTAAGCTATAGGTACAAGGCACCCATTCACCCAGTGCATTTTTGCTCCTGTAGGACAGAAAGTACATGTATGGTCTCCTCACCATGCTTGTACAGAGGTCACAACAGCAATAGTGGACTAGAAAGTGTAGCTGGGAAGGAGAGAGCAACTCCGATAGAGGGAGAGAGAGGGAGAAGGTATAGAGGGTGCAACTGAAGGCTGAGAGAAGCTCCAAGAGGTATTGTAGCTAAGAATGGAGGGAGAAAGAGTAGAGGGGGATGAGCAGCTGCTCCAAGAGGTGTTATAGCTAAGAATGGAGGGAGAAAGAGCAGAGGGGGATGAGCAGCCACTATAGGAGGTACTGTAGCTAGGAATGGAGGGAGAAAGAGCAAGGGGGGATGAGCAGATGTGTTGTTATAGGAGGTGCTGTAGCTAAAAATGGAGAGAGAGTGAGTAGCTGCTATAGGAGGTGCTCGAGAGGGAGAAACAAAGTGGACCAGAGCAGGAGGGGGCAGAGAAGATGCCAAATGAGTTCCCACATTTAAAAAATGGAGGGAGAATGGAGCTAGACTAGAGAAGAGGAGGAAGTAGGCCTGTAACAAGCTGAGAGGGAGGAAAAATTCGCCGAGAAGGGCCCACCACCTCTTGAATGACTTGGTTTGTTTAGGGGAGGTGCATATGGGAGAAGGGTCAAGCATGGGTTGAGGGGGGGGGATGGTTTGGGTGGTCCCCGATGTAAGAGGAGTAGCCAACAAGGGCTATTTGCAGGTCTACCCACCCTCCACCTCAACGTGGCATGGCCCCACAAAAAGGAGCACTCCCATTGGTACACCTCAAATACCTCACTAATACCTTGAAATTAGGAAACATTAATTGGGATCCCTTTGGAGACCCACCTTAGATGTCCAATCAATACTGACCCCTGCAGGCACAGTTACCTCTTCATAGTCACTGCATGTGACCACTCCTGCCACCTCAGCACAGGGTTCACTGGAACACCTCTTGCTAGGCAGAGTGCCACATCACATTGCATGTGACCCACAGTGACACATCATCATTGAGCACCATTTGCACTCCTTTTGCCCCTCCACCTAGATCAAGTCGTATCTCTTGATTTAGGAAGAATTTGAGGGCGCTCCAAAAAAAAAGTCGCTCGTTTTTTCGTGATCTATGTGCTCGTCACATCACGCGCACATTTCAGCGTAGGTTACACTCACATTTGAGCCTCGTCGCTGACAAAATCAATTCCTTCATGCACATTCACCTCTACATTGATGCATTTGACCGAGCACTTAAAAAGAACAAAAGAAAAGGAATTATTTTCTGTACTTTTATCACTCAACAGTTGGTATAGATCTAGATTAGAGTAGACTAGATCACCATAGAGGGGATGCTTTGAATTTCCCCAAGTTACCAATCTAAGCCATGCCCAAAATTCTCGACTAGTACCTACTCAGAGTCAGTCCATATGCTCACATACGGTTTCACATCATTACATTACCTGACACCCTACATTCATCAGCTCAGTGAGCAGACTTCAGAGAGTATAGAGGCATTGCAGATTGTTTCAGTGGGCAAATAGCATTTGATTTCACACACATGCTACCATTGTAAAGTCTATTTGGCTATCTCACGGCATTGTGCACATCATTTGCCATAAGCCTTGTAATACAGATCAACTTTTATATATTGCAATTCTATCTTCATCGACGGTTCAGAGATTTCACTTGGCATAGTCAGTGTATTTGTAGTTGATTCATACATAGATTTTCATGACACTTTTGAGTACATTTCTTGCACCATGTCTACAACTAGCAACCTCAATCTGGAGGCATCTACTAAGTTAGACAACTCCAATTACGGCACATGGAAATACTGAATAAAGACCATTCTTGTACTTGAAAACAAATGGGAGTATGTAGATGGGTCTACACCTAGACCATTGGACGATCCAGCCACAAGTAGCTCTAGTCCACTTATCATCACAGCACCAACAACGGGATCTACAACGACATCTACAACTACACAAATAGTTTCCACACCTGTAGTAGATCCTGCCATTGCCCAAGCTCAGGCAAAATGGGATAAGGAAGACAAGTATGCCTATCATTTGATCAAGCAGAATGTGCAAGATGTCATGCTAGGATAGCTCAACACACTCAAGACATTGAGAGAAGCATGGGATATGTTCGCAACTCTCTATGAGTCCAAGAACACATCCAAGATTCCCATCCTGAGAAACCAAATTAGCTAGAGTTTCTGCAACAGCAGTGAAACCGGTCATGCTTATGTACTCCACATAAAAGACTACAAGCAGCAGGAGAGACTATGAACCTTGTAGAAATGGTTCAAGTAATCCTGAATGGACTAGGAGAGGGATACACGAAACTAGTCCAGAATATTGCCATTCAACGGCAAATTCTGATACTGGAAGAACTTTAGTTAGTTCTAC
Source organism: Dipteris shenzhenensis (assembly GCF_047967505.1). Classification (NCBI taxonomy): domain Eukaryota; kingdom Viridiplantae; phylum Streptophyta; class Polypodiopsida; order Gleicheniales; family Dipteridaceae; genus Dipteris; species Dipteris shenzhenensis. The sequence continues at coordinate 48,820,027 of NC_141618.1, forward strand.
TTGGTGAAGAACTAAAGACTCAAGCAATTCAAGCACGAAAAGGTCATTCTAATGATCAAGCATTCACAGCTTCAAAAAGAAGCAGAGGCAAAGTTAGAGCAACCAAAGAAGTGGTCATCATCAGCAACAAAATCAAAGTCAACATCAACATCAGCATCAGCATCATCCTCAGCAGCATCAGAATTAGCAAAGAGGAAATCATTTCAACTGTGCTATATCATGGTTGTCAAAAAAACAGCGAACTGTTTCTTTGTCTTCGACTGAAGCAGAATATAGAGCACTCACTATAGGTGCATGTGAGGCTATATGGCTTAGAAGACTATTGTCAGAAACAGACTACTTTGATGAGTCAAAGCCAACAACAATATACTGTGATAATCAATCGGCTCAAGCATTGGCCAAGAATCCATTATATCACTCTAGGACAAAGCACATTGATGTTAGAGAGCACTTCATTAGAGAAAGAGTATTACTTGGTGAGATCACACTACAGCATTGTGATAGCAAAGAGAATGTTGAAGACATCTTTGCCAAACCACTCGGTTAAGAGCTATTCGAGAAACACCGACTAGCTCTTGGTTTGATGCAGAGGAAGGACATTCCCATTAAGGGGGTGTGATGGAATGTAATGCTCAGTCCTTCATTGATTCCCCAAAATCATCATCTTGAGGGAAGGCCTACTTCATGATGTTGATCTTCAGGGAAGGTGTTGAGATTTCACGCTCAACATCATGTGATCATGTGTGCATAGCACCATCATGTGATCATATGTGCATAGCACTAACCTTATAGAGTGCTATAAAGGAAACGGTTAGATCCCCTAACCCTAACCCTAAATGGGTTTGTATATATTCTCTTGGTTTGATGTAGAGGAAGGACATTCCCATTAAGGGGGTGTGATGGAATGTAATGCTCAGTCCTTCGTTCATTCCCCAAAATCATCATCTTGAGGGAAGGCCTACTTCATGATGTTGATCTTCAGGGAAGGTGTTGAGATTTCACGCTCAACATCATGTGATCATGTGTGCATAGCACCATCATGTGATCATATATGCATAGCACTAACCTTATAGAGTGCTATAAAGGAAACGGTTAGATCCCCTAACCCTGACCCTAACCATTAAGGGGGTGTGATGGAATGTAATGCTCAGTCCTTCGTTGATTCCCCAAAATCATCATCTTGAGGGAAGGCCTACTTCATGATGTTGATCTTCAGGGAAGGTGTTGAGATTTCACGCTCAACATCATGTGATCATGTGTGCATAGCACCATCATGTGATCATATGTGCATAGCACTAACCTTATAGAGTGCTATAAAGGAAACGGTTAGATCCCCTAACCCTAACCCTAAATGGGTTTGTATATATTCTATTTTTTCAACTAAATCTAGTCTATAGTTTGTCATTTGTGGTGTGCTCTCTAGCTATGCCCTCTCTCCTCATCTCCACTCTTCTCCTCTCCCCTCTGCATATTTTGTCAAAGGGAGGATCTCCGCACCACAGGGAGGATGTGTGAAGCTTGGCCACAAGAGAGGCCAAATGGGTGTGTCTTTCTACCTTGTGCACCATGGAGGTTATCAAAGCTAGAGATGGTGGCAGTGAAGTGAGCTATCACTACAATTCATACTCCCACTAGATGCATGAGGTGTTTGAAGGGGGCCTTCAAAAATAGTAAGAAAAGAGGTGTAGAGAAATTATATGGCTTGAAATCTCATGATTGGCACAAGACACTCCAAGTAAGTATTTTATGTGCATAATATATTTTTTCTTCCAAATTTGTGAGTCAATTAGAAGCAATTAATCAACCATTCCTCGTGTGTTCAGTTCATACTACCTACTAGCATTTCTTGTAGTGCATCGAAGGACATGAAGGATTGTATTTACAAGATGGGCAAACTTGTGAGGTACTTTACACGATACAAAATGTGAATCATATCAATGCTCCATGCAAGGTTTTCATATTGCTAATATGGTGTACTTTTTCCTTTCTAGGTATGTGAGCTCAAAGGAAATAGATCCCACCATACTTGAGAATGCTCAAGTTATGTCAGTGGAGGTGGTTTGTTTAGTGGAGGAGACCTTTCAACGTTCTAGTCTCACAAGCCATCTACATCTCGTAGTGCATTTGGTGGATGAGTTTGCTATATGCGACATTTTACATGCACGATGATTGTTCTTCCTCGAGTGTTTCATGAAGACCTTGAAGGGTTTCGTGAGGCAAAATGCAAGGGCTGAAGAGAGCATGGTTGAGGGTTGGTTGGTACAAGAGTCACTTGTATACATTTTTGATTTTCTTATTGATGTGGATAGCTCTCTCCCACGACTATGGAGAGGTGATGAAGACCTAAGGATGACCTCCATTGTGCCTCAAGGGATAGGATGGAGCAAAGTAATAGACAAAGAGTTGCTTAATAATATCAACCTCTATTGGATGCTTAATAGGTGATGTGATGAAAAGATGGGTGACAAAATACTAGGATGCAAAGGCAAGAAGACAAGGAAAATTTTCACTGTTCCAGCTGCACCTATAGACACGCCTACTATTTTGTGCATCTACAGCTGCTTTGTCTTGTTGTGCAAATGTCATTTAAGAGTATTGTTCCCTTGATACTTCATTATATATAATTGCATTTTGAGAAACAACTGGGAATTATTTAAATTGCCACCACATTTTGCTCCAAGATTAGTCCATACGTAGTAGTTTTGGTAAGATCCAAATGATCAAGAAGATTATGGGAAAGACTAAACCAATAATTGACAATGCACTCTATTTCTTCTCAATCCAATCTACGTGTTGAGTTGGGTTAACTTGCTTGGATTCTTGAGTGGTGATATTATTTCTCCACAATCCTTCCTACATGAGGAGAAGCTGCATCTTCATCTTCCAAAGCACATCGGATACCAAAGAATTTCTCAATAGAGACTCAATACTTTTTGCTACCTTTACACACCATGATTGAGCCCAAAATTGTGGATGGATCCTTAGATAGTGCCTCAAAATATGAGTCTAGCTTTGTGGCATAGGTAGCAAAAGCTAGGGCCAAAACACACACACACATGCACACATGCATGCACGCACACACACACACACACACACAAACACGTGCTGATGCGTGTCTAAATCCAACTTGGAGACACTCTTGCCCTTCTTTTGTTGTGGCACAGGTTGCATCTGGAACGTGATAGCTCTTACTAGATGAGAGTACACACATGTTTGTGGACTCTTATGTAGAAGTTTGTAATTGAGGCCTCTCTTGGATGTTATTTTGTACCAAAAATCTTTGACTACTACATCCCACTTCTCATAGGTTGTTCCCCAATTATCCTTAAATGTTTCCTCAACCTTATACTTAGGTTTTGTGCACTACAACAGAAAGTATGGGTCATCCTCCTCATTCTCCGCAGTATGGGTTATCCCCCTCTTCCAAACAATCAACGAGATCATTTGTCTCTCCATTGTTTGTCACTCCATCTAAATGTAGAGAAAAAACTTGAACTTACTCCCATGTCTTCACAATTACAATGTTCTCACAATCATCATGATCCCCTATGATGCACGCACTATAGAAACAATAAAGCTTTTGCATTTTAATAACTTGGTTGTTTGAAAAGCCCCATATGATATGCAGACCACGAAATCCTTTAATTTTCTCACAATCGTGCCATCTTCTCCTTTGCCCTTCATCCACTTTCACTTCTTGGAACACTACATACTACAGTATTCTTAAGGCTTTGTTTACTATATGTTGAATGCACGCCTATGGAGAGGTTGGTTGTAATCCATGTTACAACATCATGGGAATCATTGAGTTTTTCTTGAGGGCATGCTAATTGGTGTTTAAGCAAAGCTTGCTGAATAACAGCACTGCATCCATCATGTTCACCCTTGCCATGGATTCCACATCATGTCTAGACTGGTCTGGGATTTGAACCTTGAGACAAAGTAGAATCCACGTGCTAATTTAAATTGAGAGGTAGCCATCTCACCACACCCAATGTTGTTTTATATTTTTGGCATGGGGATTTTCCTTTTTCAGCCATTCCCAATGCAGTAGAAAAGCATGGTGCACAAATAGGGTGTCATATTCCCTATCATTTGCACTAACTTGGACCCTTGTGAGTTAGCAAGTAGATTGGCATTAGGCGTGGAAGAATCAAGCAAATGACTATATGTGATAGCACAAGAATTGTTATCTGCTTGTTGTACTAGTGAGCACTTTGTATCTCATCTTGTTCTTGAAAAGAATTGTTTTTTGCAAAATCTATGACATATACAATAGTGTCACGGGGAAAATTGGCAAGGCACGTCTTGAACTGCTTATTCTGCTAGCTGGCCATGAAATTATGAAGCACATATTTTGGGATGGATTGAATCATGTGACCTACAAGCTCCCTTGGCTGGGTGCTCTTATATGATAGTAGCCATCTCTTTTTATTGGATCCTTCAACATTGACATTTTCAAATCTCCTCCATTTTAGAGCAACGTGGTTGCCTTACCTCATTTCATTTGGACAGACAATTAATGTCTTCTTCTTCAGCTTCAAATTACAATGCTTGCATGCACTGCGAATGCAGTCAATCCTATGCCACTCACACTCTCCCTTTGGACAGACCACTGGCTCCCACAAAGACCTCAAACTACAAAACTTGCCCTCCCTTGCAACACATGATGACGATCTAGGTGGCCTATAGACTACGCATTCATTGGGGAGGCATGGGCATCGATCCCCATGGAGCAATGCTCCAACACAACTAGATCTCAAGTCATTCATAGCTTGCCGGCTAGGTCAAAGTCCATGTGTGTTTTGCAACAACAAACATTCTTGTCTTTGAGTTTCATGATGTACCAGGGCTTCCAATGCTCAAAGGTCCTTTGCCCAATATAAATGTCTAGATTCTGATCCACAAACTTGATACAACTCCATCTACTGACCCAACATGCAGGAACAACAAAACAATGAGCCCCCTTTTTGCTACTACTAAAAGAATATAAAACACATTCTAATTAAAGTATATAATGAAGAAAAATAATTTTCAACCACCGTGCTGGTTTAAGACAGTCACAATTTCAATCATCGGGCTGGTTTAGGACACGTTTAGGATAGTCAACCACCGGGCTAGTTTAGGACACATTTAGGATAGTTACAATTTCAACCATCGAGATGGTTTAGGACACGGTCATAGTTTCAACCACTGGGATGGTTTAGCCTGATAGTCTCAATTTCACATATTAGATAATAACAAGTATATTGCTTTTCATTTCTAAATTTCACCATTAGAAAATAACAATATATTGCTTTTCATTTATGAATTTCACAATTTAATAGTGGTATATGACCCGAATAGCAAGAAATTAAATTTCACAAATTTAAGTACTAAGAAACACAATAATTTCAACCACCAAGCTGGTCAATAACTAATGTCTATTCAACCATGCTAGTTCAGAACAATCACATAATTGGTGATTGAGTTGAAGCAGCCACGGTTGCATGATGTTCCAACCATCAGGCTGGTTTATCAACCATTGTAAAATATATTGCTATTAATTTCTTCTCAACCATGCCATCGAGTTGGACAACAACTAATGTCTCTTCAACCACACTGGTTGAGGACAATCACATCATGGGCGATTGTGAGCTGAACCAACCTACGGTTGCATGATGTTCCAACCACTGGGTGGGTTTAGGACAATAACATTTAGTCCAAGCCTTGTTTAAGAAATGAAACAAGTAAACTATCGCAAACCTCAATCACTAACAACCACCAGGCTGGTTTAGGTACCACCGACCTGTGTTGTTTCTAGCATGTGTACGATGTGCTCCTCAAACACCTTGCCTCCCATTTTCTTCTTACAGATGTCCTTTCTATTTGGAGAAACTCTCATATTTTGTGCCAAAAGGTTATCACTATAGCAATGACTTCTGCACTTAGGTTGTCTCTCATTTTGTTGTATTCCGTTGAAGCCCATAGACTTCTCGGATCGGGATGATCGTGCATTGCTTCTTCTCTATGTTAAATCGCTAGAGCCACATTGGTCCTTCTGATTGAGAACATCTTCGGCATTGTGCACCCAAGCCGTTTCTCCTTTGTTCCATGGGACACCAACATAGCTAATGTCGTGCTCTTTGCAGCTAGTTGATCTAAGGCGTGCACCCCTTTGACTTTCTATAGGCCATTTCTTAGGTTAGAGAGCGTTGCCTCTTGGGCGTGCATCCCCAAGGTGTTGGTAGGGTTGTTACTCTACGAACTTTAGGGTGCAGGCCAAAGCTTGTGAAGACTCGAGACTAGTAATCAACTAAATGGCCTAATGTTGTTGCCTCGAATGCTCCCACCAATTGTGACACCACAGCTCGTGTTCTTCACTCCGATGGCAATGATCAAATGCGTGCATATGCAAGGAGTCTTCTTTCTTCTTGTTGTTTCTCCCTTTGCAGATGTTGCAAAAGTGTCGTCCGTTATTGATTCAATACCTTGCTAGCGCTTTCCTCGACTTGCACTCTACTCCTTGTGCGTTGACCTGGCTTTTTGGCCTTCTTGTCTTGAAACCTCTGTCTACTTCTCTTGCAAGCCATGGCGAGCTGCATGTTGCCATTAGCACCATGGCCACGATCAGTCGAGAATGGAGACCCATAGAAGCTAGCTCATGAGGCAAGCAAAGAATAGAAGACAACTTAGCAAACCAAAGTCTGTGCAAGGTCATGTCAAGGTGCGTGTGGGTTGCAGGGTGTTTACAGGGTGGGGGTAGGTTGCAAGTACTTAATCTTCCAAGATTTGATGGGCGAGAGGTGTGAAAATTTGAAATGGTGGGAGTAGTAAAATTTTTGACTGCTAGCTTTCCCCCCACCCGACGATACACATCAGTAGACTTGGATATCCCAAACAAGTGCAATGTGGCCTAAAATGCTTCAAAATACAAATAGGCCAAAGAGTATGCTATTGGGTTTGATGCTTATTATTATTAAATGCAATGACCTTTGGCATGGTTATGAGCCATATAGCAAGCAAGTGCATGGAAAAAGAAACAATTTAAAATTGTAAATAGTATTGGATTTATTAAAATATCTTTGCACATGCACAAATGGCACTTTTCCAACTTCTTCCATTTTAGGATGAATCTAGATACTAATACCAACAACTATCAATATTTTAAGACCAATATACACTAGTCCCAATAGTTTGGATTCCAAATTTTCAATTTTCAACAAATTAAAAAAACGTTATGGAGTGTGCCCTCAAAGGGTATCCATCAATTTAGCACAACATTGGAGGCCCATTAACCCATGCATAATGATATCATTTAGGTGTGTCCTTAGGTTACGGAGAAGCTTACATAGTGTACTGTATAATGATTACTTGGTTGCATGTACTGACTGTTTGGAAGAGGGGGATAACTTTGCACTTGTCGTAGATTCTGGGGAAAACAAGAAAGATGACCCATACCTTCTATTGCAGTGTACGAAACCTAAACACAAGGTTGAGGAAACATTTAAGGATAATTGGGAAACAACCTATGACAAGTGAGATGTAGTAGTCGGAGCTTTTTGATATTAAAAAACATCCAAGAGAGGCCGCAATTACGAACTGCTACATAAGAGTCCTCAAACATGTGTGTACTGTCATCTAGTAAGAGCTATTAAGTTCCAAATGCAACCTGTGCCACAATGAAAGAAGGATAAGAGGGTCTTCAAATTGGATTTAGACATGCATAACACATCATGGGGTGTCCTGGAGTAGTGGACGAGGACAACTGAGATAGTACTAAGAAAATGTATGGTCTCATGGCAAGGAAACAATATGTCGTTTTGTCCTAGAAAATGGAATTTGTATTTGAGACTATGCTTCTTTTTAGTATATCCCAAACAACCACCATGCTGGTTTTATCAAACTGTTTTTGTTAATCCCAAACGGTAAATCCCAGGCTCAATTTTAGTATATCCCAACAACCTTCGTGCTGGTTTCCCATAACAAATCCACACATCTTACAAATCCATTCATCTTGTAATAATAGAAGTAAACCACCCTTCTGGTGGCCGTTAATATCCTAATTTAAACTAACCACCACACTAGCGATAACTTATCCTGCACTACCACCGTGCTATCCCTACACTATTACTGTGCTATCCTAAAATTTGTTGCATAGTGTTATACTAAAACAATGCTCTTTAGACTACTTATCATTTCGCTAACCGTCAGATTTCATCCCATGCTAGTTTTTAGTATATCCCAACAACCACAGTGTTGGCTTCCCATAATGAATCCACACATCCTACAAATCCATTCATCTTGTAATAATAGAAGCAAAACACCGTGTTGGTGGCTGTCAATATCCTAGTGCAACCAACCACCACGCTGGTGATAACTTATCCTGTATCTCTACCATGCTATTTCTACACTACTGTCATGCTAATCTAAAACTTATTGCATAGTGCTATACTAAAATAGTGCCCTTGAGACTGGTTATTGCTAACCATCAGATTTCAACCACTGTTATGGATAAAATTGTCTAAGGAAAAAGGCATTAATATGTATGTGTGTTTGTATATGTGGCAATAGTATAATCAAATATGGTGTGCATAGGGTCCAAGGTTGAGGTGGCAAGGCATGACCATGTGCCACCCTTCCATGTAAGAGGACCCATAAGGTGTGTTGTACATAATCCATAATAGTAATATTATAAAATGCAAGGTGGCATGGCTCCTCCATGTGCCACCCCTCCACCTAGGATGCAATAATGGAGATAAGGCTCAAAGTCCAAGGGAGAAGCAATATAAAATGGGTGGAGATGGCTATTATATTGAGTTATTCCCTCCCTATGGGATAGGCCCATGTGGGGGAGGTATAGAAGGACAAAGAGAGCTAGTTAAATAATGGGGAAAGTAGGACGAGGTGGCAAGATTCCTTGTGCCAACCCTCCACTTGTCCTCCTAGAGGTTTGAACCTATTATAAAATTGGAAGAGACCTAGGAAGTATCATAGACTTGAGATAAGGGGCTTGATTTATGCGGAAAATTGAGGCAAAGGGTTGTCGCATACAATTGAGAGTGCGTACCCACCTAGCCCACATGGGAGACTTTTCCACACACACCATGCATGTGGGAGGATACATTAATGAGGAGAGACCCCCTCTTTTGGCTATAAAAGGAAGGGGCAATTCCTTGATGGGACATGCTCATTCTTGTAAAGCTACCTAGCTAGTATTTTGATATTTCCCTCTCATCCCTCCTTTCCAATAAAGTATAGTTCACTTCCCTTGATGTCTACATCTCAACATTCCTCTTCCTATCATGTACTTGCTTCTCTTCCCACTCTCCCTTTCCCCATGTGTCATAGTCTCCCTTTTCCTTCCCTCCACTTCTAATTCCTTATTCACCCCTATGACATCCCTTCGCCCTCGTGATCTCCTTTTCTCTATGGCCTTTGAGCGTCGCCATACTTAGTCTCTAGCCTTTGGTCTCGGTTTCTTTTCCGGCTAAAAGTTCTGGTGTGGCTGCTGGGATTCGACGGCTGTTGGCGAATCTTCTATTCGTACGGGTTATATCAACAAAACTATACCATCTGTGCTCTTTCTAAGCTATTGCGCGTGCATTCGCTTCGTGCATTTTCTGCGCTTCAGTTCTCTGGACTGCTGCGATTTCTGGTTGCGGACAGTTTTCCGCGCGACAGTTCTCTGGACTGCTCTGGTCGCGGACTGTTTCCTGAGCGCCTGGACTGCTCTGGTCGCGGACTGTTTCCTGAGCGCCTGCAAAAGAGTAACAGCAGATCGCGCGCCCCCCCTATTTCTTCTCTTTCTCTTTCTCTTCTCCTTCTCCTCTCCTCTCCTCTCTTTTTATTAAAGAGTAGGATTGGAACCCAAGACCTCCCCCTTCACAAAAGAAAGTCTTATCATTGGGCCAACAAGTTGGAAGTGGTAAAAATGTAATGATTTTTTATCATATATTGAAATTGCGGGAGCTGTAACTCTCTAACCATAAGGAGTTTGCTCTTGTTGTAAAAAGCAAAAATATTTCATTTTATGTTCTCTACCCACTTCTCTTGCTAGATCGCCAATTCAAAACTTCTCCAAGCCCACTTCACGGACGCACGCCTCACGAGAAGAGTGGACATTTATGTCACTTCTCGACGCGTTTAAGGAATTGGTGCCTGTTCCTCCGCACCTTACGGCTACCAATGCACGAGATGTATTCCTTGATCTTCATGTCGACCTTCAACGGCTGATTGTCCAGTGCCTTATTGATGGTGATGACGGTGGAATGACACACCGTGGATAATTCAGGGTGACGAACTACTGATACGCTGGGAGGATTTTGACTTTACTTCTACTCATTGTGCGGTGATCGAACTACTTGCTGCTTCAGAGGTAATCAAAACGGTTTCCTTCTTCGAAGGGTGGGATGTTCCCCAAGCTTGGGGGGAGATTTGGCGCATCTGCTTGTTGATTCCTGTGGAAAAGCTCGTCCTGAATGGTCATTTCACAATCTCATTACAAAGGTTTCTAGGCCTTGGCTATGGTTGGTAATGTTTCGACCAAGGAATCCATTTGTACCTAATCAGCCTTTTGTGCCTCATTTCGAGCTTCAAATTGTAATTCTTTTTGGGCTTAAGATAAACTATCAACAAAGAATTGCAAGTTTATTTGGTGCTGAACGTTTGGCTCAAGTGTTGAATTCTCCCCACCCTCTCCTCCTACCTATCTTGGACTACCGAGAAACTTGGGATGTCCGAATTCTCGTCTTGGTGTGATGACATCTTGGATTCTTCAATTTGATGGAGCTTACAAACCTTCAACCAAGGCGGCTGGCGTGGGTGTGAAGCTCACTTCACCGAGTGGTGAGGAGTTTTGTTACAGCAAGTCTTCGCCCGCAAGTACTTGCAATCAAGCTGAGTACTCGGCGCTCATTTTTGGGCTACAAAAGGCACAAGAACATCATGCCAAGCAATTGGAGGTGCAAGGAGATTCTCAACTAGTGTGTGAACAAGTTAGTGGAAGGTGGAAGGTGCGGAGCAAAGGCTTGGTTCCACGACATCAACAAGCCTTGGAACTTTGCAACCAATTTGAAGAGGTAAAAATTCAGCATATCCCTTGAGCTCGAAATCTTGTTGTTGATTTCTTGGCACGTGAAGCTTGTATTTCAATCACGCATGACGCGAGTGGAAGCGCCACCCCAACCAAGCCGCAAGCCACGAAGGAGGGTGATCATTTGTAAGGAATGCAAAGGTTGTGGTCATCATGAAACTAAGTGTTGGGCCTACTTGATACGAGTTCACCGACTTCGGCAGACCATCAGGAGGGTTCTCAAGGACATTGGTCAAAAGAAGGATGCCAGACCGCACACCCCTTGAAGAAATAGAATGGCGACTACAAGAACTGGAAGAAGCTGAAGGTGATGTGCAAGCTCTCCAACTGTTGACATTTGTCATGGCATTCTTGTTTGCCTTGATGAACAACCTCATGCGACGCCGCACCTCTAACCCTCGCGTGTAATGATCAAAGTGATATCATGAGGATTGGACCTTTTAAGATTGTCTATGTGCTATTCTATGCTGAAGATTCTTCTCGTGTAATATTTCACACTACTCCAGTCACACCCTACCCTGCCTATGTGTGCTTTTTGGATGTTTCTTCCCCCGATTTTCAGTTCAAGCTTCCTCTTACTATTGTTCGTCCATAGATAAGCCCCTCTTTCCCATCTTCCAAGCATGGCTGACATTCCCGTGTTTTGTGGACGGGTAGAAGAAAATCCAAATGAGTATCTTGTGGCTTTCAAACGCCGTTGTGTCTCTCTCAACTTTCTTACTGAAGACAGATGGCTATTGGTTCTCCCCACATTTCTAGAAGGTTTGGCTCAAGTGTGGTATGAGAAGCAAACCGAAGATGTTCGCCAAAGCTGGCCAAGGTTGACAGCGGCAATGATTGAGTATTTCGGCAAAGAAGAGGAGCCGGAGAATGTGTACCTGCAGGTGGCAAATTTGAAGCAGTCAGAAGGTGAGACGGCGCATCGATATGTGGATCGAGCGGCCGTGCTCCTGGACCGTTTGATTGCCACACAGGAGGACAATGCCGGATTTCGAGCTGGAATGACTCAGCATGTGCTGGGCTACCTTGTAGCAGGAGCGAGTGATGAATTCCGCCTCAAGCTTAAATGGGAGAATCCAGAAACTATGGTGCTAGCACATGAGATTGCTCAAAAGTTTGACAAAGTTCAGTCTGACCCCGCTTCAAAGAAGACGATTGTCCCTCCGCATCCCCCTCCATTCCTGCAACAACAACCTGGGGGGTCTAACTCAGGGGCATACCCCCACCCCTCAGGGATGTATCCACAGCCTCCACCTCAGATGTATGGTCCTCCCGTAGCTGCTTACCCTCAACAAGGTGGATATCCTCATCCTCCGCCTCGAAGATTTCCCCAGCCTCACCCACGAGCCCCCCTCCTCTCTACTCCCGTGGTCCCTCCAACTAAAGAGGCCTCCCCTGCAATAGAACCTGGAGTCAATGACCTAGCCAAGGCCCTGAATGATCTTCGGCTTGAGATGGTGGGCATCAGAAATCAAGCCAACCGCCCTCCAAGAGATCGTGCTAATGTTGTATGCTACGAGTGCCACCAGAAGGGTCATTATCGCACAGAATGCCCCAATATTCCAAGGGTGAATCTTCTAAGTGAGTCCGGCACTGAAGATTCTGATGTGGAGATCCTTGATCTCGGGAAAAGAAATCGTGCTACCTCGGACCCCTCTCCAAACCCTGGACCGGGCCGCCCCAGGAAGAAGGTGTCCTTCTCAGAGCCCTCAGACGCTGAGATGGCAGACCCACCAACAGAGAAGACTAAAAGATCTCGTAGGAGTAAGTGGTCACCCTCGGATTTTCCCATCGGCTCAGGGCAAGAGGACTATTCGGTCGTTCAAGACCTTGCTCATCGTTCTTTGAGCATCACACTCCCTCAACTAATAGCATTAAGCCCTAAGGTGAGACGTGAGCTGCAGCAAGGTCTCTCAACAAGGAAGAGCAAGAAAAAGGGAAAGGTACGAGAGGTATCTTCTATCTCTGAAGAAATTGATCGGCACCCACACACAGTAGATGTCATCATAGATAATTGCCGTGTCAAAAATGTGTGTGTTGATGGGGGAGCTGCATGTAATATCATGGTGCCCCGCATCATGAAGAAATTGAATTTGAAATGTACAAGGCGTTCCTCCACTCGAATCAAGGTAGCAGATGGTCGACGACTCGCCACCATGGGAGTCATTGAGGATTTGCCCATCACTGTCAACGGGCTGACCACCACTGTCAATTTCTATGTAGTGGACATTGAAGATACAGGCAGAAGTTACCCTGCCATACTCGGGAGACCATGGTTGAGAAAAAGTGATGCAGTCAGCTATTGGAAGACAGGACACATGTCTTTTGGTGCTTCCAAGGAGAAAATCCCTGTGCAACCTGGTGCCATGGAACCGGAAGAAGAAGAGGAGCATGACAGTAATACTCTCTCATCTTCAGTGTCTGAGTCCATGGAAGAATCAGATGGGGGAGAGGAATTCTCAGAGGAGGAAGTTTACATGATGGGGGTGTCTCCGACCCTGCCACTTGCAGAAAAGATAACAGCTAGTCCTCAACAGCTCGAATCAATGCTTTCTCCAGACCTCACTCCAGGTGAGAAAGATGAGTTTCTTGAAATGTTCAAAGATTTCCCTGACCTCTTTGCAACTAGCTACCACCACCTTCGCCATGTGACTGCCATAGAGCACAAGATAGAGCTGAAGCCTGATGCAAAGCCTGTGGCTCAGAAGTATCGGAGATTAGGGCCCCTACAGACCGACGCTTTGCGATCAGAGTTGCAGAAGCTTGTAGAGGCTGGGTTTATTGTTCCGGTACACAATACTGAATGGGTTTCACCAGTGGTAGTCATCCCAAAGAAAAACAACAAGTGGCGGGTCTGCATCGACTATAAGAAGCTCAATGCTGCCACCAAGAGAGATCATCATCCTCTACCCTTTCAAGACCTCATTCTTGAGAAGGTAAGTGGACATGAGATGTATACTTTCTGTGATGGTTACTCTGGGTTTTATCAAATCAGAATTGCCGAGGAAGATGTGCTTAAAACCACATTTGCCACACCCTGGGGGACATTTGCATTCAAAGTAATGCCATTTGGCCTCACCAATGCTCCTGCCACCTTTCAAAGATTCATGCAGATGGTGTTTGCTCCTTATTTGGGGGATTTCTTGGAGGTGTTTTTAGATGATTTCTGTATATTCTCATCACGTAAGGAGCACATCATGAAGGTTAGATTGGCCTTCCAAAGGGTCAATGATGCAAATGGCAGTCTCAACCCTGAGAAATGCACCATTGGAGCCACTCAAGGGAGGTTATTGGGACATGTTGTCTCATCCGAGGGCATCAAGCCTGACCCCGAGAAGGTAGAAGCCATCCTCAAGCTCTCCCCACCTACAACCAAACGTCAGGTACGCTCATTTGTCAATCTAGCAGGATACTATCGCCGCTTCATTGATCAGTATGCTGCTTTGACACGGCCCATGACTATGCTATTAAAAGATGGGGTTGATTTCTCTTGGAATGAGGATTGTGATCATGGGTTTGCACAAATCAAGAATGCTCTGGCTTCAGAACCCATTCTGCGCAATCCAGACTGGTCAAAGACCTTCTATATCAATCCTGGGTTTGGTGAGCACACTCTGGCAGGTATTCTTCTCCAGCAAGGGGAGGATCGGTTCATGTATCCCGTTCGATTTGCTTCTCGACAATTGCTCGACACTGAGCGACGCTATTCAAAGGCCGACAAGCATGCCTTGTCTTTGGTGTTTTGCATTGAGAAATTTAAGCATTATGTGGCTGGAAGGTCCTTCTTTATACTCACTGACACTGGTCTTGCAAAGCAGGTTCTTCAATCACCAAATCCCATGGGCCGGTTGGCCAAATGGTTGGCAGTTCTACAAGAATATGATTTTTCTTTCAAAATTGTAAAAGGGGGTTGTTCCAACTTGAAGAATGCTTTGATTGATTTAGAGGAGTGCCTTGATGTAACCCTGGTAGCAGCCATAGAAGTTGGGGATCCTTGGTATGGTGGTATATATAAGTTTTTGACCGCTTTCTCCTTTCCTTCAGAAAGTACAAGCTATGAGAGAAAGAAGATCCGCAGAGATAGTAGGCGCTACACCCTCCTTGATGGGGTGTTGTACCGTCAAGGCATGGATGGGGTACTCAGACGTGCCATTGATGCAGATGAAGTGCCTAAGGTATTGAAGCATTATCATGATGGGTTTTGTGGAGGCCACTATGCCAGTGACTATACAGCTAAGAAGATTTTACATGCTGGATACTATTGGCCGACATTATTCAAGGATGTCACTTTGTATTGCAAAACCTGTGAACCATGTCAATTCTTTGGTAGGAAGGATTTGCGTCCCGGGCAACATCACCCAGTGATGTCCATCCATCCGTTTCAGAAGTGGGGAATAGATTTTGTCGGTCCCTTGCCCATGACTGCCCGCAAAAAGAAGTATCTTTTGGTAGCCACTCAGTATGTCACTAAGTGGGCTGAAGCTATCGCTCTCTCTGCTGCAAATGGCAAGGCAGTTTCAAGTTTCATATTTGAACGTATCTGCACAAGGTTTGGGACACCCATGGAGATAGTCTCTGACCATGGGAGTCCATTCTTAAATGAAGCAGTGGAGTTACTCATGGATCGCATGGGCATTGATCATCACACTTCTAGCATCTATTATCCAGCATCCATGGGTCAAACAGAGCGGACCAATGGCCTCCTCTGTAAAACCATAGGAAAAATGGCCGCAGGGAATAGGAGCCAATGGGATCAGAAGGTCACTGAAGCAGTGTGGGCTTACAACATCACTCATAAAACATCTACAGGTCACACCCCTTTTGAGTTGGTGTATGGTACTGAGGCAGTTTTACCACTTGAGATAGAGATTCCAGCCTTGAGATTGGCGCAAGAACAGAGGATGACAGAAGATGAACATGTAGAGGCCAGATTGGTACAACTTGAGAAGTTAGATGAGACCCGACGCCTTGCACTACATCAAACAGAGATCCAAAAGAATCGACAAAAGGCCCGATTGGATGCTAAGATTCGCAAGGGATGGGTAAGACACTTTGCTGAGGGGGATGTTGTGCTATGCTTTGATAACAGATTGGACCACCAAATGGATAAGAAGTTTCTGCCACTGTGGGCTGGTCCATACAAAGTCATCAAAGAACGTAGCAATGGGTCTGTACAAGTTCAGGAGCTGCATGAACCATATGGCAAGAAGGTGATCAACAAGCGCTACCTCAAGCCTTTCTTTGTGCGTGATGGTCCCAGGCATGGAAATGCGGTGCATTCCCTGCCTGGGGGGGGGAACTGTTATGGATAAAATTGTCTAAGGAAAAAGGCATTAATATGTATGTGTGTTTGTATATGTGGCAATAGTATAATCAAATATGGTGTGCATAGGGTCCAAGGTTGAGGTGGCAAGGCATGACCATGTGCCACCCTTCCATGTAAGAGGACCCATAAGGTGTGTTGTACATAATCCATAATAGTAATATTATAAAATGCAAGGTGGCATGGCTCCTCCATGTGCCACCCCTCCACCTAGGATGCAATAATGGAGATAAGGCTCAAAGTCCAAGGGAGAAGCAATATAAAATGGGTGGAGATGGCTATTATATTGAGTTATTCCCTCCCTATGGGATAGGCCCATGTGGGGGAGGTATAGAAGGACAAAGAGAGCTAGTTAAATAATGGGGAAAGTAGGACGAGGTGGCAAGATTCCTTGTGCCAACCCTCCACTTGTCCTCCTAGAGGTTTGAACCTATTATAAAATTGGAAGAGACCTAGGAAGTATCATAGACTTGAGATAAGGGGCTTGATTTATGCGGAAAATTGAGGCAAAGGGTTGTCGCATACAATTGAGAGTGCGTACCCACCTAGCCCACATGGGAGACTTTTCCACACACACCATGCATGTGGGAGGATACATTAATGAGGAGAGACCCCCTCTTTTGGCTATAAAAGGAAGGGGCAATTCCTTGATGGGACATGCTCATTCTTGTAAAGCTACCTAGCTAGTATTTTGATATTTCCCTCTCATCCCTCCTTTCCAATAAAGTATAGTTCACTTCCCTTGATGTCTACATCTCAACATTCCTCTTCCTATCATGTACTTGCTTCTCTTCCCACTCTCCCTTTCCCCATGTGTCATAGTCTCCCTTTTCCTTCCCTCCACTTCTAATTCCTTATTCACCCCTATGACATCCCTTCGCCCTCGTGATCTCCTTTTCTCTATGGCCTTTGAGCGTCGCCATACTTAGTCTCTAGCCTTTGGTCTCGGTTTCTTTTCCGGCTAAAACCACTAGGCTACTTAACACATTTAATTACTAACATGGAAGCAAGTTGATACAAATTCAGGTATTATGAGCACCATGAGGAAGTCTACAAAGTCTAAGAAATATTTTGTTTCTTTCAAAATACAATCACATTTCGTGGCTCAAGGAAATTTCAAACTCCCAACTATCTTATGAGCCTCTCTGTTGCAAGCATCTCCCACCTCTTTAGGCTAGTCTGATGTATAATGGTAGACCTCTTCACACACTCAGATTACACATTGCTTGCTTGACTTTGCTGACTTATACGCCCATAGTAACTCCTCCTTTCATTGGGGTACTCTTACTCCTGCTCTTCATACTACTCAAGCATATCAATGGCATTTCTGCATTAGTGGGAGAACGTTTTTGGCATGCTAACTATGCCTTACTACTGACTTCTATTATTTTATGTGTGACTATCTTGGAGTTAGAACAATAATAGTAACTCAAAATTTATCTTTGCAAGCTATGAAACCCTTGTTAATGGCATTGGCCCTTCTAGAGATCTATACAAGCTCAAGTTTTAAAATTTGAGACAACTAATGTGAGACAAAAGATTTCGATTAGACAACTAACATGAGACCGAAGAATGAGAAGGTTAGACTTAATGAACTCTCTCCCTATTTAAGTGTAGTGCAGACACAACTAAGAGCCCATCACAAAATCTAACTGCAAAACTCTGTACAGCGATCCACTTACTACGAGTTTATGGCATACCCAAAAGACTTTGGAATTCTTTTGTTTTATAAAAAACAATGTTGGATGGGATCCTCGTAGAAATAGACCCAGAGTAGGAAAATAGTTGCAAAGGAGGACATGCTTCGGTGGTGGGTGTATTCCTTGGAGTCGGCATAGAGGGTGAGTATTAATTTCCCTAGCTATTGTTTTTCCTACTCCTTTAAGGTACTTGTCAAGCTCATGATGTAGGTTTCTTTTGACATATAATGAAGATAGTGCATATAATGACATCATAATGGAGGAATGTGGAGATCACAAGATTGGGGATATTGTATTACCCGATATTATTGAAGAACATGAATTGAAGGATCAACTCTTAGGTAGACGTATAGTAGACAATGATGATATAGTTTATCTATTGACTATATAGTTAGAGATACACTTAGTTGGTGCATTGGACGTGGCTCAAAATGAAGCTGTGATATAAATCTATCGATCCTTTTTCCATTGACAAGGATTTCTATCTTTGGCCCTTTCACTTCTATAGTGGCATTCTGTACATTTGTATATTGAGTTTACCATGAATGCATGAGTATAAGTGATCTCAAATTGGTGTACATACTCTTATATTTTTAATCTTCAAAAGATAAAACTTGTAGCAAAAAAATATTTCAGGCCTTATTGGAAACAACGTTCTCGTTCTGTAATTCTGTTGGTACGAAAAATTTTTACTAGACGTGTCGATACATTCTAACCATAGTAAAACGCTTTTGTTAATGTCATTATATCAAACATTGTCTTAATGTCGGTATATGCCAACACTTTTTAGTGTGGGCATACACTAACACTACAACCAATATAAAGCATGCCTGCATGTCATACCTATGGTTTTTGCAGACGTGCGCACTAAACATTGCTAAAAAAACATCGAAAAAGGAGCAAACTATAGTAGTGAGGCTATATTATCAACAACTCTCAAAGATATGAAATCTTTTTTGGAACACATCCACTTCCTTCTTCTCCGCAACTACTCTTTCCTCCATTGGAACTCTAGTTTCAATTCTCTCTACTACTCTCTTCACATCTGTATTAAACTCAACCTACAGTGCATGGAAAAAGGAGATACAATGTAGTGAATAGAACAAATGCAGAGATGTAGTCCATATGCATGAGAAAGGAAAAGATCCCAAGAAGGTATAGCTAACACCAAAGATGTTTTTTGAGTCCATATCCCATAAAGATGACAGTGAAACCAAAACCAGGCATCAACAATTTGCTCACTTGAAAAACCAGCCATTGTAAGTATTCTCTGCTAACAGCGCCCCCTTTTGACAGTCCCTTTCACCCCTGTGTTTCTCACATTATTTATTACTTGGTGTTCCTAAGATGACAAATTACTCGTAAATGCCTGGGCATCGCACTCACAAATGTTGTTAGCAAAAGTTATTTCTTAAAATGAGTTGCTCAAATGCAAAAGATATGTATTAGAAATGAAGTAGAGGACATTCGGTAAAGGCTATCTCGCTCTTCAAGCAGCATGAAGCACATAAATCTGAGTATAAGCAGCAGACGACACGAGAGAGAGCCCTCGGGGATGACTAGGCACACATGGGCACTGGTAAAATCCATGGGCCACACGAAAAAAGGACAATCATAGACCGCGTGCACTGTGAAGAATGCAATGGGATTGTAAAGACCATATAAATGCTGAAAATGTTAATTCCAATAGCTCTATTATGTGAGATACAAACATAACCATCACAGTCGAGAGCAGCAAAAGAGAGTCAACATGGAAGCCAATTGTCATTTCAATGTAGCTACAATATTGTTCCTCAACTGGGAGTCCGAAGGCCTCAAATTCCAAGCATAAACTAGATGGAAGATAGAGTAACTTATCAAGTATATGCACTTCAGCATGCAAAGTACACATGTGTACCTGCTCTAATGGAATTGGTAGAATGGGGTCCCACTTAGGATCCTTTTTGTGACGATTAGGGGATGCACTTTGGTTGTAAGAAAGCATGACATTTTCCCACTGTAGGCTTCCCTTTTGCATCTTCTGAGAGTGGGTGCAACACAAGCATGTCCATTTTGCATCTGCACCTATATCACAACCATACAAGCACTTGAGGGTCTTGAAATCACCAGCTAGATGCCATTCAACTCGAAACGTTCCATGCCCAACCCTACCTCGTCTTTGAATAATCGATGGGATGCCAGTTCTCTCCAAAACCCACTTCAATGTTTCATGGCACTCCTTTGGGGTCTCAAAGGTTGCAAGCCACCATATGTCCTTCTTAGATTGGATTGAGAAACCCTGCTCAACTTCCTCATCCCCTTGAACAAAACCCAAGGCGTCATTCATAATACAAATGCTCATCCTCTCTAGCTTGTGCTCTTTTACCAACTGAAGTTCATCCATTTTTATAACAAATACTAGCTTGTTATCTGTACAATGAAAGAGAAATACAGTAAGGATATAGAAATGATAAGAAATAAAGTTGAATGTGAAGAGGGAATTTCTCTTACCTTCTTCTCTCATTCCATAGAATTTAACCATGGCTCTCTGCAAATTCTCTACATCCACGTAAACATTATTAAAAGCATTCATCTCAAACATTTGGATGCTAGATTTCTTTTTACTCTTCCAAGTTATTGTGCCACACAATGGTATCCTACAAGCTTTTCTCTAGCACATTGGTTTGTTTCTTGACATGCAAGCCTTACAGACCATGGTGTTGGCAATGGCATTGTAGATATTTAATACTTTTCCTCCATAGCAGACTTGAAAATTTTAAAAATAGAGTTGTAAGCTTCACGACTTACACTAGTAGCATTATAAGCTCCAAGCACCTCCTTTGCTTGGATGAGGTCCTTGAAATCCTTCATTTCCTTTCTAGCAACTTGTTTATGTAGCCCATTTTGTCTAGGGTCCTTCAACACTTCCATGACATTACTTGGCTTTATTAAAGTTCTTAGAACATATGAAGGATCACTATCATCCGTCTCCATTATTCCCATCACATCCTCCATGAAATTCCTAAAGTAGAGTACAAATGAGTAGTACAAATGAGTCTTAGTGGAAAGAATGCAATACCACAAATATTTTGGAGTAAGAAATTTCATTGAAAATTTGGGGAACTAACCTTGGAGCCCGTATTCTCCTCTTTTGGACACCACTATTGGTTGACAATGCATCCATAGATTGCAATTGTATTTTCCTCTCCTTCAGTCCCAAAGGTGTTCCCTTCAACTTTTGTACTCATTCTATCGACTTCTCTCGTTCCTTCTCCACAGCACCTTGAACTTGGCCATAGATAGATCTTTCCAAATCTTGTTGCTTTTAGCGAGCTTCTAGATTGATTCTTCCAATTCATGTTGCTCCAAGTCCAGTGCATGTGCTTTGTCACTGAGTTCTTTGTTTTGCAATTGGAGATCCTGCATACTATTATGCATTGCCACAATAGTAATATTTCCCAAATATGCAAGTTCTTCTGCTCGGGCTCTTTGCACCTCACTTGCTTGCATAGCCAATGTCTGAGAATGGTTCAATCGATTGCAATAATCGAGCAATCTAGCATGTCCCTTGCCAACAAACCGAATAACATCATGCACTGTATGAAAAGGCGGACTCTTTTGGGTGGCAGGGTCTAAAGGATACAAGTTTCCATCCACCCAAATGTCAAGATGCTTCTTCCCTCGCAATCGAAGAGTATGGAGTGCACTTTGAGGAGTTCCACTATATCCCAAAGAGCGTGTGCTTGCAGATTCTACCTCTAGTTGTAGGTTCACATGGTACTTGTTGGATATGTCCTCGAATGGTACCATGAGTACTCAAAGAGAGGTATCAGTGATGTAGGCTGAAATGTAGGGAGAGCTGGCAAAGATGGAGCAGTGAGAGGGGGAGAGTAGCAAGGAAGAGGGAGGAGGAGAAGCAGATGAGGGCAAGAGGAAGAGGAGGAGGAGAGTAGGGTGACAGGTGTAGAAGGGAGAGAAGTAGCTGTTGTAGAAGGGAGGAGGAGGGGAGAGATGCTACCGGAGGGAGGAGGAGGGGAGAGATTCTGCAGGAGGGAGGAGCAAAGGAGATGGAGCTTGGGTGACTGGAGAAGGAGGGGAGAGGAAGGAGGGAGGAGGAGCTAGAAGGAGGAGGAGGAGGGGAGAGGGAGGAGGGAGGAGGAGGAGCAAGACGGAGGAGGGGAGAGGAGGAGGGAGGAGGAGGGAGGGAGAGGGAGAGGGAGGAGGAGGAGGGAGGGAGGGAGGGAGAGAGGGAGGGAGGGAGGGAGGGAGGGAGAGAGAGAGAGAGAGAGAGAGGGAGGGAGGGAGAGAGAGAGGGAGGGAGGGAGATTCAAAATTTAGAACTCAAATTTCAAAAAGTGGCCCCCTCCCCTCATTGATGGGGGGAGAGGTGGGCTCAAATGTGGGCTTAACCCACCTAGGTTGGGCTGATTAGGCCTCTTTGGGACCCTCCAAGCCCCTTGCATTAGCCCACTAAGCATTCCCTAATCCATTCCTTATGACGCCCTTTTGAGACCCCAATTCTCCCCTAATGCTCTTTTTATTTTTTTGGCTTTCAATTTTCTTGTGCAATGTTCTCATAGATGCGGGTCTGTAGACATGCTAATAGACATGCAAATAGACGTACCCGTAAGTCTTTTCATCAATTAAGGAAATGCATCTGTGTGTGTGTCTATGGGTACTTTGTGTTGTTGTGTTATCCATATATGGGATCCAAATAAATCTTGTATTATCTTGGCCAATTTGGGTGATCCCGGGTGACTACCTTAGTCCTAAGCCATTTGAGGCTGAAAACCCATAGGACTATCTCAATCCTAAGCCATTTTTGGCTCAACACCCGTAGAATCTGGGTGGGCTAGCTCCGTCAACATGCTTAATGGCTATTAACACTATTCCATCCAGATTTGGGGTTCTTGTATTACCCGATATTATTGAAGAAGATGAATTAGAGGATCAACTCTTAGGTAGACGTATAGTAGAAAATGATGATATAGTTTATCAATTGACTATATAGTTAGAGATACACTTATTTGGCATGTAGGATGTGGCTAAAGATGAAGCCGTTGATCTAAATCTATTGATTGATCCTTTTTCCATTGACAAGGATTTCTATCTTTGGCCCTTTCACTTTCATAGTGGCATTATGTACATTTGTATATTGAGTTCACGATGAATGCATGAGTATCATGTGATGCTCCAATTTTGTATATGAAATATTTTGGAATATATATCACAGATAGTGTTCAAAAAGGATGGTTTTGATGTTTTGAAGGTTTTGGGAAAGTTTGGTATTGGTTGAAAAATTTTGGTTTTTTGTCCATTATGGTGTCGGCTAGATTTTGCGGCTTGATTTTGAGTTGGTTAGAGAAATAATTTGAAGAAACTCTGTATGAGAGAGTTTTAGATCTTGTTGAGTAGAAAAACTTTGTCCTAGTGAAAAATTTGTGCTTCACTTGTTTGCATGCTTATATGGAGGTCAGAAGTTGCTAACAAAGTGGTTTTGAGCTAAAAGTGCATCTAGATTTCCGTGTCAAGTTGTAGGCATTATACAGAGGTCGAGATGGAAGAATTAGCCATGAAAGGTCGATGCAAAGGGAAAGAAGAGGGTCCGATCTTCGAGATGAGCTATTGAGCTTGTCCATTGGATCTACGAGGCAAGCGTGGTGATGCTCCGAACAGGGACACGTCGAGATTCCGTACGCGTTTGCTATCAAAAGCGCACACTAAAGATGGTGAAAAGCACACGCACGCTTTTCGAGAAAAGTTGGTTTTGGCTGATTTTGGGGGCTTTTGGCCGCTCTTTTTGGAGTCGTGAAAGGCTATAAAAGAAGAGGATATCGTGAGAAGAAGAACACACAATCCAATGCACACATATCGAGGCTGAGCAAAAGAGAAGAGAAGGCATGCATCTCGAGGTTGCTCAAGCGAAGAGAAGGCACGCGGATCGAGGCAATGCAAAGAAGAAGATAAGATCAAGAGATTTTGAGAGTGAGAGTGAGAATGTGATTGAGATTTGATGATCTAATTTGAACATCTTCATGCGAGTGAGAGTAAGAGTGAGAGTGAGATAGCTCGGGGGTGGACGGGTGGTATCGGGCTCCTTCACAGAGTGATTCTTCTCCAAAATTATTGTAAAGACTCATCAGTTTGATTCATACTACAATCTCTCTTCTTGTTCATTTGTGATTATTATCTTGCTACAATTTTAATTGTGATTGTGAAAGAACACTGCATGACAAGTGGTATCAGAGCACGGTTTCGATGGCAGACAACGAGGCAATTATGAAGAAACTAGAAGAACAAGATTCATTGATTCGAAGGCTAACCATGGAATTAAATAGATTGTCCAAAGGAAAAGGCGTAGCGGATGATGGAGCTAGTGGAGGTGCTACTGGTAGAAATTTAGAAGATGAAGAGGTCTATGTCGAGCTTGGTGCCGGGGTATCGAGCCGAAGGAGACAAAGAGGTGAGGAAGATGTTGCCGAATCTGCTCTTTTGCAAGTTTTTAAGAAAGTGAAACTCTCTGAATTTGATGGTGAGAAGAAGACCAAGGAAGATTTGGAAGCGTGGCTCGAAGAACTTGAAGATTTCTTTGCTCTACGAGATTTTGATGAAGCGAGAAAGGCTAAGATCACGGCACTACAGTTATGTGGAGTTGCAAAACTATGGTGGAAGTCGCATGTGCAAATCCGACAACGTCAAGATCAACCCATCACATGGGTTGAATTTAGAACTGCAGCTGAAAAGAGGTATTGTTCTCCACATTATTATATGGAAAAGAAGATGGAGTTCTATAATTTTAAGCAAGTACAAGAGGGAAAACATAATCTCTCTATGGATGAGTATAAAGAGAAGTTCCTGCGATTACATAAGTATGCACCTGAGGTCACACGTGAAGCTCTTACTCACAAATTTGTGGAAGGGCTTAAGGAAGATCTGCTATATATGATGAAAGGAACATGATCAAGTGATTTCTTGGATGCTGTGGCTAAGGCCGAAAACTTTGAAAAGATGGAAGAATATAACCTAAGAAAGATAGCAAAATCAAAGTTCATTCCAACACGTCATCGTTTTCAAGGGTCACAAGGTTCAGGTATGCCTCAACAAAAACCTGATTATTTGAATATGCCTAGATTTCAAGAGAGGAGTAGCCAACCTGGGTACAACCAAGTGGGAAGGCCAAATAACCGAAATCAAAAACAAAATCAAAATCAAAATCAAAGAAATAAAGGAGTTTCAAATCAGAAAACCCAAGAAAACGCACCTTGGAAAAGTGATCCAGAGTTTATTGAACGGGCAAGAAGATTGGGATTATGTTTCTGATGTGGTGAGCAAGGTCACCGAACATTTGAGTGCCCGAATAAAGCAAAATTTAATTTTATGAAAGGACTAATGGGAGCAAAGATGAATCAGACGAATCCAACCATCGACAAAGCGGGGGACAAAGGTATGTGCTTGGAACTTATGAGATGTATGGTATTTTCCACAACTCATATGCATGCGTCTGTGATTAAAGTGATGGGGAAAATTGGGAATCAAAACATAAGTTTTCTTATTGACTCCGGTAGCACTCATTGTTTTATATCCCCGAAATTCCTCAAGACTTTAAATGTAGAAATTAGGGATCAAGTCAGAAGACCAGTCCAACTTGCTAATGGAAAATTACATTATACTCAAGGGCTTCTAGAAAATCTTTCCTTTAGTTTAGCACAGAGGAAGAGTAAGGGAGATTTTTATGTTATTGAGATGGGAAGTGTGACGCTATTATTGGAATGGATTGGTTAAATGTAAACAAAGCAGTTATTGATTGTGGAGAAAGGACTGTTAGTTTTCTTAATGAAGATGGCAAAGATAAAATTATTCAAGGAGAAGAAAGAGATAGTAAAGCTTCTCTCATATCAGCCATGAAATTACTGCGAGGAGTAAGACAGGGCTGTGACACATTCCTTGTCTTTGCTGATAAGTTAAAGGAGGGAGGTGAAGATGAGACAATACCACACTATGTTACAAAACTTCTTGAAGAATTTTCCGATGTGTTTCTTGATGATTTACCTGGGATGCCACTGCCTAGACATCTTGACCATGCTATAGAGTTAGAACCAGGCACAAGTCCTTATTGTCGGGCTCCCTATAGATTTAATGTGGAGGAACTAAAGGAGTTAAAGCTTCAACTGGATGACTTGTTAAAGAAAGGGTTTATAAAGCCTAGCATTTCTCCTTAGGGTGCTCCAGTCTTATTTCAAAAGAAAAAGGATGGAACTTATAGGCTTTGCATTGACTATAGAGGATTGAATCGGCATACTATAAAGAATAAGTACCCTCTACCTCACATTGATGAATTGTTGACTCAATTGAATGGTGCCACAGTGTTCTCTAAAATTGATTTGTGATCTGGTTACCATCAGATTCGTATTAAGGAGGAGTACATTCCAAAAACTACTTTTAGAACTCGCTATGGCCATTATGAATTTACTGTGCTTGCTTTTGGCTTGACCAATGCACCCGCTACCTTCATGTGTCTAATGAATGATGTATTCCGTGAGTATTTACATGACTTCATTTTGGTTTTTTTGGATGACATTTTGTGTATATTCCAAGAATGGGGAACAACATGAACAACATCGAAGGAAAACACTTGAAAAGTTACGGGAGCATAAACTTTATGGGAAAAAGAGCAAATGTTTCTTTGCTAAAGACAAGCTTGTGTATTTGGGTCATGTGATTTCAAAAGATGGTATTCATATTGATCCTGACAAAGCAAGGCTTATTTCGGAGTGGCCTAGACCGAAAAATGTAAGGGAGGTAAGAGGCTTTATTGGCTTAGCACAATATGAAAGAAAACATATCAAAGATTTCTCAAAAATAGCCTCTCCACTTACTGATTTGACAAAACTTGACAAGCACTTTATATGGACAGAGAAGTGTCAACAAGCTTTTGATACTATAAAAGACAAAGTGGCTGAGAATTGTATTCTCAAGATACCCGAGATGGGTAAACCTTTTGTAGTGACATGTGATGCTAGTGGTACCCAACTTGGATGTGTACTTTCTCAAGATGGTCGTGTACTGGAATATGAATCTTGAAAATTAAGGAAGCATGAAGCGAACTATCCCACACATGATCTCGAATTGGCTGCCGTTGTTCATGCATTGAAACATTGGAGACATTTTCTACTTGGTGTAAAGTTTGAACTTCGAACGGATCATGAAAGGTTGAAGTACCTCTTCACTCAACCATTATTGAATAAAAGGCAAAGAGGATGGATGAATCTTCTTTCTGAGTATGACTTTGAGATTAAGTACATTGAAGGAAAGGAGAATACGGTGGCTGATGCTTTAAGTAGAAGCCCTTTCGTGAATGCCATCACCCTTATTCGTTCCGATCTTGCGGAAAACATTAGAAATGAACTTGAACATGATGTTTTTTATGCACCTATTCTTCAAAAGATTGCTCAAACACCTTGTGAAAAGATTGAAGGAAAGTTTCATTTGGTGAATGGTAATTTATATTGCCATGATAGACTGTGTACCATGTGATTCACCTTTGAGATGGAAAATCTTGTATGATTGTCACGATGCTCCATTTTCAGGACATGTTGGATATAACAAAATATACAGCAGGGTTCGAAAATCATTTTATTGGCCTACACGAAAGTGTGATGTTCGTCGTTATGTCCCAGAATGCTTACAATGTCAACAAGTGAAGGTGGAACAACATAAGATGCCTGGTAAGATGCAACCTTTGGATATACCTTTTAGAAAGTGGGAATCAATATCCATGGATTTTATTACTAAACTACCTACAGCTCGAGGGGGATATGATACCATTTTTGTCATCGTTGATCATCTTACCAAAATGGCACATTTCTTTCCTATGAAAAAGACTGATGGTGCTCTTGAGGTAGCTAAGTCGTTTGTGAAAGAAATTTTCCGATTGCATGGGATGCCTAAAAGTATTGTGTCAGATAGGGATTCCAAATTCACTTCTAATTTTTGGAAGGCCCTGAGTTTTCTTCATTTAAACTTTGAGGATAGAGTTCCTGAAGAGGGAATGGATGTGATGCTCCAATTTTGTAAATGAAATATTTTGGAATATATATCACAGATAGTGTTCAAAAAGGATGGTTTTGATGTTTTGAAGGTTTTGGGAAAGTCTGGTATTGGTCGAAAAATTTTGGTTTTTTGTCCATTATGGTGTCGGCTAGATTTTGCGGCTTGATTTTGAGTTGGTTAGAGAAATAATTTGAAGAAACTCTGTATGAGAGAGTTTTAGAACTTGTTGAGTAGAAAAACTTTGTCGTAGTGAAAAATTTGTGGTTCACTTGTTTGCATGCTTGTATGGAGGTCAGAAGTTGCTAACAAAGTGGTTTTGAGCTAAAAGTGCATCTAGATTTCCGTGTCAAAAGTTGCAGGCATTGTACGGAGGTCGAGATGGAAGAATTAGACATGAAAGGTCAATGCAAAGGGAAAGAAGAGGATCCGATCTTCGAGATAAGCTATTGAGCTTGTCCATTGGATCTATGAGGCAGGCGTGGTGATGCTCCAAACAGGGCTATTTTCATGCTATCAAAAGAGACGTCAAGATTTCGTACGCATTTGCTATCAAAAGCGCATGCTAAAGATGGTGAAAAGCACACGCACCCTTTTCGAGGAAAGCTGGTTTTGGCCGATTTTGCAGGCTTTTGGCCACTCTTTTTGGAGTCATGAAAGGCTATAAAAGAAGAGAAGATCGTGAGAAGAAGAACACACAATCCAATGCATGCATATCGAGGCTAAGCGAAAGAGAAGAGAAGGCACGCATCTCGAGGTTGCTCGAGCAAAGGGAAGGCACGCAGATCGAGGCAGCGCAAAGAAGAAGATAAGATCAAGATATTTCGAGAGTGAGAGTGAGAGTGAGAGTGTGATTGAGATTTGATCATTTGATCATCTCATTTGAGAACATCTTCATGCGAGTGAGAGTGAGAGTGAGATAGCTCGGGGGTGGACGGGTGGTATTGAGCTCCTTCACGGAGTGATTCTTCTCTAAAATTATTGTAATGACTCATCAGTTTGATTCATACTGCAATCTCTCTTCTTGTTCATTCGTGATTATTATCTTGCTACAATTTGGATCGTGATTGTGAAAGAACGGTGCATGACATATCAAGTGATCTCAAATTGGTGTACATGCTCTTATATTTTTTATCTTCAAAAGATAAAACTTGTAGCAAAAAAATATTTCAAGCCTTATTGGAAACAACGTTCTGTAATTCTGTTGGTACGAAAAATTTTTACTAGTGTCGATACATTCCAACACTAGTAAAATGCTTTTGTTAATGTTGTCATATTAAACATTGTCTTAATGTCGGCGTATGCTGACACTTTTTAGTGTTGGCATACACTAACACTTACACCAATATAAAACATGCGTGCATGTCATACCTATGGTTTTTGCAGACCTGCGCACTAAAGATTGCTAAAAAAACATCGAAAAAAGGAGGAAACTATAGTATACGTAGTGAGGCTATATATTTATCAACAACTCTCAAAGATATGAAATCTTTTTTGGAATGCATCCACTTCCCTCTTCTCCGCAACTACTCTTTCCTCCACTAGAACTCTAGTTTTAATTCTCTCTACTACTCTCTTCACATCTGTATTGAACTCAACCTATAGTGCATGGAAAAAGGAGATCATACAATGCAGTGAATAGAACAAATGCAGAGATGTAGCCCATATGCATGAGAAAGAAAAGATCCCAACAAGGTACAGCTAACACCAAAGATGTTTTTTGCGTTGATATCCCATAAAGATGATAATGAAACCAAAACAAGGCATCAACAGTTTGCTCACTTGAAAAACCACCCATTGTAAGTATTCTCTACTAACAGGGTACATATCTACAGTCCCTTTCACCTCTATGTTTCTCACATTATTTATTACTTGGTGTTCCTAAGACGACAAAGTACTCGTAAATGCGTGGGCATCGCACTCACAAATGTTGTTAGCATTTATGAGTACATCTCTCAAGTTGGGTTTGATGACTATATGCTCATCAAAGTTGCACATAGCAAAATTAAAAACCAATTAGGTTGAGTAAATCAAAAGAAGACACCATTGACATTTGTAGCAAAAACTAAAAGGATTCTTACGAATTGATGCGCTGGAAACTCGCAAGAAGGAAAATTTTGGACGATTTATATGGGTCGATTAAGGCGCAAATGACTCATATGTGTGTAGCCCTTGTCTTTGTGAAGGACTTCTCTATCACAAACATCCATGCCATTGCTCTATTAAAACCCTCCCACACATAAAACATCTTATTAGAAAGACATTGCAAATCCGGCCGTTGTTCTAACTCCTCAATATGTCATTAACCTCTCTCCACATCGAAGACCAAGAATCTCTCTTAGCTAGAGTAACTCCAATCTCGTCTCCACTGCCTGTGCAAATCAAAACAATGAATGCACCTTTCTCTAGGAGGTACCACTCATAGTGACATGCAATCTTAAGTGCATTTAAGTTCTTACGAAATATGAAGCATTAATGGCACTAACGAATCCTTCTTTAAGTACCCATGCTCTTTTCCATTTCATCTTCTGTCTTACCCACTGGCTTTTACTTATTCTTTCAAAGAGTTCTATTTTGTTTTTTGGGTGGTGGAGAAGGGGGGGGGTCTTGGTGGGGGTAGTATTATACGACGTTCGGTAAAGGCTACCTCGCTCTTCAGGCTGCATGAAGCACATAAATCTGAGGATAAGCAGCAGACGACACGAGAGAGAGCTCTCGGGGATGACTAGGCGCGCATGGGCACTGGTAAGATTCGTGGGCCGCACGAAAAAAGGACAATCATAGACCGCGTGCGCCGTGAAGAATGCAATAGGACTGTAACGACCATGTAAACGCTGAAAATGTTAATTCCAACAGTTCTGGTACGTGAGATACACGCATAACCATCACAGTCGAGAGCAGCGAAAGAGAGTCAACATGCAAGCCAATTGTCATTTCAATGTAGCTACAATACTGTTCCTCAACTGGGAGTCCGAAGGCGTGACACACACGCAGCATTGGACAGCAGAGAGGAGAGCATCGGGAAAAAAAACAGTTGCCATCTAACAGAACATTGTTCCGTCTTAGACTAACATACATGCCGCTAAGTACAATGGTAATAGTTGCAAGTATAGCTCCCTTGCAACTCTTCGACGACTCCGCTTAAGTATTCCAGTAAGCAGCTCCACCTGCAATACACTACAACAGTTAGTCCTACTGTAGCTGATGGTCTCACGAATTGTAACAAGGACATTAATTTAGCTTACACGGACCTAGAGACGGAGAACAGGGACTATTCATTCTGGCATCTCCTGGGCTCCTGGGATGTTGTTCCACATGGTAACGTCAAACTGAGTTTCCAATTCACGAAGGAGGTCAAAGATCATTCCATCTGGAAGAGTTAGAGCTTCTAGTTTGGGGGCGGCATTGTTCTGGAATGTTGGGGCTGGTCCGGAGGAACGTTGGCCTTGTGTGAGCTGCTCAGCGAGTATGCCTTCTACAAGATGTTCGCCAATCCTCTCCTGAACAATCAAATAAGCAGGAAGGCGAGGCTGAAGGAGTCGGATTGATGCGAGGTTATTCTCACCAGGAGGCTCTTGGACAGAAGAGAGCTCGAGCTCTTCAGCTCGAGCCACAATCTGGTCAGCTCCGAGGACAGCGTTTGCGAAATGGGGAGCGGGAGCATGGACAACGGGGACGGGAGGCACGTTAGGAAAACGCGAAGGAAGAGGAGGGGGCGGAGAGAAACTGGGGAGGAGGGGGAGGAGTGCGGCCATGAGGGTCTCGAGAATGCGGGGGAGGGAGTAGGGACGATGCATGGGAGGGGGAGAAAGGGAAGGGAGGAGGGAGGGAGGACCGGTGGGAGGTCTGAGTAATGGATGAGGAGCAGCAGGGTGAGGGCGAGGGAGCTCCGAGGCGGGAGGACGTTGATAACGGTGGCTGGTTCTTATCTTCCAAAAGTTCATCACTTCATGCTTAGTTCTTCCTGGCAACTACACAAAAAGCAAGGGGAAGAAGAAGATGAAACAGTGAGAAAATATTGGGCTTCCAAACGAAAGAGAAGAAGAAGAAGATGCAATAGAGACAATATTAGGCTTCCAAACGAAGAGAAGACGAAGATGCTGCAACATTCATAATGTCAGGCTTCCAAAAGAGCGAGAAGAGTTTCTCTAATCACATGTAAAGCAATTCTATCCCAATCCGGTCCCCCGAAGACTAAGTAAAGCGTGATTATGTCGGCCTCCTCGGCGGGGCTGAAGGTGTCGATCCAGCACAGATGGTCGCGCCAGCGTTGGCGGCAGCTCTTGCCCGAACGGGCAAGCCCACACACTGCTTGCACTCTCTCCCAATCGCCCTCGCCATGCTCACGAAAGTAGCTTGCCAGAAGCATGTCCTCCCAGGGACTCCACGGCCCTTCCTTCAGCTGCATCGTCGTCTCCATCGGTTCTTCACTTCCGTTCACACCTTGCACGTTGAGCTCCATAGTTTGGCCTTGCTGGGGTAAGTAATTACGCCCTCGCGCTCTTTCGCTCTCTGCTTCTCTCTCTTACAAGCTACTGTCAGGCTCGCTCTCCCTGTCTCTCTCCCTATCCGTCTAGCAGAGCTGCAATATCTTGCAATCTATAGTTTAGCCTTGCTCTCCTCTTTCTTTCGCTCTCACACTCTTTTCTCTCTCACAAACTATTCACCTTCTCGACTCGCCCTAACACCTCAACTTTTGTCGCTCTCACACCTCAAAAATCGACTCCGGCTATACAAGCCGCTATGGCTAGCTCCTTCGGCTTGTCGTGTCTCTCTCTCTCGCGCGCGTTCTCTCTCTCGCGCGCTCTCAGCTTGAGCAAGGTGATTCGCTCGCTCGCGCAGCTGCAGCGTGCTCTCTCTCTCTCTCTCGCGGCCGCCTTAGCTCCTTCGTCGGATCTGATGTGGTCGCCTGCTTGAAGCAGCCGTTTTATAGATCCTGTCACCTCGCCCTGGTTCTACTCGCCGTCGTGACAAATGATATGACTGTTGTCACTTCAACCTCGCTCGACTTCTTTTCATTTACCTGATGCATCATGCATCCATCATCGGGATTCGATTCACAATTGTGTGCAGTCCTTCCCTTCCTTAACGAAGGGAATTTAAAATTGCGATTTTGAAAACACACGAGTTGAAGCCACGGGCCCAATCAGGTTTGTACATTAATGACATGGCGAGACAACCCACCTTGGCAGCCTTGAGCTCGCCTTGAGGGCCAAGAAAGAAGGTGGCTCCATTGGGCACCTAGAAAATGAAGGAAGGTTAATGAAAATGAAGGAAGGGTATTCAGAATTTTCCCATTTGGGAAAATTATCACCTAGAAAAAAAGAAATAAGAGGCCTTTTATATTCTCCTTTTTGCACACATAAAAGTTTTTGAATAATATATATATCATGGGAAGAATATATATCAAGTGAGCAAAGATTTCATGGAATAAATCCTCCAAATCCATAACATTAATAAATCTTCAAGGTGGAGTTCCACACCATGCCAACACCCTTATTTGTCACTAGCCTAGAATTATGAAGGGCATCTCGATACATTATAGTGATGTATAAGTTAGTAAGCCACTACCATAATTGCACCACCTTGAAATCATTCCATCCCTCTTAGGGTACAAAATAAAGGATGTTAATACAATTGCTCATGTGTCTTCTCTCACGCTTTAGAGTATCCTTCCTTTTATACTTGTTTTAACATGAAATATTGTCATGAATCATTGCAAGATTTGTGGGCCATTCATAGAAAAGTGTGTTATCAGCATGCCTAATTGCTTTATGTCTTTCCATATCAGTTCAATATGTTGTGACTAGACACCATCTACAGACCCTCCATCAATCTTTACATCAATTCTATGTAATGATTGCAGGCCATTTGTAGAAAAGTGTGTTCTTGGCATGCCTACATTTTGGCTATTCGCACCAATTTCATATGATGCAATTTGTTGTAATGTTCTACATGACACCATATGCTCCCTATGTATTGTATCTCGATTTCAAGGTGTTGGAGAGTATCTATAAGGTTCTATGCTCCCCATAGCGAGGAAGCCATTCACCTTAAACAAAAGATAAGCACCCATTGAACTTCTCCCAAGGTTTAAGTTATGGATCTTGGATAAAAGAAGGAACAAGGTCTCATTCTCTAATCAAAAGGTCACTCATTTTGTCTCTAAACCGTGACTTTATTGTAAAGCTCCTTTGTGGCTTTCAGACACCTAGTTTATAGCGAGATCTTACAAAATAAAGGTGGATCTCTAATATCCTTTTAAGAATGCTACCCACATAATAAACTACCTCTGAGGGTTGACTATATGTAAATCCTCTATATCACGTGTCTTCAAGGAGAATTTATGAATTTTTCATGAATAAGTGCCACCCTTTTTCTATTGAGTCTATGCATATCCCCTTTAAATGGTACCTTTTATATGTAAAATGCGTGCAAAAGGAAGACTCGTTTATTGAACCCATGTGCTATGCTTACATATTTACAAGCCTCCCCTGCCATCATGAGTAAACTATTAAATGATGTTTCTTCAACCAGATTGTATTACTAGAAATCACACTTCATTATCCTTACAAAGTATATAGTGTGGTAAATACATTTTCGCCCACCTCAAATGATACTATAGAATTATGTAATTACAAGCTTCAAAAAAATGGAAAATGTTTTGGTGAAACTCTCCCATCCTTTAGATGCACGGATTCGAAGAGTTTTCATATGTAAAAAAATGTGTTATCATCACATGCATAACTATTGTGCATCCCATTGTTTATGAAATGACTATATTTACCTAATCTCTTCATGCATATAATATGCTCTCTTTCTAGAGGTTATCAAGGTTTGACATGTAACTATTACCCAAGCTTCATGTTTGATCCTTAATTTCTCACATTTCAGCCATGTTAAGCACATGCACATTGTAACCAAAGATGACATTTGATGTAGTTATGTATCTATTTGTGAACTTTTTATTTGAAATAAAATTTTCATATCTAAAATAGCTATACAAATTTGCAACCTCAATAGATACATTTAATTGTCATGCCAACAATTCTAATGTGGATCTTCAAATGGAAAACACGGACCCTTGTCCTCAAATGGAAAACATGGACCCTTGTCTTCAAATGGAAACATGGACCCTTGTCTTCAAATTTCCTTACCGCTTTAGAAACATTGAACCATAGCAGAAGTTATTTAAATGTTCATCATTTAAACAGGAAAAGTGATCCCAAATATCCATACCATTATGCTACGTCTTGATCCTTGGAATTATAATTCTCATTGTCACGACTCACAAGATTCAAAATTATTGTTTAAATCACCTATGGTAAATGTACAAGATGACTTTAAGAATGGTCCTTACTAATCCCATTGGGATCTAATATTTAGACGAAGTTTAGAGACTCTATTGATCATGTTTGTCAAAGAGACTGTAAATTTAAATACTTTAATTATATATAGGCTTTAACCCAAATCCATAGATTAACTTAAGCATTTCATTAAATTAGAATTATTATTCATGCTACAACAATGCAATTGTAAAGGACATATGCATAGCACCTTTGCACCATCCTTCTTAATTTCAAGTCTCCTGTACTGATAGCTCCTACTGTCCTTATCAAAAATCATGTGTTTTGATTTGTTAGAGTAGATAATGAACCTACTTTTCTTCACATTCTTTTTACCTTTCCCTCCCCACACTAATATGCATGGGTGTACACGATTATAATAAGGGAAACGACTCATGATAGCAATATTTAGAAGCTCAACCATGGTGAGGTGAGCACACATGAACCTACATAGTAACATTGTGGGAATTACACCAATGTTAGCATAGTAATCATAACTATGCATATCGGTATACTTATCTATTTGTAAGACATGGGTGTCAAGGTCCATGACTATCAAATAGTAATATGGCTACACTACTCTAAAATTATTGAATTTTCATGTAGAATGGGTTATGTTTATCTTAGTTAAAGGATGGTTTAAAATGAAAATTATATATAAATTTAGTGATATGATTTTGATAAGTTGCTTTGATGGTGTAGGCACATAAGATACATATGGCATCTTCTCATCAGTGGTAGACAATCTTCTTACATATATCTAGCTATCGAACAAAGCTTGAATACAGCCTCTAGGGGAGGGGGTCACTTATACCTATGGAGAGGATGTATGTGAGGCTCCATCTTGTTGCAGTCTATTATTTTCCTTTCACTTGTTATACTTATAGTTTTGGATATTTTTGTCATCAAACACTAATATTGAAAATCTTTGAAAGAGCAATATGTATGGGAAGATGTGCATGACTTTTAAATGTGCACGACTCTTAAGTGCAGATTTGAGGCCCCGGATGGAAAATTTTGGGAAAGATTGATGAAGACCAAAGTTATAAGGAATTGTGAGATAGTTCAAAGTTGCAACCATATTGATTGTTTCTAGATTCTGCACCATTTGGGAGATATGGGCCTCCAAATAGGGCTAATTTTCCAATGTTGAAAAAAAAAAGCGAATGCAAATTTGCAACTGTGCTCTATTTATGAGCACAAGGGGATGCTTTGGGAAAAAGGGGGTTCCACTTCTAAACTAAAGATCAAGAAATAGATTGAGATTGCGATTTCAACTTGGTTGGCAGAGACAAGCCACATCTAGATTGGGATTGAGATTATGATACCTACCTCTGATTGAAATTAAGATTGTGATTGAGATACTAGAGAAAAAACTTTCTCCTTATGGGAACTATTTCCTTGTAATATACTCTTTCCTCCTCATCCGAATTATTTTTCTATGTGAGCTCTTGAGTTTAGTGATTTGGGGTGTCTCAATATATCTAGGTAAGACACACCCCTAGGAATAAAATATTTTATTTTTTGTGTTGAAGGGTGCACTTTGGTTAGTCATGGTCAGGAGATAAATGCATTGTAGCTGTCTATGATTGAGTAGACGTATCATTGGAATCAGATCTCAATTATGGTGATGACGATCTAGGTTCTGATTGAGGGAGGAACTAAGATCACATTGAGAGTAAGAGTGATGGAAAAGTTAAGGGGCAAAGAGTAATATGACAGAAAGAGGTAAACCATAAAGTAAATTAGATAGAATACAATCTTTAAATTCAAACATTAAATTGTTGAAAGATCTCTCATGGAAAAATTATGGGGCAAAGAGTAAGAGTGATGGTCGAAGATAGTGCAACACATAATTTCTTAAATTACTCGTTCATTTAGAAATTAAAATTGCCTAAGAGTCCCAGTGTCCATAAATATGTGGTCTCTTTGGCAAAGGGCAGCAATAAAAGTTTTTGAGACACCATGATACATGGGGTAGAGGTGGATATTTAAGGTTATTCGGATGCCTTCAATTTCCAAATCATGCATCTCGACCGAACAAATGTAGTGCTTGGTCAAGAATGGATGTTTAGTCTTAGGCATAGCTTATAGCAAAGTTATCTTATTAACTCCATTATGTTTGAAAAAGAGGGTAGAGTCTTCCAAATTCAAGGAGAACATGATGTGCCCAACACTCCTCTTATTTGTTCGATGGAATTGGAATGACTAATACACCAAGAAGAATGCGAGGTATATCTCTATGAACTTACTTTTATTGGTGATTTTATGTCTTCTCCATCGGAAAGAAGTAATATTGTTTTTGGTAATGTTAAAAAGTATAAATATTCTTTCAAAAATTTAATGTTTGAATTTAAAGATGTTTTTCTGTCTGATTTACCTTATGGTTTACCTCCTGAGAGAGAAGTAGATCAGAAAATAGATTTAATTCCTAGATCTACACCTGTTTGTAAACCCCCATATAGGCTCAATCAAACGAAGGAATGTGAGGTCGAAAGATAGTTAACAGAATATCTTAGGAAGGGCCAAATCCAACCAAGTAGCTCACCTTGGTCTATACCAGTTTTATTGGGGGTTAAGAAAAAGGATGGTACTATGCGTTTATGCATAGATTATCGACCATTAAATAAAATCACAAAAAAAAAAGTATTCTATTCCTCGCATTGATGAGCTCTTTGATCAATTGCAAGGGGAAAAATACTTTACTAAAATTTATTTAAGATTAGGATATCACCAATTACGAATGAGGGAAGAGGATGTCCTTAAGACATCATTTCGTACTAGGTATGGGCATTATCAATTTAAAGTTATGCCATTTTGATTAACAAATGCTCTAAGTACAACTTTCATGACACTTATGAATAGTGTCTTAAGGCCATGTCTAGGGAAATTTGCTGTAGTATTTTTAGATGATATCCTTATTTATAGTAAAACCAAGACAAAGCATTTGGAACATTTACGAAAAGTGTTCTAGGGGTAGCCGAAACGGTTACCCTTGCGGGTTCCCATTTGACCACGTCAACCCATCTGACAGTCTCCTGCTTAGAGATAATACACTCTTTGCTAAAAAATCCAAATGTGAATTCTTTGCAAAAGAAGTGAATTACTTGGGACATATAATATCCCAAGAAGGGGTTCATATGGACCCTGACAAAGTAAGTGCCATATTGGAATCGCCACATCCTACAAATATAGAAGAATTGTAGATATTCTTAGGTTTGTCATGATTCTATAGGAGATTCATCCAGGATTACACTAAGATTATTGTTTTGATGATGGACTAGCTTAAGGGGAAGGGAAGCACCTTCATATGGGGTGAATCTCAAAAGAGAAGTTTTAAAAAATTAAAAGTAGCTATATGAGTAGCTCCTATCTTAAAACTAGTGGATCCCAATGAACCATTCATGGTTGAGACAGATGCCAGTGATTTTGCTATTGGGGTGGTACTTTTACAAAAGGTCGACCAGTGGCTTTTGAAAGCAAAAAGTTAGATCTTGCCCAACAGAATTACTTAGCATATGAGAAGCTCGGGGGGGTCACTATGTATAAACCCTCTATACCACATGCGTTCAAGGCCTATTTCTAAAATCCCTTATCTGTAAATTTTTCATTAATAAAATGTACCCCTTTTCTATACAAATCTGTAAATTTTTCTCAAAACTATTTTAAATAGTCCCTTATGTATATTTATTTCTGTAAATTTTAGAAATAAAAAATATCCTTCTGTTGAACTCACGTGATAGGGTTACATATGATGAGTGACCCCCCCGAGATGAGAAGGAACTATATGCTATAGTCTATGCTTTAAAAAAGTGGAGGCACTACTTATATGGTGCAAAATTTGAGATCATCTTTGATTAGGAGAGCATTAAGAGGATTTGTAATCAAGTAGATCTTAAAGGTAGAAAAGCTAGATGGGCTGAGTTAATGAAAGGGTTTGATATACAATTGACATATAGGAAAGGGAAGTTCAATGTGGTAGCAGACTCTCTTAGCCAAATTCCAATTGTTAATGATTTGAGTTTTACTCAATTTCAGAATGATTTCTTAGAGTCCTTAAAGGGGAAATGTGAGTTTGATCCTCACTTCTCTGAAATATGGAAAGCAATTAGAAATAGGGATCTAACTAATCAAGGGGCTTTCACTGAGGAGTCGCATGGAAATGGCGACATGACATAGGTTGGTGATAAAGGACTCAAGTGGAAAAAACATACTATTGAGAAGATGGCTGCCTGCTCTACAAGGGTAGAGTATGTGTCCCGGATAATAATGACATTAGGCACTAATTTCTTTTTAAATGTCATGATAGTCTGAGTGTTGAACACCCGAGAATTCAAAAGACATATGTGCTTTTGAAAAGATAATTTTTTCGGCGTGGAATAGGTAAGGATGTCCAAGATTACGTATTGAAGTGCCAAAAATGCCAGGTCAATAAGGTTGAACGCCTTAAGGTAGGATGTCTCCTACACCCATTGGATATTTTATCTGGAACATGGGAAAGCATCGCCATGGATTTCATTGTGGGATTACCTAGGACACAGAGGGGGCATAACTCAATGTGGGTAATTGTGGATCAGTTGACCAAGATGGCTCATTTTTTTCCTGTTAATGAAGATGTTAAAACTCCAGAATTAGCTAGGTATTTGTGGAGCATATCTATAGACTATTTGGGCTACTAGCCGGTTTTTTTAGTGACCAAGATAGCAAATTTAATAGCCATTTTTGGAGGGTTGTGTTTAAGAGGTTAGAAACTTCATTCAATATGAGCACCGCGGATCATCCATAGAGTGATAGTCAAACTGAAAGAGTCAATCAGATCATTGAGGATATGCTTCGAGCATATGTAAGTAAGTGGCAATTTAATTGGGAACAATATTTTCCCATATTAGAATTTGCATATAACAGTGCCAAACATTCGGCTATAGGTTTTAGTCCATTCATGATGATGTATGGATTTCAACCAAGAGCCCCAATGATAGTGGGACTCGAAAAAGAGAAGGCTTAAGCGGCCAAAGACTTTCTTGAAGATATGAATCAAATGCTTAAGTTAGCTAAAGATAGCATAAGTAGAGTTGAGGATAGAGCACAAGTTATGCGAACCCCCACTATAGAAAGTTGGAGTTTGAAGTAAATGACAAAGTATACCTTAAGGTACCGGAATCTTCAAAATCTCTAAAGATAGGTAAATGTCCAAAGTTGTCTCCTAGTTATTTTGGATCATTCACAATACTTAAGAGGATTGCAGAACTTTCTTACAAATTAGCCTTACCTAAGGGATGTAGAGTACATCCAGTTTTTCATGTTAGTAGGCTAAAAAGAAAATTAGAAGATGATGATAATCTCCTTGGAAATGAAGTCCTACTTGAACTCATTGAACCTACATCTTCTTAAGTGGAAAGATAGATGTGAAGAGAGTTCAATATGGGGAAGGGTAATAAATCTCCAAAGAATCTTTCCCAATTTTGTTTTTGAGGATGTAAATCATTCTTAAGGGGAAGGGAATGTTACATCAACCATATTTGCGTAAAACTAAGGCGAGAGACCAAGAGGGCTTGACAGTGCAATAGTGGAAAATTAATGCCTAGGAAAAATAGATCTAGCATTCAAGGGGATGCCAAGAGAGGTTAAAAGGGTAGGGACCTTGGAAATGACATTTGGCAAGGAGTCCACATGGCCTGCACTAGGCATGGGGGAGACTTCTAGAGGGAAGCTCCACAAAGGAAAGGTGGGAAGGATTTGAAGGGAGCACTCTGGTTAGTCGTGGTTGAGAGGAAAATGATGAGAAGCCCTCTATGATTGAGCAGACATATCAGAGACAGGGAAAAAATTAGGGCCGAATTTTAGCCCAAGGGCTAATTTAGAGGCTCTTCCAAGTTGGCTAGGCTAATATTTAGAGCTTTAAATTTGATAAATTAGCCCAAAATTAAAGGTGGCCTAATTTCTAGAGCCTCAAATTTGATAAATTCACCCTAAAAGTGGTAGCGGGGCTAATATTTATAACTCTATATGGAGCAAGATTTGCCCATTGACCCACATTGTCATAATCTTGTTTCCTTCTTATTTTTTACCCTGATCAGAGATCTTACAAAATAAAGGTGGATTTACAATATCCTTTTAAGAATTCTACCCACATGAATAAACTATCTTTGAGGGTTGACTATATGTAAATCCTCTATATCATGTGTCTTCAAGGAGAGTTTAAAAGGCCCTTAGCTCTGAATTTTTCATGAATAAGAAACACCCTTTTTCTATTCAATCTATGAATACCCCTTGTAAATGGTACCTTTTATATGTAAAAGATGTGCAAAAGAAATATTTGTAAAATCCCATCTGTTGAACCCATGTGCTATGATTACATATTTACGAGCCTCCCCCCACCCCCTCGAGTAAACTATTAAATTATATTTCGAAGATATTTCTTCAACCAGATTGTATTACTAGAAATCACACTTCATTTTTCTTACAAAGTATATAGTGTGGAATATACATTTTTGCCCACCTCAAATGACACTATAGAATTCTATAAATACAAGCTTCAAAAAAATGGAAAATGTTTTTGTGAAACTCTCCCATCCTTTAGATGCATGGATTCGAAGAGTTTTCATATGTAACAAAATGTGTTATCATCACATGCATAAATATTGTGCATCCCATTGTTTATGAAATGACTATTTACCTAATCTCTTCATGCATATAATATGCTCTCTTTCTAGAGGTTGTTAGGATTTGACATGTAACTACTACCAAAGCTTCATGCTTGATCCTTAATTTCTCACATTTCAGCCACGTTAAGTGCATGCACATTGTAACCAAAGATGTCATTTGATGTAGTTATGTATCTATTTGTGAATTTTTTATTTGAAATACAAATTTCATATCTAAAATATCCATACAAATTTGCTCAGGGGGGTCACTATGTATAAACCCTCTATATCACGTGCGTTCAAGGCCTATATTTAAAATCCCTTATCTGTAAATTTTTTCATTAATAAAATGTACCCCTTTTCTATACAAATCTGTAAATTTTTTCCAAAACTATTTTAAATAGTCCCTTATGTATATTTATTTCTGTAAATTTTAGAAATAAAAAATATCCTTCTGTTGAACTCACGTGATAGGGTTACATATGATGAGTGACCCCCCCGAGCAAATTTGCACCCTCAATAGATACATTTACTTGTCATGCCAGCAATTTTTAATGTGGATCTTCGAATGGAAAACACGGACCCTTGTCCTCAAATGGAAAACATGGACTCTTGTCTTCAAATGGAAACATGGACCCTTATCTTCAAATTTCCTTACCGCTTTAGAAACATTGAACCATAGCAGAAGTTATTTAAATGTTGATCATTTAAACGGGAAAAGTAATCCCAAATATCCATACCATTACGCTACTTGATCCTTGGAATTATAATCCTCATTGTCATGACTCACAAGATTCAAACTTATTGTTTAGATCACCTATGGTAAATAAACATGTTGACTTTAATAATGGTTCTTACTAATCCCATTGGGATCTAATATTTAGATAGAATTTAGAGACACTAGTAATCATGTTTGTCAAAGAGATTGTAAATGAAAATACTTTAATTGTATATAGGCTTTTACCCAAATCCATAGATTAACTTAAGCATTTCATTAAATTACAATTATTATTCTTTCTACAACAATGCACTTGTAAAGGACATATGCACAGCACCTTTGCACCATCCTTCTTAATTTCAAGTCTCTTGTAATGATAGCTCCCTCTCTCCTAATCAAAACCCATGTGTTTTTATTTGTTAGAGTAAAAAATGGGGCTACTTTTCTTCACACTCTTTTTCCCCTTCCCTCACCACACTAATATGCATGGGTGTACATGATTATAATAAGGGAAGCGACTCATGATAGCAATATTTAGAAGCTCAACCATGGTGAGGTGAGCACGCATGAACCTACATAGTAACATTGTGGGAATTATACCAATGTTAGCATAGTAATCATAACTATGCATATCGGTATACTTGCCTGTTTGTAAGACAAGGGTGTCAAGGTCCATGATTATCAGATAGTAATATGGCTACACTGAGTCGAAAATTTTTGAATTTGCATGTAGAATGGGTTATGTTTATCTTAGTTAAAGGATGATTTAAAATAGAAATTATGTATAAATTTAGTAATATGATTTTGATGAGTTGCTTTGATGGTGTAGGCACATAAGGTACATATGGCATCTTCTCATCAGTGGTGGTAGACAATCTCCTTACATATATCTAGCTACCAAACAAAGCTTGAATACAACCTCCAGGGGAGGGGGAGGCGACGGGGTCACTTATAAATATGTTAGCATAGCAAGTGGGTTCAATGATAGGGACTTTGAAA
The DNA here is from genome assembly GCF_047967505.1 of Dipteris shenzhenensis. NCBI lineage: Eukaryota > Viridiplantae > Streptophyta > Polypodiopsida > Gleicheniales > Dipteridaceae > Dipteris > Dipteris shenzhenensis. The sequence goes on from NC_141618.1 coordinate 48,863,857, forward strand.
GTATTTTTTTGTACATATAAAAGGCAAGTATATTCACATATTGAATAGGAAAAGGATGTATTCTATTCTTGAAGAAATCACACGTAAGAGACTTTTAAATTAGGCAGCTTGATATGGAGGATACCATGTGGCATTGAGAATATTAGTGTGGCCTCACCACACTAATATGCATGGGTGTACACAATTATAATAAAGGAAGTGACTCATGATAGCAATATTTAGAAGCTCAACCATGGTGAGGTGAGCACACATGAACCTACATAGTAACATTGTGGGAATTACACCAATGTTAGCATAGTAATCATAATTATGCATATCGGTATACTTAACTATTTGTAAGACATGGGTGTCAAGGTCTGTGATTATCAAATAGTAATATGGCTATACTACTCCAAAATTATTGAATTTGCATGTAGAATGGGTTATGTTTATCTTAGTTAAAGGATGATTTAAAATAGAAATTAAATATAAATTTAGTCATATGATTTTAATGAGTTTCTTTGATTGTGTAGGCACATAAGATACATATGGCATCTTCTCATCAGTGGTAGACAATCTTCTTACATATATCTAGCTACTAAACAAAGCTTGAACATCAAATCTTTTAGAATTACCGTCTGAAATCTTAGTGAATTTTGTAGAATTTCATTTTTATTAGGTCATAAAAAATTTCTACCACACTAGAGAAACTATTTGCCTTCCTAACAAAACTAACAAAAAAATAATCAATCATGGTGAGTGACAATTGTGCCATAGGCTATAACGATGACAATTGTCTATACTCTAGTCTTCTTATCAAAGTTGAAAAGATCTCTCAATGCATATATCACATATAAAAATTCACCAAAAAATATGATGGAAGACATCCACTATGTGAATTCCTAGTGTGCATGCTCTGATAAGACAAGCTTTTCATTTCTCATTAGTGACATAATTTGCATAATTCTTTTTAGGTCATCACCCATGACTAAGACTAGACCCAAAACAATGGCAAGAATGTAGACCACTATCCCTAGATCCGATTATATGTAATGTGGTGTTAAGCTATCTGTAGATCACTTTTCTTTCCATTTAGAAGCTGGTTTCCCCCACAGGGTCAATATTAAGATTATGGTACCTATGGAGAGGATGTATGTGAGGCTCCATCTTGCTACAGTCTATTATTTTTCTTTCACTTTTATACTTACAGTTTTGGATATTTTTGTCATGAAACACTAATAGTGACAATCTTTGAAAGGGCAATATGTATGGGAAGACTATAGGACTTTTAAGTGTGCATGACTTTTAAGTACAGATTTGAGGCCCAGGATGGCAAATTTTGGAAAAGATTGATGAAGACCAAAGTTATAAGGAATTGTGAGACAATTCAAAGCTACCATATTGATTGTTTCTAGATTCCACACAATTTGGGAGATACGGGCCTCCAAACAGGGCTGATTTTCCAATGTTGAAAAAAAAAAAGAGAATGCAAAATTGCAACTATGGTCTATTCTTGGAGCACAAGGGGATGTTTTGGAAAAGAGTAGGTTCTCACTTCAAAAAGAAAAGGGTTTTGAAAAAATGCTTATATTTTTTCCATAACTCCTTACGTGTAGATTTCGAGGAACCCACGGTTCATTGTCATAGCTCTATCCCCATGGGTCATTGCCATAGCTCTATCCCCACAGGTGGTTGCCATAGCTCTATCACCACAGGTCACTTTAGATCTATCCCCATGGGTCATGGCCTTAGCTCTATCCCCATGGGTCATTGCCTTAGCTCTATCCCCATGGGTCATTCCCTTAGATCTATCCCCACATCTAGAGGGATAGCTCTGGGATAGCTGTCACCCTTTGACCCCGTGTCAAGGAGGACTCAATTTAGAAGTGGGGCATATATACCTAGCTTGGCATCCTCAGGATCAACAAGCTCAAAAGTCAGTGATCACTCATTGCAAGAACCACCACCAGGGGAATTATTCAGTGCGAAAGAGTCCCTCAGTCAAGATAGAGACATGGGTGAACCCTCCAATGTTAGAGCCTCAGTAGCTCTGAACTCCACCCTGTGAACTCCACCCCAATGAGCTCCACTATTCTACCCCATCTATAGTAGTAGCTAGATTAAGGGAAACCTTTTCCAATATCATGGGAAGGTTTGGATTGATAGACCTAGCTGACCTACTGAATCCCTTTTCTTGGCAGACTAGAGCACTAAAAGAGGCTCAACAGGTGCTGGCCCAACCACCAATGTTAGAAGCAATACTGAGGGAACCAAGTCCCATGATACCTAATGGAAATCAACCCCCATCGTACCAATTCTTTGATGATAGATAATCCTATGGGGATGGATTTGGACCCACATTCTCATAAGGGTCCCAAATGCTAGAGTAGAGGGGGAAGAGGAGTAACCTTGAAGGCCCGAATTTAAGACACCTTAGAAGCCCCTATGATGCTTCCTTGGCAACAAAACCTGGGAGGCATTCCCTACCTAGCAAGTGCCCCTTATAGGCCTATGCGTGTAGGGAAAATACCACTCCCTAGAAGACATCTAGTGCAACTTGGGCCAACACGACCCAAGTCACAATGCAAATGCCTAGTGGGCATGGATCCTCCCATCCCAACCTCGTGCCATCAAATCCATGGAACCCTACATCATAACCACCAATTTAAAAGTCATGGCCCACCATTCCACAACCTCCTCCTGTATTGCAAATGGTCCTTATGGATGAAGCTATGAGAATCCTGTGAAGATAGTGGGAGAGACGGAAGGAGTCTCACTTGTGGCTTTCTCACATGAACAATTGGGGGAATACACACAAAGGTGGAGGCTGAAAACAGTTTTCCTCTTCTTAGTTGTGAAAGCCAAAAGAACTCTTGTACAAAGAAATAGAAGAACCCTATATGTGGGTCTCAAACCAAACTCAACTAACTAAGGTGGCATACTAACTGAGCCACGAACTAGTGTAGATAAGGATAGCTGTCATCTAGCTATTATTCGTGGGCGGTGTACCAACCGCATCTCCAGCTAGCAAGTCGGTGACATAAATACACAACGGTCACCCTGGCATATCGCGAGTGGAGCTCGATATCTCAACACTCCCCCTCGAGCTCAATCCCAATTCGTGCACACCAAGCAGGTCTCTGAACTTGCGCAGCTTCTCTGCGCCCAATGCTTTCGTGAATATGTCAGCTACCTGATCCTCTGTGCTGACATAAACTAGATCAATAAGACCTAGTAAAACCTTCTCTCGCACATAGTGATAATGCACCTCAATGTGCTTTGTTCTAGCATGAAAGACTAGGTTCTTTGCCAAGTGTATGCTGCTCATGTTGTCACAATAAATGACAACTGGCCCATCTGTAGACTGATGCATATCATAGAGTAGCTTATGCAACCAAGCTACCTCACATGCAGCCATTGCTGCACCCCTGTACTCAGTGTCTGTGCTCGACAAGGCAACTGTAGGCTGTTTCTTGCTGCTCCAACTGACTGCAGCACTCCCAAAAGAGAACACATATCCACTGGTAGATCATCTATCAGAAATACTACCAGCCCAATCAGCATCAGTGTATCCATGCAACTGTATCTAAACCCCAGCCTCATAAAATATTCCATACTGCAATGTGGACTTCACATACCTGAGTATGCGTCTAGCTGCATCCAAATGCGGTTTCCTTGGAGCCTGCATAAACTGACTTACCAACCCAACAGCATAGGTCAAATCTGGCCTGGTAATAGTCATGTAAATCAAACTTCCTACTATGCGTCTGTAAATAGTAGGGTCTTCCAGAAGCTCACCTGCATCTGCGCTCAGCTTCACATTCTGCTCCAAACAAACTGAAATAGGCTTTCAGCCTATCATCCCATATTTGGACAGCATGTCCAGTCCATATTGCCTCTGCAAGAGCTGTATCCCACTTGGTGATCTAATCACCTCAATGCCCAAGAAATAACGCAGCTCTCCCAAATCCTTCATCTCAAACTTCTGCCTCAATAGCATTTTCACATGAAGGATATCTTCATCACTATCACCTGTGATGATCAAATCATCAACATAAATGACCAGCAGCATAATCCCTTTCTCTGTTTTTCTCACATAGAGTGAGAAATCTGCCTTGGAAATCTGAAAGCCAGTAGTGACAAGATACTATCCTATCTTGTCAGACCATGCTCTAGGTGCTTGCTTCAAGCCATACAAGGCTTTCTTCAACCTGCAAACAAACTCAGGATGAGTAGCATGAATATAACCTGCTGGCTACTCCATAAAGACCTCTTCTTGCAAATCACCATGCAAGAAGGCATTCTTTACATTCATCTGATGTAAAGACCATCCCTTTGATGCAGCCATAGCAATGGCTGCTCTTACGGTTGCCATCCTTGCAACCGAGCTGAAAGTTTCTTCATAATCAATGCCAAATGTCTGTGCATACCCCTTGACAACTAATCTTGCCTTGTATCTATTCACAGAACCATCTGCATTGTGCTTGATCTTATAAACCCACTTACAGCCAATTGCATTCTTGTCTTTAGGCAAAGGCACCAATTCCCATGTAGCATGAGCATCCAAGGCATCCATTTCTTCATCCATGGCTTTCTCCCATTTTTCATTTCCCATGGCTTGCTCAAAAGAAGTGGGTTCTGGTTCGTGTATCACTTTGACCATATAGGCATAGTGAATGGCTGTAAATCCATCATATTTCAGCCTATCCATAGTATACCTAACCCTGGTAGACCTGTGCAAAATAGGCTCACTTCCAGGTGCTCTCAAAACATCTCTGGTCTTCCTTACTCTAGGTGTAATAACAGAGGGAATACCCAACTCATCATTAATGCTCTATTCTGAGCCACTGGATTCACCATCCACACAAGAGTGACCTGCATTCACATCAAACATGGGCTGATCTACCTTCTCTTTTCCTTTTCGTGATACCTGCGTACACTCTCTGCATTGCTTTGAGGAGATTCTCCTGATCTCAATCTGCTTGTCCATGGCGAAGTATGTGAACCACTGCTAGAGGACACTCCAGGTCCATTGATATTTTGTGATTGCTGCTGTGAATTCTGTGCAGCATTACCATTTTGTGCATCTACATCAATCATCACATTTACTGGTTTATACCAGCTGCTCATCTCATCAAAAACAACATCTCTGCTCACTGTGAACTTTCGTGTAGAAGGGTTATAGCATCTATACCCTTTTTGCTGCAGAGAATAACCAATAAAGATGCACTTCTCAGCTTTTGGATCCAACTTGGACCTCAACTCATCTGGCACATGGACATAGGCAATGCAACCAAAAATTTTCAAATGAGAAATATCTGGTTTCCTACCAGTATACATCTCCTCTGGCATCATGCCATGTATTGCTGTAGTGGGAGTCCTGTTCATTATATACACTGATGTAGCAACTGCTTCAGCCCAATAATAATCTGGTAGATCTTTTTCATTTAGCATAGCCCGAGATACCTCTCCAATATGCCTGTTTTTCCTTTCTACAATTCCATTTTGCTGTGGGGTATGACTGCATGAATATTGCTGCTTTATACCATGCTCCTGCAAGAACCTTGCAAACTCATTTGAGAGGTACTCTCCCCCTCCATCTGACCTTAGGCATCAGTTTTCTGCTGAAGTCATCAATAAATGTGACAAAATAGTGACAGCCTCCAATAGATGCAGCTTTTGTAGTCCACACATCAGAGTGGATTAATTCCAATGGCTTTTTACTCTCTTGAACATGCCTAGGAAAAGGTTTCCTTGCCTGTTTCCCAAATTGACAGGCTTCACAAACCTTGTGCATTTCTGCAACCTTGAATTTAGGCAATCCTGCAACAATATTTTGGGCTTGCATTGATTTAAGTCGCTGTATATTAACATGACCAATGCGTTTGTGCTAGATATCAATATCTGCAGCTACACCGGTCCCATGTGCAAACATTGCTGCACTCAATTCAGGCATGTCCGCATCCAACGTAAACATCCTGCCCTTCTTCTTTCCTTTTGCTATCAAGCGACCATTATTTTTCATATCCTCAACAAAGCATCCATGAGGATTAAATCTGACCTACAAGCCCTGCTCAACCATCTGACCAACAGAAACCAGGTTCTTGGTGATGTTCGGGACATGAAATACATCAGACAAGTATTTATTTTTCCCATCTTGCATAGACAAAGGAATTTTGCCAATCTGCACAATAGGATGTGCAGTATCATCACTAGTCTCCACAAATCCTGGTTTTTCCATTTTCCTTGCATCTTGCATCCATTCTGCATGACCTGTCATGTGGTTTGACGCACCTGAGTCAACATACCACACATCATTTCGTTCTTCTGCACTTGTCACAGAATTGGTCATATGCTGCATCATAAATAGATGCTCATTTCTGTCATCACCCTGCCTACTAGAGGATGCATAATTGCCTTGCTGCAATTTTCCAGTCATAAAGTCATTCTGCTTTTTATAGCAGTCCACAATAGTAGCATTCAACATTGCTGTTTGCATTTTGGCCTCTCTGCCATCCACCACGGCCTCTTTGGCTCCCCTTGCCTCTAGAGTTACCACGTCCTCCTGCATAGGACTGGTTTTCTTGCATTTGCTGCATATTCTGATTTCTACCACGGCCTGCAAATCGGCCTCCTCTACCTCTGCCTCTACCTCTGCCAGCATTTGAGTAGAAGACAGTTTCTTTTGAAGTTCCTGCTGAAGAAGATGCACCCCCATTTCTTTGCTCTTCGGAAATTAGAAGAGCAATCAACTCCTCAAAATCAGGAAATTTTTCACGGACGGCAATGGATGTCCGGAACTGTGCATAATCCTTTCCTAGACCATTCAAGGTCACAGAGACCAAATCGTCATCATCCACTGGCGACCCAATGGAAGCAAGTGCATCTGCAATTTTCTTCACTTTCATGTGGTAGTCATTTATGCTCAAATTTTCTCTCTGCACGTTGTGCAACTCCTGTTTGAGTTGCATTCTCCTGGCTTGCGTATTTGTGCTGTACATTTTTGCCAAAGTATCCCATGCCTCCTTTGGTGTATTTGCATCCTGAATATGCACAATCATGGAGTCCGAAATACTGATAGATAGCCGGTACATAACTTTCCTAGCTCTCTCATGCCATCCTTTAAATGCCTGCATTTCCTGTTGACTGGGAACATTAGGAAGAACAGGTTCTTCTTCATTTCCTGTAATGAATTCCCAATAGCCTTTTCCCATCAAGAAATTCATCATTCTAAACTTCCATGCCTGGAAGTTGTTCTTGTCAAGCTTTTCAGTGACAATCTGTGAAAGAGAATCAGATGCCATTACAAAACACTGCAAAATATTCTGTCACTGCAAAGAACACAACTTTTGCCTCACATGGGCAGATCTGCAAAACTGACGAAAGTGGTATTTCACCACACAGTCACTTCCTAGTGACGATTTTGCATCAGCAGGAAACAGGCATGAATCTGCAACCCCCAATATCCCTGCACACAGGCATACGATGCAATTTTTGCAGCAACTTTCCACCGACTAGCCGCGCAGTGGTCGCACAGCAAAAACAGGGCCTTTTTCTGAGTGCCTGTGAAGAACTCCCGCCTTCAAAACGGGCCTCAAAAGGGCCTCAATTCAGAAAAATAAAGCCACACCACGAAGGGCGTCTCAATCTGAGACAGTGCACTCTAGCACTTCTGGCTGTGTTACCTGCAGAGATTTGCTCCCAAACTCGAAATAGGAAAGCAACACTGGTCCTCTTACCAAGACACCACGAACTTGGCTTGCTTTCTTAAGCTCCTTACCATGAACAAGGCTCTGATACCATGTGAAGATAGTGGGAGAGAGGGAAGGAGTCTCACTTGCGGCTTTCTCATATGAACAATTGGGGGAATACACACAAAAGTGGAGGCTGAAAACAATTTTCCTCTTCTTAGTTGTGAAAGCCAAAAGAACTCTTGTACAAAGAAATAGAAGAACCCTATATGTGGGTCTCAAACCAAACTCAACTAACTAAGGTGGCATACTAACTGAGCCACGAACTAGTGTAGATAAGGATAGCTGTCATCTAGCTATTATTCGTGGGTGGTGTACCAACCGCATCTCCAGCTAACAAGTCGGTGACATAAATACACAACGGTCACCCTGGCATATCGCGAGTGGATCGCGAGTGGAGCTCGATATCTCAACAAATCCTAGTGCAAGCACTAGGAAGGGGGGATGCCACACCACCACCAATGTTTCCAAGAAGGTATACCAACCTCTCAAGGTTCAGGCCTGTCATAATGTTCAAGCTAGTCACCAAGTTTTGTAGAAGAAGGAGACCCAATCTCCCATGTTGAGGTATTTGAACAAATTTGTGAGACCTTTGGTGATATCAGGGATCTAGACAAGGTCAATGCTTCTAGATTCAGTCTTGATGGCAATGTTGGACAATGGTTTACAGCCTTAAAGACTAAGGAGAAAATAAATTGGGACACATTGTGTAAATATTTCATTGTGGGGTTTGCCCCTAGTGGTCCCATCTGGAGCCCAATTAACCAGGTTTATGAGGTGAAGCAAAAAGACATTGAGTCCTTAAGAGACTATATCACCAAGATTAAACATTTGAACTCATGATGTGAACCCCATGAGAGGATGAATGATGTGCAACTTCTATCATAGGGCTACGAGAAGCTAAGCTGCATGATCATCTTTTTCCTATGAATCCCACATCATTTGAGCTATGCATCAATATGGCGATATGCTTAGGGGATAACATGAGGGAGAAGCCCCAAAATGATAAATCCTTAGGTTCCTTTTATATCTCCCAAATGATAAAGGCTTCAACCTTAGAAGTAGTTAAGGATGCAAGCATAATGCCCAAGGTGCTCAATATGGAATAGTTGGCCACAGATCTATTAAACAAGTTGACCCAACAATGGAAGATAGAGGCACCAGAAGATGCTCCTAGCAACCCCCATCTATTTCCACAAAGAGATAACATATGGTGTGGGGTATGCAATGGAAATCATCCCACTAAGGAATGCCCTCATCTTAGAGCTAGGCCAACACTCTACTGTGCCCATTGTGTTAGTTGGGGAAATCATGACACGTCCTTATATCATTATCCGGGGCTGATTGCTCAACCCATGTATCGACAAAGGCTGCATCTACCATTGCCTGCATTGCCCGATCCATCCAATCAAGAACAATTGGCAATACAAGGAGTCACATCGACCAATCAAGGGTAATTTTAGGCTCAAAAAATTATATTACCCCCCAGTACTTGGACCTCAACCACCACCACCATGAATTACTCACCTGAATGAAGTATCGATGGAAGGGCTACCTAGTGATTGGGGCAACCCCAAACCTACCTTTAGTGGAAATGAACCCCAATATGGTGACAATGCAAATTAGTCCAACATTATAAGTCACAACATTATTCAAGATGACCAATACATTTTGGTCTATCAAACGGCACCAATTTCTCAAACAATGGGAGATAGGAACAACTTCACCAAGACACAACCCATTCAATGCCCTATGTGTCAAGGGCCGCACTGATCCAATGAGTGTTGAGCCACTAATCCAATGAGTGTCCCCTCAAGGGAGCAATGAGTCAGCTGGTCACATGTGCACTAGCGTTTAATTTAAATGTAATCACAATGTTGCAAGCTATAGCCCTTAATAAAGAGCTTTGCAAGCAAGCCAAAAGGGATAAAGCTAGCATGTCATAGCCTAGCGAGTAAACTGGATCAGCACGAGTAAGCACCGAGGGTGCAACAAAGATTGGAAAGGGACACAATAAGGTCATCATCCAAGATGGGTTGGGAGAAGACATGGCCTCCCTAGCAACATCCTCCTCTTTTGATGGGATGTTATCAAATGGTAGCATCAACAACCACCTACATGAGGAAAATGAGCCAATGATAAGGGTGTCAACCCATGGCCAAGCCACAACACCTAAGGGTCACAGTTAATATTCCAACCCATGGGTGGGGAAACAATGTCTCATCGAGGTGCAAAAGTTCGTATGCACCTACTAAGAGGAATGTGGGCAGTGGCTCAAGGTAAGCAAGAATGCTGATACAATTCATCCAAGACATGAGATAACCCCTCAAGCCTCAAAATCCGTGAAAATACCTGAAACGGTAGATGAAGAAGGGGTTCCATTCCCTTCAATAGAGGGATCCACCCTAATGCGATGGATGTTTGAAAAAGACCCCACCCTACAACCCTTAAAAGAGGATGATGAAAGGTCCTCACATGGCTCTTAACAATCAAAATCAATAGGTAGGGAACCTATCACTGGTCCTCGAGACATTGCTAGTTTAGCCTCATTTTTAACCATAGAGCTCGAGATGTATCTCGAGGGATTCACAAGAGGAAACTTATGATATCACATAAGTGTACAATAGGGGGGTTTTTTTTAATGAGGCATAAGCTTATACATTAGGGGTGGGGGGCCTTTTATTTTTTCCCAATATTAAATTTAAGTTAGGGGGGCCATGCCATATTTAAGAGGGGGGGACATAGTATAGGCTACATTGGGTGACTAGTCCAAACAAGTTTGGTTTTGTGTATGGTTTTAAATCATCATAGGGAAAGTAATCTAAATTTGCTTATTGTGTGATCTAAATGCTTGAGAAAGAACGTAGATTTAAGGAAAGGGGGGACATAATAGAATTTTGGTGGTATCTTATAAGCTTAAATAGGGGTGTTTTATCATCCTACATGGATCTTAAATAGGGGGTTTTCTTGAAGTTCATGCACACAGGTGACGTCCCCCTTTCATGAAGAGTGAATCCCTCGGGAGATGTATACTGCAACATTGCTCCGCAGCAACCAACGAATCCTTTGGAGAGACCTCTCGAATTCGATGAATGGGCAAATAGTGACACCCTAGTCAAGCCCTAGTCCACTAATCCTAGTTGAATCTCCCAATCAAGCTCAAGACCTTCCAAGAGTGCCAGTCAATAGACTCGGACAATTCTTTGGTCTTGAAGACTCTTGGTGTGCTCTTATACCTAAGTTAGAAGACTCACTAAATTGGATGCATATAGTGGCTGCAATAGATCCTCCAAATGCTAAAGGAACTCAATTTATGCACCTTGACAATGACAAACCTACTGCCGTTACACCTTCTTACACCATAAGAGCAGGACTACCTAATCAAGTTGAGCCTACAATTGATATTTTTATTCATCCAGTGTTTCCTAATTTCAATTCCTAATTTCAAGGATATTAGGAGGGATTTGAGGTGTACCAATGAGAGTGCTCCAACATTTGAGATGATAGTATGTTGAGGTGGAGGGTGGGAAGGTCTAGAAAGAGCCCTTGTTGGTTGTTCCCCTTATAGCAGGGACCACCCAAACCATCCACCCCCTCCCCCCCCTTAACCCATGCTTAACCCTCCTCCCATGTGCACCTTCCCCACATCAGCCCCAAATGGAATTCAAGAGGAAGTGGGCTATCTTAGGCGAGTTTTGATTACCCCTCTAGGAAAATGGGTACCTTTTCTTCCAATGACTCAATCTAGTTCTCATCTATCTAGACAAATGCTTCTCTATGAGATGGTGAAAGATTAGGAAAAAAGGGAGCTCATTTCGGGGCCTTTTCATTCATAAGGAAAATAACCATCCACCAATCAAAGGAGGGCCAAAGTAACATTGAAAAAATCCAAAAAAGAAAAGGAATAGAAATACCATCGAGTTTGCATTCAATAAGGATACTTGGGCTACTTTATTATATCTAACATACGATGAAGATTTTGGTATTTTTGACATCACCGACGTGTGCGGAGCAGGGCAAAATCCCCAAAAGACTTTTATAACACCAAAAATGGGCCCCCGGAGGTCAAAAAAGTCCAAATAGGCTCAGAAAGCCACTTGTAACCTGACATTTGTACAGCTTGCTTTCATTTGTACATGTGGCTTTCTGGGCCTTGTTGGCCTTTTTTGAACCTCCAGGGATCCATTTTCGGCGTTTTAAAAGTCTTTTTTGGGGTTTTGGCCCATTACAAACGCGCCGATGATGTCAGAAATACCAAATTCCTCACCATACGTTAGTGGGGCTATGTCATATTTTATTGTTTTAGAGGAAAGAAAAATGAAGAAATCGTGAATTTCTCTGAGGGCCCCAAAATGAGCACCCTTTTTTCCTAATGTTAAGACTGCTTTGCGCCTTAACAAAAAAGGTATTTGAGTCATCTGGGGGGATATTTGGGATAGAGAGCATTTAAGGAAATGGATAGACAATGATACAATAAGGATCAGGTTTACAACAGGTTTGACTTGTTACTGCTCTTGGAGAGATAGGCGCTTTGGAAGAGGGAAGAAATCTAATGGATGGGGGGAAGGTCTCCTCCTCCTACTAGAGAATTTAGATGGGCCCCCCTTTCCCCCTCCTAACTCACCCGCCCACCCCCCCTTGTTCCCTTCCCTCCCTTTGCTCTACTCACTTTCTCTGCCAATGCTGTCGTACTTTGACCAAAGGTGAATCTAGGAGCTTCTCCAAACTAATTTAGTTAGTATTTCAATCTTGAAAGTGGCTGAGTATAGGCACGAGGAGGAAGAGGTGAGGCGGGGGTAGTATTAGCAGCCTAAGATAAGGGGAGCAAGGAAGAAGCTGCATCAAGCAGTGAAGAAGTGAGCATAGGGAGCACAGGGAAGAGTGGGTTAACAAAGCGGTCTCTTTTGTTGCAAGCTACTCATCTTTCTTACAGCATTCTTGAATATGTTGTTGTAGGTGGGAAATCTTCTAAAGATTAGCTCCTCTTTCCTGTGTTCATCCATAAGTTCATCCAAATTTCATTAGTAACAACAAGAATGTTGCTAAAATCCTTAGGGCATCTTTGCAACCTTAAAGACCATAATGTCGAGTTGCGCATAGAATTCCAGTTGGTCGGGGCTCTATTCGGCATGTCCCCCAACAAAAAGAAAAGTATAATTGACCGAGAGAAAATCATAGAGTTTGTGAACAGCCTCCCAAATAGCTCTTGAAAACCTGTAGTTTGGGAACAAATGAGGAATGTCTTCCCAAGTACTACAACATCTTTGGCATAAACCATCTCCCTGCCCAATTTTTAATGCCCGTTTTTAGTAGTCCAAACCCCTTTGTGAAGGATGAGCCATAAAAGGAAGGCCTGTTTCTTTGGAATGTTTCTATCCTAGACTTTCTCAAACCTCTTGACCCATGTCCTCTCGGTGTCCTTTTTGTGCCACCTCTAGTTTAGTTGTATAATCAAATCCTCTTGTCCTTCCATAAAAATGGGGACAAGAAACAACTTTGTAAGATCTGCCCGCGGGGTGGGGGGGAGGGGGGGGCAAGCGCGAAAGGAGGGGAGGAAGGGGGAAGAGGAGGGGGGGAAGGGGGAAGGGAGGAGGGAGCATGGGTAATGGGGGAAAGGGGGGGAGGAAGGGGAAAGAGGAGGGGTGAAAGGGGGAGGGAGGAAGGGGGCATGGGTAAAAGGGGAAAGGGGGGGTTGGGTTTATGGATAAATTTGACCAAGGTAAAAGGCATAAATGTGTGTGTGTGTGCTTGTATGTGTGGCAATAGTATAATAAAATATGGTGTGCATAGGGCCCAGGGTTGAGGTGGCAGGGCATGACCATGTGCCACCCTTCCACATAAGAGGACCCATAGGTATATTGTTGTACATACGCCATGCTAGTAATATTATAAAATGCTAAGGTGGCATGGTTCCTCCATGTGCGACCCCTTCACCTAGGCAGTCCCATGCCTGCATTTAGTGAGACATGACCCAAGGACCATGGGAGAAGTAATATAAAATAGGTGGAGATGGATATTATATTGGATTATTCCCTCCATGTAGCCACATAGGCCCATGTGGGGGGGGGTGTAGATAGTCGAAGAATGCAAGTTAAATAATGGGAAAAGTAGGACATTGAGGTGGCAAGATTCCTTGTGCCAACTCTCCACTTGTCCTCCTAGATGTTTGAACGTCACTATAAAATTGAGAAGAGACCAAGGGAGATTCTTAGACTTCGGATATGGGGTTTGATTTATGTGGAAAAAAGAGGCAAAAGGATGTCGCACACAATTGAGAGTGCGTACCCATCTAGCCCACATGGGAGATTCCTCCACACACACAATGCATGTGGGAGGATGCATTTATTGGGAGAGACCCCCTCTCTTAGCTATAAAAGAAGGGGGCTATTCCTTGATGTGACACACTCATTCTTGTAAAGCCACCATGCTAGTATCTTGATTTCCCCCATCCTTCCTTTCAAATAAAGCACAACTCTCTTCTCTTCCCTTGATGTCTCCATCTCTACAATCCACCTCCCATCATGTACATGCTCCTCTTCCCCCTCTCCCTTCCTCTTTGTGCCATGGTATCCCTCTTCATTCCCACCCCTATCAATCCCTTTTCCCCACCCATGTTAACACTTCTCCCCTCATGTTCCCTCTCCCCCATGGCCCTCGAGCGTCGCCATGCCTACCATTTTTCCTCATGCCTTGATTTCTTTTCTAGATAATAGAAATGGTGTGGCGATTTGAATCTCCATGTATTAGGATCATGCCACCTTCAACAACTTGGTAGTTCTCTTCTGCAAATTCTCTCTTCCCACCTCGTCTCCTCTCTCCTCTCCCCTCCCTCTCTCTCCTCTCTCCTCTCTCTCTCTAACTTTTTTGACGCTTTTCTCTCTCCTCTCTCTTCTCCTCTCCTTTTTCTCTCTCTCTTCTCTCCCCTCTCTCCACTCTCTCTCCCTCACCTCCTACCTCCCACTCTTTGCCTTGCATCGTGTTGTCATGTCTCCATCTGTGCACCGTTCCTGAATGCTATGCCCCAATACCTCACCATTCATGCTACCATATGCCTCGCCATCCACGCCGCATTTGCTGCACCACTGCCAATCTTGCTACTATCGCCACTTCCACCGTAGCTTGCATCGTCATGCTACTACCACCTACGCTTGTCACAGAGCACCGCCCCATGCCTGTTGTCGCTATCTGTGCACTGCTTGCACACTATTGTCTATCCTGCTGCTATCTTTGCCTTTGCTCCATGATCTACACCCCTGTTTGCCCGCCTCACTATCCACTCCTCCATCGTGCTTCACGCCTGCTGCCACCTCACCACCTCCTCCTCCCTACTTTGCATCCTATATCCTCTATGGCAATAAAGCTTCTAGGGGCCATATCTTTTTGCTGAGGTGGAATTTCTCGGTGCGGCAAAAAGGGAAAGTGTTCAATTCTTGGGTCTCTTTATGACTGGCTAATTAGAATCGAAAAGTATTTCTACTAGGTAGAGAAGACGTATGAAAAGCTAGTCGCTTCTAGAAAATTCTCTCAAGCGGCCGACAAATTGCCAGAATCTAATTGTTCATCTAACTCTGTCCCTTTGAAGGTCAAGAAGAAAAGAGTGTTCAAGAAAAAGGTCAAGGTCCAAGAAAAGTCAAGGAGCTATTACTATGATTACGCCAAGGAGCTAGGGTTCTCTGAGTTATTATGTAATAACATGCATTTATATGGTTAAGATGTTTCATCCTTGGAACCCATTTGTTCCTAATCGACCTTTTGTTCTGCATCATAAACTTCATGTGGTAATTTTAATTTTTTGGACACAAAGTGAATTTTCAATAGAAAATTCTGAGCTTGTTTGGGGCAGAACGCCTTGCTGAGGTTTTGGCATTCCCTCATCCACTCATTCTCCCAATCCTAGATTATCAGGAGACTTGGGATGTACGTGTCTCGGTGCTCATATGAAGTTGGCTTGGGTCTTATACTTTGATGGTGCTTATAGACCTTCGACAAAAGTGGTGGGGGTAGGAGTGACCTTGACTTCACCTAACGGAGTTTGAGCATCACGCTTCCTCAACTAATAGCATTAAGCCCTAAGGTGAGACATGAGCTGCAGCAAGATAAGTAGAAAAATTCAAATTTATGATTTGAAAAAATCAAGAAAATTGCTTGAATGATTTGAATGGAAGAAAAAAATGGTGACACATCACGTTTTTTATATCAATCACCAGATTATCCACACATATTCGCATAAATAACTTTTATTTGTACAAATAGGTATTCGTACGAATGAACTTGTATTAGGACAAATAGGTTCCTATGTTTTTGCATCTATTGCAATACACATTTTATAAAAAACAACACATATCCTTTGAAACACACATTCAAGCATGCAATATATTAAACGTCATTCAACCATGCTCTTTTTAAATAATATAAAATATTCATTTAAAAAAACTATAAGAATAAATAATAAAAACTCAGACATTGATTCATTTCTATTGAAAGAATATACTCAAAATGAAAAATATTCATTCACATTCTATTAAAAAAATATTATATATTCATTCAAAAGAAAGTGAAAATTTTGAGTAATTAATAAAAATTTGTTTTTTTTTTAATTTTAAATAAAGAATATACTCAAATTAAAAATCATTCATTCACATTCGATTGAAAGAATATTAAATATTCATTCAAAAGAAAGTGTAAGAATGAGACAACTCTTCTAATAACTTTTAAAACTTTCAATTCGTATAGTTTAAGACTCTTTGTATTCGTACATATTCATTCAAAGAAAGTGTGAGAATACAAACACAAAATAAAATCATATTAAACTCAACGAGATCCTAGAACTCCCACCTACAAAAATTCTCACAAGAGATCGAAGGAACTCAACAAGGAGATCTTAGAACTCCCACAAACAAATTTCATAATTTCATAGACACAAAAACAAGCCCATTTCTCACAAGGGATCTAAGGAACTCAACAAGCAGATCCTAGAACTCCCACATGCAAAAATACTCACAAGAGATCTAAGGAACCCAACAAGGAGATCCTAGAACTCCCACAAACAAAATTCATAATTTCATAGACACAAAAACAAGCCTATTTATCACAAGAGATCTAAGGAACTCACCAAGGAGATCCTAGGAATCCCACGTACAAAAATCTATTCACATGAGATCTAAGAAACTCAACAAGGAGATCTTAGAACTCCCACAAACAAATTTCATAGACACAAAAACAAGCACAGTTCTCACAAGAGATCTAAGGAACTCAACAAGGAGATCCTCAAACTCTCACAAATAAATTTATCTCACAAGAGATCTAAGGAACTCAACAAGGAGATCCTAGAACTCCCACAAAGAAATTTCAGACACATAAATATCTCAAATATTTTTATCATAAGAGATCGAAGGAACTCAATAAAGAGAACCTAGAACTCCCACAAACAAAAGTCAAGTAAAGAAGAGAAAAAAGGGAGAACAATCTTCTATGGAGGATGGATTTCTTCAACAACAAGTGCATGGAGAGCACTTAAGATGGACAGAAGCATTTGTTAAAAATGGTATACCATTCAATGTCATGGGAGATGACACATTTCATAATGCCTTAAAATCATGTGCTAGACCAGGATTTATTTTGCTAGATTATAATCAAATGCGTACGGATCATCTTGATAGAGTCAAACAAACTGTGGCGGATTGCTTGAAAGAAAAGATATTGGACTTTATTCCTACATATGGGTGCACTCTTGTGTTTGATGGATGGACTAGCACACAGGCCAGATCCTTGATAAATGTAATGTGCATTACTCCCAAGGGAATTAAGTAATTGGAGAGTATTGATACATCTCTAAAAGAAAAAAGCTTCAGCATATATTGTAAAAATATATGAAAGAGCAATTCGCAAAGTTGGTGGTAGTGAGAATGTTACTGCATTAGTAATAGATAATGCATCAAATACAAGACCACAGGTGAGATGGTCATGGCAAACTATCCCACTCTGATATGGGTGCCATGTGGCAATCATACTCTCAACTTATTGTCGAAGGATATTGGACAATTGCCATTTGTGCAACCAATACTGCAAGATGCTAACGCCATAGTGAGTTTTATAAAGAGTCATCAATACTTGCATGTGGTATTGAAAGAGCACTCTGTGAAGCAACTCAGGCAATTTTGTCAATTTACTAGTTTTTTCACTTCTTTTGTAGTTCTTGCTAGATTGTTGGAAGTGCATCAAGCTTTAGTCGAGACTATTGCTGATAGACGATGGGTGAATTGGCTAGAGAAAAAGACATAGTACAGAATACTAGGCTTTAAATGTGTGCATCTTGTACAATCATCTCGATTTTGGAAAAATGTGGAAAGAATAAAAGAAGGCATAGAGCCATTTGTAACAGTATTGAGGATGGTTGATGCTGATGCCTTTGTTATGGGTAAAGTGTATTGGAAGATGTCAGAAGCAATATGAAAAGTTAAAGAATTTGTGCGCTTTGCACCCAAGGAGAAGGAACAAGTGGTATATTTGACCAATAAGAGATGGAAGAAAATGCACACCCCTTTGCATGGAGCTGTGTTTGCAATACATCCACAATATTAAATGCATGCTCAATCATAGAATCCTAAAGTCATAAGTAACTTTCAAGAGGTTTGTAAAAACTTACTTTCGGGAGATCAAGGAAAACTAGCCTACCAACAATGAATGAGGTATACGAATCGCAAAGGTTCTTTTGGAGATCCTTGGAATCTTAATGCTATTAAGACGACTATTGCACCTACTTGGTGGAAGGAATATGGTGGAGAGACATTGGAGTTGCAGCATGTTGCAACTCGTGCGCTCTCTGTTGCTGCATCATTGAGTGCATATGAGTGAAATTGGAATGCATACGATTTTATTCATTCTGAGAGATACAATCGCTTAAGGCCATCAAGAGCTATAGATTTGGTATTTTGCTTTGGAAATCTACGATTGTTGAAAGGATTCAATGTTGTGGCAGCTAGGGCAGCAAGCGAAGCTACTATAATAAGAATTTGCTGGACAACGATTGACTATAAAATTAGTTGTTGAGGGTGCATTTAGCGAAGACGAAGCAAGCTTGAGCTACTCAGTGACAACAATGAAGTCAAAGAGATAGATGATATTGTACCTATGTTAAATGCAATATATTAGAGTGATAGAAGAATATGATAGGTGATAGAAGCGATGGATGAAGCTATAATTATATCGGATATAATGTTGTATGCGAGGGGATGGATGGGAGAATATGTCAAGCGATGGAAGAGTGCATATGCTCGTATCCATCTCATCTCCTTTTGTACTTAAAAGCTAGAACCTTGTGCGCTAAGCGATGTTGTGTTGTAATTATTGAGATTGTGGATGATTTTGGTATACATAATAGTTCGAGACAACCTTGTGATTTGCAAATACTTTCAAGGCAACATCAGAAAGTTGGAAAGAATAATTGAATGTGCAATCAAAGTTTATATTTTCAAGTCTCAAGGGTTGATCTAGCTATTATGTGCACTAATTCACGTCGATATATTTTAATATTTCTAGATTAACTTTACAAGTCCACCTGATTCATTGAAAACCACTTAAATCACTTATACCACTTAGTTCACTTAGATCACTTAAATCAATTAGTCCACTTAAATCACTTAGTCCACTTAGATCACTTATACCAATAAAATCACTTAGTCCACTTAAATCACTTATACCACTTACTTCACGTAGATTACTTAAATCACTTAGTCCACTTGAATCACTTAAGTCCCTTATACCACTTAGTTCACTCAGATCACTTAAATCACATAGTCCACTTAAATCACTTAAGTCACTTAAGTTACTTATATTACTTAGTCCACTTAAATCACTTACGTCACTTAGTCCACTTAAATCACTTAAGTTACTTATATTACTTAGTCCACTTGAATCACTTAACTCACTTATATCACTTGAACTATCACGCACCATTCTTTCACAATCACGATCAAAATTGTAGCAAGATAATAATCATGAATGAACAAGAAGAGAGATTGCAATATGAATCAAACTGATGAGTCTTTACAATAATTTTGGAGAAGAATCACTTTATGAAGGAGCTCGATACCACCCATCCACCCCCAAGCTATCTCACTCTCACTCTTAAAATATCTTGATCTGATCTTCTTCTTTGCGCTGCCTCGATTTGCGTGTGCTATTGTCACTTTCGCAGCGCCTCAATATGCATGTCTTCTCTTCGTTCGCGTAACTTCAAGATGCGTGCCTTCTCTTCTCTTTCGTACAGCCTCGATACGCATGCCTTCTCTTCTCTTCTGCACAGCCTTGATATGTGTGCCTTCTCTTCTCTTTCATGCAACCTCGATATGCATGCCTTCTCTTCTCTTCCGCACAACCTCGATATGCATGCCTTGGATTGTGTGTTCTCCTTCTCACGATCTCCTCTTCTTTTATAGCCTTTCACGACTCCAAAATAAGCCGCCAAAAACCTCTGAAATTGGCCAAAAATAGCTTTTCTCTAAAAGCGGAAATGTCAAAAACCCCACAAAAATCTGTAGTAATTGGATGTCTATTCGGTTTGGCTAACTTTTCCTCAATCGCAAATTGCCAGTAGACGCTGAATTAGAGCTTCTGCGGGTCCCGTACTTGGTGATGGTGCACAAATGTCCAAGATTTTTAGGATGTGATGAGACATGGTGTACACATCTTGTGCAACATCGAAAGGTGGAGGATTGGTGCAGAGTCACTCTGGAACAACGTGATGAAATCTAGCAATGGAGCTCCGCATAGTGTTGGGGCTATCATTGAGTAATGCCCAATAGTGCTTTCTAGTGCTGCATGGGGTCATCATTCCCTAATGACAAATGCCCAGATACACCTCCTCGTATGACTCCGAGAAGTGTAGCATAATGTTTTGCACATGCAAATCATTATGCAAGACATTGTGTTGGTGCATGTAATGAATAGTGCAAACTAGTGCACTTAAAATATCAAATACATGCTGACGGACCCATGGAGCTCTAGTAGGCATTTCTGCATCATCTCTGTGAAACACCGAAGATGGTCGCATTCCATCATGTCCGAGGTAGGTTAGCCATCTTTCCAAATGATTTCCATTCTAGAATGGAAATAGTATCATTGGGTTCTCATCATGGACTAGACCTATTGCTCTGATGATGCCTAGATGTACGACATCGCCCAAGCACGTGGCTTCTTCCAATGCTCTGGCCTTCAATGCATCAACGGGAACAGAAACCCTTAGCACCTTACATGCATAAATCTTGTGGGAACAAAGGGAGCAACAAGAATATTGCACATGTTGATTGTTCCTTTCGTGCCTATGCCCACAGCTGCACTAGGCATGAATCGGATGTCTCATTGCTGAAGTGGTATGGGCCGCATGGGTCTTGGCACTGCTACATGATCACACAAGCCATGTGATGTGCGTGGTGCTTGTGGAGGTGAGAATGAAGGAGATGGGAATGTAGCTTCTTGTGTAGATAGATTCTGCATTTGTGGTGTAGGCGAAAATGCCACAGATTGAAACTGGTCTACGCATGCAGTAGGAGGCACAAATGGAGGCACAAAAGATGCGGTGAAATGTGATTGTGCATGTTTTGGGAGATGTGAAAAAGGAGGATGAACTTCTTCTGGGTATGGAAGATCTTAGGAAAAAGGGATACGGGGAAAGACATGTTGTGGTCGATGCACTCATGCATACGCATGGCATGGCTGCAGTGGTGCTTGCGCTGCATTAGGTGCAATGCGACATGTGACTGGGGACATGGGTGCATTGGTGCTTGTGGTGGATGTAATGCAGCATCTGATTAGGGGCATGGGTGCATTGATGCTTGTGGTTGCGGCTGTGCTTGGGGGCATGGGTGCATTGATGGAAGGGAGGTCAAGGCAACTCCTTTGCCTTTGTAACCTCGCCACACATTCTTGATGTATGTGACCCTGGCATCTATAGCAGGACCCTCCCACTTTGTGTCACATGAGTTTATGTCTCGATCTATTTGACCGAGGCATCGTCGACCCTCCATCGCTAAGTGGTACAAATATTGGTCTATAGACTCTACTATGAAAACATATGGAAATTGATCATGCAAGGTCCTCCCTCCATGCTCTGCCATTTTTCTCACCAAATTTTATGCACCGCTTTCACCATTTTGGAAAGCTTTCTCAATGATGTCCTGATCAACATTCATTAAGAAGTGTACATTCTCGTTTTTCAGCACCTTCCTCTGAAACTTAGTGAGATCAGGTTGCTGACACTTTCTCTTCTCACTTGCGTGAGCCATCTCATATGCAGTAAGTTGCAACACAGAATTCAAAAAAGAATTCAGTGCCAGGTGCAATAAGAAACTCATTAAGCCATAACAATTAACAATGCAAGTAGTCTAAGAAATTACCTAAGTATAACCTCTCAACTCAAGCTCAAATCATGTAATAGACTAGAGAAAGTCAAAACACAAAAAATGACCTAGGTATAACCTAATTGTGGACTTCACCATCTAACACTAGGCTTCAACTACAACACACAACTATCAAGGGACAATTGAGTGCCAGACTAAGTGTCTAAGAGCACATCGCATGATATCTAACTTAGGCTGCAACACACAACTATCAAGGGATAGTTGAGTGCCAAACTAAGTGTCTAAAAGCACGTCGCATGATATCTAACTTAAACTACAACATACAACTATCAAGGGATAGTTCAGTGCCAGACTAAGTGCTTGAAAAAATCTCTAAACTTAGACTATAACACAAGACAGTGATACTCTCTCATCCTTGGTGTCTGAGTGATCAATGGAAGATTTAGATGGGCGAAAAGAGTTCTCAAAGGAGGAAGTTTACATGATGGGGGTGTCTCAGACCGCCACCCATGGAAAAGGTAACAACTAGTCCTCAACAGCTTGAATTTATGATTTCCCCAGACCTCACTCCAAGTGAGAAAGATAAGTTCCTAGAAATGTTCAAAGGTTTCTGTGACCTCTTCGCAACTAGCTACCATCACCTTCGCCATGTGACTGCCATAGAACACAAGATAGAGCTGAAGCCTGATGCTAAGCTAGTAGCTCAGAAGTATCGAATATTAGGGCCCGTACAGATCGATGCTTTGTGCTCAGAGTTGCAGAAGCTGGGTTTATTGTTCCGGTTCACAATACTGAATGGGTTTCACCAGTGGTAGTCACCCCAAAGAAAAACAACAAGTGGCACGTATGCATCGATTATAAGAAACTAAATGCGACCACCAAGAGAGACCATCATCCTCTGCCCTTTCAAGACCTCATTCTTGAGAAGGAAGTGGTCATGAGATGTATACTCTGGGAAGATGTGCTTAAAACCAGATTTGCCACACACTGGGGGATGTTTGCATTCAAAGTAATGCCATTTGGCCTCACCAATGCTCCTGCTACCTTTCAGAGATTTATGCAGATGGTGTTTGCTCCTTATTTGGGGGTTTTCTGAGATAATTTTTGGATATTATCAGCACGTAAGCTCGGGGGGGTCACTCATCATATGTAACCCTATCACGTGAGTTCAACAGAAGGATTTTTTTTATTTCTAAAATTTACAGAAATAAATATACATAAGGGACTATTTAAAATAGTTTTGAAAAAAATTTACAGATTTGTATAGAAAAGGGGTACATTTTATTAATGAAATTTTTTACAGATAAGGGACTTTAAATATAGGCCTTGAACGCACGTGATATAGAGGGTTTATACATAGTGACCCCCCTGAGCACGTAAGGAGCACATCATGAAGGTTAGGTTGGCCTTCCAAAGGGTCAATGATGTGAATGGTAGCCTCAACCATGATAAATGTACCATTGGAGCCACTAAGGGAGGTTACTGGGACATATTTTCTCATTCAAGGGCATCAAGCCTGACCCCGAGAAGGTAGAAGCTATCCTCAAGCTCTCCCCGCCAACCACCAAACGTCAGGTATGCTCATTTGTCAATCTAGCATGATACTATCACCGCTTCATTGATCAATATGCTGCTTTGACATGACCCATGACTAAGCTATTAAAAGATGGGGTTGATTTCTCTTGAGATGAGGAATGTGATCATGGGTTTGTACAAATCAAGAGATAAGCAATCTAAATTGTTGAAAGCTCCTAGCTTATGCATAACATTCTATATACCGACCTTGCTCATGCATCCTCTAGCATACTCCCATTCTTCCATTGTGATATGCATCCCCTTGTCTCTCTCTACTCTCTCCGTTTCATCAAGTAGCCAATCCACATGAATATCCTTTGGAAGTGCTCTTAGATGTTGAGGGTATGGCACATCAGATCCATGGTGTGTACGAAAGAGGGCCCTTTCTCCTTTTCTTCTTGCCTTTGCATCCTCGTATCTTGTCACCCATGTTTTTATTACATCACTATTAAGCATGCAATAGAGGTTGATATTATTAAGCAACTCTGTGTCTATTACTTTGCTCCGTCCTTTCCCTTGAGATACAATAGAGGTCATCTTATGTCTTCATCATCTCTCCATAGTCGCGGGAGAGAGCTATCCACATCAACAAGAAACTCAGAAATATATACAAGTGACTCTTGTACCAACCAACTCTAGGCCATGCTACCTTCGGGCCTTGCATTTTGCCTCACAAAACCCTTCAAGGTCTTCATGAAGTGCTTGAGGAAGAACAACCATGATGCATATATAGTGTTGCACATAGCAATCTCATCCACCAAATGCACTATAAGATGTAGTTGGCTTGTGAGAATAGAACATGGAAAGGTCTCCTCCACTAAATAAACCACCTCCACTGACATGACTCGAGCATTCTCAAGTGTGGTGGGATCTATTTCCTTTGAGCTCACGTACCTAGAAAAGAAAAAGTACACCATATTAGCAATATGAAAACCTTGCATGGAGCATTGATACACTTCACATTTTGTATCCTGTAAAGTACCTCACAAGCTCACCCACTATGGAAAGTCAATACACCAATCAGCATCAACAACAAATCCCATTAGTAGAGCCAAAAAAGAATAGGGCACAGACTTATGCCTAAGTCATCAGGGTCTTGAATTTGAGTTCACACATGGAACGACCAGTGGTTCTCTGCAAGCATCTCTCAGGGATGCATTCAGCTCCAGGGTGAAGGTGATTACACCAATATGGGTTTGGATGAGTTTCTTGTGACCCTCAAAGCTTTTTTCATGTTTCTTAACTAACATCACCATTAACTATCTAGCTTCTACTCATCCTTTTTTTTGTTTTTTCCTTTTCTTTCAGTTCTAGTTTAGAAGCCTTTCCTAGAATCCCCCTTCTATAATCTCTTCAACCATAGTCCTCATTCTAGGGGTTTGTATGGTATATTACCAAACACCTCTCGATTTGATGACTCATACAAATAAAGCTCTAAATGGTGCCACAGCCTTATTGGGCTCAAATACTTCCAAGCAAAGCCCTCAATGAAATATAATCCATGAAATGGGTTTTAAAGGAACTTCGATGTAGAGAAGTAAAACAAAATCTCATGCACAACTCCAGATGTTCAAACATGGCATGTCAAAGACATAGTCTGAAGAGAATCCATAACAAGTCTACTCAAATCAAATATGGGACTTAAGAGGAGAATGAGAATGCATTTTACTTACTCTGCTAACACTAACACGGCTAGGATCTTACATCAATTCCTACTAACACGTTCTTCCTAATAACTAATTACCCCTTAGATTTTACTTTTTCTTTTTTCTCATTCATTCATTGAATGGTCACAAGTACTCAACTTGGCTCACTCAAACCCTAAGGTGCTAGTTCCAAAAGAATCACTCATCCATACTTCCAGCAATCATTCCATAATAGGGAGCCACTAGATCCCTCTGCTACTGCAATGGACCAAAAGAAGATTCAGCTTGTTCACAAGAAAGACTACTTTGCGTGTTGTTCATTGACAACACTCCAACAACGATGAGCGTTGCACGATCCAGAGGACTAGATCCTTGGGGGTCACTCATCATATGTAACCCTAGCATGTGAGTGCAATAGAGGGATATTTTTAATTTCTAAATTTTACAAAAGTTAACTTACATAAGGAATTATTTAAAACAATTTTGAAAAAAAGTTACAAATTTCTGTAGGAAAAGGGTACATTTTATTAATGAAGAATTTACAGATAAGGGATTTTAGAAATAGACCTTGAATTCATGTGATATAGAGGGTTTATACACAGTGGCTCCCAGGAGACTGGATTGAGATCAGGAAAGGGGGCATGTTAACTAATTGGTTAACAATATGCCACCGCTAGTTAGTGATGTGATTTCCTAGACAGTGGCAAGTCCGTAGAGCCAAGACTGTGTCTTGGACATAGATGGGCCCAAGAGGATGGTAAAATATTAATGAGAAAAGAGAGTGGTATAAAGGGAATAGGGTTGGACCTCTAGGGTTGGACCTCTCTTCAAAAGGTGACATGTATAAAAGGCCAAGTGGTTGACTTTGGTCTTCATTGTTGCATGCACGAGTTTGGAATACAAGCTCCCTCTTCTCTTCTAAGAGTGTTTTTTGGTGTTTCCTTGTTTCCTTTGTAGTGCCTTTGTGTTTGCCACTCTGTCCCCCTTCATTGTCCACTTCTCATCCCCTTCTCCAGCCTCTCTTCTCTCATCTCCCATTTCCCTCCTTCCATCTCCCCTTTCCGTCTTTCTCTCGTGGAAACACATTGCAACAATCTGAGAGCTGCTTGAGTGACACTTGTCAATGGCTCCTACTCTGCATTGCTCTCATGAGTAGCTTGGTGGACTGGAGACTCCATTGACATTCTTTCTAGATCCCCATGATACGTGAATCATCATTGAGACTACACATTCTTTCGTCTAGCTTTCTTCTTTCCATCTCTCTTTTTCTTTTTCTCAATTTTCCTCTCTTCCTCTCTTTCTTCTACTTTCTTTCTTTGTTATTTCTCTTTCTCTCTTCCTCTCCTTTCCTCTATTCCTCTCTTTCTCCTACTTTCTTTCTTTGTTATTTCTCTTTCTCTCTTCATCTCCTTTCCCCTCTTTGTCTCTTTCTCTTTTTCTTGCTCTCTTTCTCTTTCCCTCTTTTCCTCTTTTCTTCTTTCATCAAGGTCCTTGGGTGGCTGGTATTCATTTCATCCATCCGATCAAACAATCTTCTAATTTAGAATCCCATCAGAGTGTGAGAACTATCAATGTCTATCTTCTAGTTCTCAAGAGTCACCATCAAGGCTAGAAGATGGACTGGAAGATGAGTTGTAACCTGGAAAACGCTCTAGCGATCACTATCCCTGTGGTCCCCAGGACCTTAACTTTCGGGAAATGCCCAAGGGAGGCATTTCCCTCACGTCTTCTAGTTCTCTCCTTTCCATCTCTTTATGTCTTCCTCTGCTTTCTCTCTTTCTTCTACTCTCTTCTAGTCTTTCCTCTTTCTGGCTTTTCCTCTCTTTTCTCTCTTTCTCCTACTCATTTCCTCTCCTGTCCCCTCTTTCTCTCTTGCTCTCTTTTCCTTTCTTTTCTTTCTTTCTCTTACTTCCTCTCTTTTCCTCTCTTCTTCTTTCTTCTAGTTCTCTTCTTTCTGTCTCTCTTTTTCTTTTTCTTTATTTTCCTCTCTTTCTCTCTTTCTCCTAATTTCTTTCTTCGTGATTTCTCTTTATCTCTTCCTCTCCTTTCCTCTCTTTCTCTCTTTCTCTTGCTCTTCCTCTCTTTCTCTCTCGCTCTTTTCCTCTCTTCTTCTTTCTTCTAGTTTTCTTCCTACCGTCTCTTTCTCTATCTCTCTCTTCCTCTTTCTCTCCTTAAATCCTCTTTTCCTCTCTTTCTCTCGTTTCCTCTCATTTCCTTTCTTTTTCTTTGTCTATCTTCCTCTCCATTCCTCTCTTTCTCTTGCTCTTCCCTTCTTTCTCTGTTGCTCTTTTTCTCTCTACTTCTTTCCTCTAGTTCTCTTCTTTATGTCTCTTTCTCTCTTCCTCTTATTCCTCTCTTTTCTCTCCTCCTACTCTCTTCCTCTCTTTCCTCTTTCTCTTTTCCTCTCTTTTCTCTCTTTATCGTACTCTCTTCCTCTATTTCCTCTTCCTCTCTTTTCCTTTCTTCTTCTTTCTTCTAGTTCTCTTCATTCTGTCTCTTTCTCTCTTTTCCCAAGTTTTGTCTCTTTCTCTCTTATTCATTTTCCTCTTTTTCTCTTTTCCTCTATTTCTTCTCTTCCTCTTTCTCCCTCTTCCTCTCTTCCTCTCTTTCTATGTTCCTCTTTTTCTGTCTTATTCTTTCTTCTAGTTCTCGTATTTCTGTCTCTTTTCCTCTTTCTCTCTTTCCCTTTCTCTATTTTACTCTCTTCCCTCTTTCTCCTACTCTCTTCCTCCCTTTCCTCTTCCTCTCTTTTCCCAAGTTTTCTCTATTTCTTCTACTCTTTTCTTCTCTTTCTCTCTTCCTGTCTTTTCCTCTCTTCTTCTTTCTTCTAGTTCTCTCTTTCTATCTCTTTCTCTCTTTTCGTCTCTTTCTCTCTTTTTCTTTATCTTGTCCTCTCTATTTTCTCTCTTCCTCTCTTTCTCTCTTCCTACTCACTCTCTCTTTTTCTCTTTCTTCTCGTCCTTTTTGTCTCTTTTCACTCTTCCTCTGTTTTTCTCTCTCTTTCTCCTACTCTTTTACTCTCTTTTCATGTCTTACTCTCTTTCTATCTTTTCCTCTTGTCTTCCTTTAGTATTTCCTAAAATTTTGCACATTTTTTTATTCTTTCAGCATTTCCACACTCTTTCCCAGATTCCCACATTTTCTTATTCTTTGTCACATTCTTTTCCTTACTTTGCATTCCTTTTCACATTTCCACATTTGTTCTGCATTTCCACTCTTTCTCGCATTTCTGCACTCTTTCCTCATTTTCACATTTTTTTCTCATTTCTACGTTTTTTTTGCATTTTTGAATTTCTGCACTTTCTATAATATTTGAACATTGTTTTCCACATTTTTGCATTATTTTTGCATATCCATACTCTTTCCCGCATTTTCACACTTTCATATTTCTACATGATTGTTAGTAGTTCCACATTCTTTCTGCATTTTTGATATTCTTTCCTACATTTTCATTTTCTTTTTGGATTTCTGCTTTGTTTTTTGCATTTCCACATTCTTTTTCATATTTTCGCATTCTTTTTGCATTTTCACACTCTTTTATATTTTTGCATTTTTGCATTCTTTTGTTCTCTTTCTCCAATCTCCTCTCCACTACTCTTTTTTGCATTCTTTTCTCCTCTCCTATTTTCTAATCTCCCTCTTTTCTCCATTCCTCTCTTCTTATTTTTGCAGTAATTGGCCTTTGAACTTTTTTGCACTTTATTTATTCATCTTCTTTTTGTGTTTGGGTTTGTGTTTTATTTATTCAGTAGGGATTCAAAGTACACATCTTCTGCCTTATAGCAACGTAGGAGTTCTAGGCTCGAGGGGTTCACCTCCTAAAATTTTAATGTACCACGTGCATTTAAAAGGAGGGGTATTTTCATTCCACTACTGGAAAAAATTTAACAGGTTTACAATAACAGGAGGGGGTTTTTAAGTCAACTTTAGAAAAAAATCCATTAGTTTATAAGTAAAGAGGGGTGGTTTTATTAGGGGGAAATTTTAGTTGAGGGGTTTTTTAAATACCCCTTGAATGCACTTGATACCTAGGATTTCTTAGTGGTGCACCCCATGAGGTTTTAGGGGAGGCCATGACCTCATGAGTCCTAAGGACTTCATAGCGGAAATGACTCCAATTCAGATCCATGCATTCCACCCCATGCTAGTCCCACCCCATGCATTCCATGGATAGCAAATCATATCTAACCTAAGGATGATTCATACACTCTCAATTGATTGGGAGATATAAGAAGGAAGAAAAGGGCGTCGCCCATATGAGGCACCTGATGTCCCTATGGGAGGTAGCAAGCTAAGGGTATCCACTTCTGGACCACTTTCGGGTGAGTGTAACACCCACTCGATTGAAAATACAAAGGTTTTGCTTCAGTGTGCAATACCTCGATCGAGGTATTGTCTCCAATGAAACTCACACGAGGACAACTAAGCCAAGCCAATACCTCGATTGAGGTCCTAGACTTTCTTTCACCGAACCGAGCCTATACCTCGATCGAGGTCTCATGGCAAAGCACCTATACCTCGATCGAGGTATCGTGGCAAGCCAGCTATACCTCGATCGAGGTATTGTGGCAAGTCCACATACCTCGATCGAGGTATCGTGGATAGATGACTTCGATCATGTCAAATACCTCGATCGAGGTATGTGCCATTCGATAGGGCAGATGACATACCTCGATCAAGGTACCGTGGCAAGTATGGAAACCTCGATCTTGGTATGCTGGACCGATGACTTGGCCGCACGTCCGATACCACGATCGAGGTATGTGGCATCCGGCTCACAGCTGACATACCTCGATCGAGGTAAATAGACCGATGTGTATGGGGCATGTCGAATACCTCGATCGAGGTATCGAGGTATGATGGAGCGATGTATATGTGGCATGTCAAATACCTTGATCGAGGTATCGTGGCATGTCTATACCTCAATGGAGGTATGATGGATTGATATGTATGTGGCATGTGAAATACCTCGATCGAGGTAGTGAAACCCTAAATTTTTGTATATAAAGAAAGTGACCCCCCTCATTCTTCATACCTCGATCGAGCTCCTCCTCGAAATTGACGGATTTACGGGAGCTCGATGGAATTGCGACAGCGACAAAGAACGACCGATGGACAACGATGGAGATGGATGGAGCGGGAGATTCCAGGTAAGATTTTTTTAATGTAGCATTTCTTTTTCGAAAATTTATTTAAATTTTAGTTTAAGGAATATCTAATTTGATTATAAAATATTTCTAAATTTCAAATGCATTTTAAAGTTTTTTAAAAATATTTTTTAAATTACGTAATTTTTTATTTAAAATGTGAAAATGTATATATTTTGTTTTTTAAAATCATCTATTTTAAAAAAAAGAGATTAAAGTTATTTTTCAAATTAGTGCTATTTTTATTTAAATAAATAAAACATTTAAATTTTATTTTTAAAAATCATCTTTTAAAAAAAAAGAACATAAGAGTTTAAGGTAGCTTTTATGTTATTTAAGTTAGTGAAGTTTTTATTCTAATGTCAAAAGTATATATTTTGTTTTTTTTAATCATCTAATAAACAAAAGAGATTAATGTAGTTTTATGTTAAATTTTAAATTACTGAAGTTTTGAATTAAATATAACGTTTAAATTTTGTTTTTAAAAATCATCTATTAAAAAAAAGAAAATAAGAATTTAAAGTAGCCTTTATATTATTTTAGTTTATAGGAATATCTAATTTAATTATAAAATATTTCAAAATTTCAAATGCATTTTAAAGTTTTTTTAAATTATGTAATTTTTTATTTAAAATGTGAAAATGTATATATTTTATTTTTTAAAATCATCTATTTAAAAAAAGAGAGATTAAAGTAGTTTTTATGTTATTTTTCAAATTAGTGCTATTTTTATTTAAATTAAAAAACGTTTAAATTTTATTTTTAAAAATCATCTTTAAAAAAAAAGAAAATTAGAGTTTAAGGTAGCTTTTATGTTATTTAAGTTAGTGAAGTTATTATTTAAATGTCAAAAAGTATGTATTTTGTTTTTTAAAATCATCTATTAAAAAAAAAGAAAATAAGAGTTTAAAGTGGCTTTTATATTATTTTAGTTTATAGGAATATCTAATTTAATTACAAAATATTTCAAAATTTCAAAAGCATTTTAAATTTTTTTTAATTACGTAATTTTTTATTTAAAATGTGAAAGTGTATATATTTTGTTTTTTTAAATCATCTATTAAAAAAAAGAGAGATTAAAGTAGTTTTTATGATATTTTTCAAATTAGTGCTATTTTTATATAAATAAAAAAACATTTAAATTTTAGTTTTTAAAATCATCTTTTAAAAAAAAAGAAAATAAGAGTTTAAGCTAGCTTTTATGTTATTTAAGTTAGTGAAGTTTTTATTTAAATGTCAAAAATTATATATTTTATTTTTTAAAATCATCTATTAAAAAAAAGAGAGATTAAAGTAATCTTTATGTTAATTTTTAAATTACTGAAGTTTTGAATTAAATATAACATTTAAATTTTGTTTTTAGAAATCATCTATTAAAAAAAAGAAAATAAGAGTTTGAAGTAGCTTTTATACTATTTTACTTTATAGGAATATCTAATTTAATTATAAAATATTTCTAAATTTCAAATGCATTTTAAAGTTTCTTTAAATTATTTTTTTTAATTACGTAATTTTTTATTTAAAATGTGAAAATGTGTATATTTTATTTTTTAAAATCATCTATTAAAAAAAAGAGAGATTAAAGTAGTTTTTATGTTATTTTTCAAATTAGTGCTATTTTTATTTAAATAAAAAAACGTTTAAATTTTAGTTTTAAAAATCATCTATAAAAAAAAAAGAAAATAAGAGTTTAAGGTAGCTTTTATGTTATTTAAGTTAGTGAAGTTTTTATTTAAATGTCAAAAAGTATATATTTTGTTTTTTTAAATCATCTATTTAAAAAAAAAGAGATTAAAGTAGTTTGCATGTTATTTTTTAATTTAGTGAGGTTTTGAATTAAATATAACGTTTAAATTTTGTTTTTAGAAATCATCTATTAAAAAAAAGAAATTATTGCAGTGTGCGTTTATCTATGTTTATGTGGAATATTATAGATTATATAGTTGGTTAAGAGTTGTTTCATAATTTAGGTAGAGTAAGTAGGCTGAGTTAACAAGCTAGAGCAAGATGATCTAGTTAAGGCCTAGTCAAAAGTTGTTTAGGGCTAGCTATTCCCAACTAGCTAGGAGCCAGTCATGCCAACCAATCATTCAACAGATGCTCCAAGTATAACCAGGGTTATCTCAATGACCATAACCTATCTCTATCCTATAAATATTGTCATTTCCTATATATTCTATACATTTCAAGATGCTATTCTACTTTGGTTTGGCATATGTTTAGATGTGCAATTTGACTTCCACTTGCAATTATTGAGAGGTGCATTTGTCCACCATGTGGAATATTCTAGGATGCAGGTCTTGCCTTGGGTTATATCTCTCAAGTTAGCATCTATTCCTTGTAGTCCATTTTAGTGTATTGTACATAACATTTTCTTTCTATCACTCAGTATCTTTACATCTCTCTTCCAAAAATACACCTCTACTACATACTTTGACATGCTAGTAGAGCCCATGGTAAGTCTAGAGCCTCAAAAAATGGAGGGAGCATCTAGAACAAAAGCTATTTGCTATTAATTATAGCAAGGGTGGGTAGTATAGACAAGGAGAATGAGCTTGAAGAAACCAACTTTCTAAAGTACCAAATCAATTGGAGACCAAATCTTGCGTGGATGTATGTCTAGGGTAGCCTAAGAGCCGTGCGAAGTTTCATCCCCAACAGATAAGTCCACATGCATATTTGGTTAGTACGTGTGCCATTTTTCATATGTAGTCGTGCTAGTAGGGATTGGAAAAATGTACGCAATATACCTTCCACGTGGTGCATACCAAATTAATTGGAGACCAAATCTTGCTTGGATGTACGTCTAGGGTAGCCGAAGAGCCGTGCAAAGTTCCATCCCCAACAGATAAGTCCACATGTGTATTTCGTTAGTACGTGCGCAAATTTTCTTAGTCACATTTTTAAAAAGTCCTAAAGCACAAAACACAATTACAACATTACTACTAATAAACAATTTTTTGTTTTACAAAAATAACAAATCCCATTGGGAAGACAACGGACATCATGTATAAAATAGAATCTAATACAATGATGTGTATGAACATGTATACAACCATCATAGTGAGATACAAAATATGAGTCCATGAAAATTACAATGGTACGGTCACACAGTGAGCCTATACATATCAAATATGAAAATATGTAATCAACTAGTGATACCCAATAAAAATCAATCTGATCAATTGATGATCCAAAAAAATATGATATGTAATGTGCTACTCCTCAGGATCAGCTCTCATGCTAATAGTTGCAAGTATGCTCTCGTGATCCACCATTGCAAGGCACCATCATGGAGTGGATGTCGCTTTGCGAGTGCGAACATGACTCAAAGTAATCTTGATCGCAACAACAAGATGGGAATACATGTATGCCTCCTGATCCGCCATGTACTCCTGGAACTCAATATAGTGACCACGCCTCTGTATCTGCTGAAAATAGTGGCCACCTACGATCATGCTATGAGCATTGAAGTGCATCCCATGCCCATCCACTGTATCCTCATTCAGCACACTCTTCACCATAGAGCATCGCAACAAGTAATAATCCACACCCTCCTCATTGCCCTCTGAAGCAATCACCGTGAAGATATCACCAATATGCAACATATCTGTAAGCAGGTCATAATCTCTAGAGGAACTGAATCTTGCATCCTGATCATCATGTACCTCCTCCCAAGGCTAGAAGGGAGAAAGCACTTGCCGTGCCCATGGATCGGCCCATGGTATCATGGAGCACCCTCCCCAATCATCATCAATGCATGCAGAGCAAAAACATGCAAACCATCGAGAAAAGATCGCGGGTGAGACTCACCTATGCTCCTGATGGAATGGAAATCAAGAGTGCCAGACACTAAACGACAATCAAAAGGCCTAGACCGATCAAGACTCCCAATGTCCATGCAACCAAAATACTAGCTCACCACCCTATCATCACGTGACTGAAATGAGGAGATAGCACTAGTGGATAAGTGCTGGCTGCACCACTGCACCAGATCATGTGCATCCTTGAAGCGATCGGTAATGTGACGCAACTGGTATCGACAGAAAGCACACTTCACACAAGCACCTGCACCATCATGCTCTCCCTTACCGTGCCCTGTCTCGAAGTAGCTCCATGTGATCGGAATGCCTGTCTCACGGTGCCATCTGCAAAACCAATAAAATTGTCTAGCAGATTTGAACTGACCACCACAGCCGTCTGACCAAATCCAGTGCCGCTGCCATGTGACACCATGATCCCTCAAGAAACTATCATGCAAAGTGAAGCAATGCTGCACAAAATGGGCATCATGCGATCGATCATCACTGATGTAGAAGTGATACTCTCGCACAATGACGCGTGAGTCCATGGTGCTATCAATGCCATCCACATGAGCCTATGCATGATGATAGCTAGTGTGCACAAATATGGCATTGAAAAAAAATATGACTATTGAAATAATTCAATATAGTGAGGCCATAAAAAAACCAATAACTCAATCACACGTCACCTGTTCGGAGAAATAATACTCCAATTGGATCTCATGCTGTGGTGCAAAGGTATAATTCTCTGCAAAGTCCATGACTGAGACAACCACCCCTATAGGAAATGTCCTCAAACATGCACAGAACTGACGATCCTCCCACTTCGCAGTGCGTGAGTGGCATATGTAGTGGTACAGCTTCCCTCAAAAATTGTCAATGAATACAACACGTGGTGTCTCTTTCCCCACAAGTTGCAACCTCCTCGACTGTGCACCACCATCTAATGTCAAGCCACTGTACTCATACTGCTGCCAACGAACCATCTGCACATCACAAGTATCTAGTGCAACTCGTGGCACTCTAGCAAAGTCACCACACAAAGTACACGTGCCTTTCACATAATCAAGGGAGTGGAATAAAGCATCGCCATCTCCTGTACACAATATGGAATGAATGAAGTCACGAGGGCTAGTAGGAACCACTCCCCTATGACCATCAAGGGAACAGAATACGTCATACATCAATCCAAAATCCACATGGTAGCGACAACAGCATGTGTCACGCTCTTGAGAGCATCGCACAAACTGGGGGCTCTGAGAAGGACCTTCTTCCTAGGGTGGCCCAGTCCATGGTTTGGAGAGGGGTCCAAGGTGGTACGACTTCTCTTCCTGAGGTCAAGGCCTGCATCGCTCAAATGACCTCTGCCCAATCCTAAACTCCAGGTGCGCCTCTACAAACTGAGTGTACAACTCAGTCTGGGTACACTCCAAAAAACATGCACCATGCTCAATGTATACACCGTGTGACACCTCTTCCACAATTCCTTCTTGAACACCAGGGATGCTCTGCAACGCTCCTCCCAAAACTCTTGTATGAAGGACCTAGTGGAATCATCGAACAATCGATCGCTGCGAGGTGCACGACCACTCGAAGCCCAAAGAGCATCAGTCTCCTAATCATGCCTACTCGCAATGTGCACATTGCAATTTGAAGAAGACATGAAGCGCTACGCACATGGCCTATCATATGAGGTCTACTAATGGCAGCCACAATAGCACGACATGCTGCCAAGGCATCACTGGAGTTCCTATGCTTGTATTAAGCATAGGAACGTCGAACACTGCTAGGGACCTTGCTACATACAACACTATCTCTATGTGCACCAAGACCAGCAAGCCTCCTACACTCTACCAAGTCAGGGTGATCAATCAGGACGTGAGAAGAGCAGACTGTGAAGCTGGCATGAGGTCACTAAAAAAAGACTACACAATCTTGCTAGTACAAGGATGGATAGTGGACATCGGCAAGTCACATCGTGAAGCAACACTGCTGCTGCAAGTTGGGACAAGGGGATCAATGGGAGATGGTAGGGTGGAGGGGGGAAGGGAGGTGCCAAGGGGAAGGGGGGGAGGGGGAGGGGGAGGGGGGAGGGTGGAGGGGGAAGAGGTAGATGTGGAGACCAAAATGTAGGTGGCTAGGGGAAGGGTGGAGGCTAGACGTAGGGGAGCGGCGGATGAGGATGTGGAGTGGGGGACAATGGAGGTGGGGGTGGGGGTGGGAGTGGGGGTGGAGGTGGAGGTGGAGGTGGAGGTGGGATGTGTGGATCGGTGATGGTAGCGCGAGCTCTAGCCCTAGAGGCTCTCTTGCACTCATGAGCCTTCTGCTTGCGCTCCTCGTCAATGAGATTTGGGGGGGGGTTCCTACATCTTTCAATCTACTGGATGGAAGGTGTGACAAAGTGATGGGGAGGCAAGAATGGCTAAGAATGGGTGAAATGAACCAAAACGTGGTGTGTTATAGAGAGCCTCAACTCATCCACTAGATTGCTCTTAGATTGCTCTTGATTATTATTGGTGGAGAAGGTGCTAAGATTGAAACTAATTGGCTGGAATCCAACGTTAGTTTCGAATATTTGCATCGTTTGATTTTATTCCAATTTTGTACCTCCAAATAACTCGATCGTGGTCATAAACCTCGATCGAGGTATGCTATGCCTAGGTCATATACCTCGATCGAGGTATTCAATGCCTCACGCAGGTCATAACCTCGATCGAGGTATTCTATGCCTTGCGGTCATATACCTCGATCGAGGTATTCTATGCCTCACGCAGGTCATAAACCTCGATCGAGGTATTCTATGCCTCGCACATTGCGGTCATAAACCTAGATTGAGGTATTCTATGCCTCGTGCACATCGTGCTCAAATCACATTCATGTATAACTTATCATGCATGTTGATGATGTGGCTCACCATGTTCATGATGTGTATACATGTGGCTGATGTGGCACCATGCATGGTCATGATGTGGCAATATGGTGTGGAATATATGAGTCTCTTCCATGACATGGAAATGTGATGTGGCATGATGAGTTGGCATTCATGAGGTGGTAGATTGACATGGTGAATTGAGGTGGAGGGATTGGTGACGTGGCAAGGTTGACGAGGTATGCCAAGGTGGCAAGGTGTGATGACATGGCTCCAAGAGTTCCTATGATGTGAAATGATGAGGTGGCACATGTGGCTGATGTGGCAACATGTGTGGCAATGTAAGGTGACATGGCAAGGAGTGATGTCACATCTCCTTGATGACATGGCACCATGCGGTCTAACAACGTGGCATGGTTGCAAGGCAAAAATAGATGACTTAGCCTTCCACATGGGCAGCATGCACACTCCAAAGGCTTGCCACTAGGGTTGGTGATGCTCCTAGCCTACCTCACCAAGCCTAATACCAAGCCTACCTCATCGCACCAGCTGCCCGACGTTGTTCATCAAAATCTTGCCGCTGCAACGATTTCCCCCACAAAAGGGAGATTTAACTCTTAGAGGCTATATCGTATGTTTCCCTTACTCAAATTTAACCAAAATTTTTTCCTCTTATTCATCATGCGGAGGACTAAAAATATTGACATTTTTGAAATGTTTGGTTGTGTTTGAGAATTACTAGATTTATTTTTAATATTCTTTGTTGATCCTCTAAGGAGTAAAAGTAAAAATTAAACTTCAATCTTCCTAAATCTAACCGTTAGATTTGGGATTTGATGATTCAACCCCGCACCCTTATGTGCCTACTAACCTTCCACCAAATTGGATTTGCTTAATTCTTCAAAATACTAAAAAAATATGGTGTGCTACTAAAATGCATGTATTTGATGACTTTTTTTATAATAAATAATTATTTATAATTAGATAAATCATTCAAAAAATTAGCAATAAATCAAGTTAAGCTCTACATAATGTAAAGAGACCACCTACAAAGTTTCAATAACATTTAATCTAAAATGAGTGAGAAATTTAGAATTTAATATGACACTCTCTGTTCGTGACAAAGGTGTGATAGCCCTGGAACCATGCCGTGTGACACAAAGAAATTTTTTGTGTGTGCATCGAATTTTCAATCAGACTATATGATTGTGTGCACAATAGCATGTGTGATGTTGTGTCTGAAGACTTCAAAGACTAGATCCATAGGGAAGTAGGTGAGATTTGCATTTTTGTGTGCTAAAAAGCTTGTTTTTCCACCTCCTAAGGATTGGGGAGTGAACAAAAAGTGGACACCCTTAGCTTGCTACTTCCCCTATATTTTTCCAGGAATATCTTCATAAACAGGCACAATTAGAGTAGTGCAATGAAGGATGCTATGAGAAAGCAACTCAAGAGGAAATTATCAAACCCCGTGAGATATGAGTTTAATTCTTCATACTTGAAATATTGCATGAGCATAGGTCTCTGACATTGTAGGTCATGGATAAGAGATAGGTTGAAGGCTGGATAGAGTAGGACTTTGTGGGCACACAAAGAATATTGGAAGTTCATCAAGAAAGGGTTCAAAGATATGTCAGAGAAGTTTGACAATCAAACAAGGGCGGCATTGAGATGACTGAACATCGTAGGCACTTCGTAACATGAGAGTGGTGGAAGGGCAGGCTAGGAGGCTATGTGGTAACTTGTAACTTTACTTTTTCTATTATTTATTATTATATTTGTTTAATTGCCCATATACATCAATTCATCTAACTCTCTTAATTTGGGGCCACAAGAATCTGTGATTGGCCATCCTCCTATAGACATAGAGTACACGTTCACAGACAAGATCCTTTTTCCAGCAACTAGAGCGTCAGACATACGAGATCAATTGGAAATGCTAGCTTCTTGGCAAGTAAGTCTACTCCAATCATCATTGTTCTTAAACATGTTTGATTATACCATTGATTTTACAAGTAAACTGTAACCTCATTTTTTAAGTTGTTTCATTATTAGGGTGAGCATGTGGCAACCCTAAGCAACACAGAGGAGGAGCTTGTAAATTGAGACCCCAGGGACAGAGAAGAGGGTCCAGGATCAGCCATAGATGTAGAGCCCAAGGGATCAGACAGAGGCAGAGCTGCAAGGGATTAGGAAAAGGCAGGGATGAGTCTAGTAGTTTAGAGGAGGATTAGTAGTAGTTTAATCATTTTGTATTTAGCATGCCTTCAGTAATTTTGCCATTTTGAATCCATCTTCAAATTTTATACTACCCTCTTTGAAAGGAAAATTTTGTAATAATACATGGTGGTTCGAGAGTTTTATGCACGATTGTCTCAGATGCGTGGACAAGCATGAACTTCCATGCTTTATTGAATGTAATGGTTATATCACCTTGTGTGCATGTGTGATATAGAGAGTTTATACATAGTGACCCCCCCCGAGAGCTATATATAGCTCTAACACCCCCATTCAAACTAGGCCCTCTAGCTACGGATGAAAAAAGACCCTTGGGGAGTACAAGGGAAGAAACCCGAGCCACTATATTTATTTATGTTAAAAAATATATACAAAGGATGGCCATATGCCATTTTGAATGATACAGTGTAATGTTGGATGATACAGTGCAAATTGCATGTGGATAGTATAAGAGCATAAGACAAGCACTTGTCCACAGTACAGTGCAAAGTATAAGCACTATGTTTGGTGCATGATACAATGAAAAGTATGTGTGAAAAATAGAAAAATCTTCTTGGAAATCTCAACTTGTTTGACATAGTGATGATGCATCATCAGGGCTTGAGATCTTCAAGTTTGATGTTTGAGCTCTTCATCTGAATAATAGAGCTTGTTGTCTCCAAGTTCAATTTGGTCAAACTGCCTCAAACCTTTATAATCATGCCTTCATGTTTTGCACAATTCATCCACATAAAATGACCTATTTCATGCAGTGTATATTATGAACACAGCAAATATTCAAGTGTCTATTTCTATTATACCAAGGATGAATGTATGAGCAAATTGCTTCGGTCACTCCAAACATAACAACACAAAGCAACTATAGACGTGCTTGGTAGACGTGCAAAATAGCGAGCGCGTCTATAGGCATTGCTTGAGTAGAGGAATTACGGGCGCGTCTAAAAGTGCGTCTAACAACTCGTCTATTTGCACGTCTAAATAGCGCGTCTATTTGCGCGTTTAAATTGAGAAAATACGAGCCCATCTAACATTGTGTTTATTAGCGTGTCTATTTGCACATGTATTAACACGTCTATTTGCACATCTAAATTGAGAAAATATTGGCCTGTTTAACATGGCATTTATCAGCGCATCTATTTGCACATTTATTTGCGCATTTACACTGGGAATTAGATGCGTATTTAGATGCGTATATAGACGCAAACCAGAGAATACAAAAAGTGATATTTTGGTGTACATCATTACTTTCCAAACATTGCCCATGATTACCAAAGCACATAATTTTAACAAAAAAAATCAATGCTTTTTTGCAAGCCCACATATACAAGAATTAAGTGAGGTGAGGAGAATGAGACAATATGTAAAATAGTTTTGCCAATATCAATGATGGGCTATGGTTCAATCTCATCCTCCATGAGATCAACCCTTGCCAAACTATCTACTTTAAAATCCAAACAAGTGTTTAGATCTACAAATACATTCAACCCACTACTACTTGTGCTACATAGTGCTCATCGAAATCAGCATCACCAATGGTAGGCTCGTCCTCACGGGTAATGGCCTCAATATCTGTATCTCCTATCTCATGATCATCCTCCTCTCTTGTATCACGGTCATCATCACGTCCATGGCCATGATCATCCTCCATACGCTCCATATTACTAAATGTACTATACATCACTTTGGAATGTGGCATAATAGGTATGACATGCCACCATCTATTATTATCCATTGGTTGATAGACAATATAATTCAAACACAAATACAATCATGTTATTTTTCTTGCATCAAATATTTAAAAGCGAGTATTTTTATGTGTGCGCACAGTACCTATTCACATTGTTGCGGTAGTACTAGTGTGTCCTTCCTACTTTGCCAAAACTTTGTGGAGTCAATAGTTACAAAGTCACTTGAATGGCGTTTGATTGTTGCATTAGGGCCTCTTTCCACCACGTCCTTAAACCACTTTACATCCAAAACATACACAAAGAAGCGTCGAAAGTCAAGCATAATAATATCTTGGATTATGGCACAATAATCATCCATAGCTCCATTGGCTCCCTCAAAGCTAGCAATGACGCCGCAATCTTGTGTGTTTCTCTTATCATCAATCTGTTGTGTTTGAAAATGCTTGCCCTCACACCATATAGCATTGAACATAGTGCACTACACCAAGAAAAAATCAATTAAATAAGCAATCTAAATTATTGAAAGCTCCTAACTTATGCATAACATTCTATATACCGACCTTGCTCATGCATCCCCTAGCATACTCCCATTCTTCCATTGTGATATGCATCCCCTTGTCTTTCTCTGCTTTCTCCATTTCATCAAGTAGCCAATCCACATGAATATCCTTTGGAAGTGCTCTTAGATACTGAGGGTATGGCACACGAGATCCGTGGTGTGTACGAAAGAGGGCCCTTTCTTCTTGTCTTCTTGCCTTTGCATCCTCATATCTTGTCGCCCATCTTTTCATCACATCACTATTAAGCACGCAAAAGAGGTTGATACTATTATGCAACTCCGTGTCTATTACTTTGTTGCGTCCTTTCCATTGAGGCACAATAGAGGTCATCCTTAGGTCTTCATCATCTCTCCATAGTCGTGGGAGAGAGCTATCCACATCAACAAAAAACTCAGAAATATATACAAGTGACTCTTGTACCAACCAACCCTCCGCCATGCTACCTTCAGGTCTTGCATTTTGTCTCACAAAGCCCTTCAAGGTCTTCATGAAGCGCTCAAGGAAGAACAACCATCGTTCATGTATAGTACTGCATATAGCAATCTCATCCACCAAATGCACTATAAGATGTGGTTGGCTTGTGAGAATAGAACGTGGAAATGTCTCCTCCACTAAACAAACCACCTCCGGTCCACTGACATAACTCGAGCATTCTCAACATGGTGGGATCTATTTCCTTTGAGCTCACATACCTAGAAATGAAAAAGTACAACATATTAGCAATATGCATTCAAACTTGCATGGAGCGTCATATTTCGTATCATGTAAAGTACCTCACAAGCTTGTCCATCTTGTAAATACAATCTTTCACGTCCTTCGATGCACTATGTGAAATGCTAGTAGGTAGTATGAATTGAACCCACGAGAGGTGGTTGATTAGTTGCTTATAATTATTCACTCACAAATTTGAAAGGAAAAAGATATTATGCACATAAAATACTTACTTGGTGCATCTTGTGCCAATCATGAGATTTCAAGCCATATAAATACTCTACACCTCTTTTCTTGCTCTTTGTAAAGGCTCCCTTCAAACACCTCATGCATCCAGTGGGAGTACGAATTGTAGCAATAGCACGCTTCACTGTCGCCATCTCTAGCTTTGATAACATCCATGGTGAATGAGGTAAAAAAACACGCCCATTTGGTCTCTCTTGTGGCCAAGCTTCACGCATCCTCCCTGTGGTACATAGATCCTCCCTTATGCCTATGAAATCTCATGTCCCATTCAAATGCTCCCAAATGGTAGATGCCACATTCTTGAAGATATGCATGGGATCAAGCAAGTGATTGATCTTGAGGTGGGACGAATATGGTAAACGATAAAAGATGGAGTATCTAAACAAAAGTTGGTGTTAGCAAGCAATCTTTATTTCTAGCCAATATAGCACACAATAGTTACAAACCCTTACCAGCTCATGCCAAGTGGTGGAGGAGTCGTGGAACCGTCCCAAATTCTCATCCAATCTCTCGTGGTGAGTGATTGTGGGAGGACTTCATTCCAAGGGGCAACATATCTAGGATGATTAGGTGGGAGAAATCGATGGTGATTCTCATAGATAACCTTATTCAATGCTTCTGCCCATGAGGCAACTAGCGAAGGACCACAAACAGGACATGCATGGTAACCCGATGTAGTGAGACCTGAACAATAGATGCAATTAAGAGTTGAAGGTGGGTTTAGGGTGCCACATCCTTTGCCTATTCATAATTAGAAGTGCAATGCTTACTTGAACACTCGCCATAGCCTAGGAAGTCATGTATCGTCCACATCAAGACTGCTTTGCAGTTGAAGTCTCGTGATGAGGGAGGCCTGCTCACATCATGTACCTCGATACCTCTCCAAAGTATCTCTAGCTCGTCAATCAAAGGCTCCAAATAAACATCAGGGTTTTTGACTTTATGTTTCCCTGGAAAAAGAAGGGACAGCATAG
This sequence comes from Dipteris shenzhenensis, assembly GCF_047967505.1. Taxonomy (NCBI): domain Eukaryota; kingdom Viridiplantae; phylum Streptophyta; class Polypodiopsida; order Gleicheniales; family Dipteridaceae; genus Dipteris; species Dipteris shenzhenensis. The sequence goes on from NC_141618.1 coordinate 48,907,401, forward strand.
CATGTCCTTTCTTAATAGCCATAGAGGGTGGAAGATTATAATTCACCAATATCACTGGCCATACACTGTAAGACGTGCTTTTGAGACCAAATGGGTTCACACCGTCCATACCCAATCCAAGTCTCAAGCTCCTAGGTTCTTCCTTGAAGCTTGGCCATGTGTCTTCAATATGCTTCCACGCAGGAGAGTTCACGGGAGTTCTCCACTTGCCATCGGTTGATCGATGGGAGCAATGCCATGAGATGAGCTCTGCAATAGATTTGCACTTGAACATATGTTGGATGCAAGGGATTATGGGAAAGTGTCCCAGAACCTTATGAGGCACGTCCAAAGTTTTGAGATCTGCTCTATATCTTGCCTCCCCACAAGTAGGACACTCTCTTGCATCCTTATGTAGTCCACGAAATAAAACACAATCGTTGACACATGCATGGATGCGCTTGTAATCTAATCCTCCAAGAGAGGTCACATGTTGCCTTGCCATATCTCTTGAGGTCGGTAATTTATTCTCCCTTGGAAGCATTTTACACAATAGCCTGCACGTGAAGACCATAAATGAGGAAAAGCATTCGAGTAATTGACCCACTAGCATAATTCACCATGTTTGCAAAATAAACTTTAAAGCTTACTTGAGTAATGCATTCAAACTTGCATTGCTCCATCCATAGATGGTTTGCAAGTTTAGTAACTCAAGGGAGGCACGTAGAACAGAGAATTTGCACCCCTCAAATAGTGGAGTCGATGCTGTAGTAAAAAGATCATCCTGCTCCATGCTATCATCCCTCCCTTGATGGACATATAAATCCCGCACCATATCATCAAACACCTCCTCCTCCATGGCTTCATGAGGCAATGGCGGAGGGCTACTATCATCATCACTCCATGCATCTGTAACGGTCCCTCCTGAAGATCCCACCTCATATCGCCAACACTTCGCCTCCTCATGGCGAGCATAGGGCAACATATGCGGGTGTGGCACTGCATCCTGTATCAAATTAAAACGGGATCATAACTCAAACATATGAACACCCATAGGTATCTCAATCAAACTTAACTTACAAACCCTTACCCTGTTTATGGTCGCATTCCATTCTCCATACTTTGAGATGTGATTGAGTGTAATCCTACGTGCATGATACATGTTTCCTTGACATCGATCACACATACATTTGATTTTTTGCTCCAACCACATTTCGTGATGGTGGAAACAGAGGGATTCATCCTCATGGAGCTGCTTGTTGAAGATGTAGACATCCTACAAACAAACAACCCAAAAAAATTTACTCTTCTTCAAATGTTTAATTTTAAACTCTGTGGTGCATCTAAAGGCGCATCTAAAAGCACATCTATTTGTTTTGTGGTGTGCATCTAAAAGCACATCTAAAACTGTGTCTGTCTATTCAGTGCTGCATGTCTAAAAGTGCATCTAAAACTGCGTCTACTCTATGTATTTAGACGTGCCTATAGACACGCTATTAGATGCGCCTATAGATGTGGCTTTTAAACCTACTTTTAGCATGCTCGCTTCGCTTTTCTTCACATTACTTATACTTCGTGCGGCTTGCTTGCTTCATTATTAGCAGATCCATAGTTTCGATGCTTAAGAGGAAGGCACCCACACTTACTTCCAAGCTTGCACTTAAGAGGAAGGCACCCACACTTACTTCCAAGCTTAAAGGAGAGGAGGGCGAACAAGGAGGAGAAGCAACTTTGAAAAAGGAGAAAAACCTTCCATACCTCTATCCAAGGTAAGTCTTTTTACAGTTGATCTTTTTGGAAGTTTGCTCTCTTTGGATTTATACTTTCTCGTATCCAAAAAACGCATGATCTGGGTATCAGTGTCACGTTTGTATGTTGGGCACAATGTCCTTTTCTACTTTTTTGAAAAGTCCATCTGTCGGAGCGCGTCTATAGGTGCATCTCAAAGCACGTCTAAAACTGCATCTACAGGCGTGTCTAAATGCGTGTTTAGCCTATTTGCAGACACAGACAATTGCATCTATAGACGCACTATTATACGCAAAAATAGATGTGTTAATTAGATGCGTATATAGACACGCTCTGACAGTAATCCTCTCTTCCCTTCCCCTTTCTTCTCAACTCATTAGTAATAGATTTTTTTTCTTTTTTCCAGTTCATCATGTGGCCAGGAAGTGCTTCCAGCTCACCTGATCGCCAAGAGTCTATTTTTAGGGACTTATATAAAAGTTTAGGGTACCCTCCTATCCTGCGGAGTTATACGGGTATATGACAGGTACTCTAAACACCCCCTAGGAGTCAGCACTACAGACTCCAAACCACCCCACACTAGTTGAGATCACCCTAGCAGAGCCAGCACAGCCAAGCCGGCTACACAGCTAAGGCCCATCTCCCATGCCGTCTTATGCCCCTTCCCCCATGCCGTCTTATGCCCCTTCTGCCATGCCGTCTTATGCCCCTTCCCCCATGCCATCAAGAGGTCCTTCTGTCTCACCATGCCATGTCATCGACGTACTCCTGTGCAGTCGAGACTCGGTTTTCCAGCTACGAGTGTTCAGTGTAGTCCCGTGCAGTCTCCAGCTACGAGTGGCCAGCGTACGAGCTCGACACAACACGGTAGCAGGCGTAGTAGTAGGGAGAGCGGTGGGGGATGCATGTCACAGTGCTTTGGGAGGGGTGGCGGTAGGGACAATGATGATTCAAATGATTTAGATGTGCCTCCAGGTGATGGTACGAGTATTCTATGACATCACTCATACAGGAGCATCTTGATGGATGCGCGGGGGAAGGACATCATGGCCTTCATACGCTCTGTAATTGCTAACAATTACAGAGATTGCTTTATCCACTTCAAAGACCAGCCAAAGAGGTTGGTTGATGAGACCCTCACTGCTGTTCGCTCTAGGTATCCTAACCCCCCCAATCGCCAGTTCACAGATAAATGGGCCATGTCAAAGATTGTTATGATACTTGGCAATAAAAGATCTTCACTTAAGAGGCAAGCACTAGCAGAGCTTGCCAGGCTCGAGGGAGGTCAACCACCAAGGGGCCCGCCCCACACCGCTCACAAGCGTGAGTGGAAGAAAGCAATGAAGTCAACGAGGGAGGACCCTAGTCTGCAGCACGTGGAGGCTCGAAGGATCTAGATGGAGGAATATGGAAGCGTGCATTTTGGAGCAGGGGGTGTTGAATCATGGGAGGCCCAATTTGTAAGTATCGATCTCAAATTATATTGCTTATGTAGTTTATTAGGAGGTTGTTTCTTTGTACTAATCCCTCCGCAAATTGTGTCGTCTTGCAGCTTGAGATCGTGGGCAGATACCCTACCCTTGTGGAGACAGCCTACCACCGCCACCATCGCAGAGGAGATACATGGAAGCACTTCTATGATGACGGGTTGATTATTGAGGAGCAGTATATCCAGGCTACCAGAGCGGCCCCCGAGGTATTTGAAAGTAAATAAATAATGCCAATATTATAAGTAAAGATTTGATTTTTCATACATTGGTCCCTTGTTTACAGGCCCATGCACAAGACAACGAGGAGGACGAGGAAGGAGGCACATAAGGGAGTGCAGAAGGGAGCACATAAGGGAGCGTGGAAGGCAGCCAGGATTAGTCGTAGAAGTAGTGCTAGCTACTCTTTTTTGTACTTAAAGCCACTAGCTTGGCTTCGTGCCTCTTGTATATACACTCCTCTTATTTTTTGTACTTGAAACCACATGACGTGGCTTAGCTTTCTTATTTTTTGTACTTGAAGCCACATGACATGGCTTAGCTTCATGCTATATGTACATACAAGCACTTTTTGAGCTTTCAATTTTATTACGTTTTGGAGTTGTAATGTTTTATTTGGAATTGTAATTAAAATGCGGTTGGCTGTAAGAATTGAATTACACAATGTGGAAATGGGATTCTTGTAACTATATAGCATGAGACCAGCACAAGAGTTGCTCCCAAGAAAGTGATTCTATTCATATATCATAGGCATATATATAGTTGAGGACTAGGTTGAGTTAGGGCAAGCTATATATAGCTCTAACAAGATCATTATCTACTAATTTTCTATTCAGCCTAGTAACATGAAAAACATTAAATCATTGAAAGAAGATTTATACTTTTTAACATTATAAAAAACAATATTACTTATTTTCGATGTAGAAGACATAAAATCACCAATAAAAGTTGTTGAGAGGAAGAGAAAAAGGAGAGAGTCAGACATAAGAGTTGATAAATTGGATCATTTCAACAATGATCCATCCTAGTGTGTATGTATCTACATGGCATGTACATATATATGCCTCTTAGTGCTACTTCATGTAGCTCAGGTGTAAACTATTTTTTTTGCCTATGCTCTTCCTCTTTCTTGCAAACTCACTTCGTAAAGTCAGCATCTGTCTCCAAATATTGCTTCTTCAAATGTTTGAATGCCTTTTGACTGTCTAAGAAGTCCATGGCCATCCCCTAATCTTTGGATGTAGAATATCCATGAGTTGTTCTCTCCTTTCTTCTCATGTGTGTGTCCCAATGTTGCCCTTGTACTTCTTTCTAGAAAATTCTACATGATATGGGAACCGTACAGTTCCTACAGTTCCTACCAAGCGTACTTTAAATACACTACCAAAGGTGTCTGAGGCAATTTTCTTGCCAACTTGTATTTTGATTCTCATTCTCTATGGCATATGACAAGTGTGACACATTGGTTGTGCTCTTTGAGCCATTAACTCGCAATGATTGAGAGGATCCAAAGGCTACCTGCTCTTCACCAGTGATAAGAGACATAGCTCGGCCATAAACAACTGTAGCATTCTTGTCGTACCTCTTAGCCATTGTGACCCATCAATATGATGCAAGCACCTTACTCTTGTGCCATCCATTGTGTTAACTTTAAGACATCAAAATATTGTGCAAGAGCTGGATCTACATTGCATGCTTTCATGGAGCGGGTCTCTACATTTTCAATAAAGCTATTGATCCTAAGCATGGCATCTATCTTCGATTGCTCTAGACTGACAAGGTCATCATGACCTTCAGAATGCAAACTCCTCTTAGCATCATGAAGAATCGTCCTATTCATAGTACTGATTCTCTCTAGACTAGACATGGTTGACTCCATCTCACTCTTCTCCATATTGCACAACCTAATCGTAAAAGGCATTTTAGATGCTTTTCATCACTCTTTTGCATTGGCTCTTACTCAACTCTTCCCCTACTTTTTGTTAGTCTCAATGGTAGGGGCCATGCTTTCAAGCATATCTTACTATGTGTGCAAAAAGCTTGAATGCTTACCACCATCAAAGAGCTGCATTTTGCCACATAGTAGTGAGCAAGTAGGCATGTGACAATAACTAAGAACTATCTATCAACTCTAATATCTTGCATACCCACCCTATGCATTCTTTAATTTTTTAATTACATGAAATGCAAATGAATGATCATGCATCGATTCAAAATCTAATAATTTTCAATGCAAAAAAGATTTCCTAAAAGCTAATAATTTTCAATGCAAAAAAGATTTAATTCAATGATGCATGCAACAAATGCTATGTAAATTCTTTAAAAAATGACAAAAGAGTCCCCCCTTTACGTGGAGATCCAAGGGAACCTGGATCTAGATCAGAGTTCCAACTAGCCTCCCACCTTACGAAACAGGACTAAGAACCACTTCCTTGACTAGGCGCCTCGGCCAAGGCTTGGACAAGAGGAATTTTCACCTCTTCTCAATCCACTTTTTGTGAAAATGAGCCCGGCAGTGGACATATATTTTGGGCCGGTAGTAATACCGGTAGTATTACTGGTTGTAATATATTATCGCCGGTGATATTAATTATCCCGACTATAGTAGACTAAATACCACAAGTAGCATGAAAATTTCCAACGGGATTATTACTATTACCGCTGGTAAGAATACTACCGGGGTAGTCTCTCTTTTCGTTTATCTTCATTTCGTACTATCTCTCTCATTCATTTTGCTTAGTGAATTTCGCAACTCGAACATTTTTCTCATAATAAAGTTTTGATCTTATTACCGCGGAAAAAAAAAGCGACATGAAGCAGGCCTTTTTTGTTAATCCATCGTCAAACGCGAATGCCAACTACGTCAAGGAAAACTTTGCAACATTAAGCACGTTGTTTTGTTGTATGCTTTGAAAAACATGGGATACTTCCAACGGCAACTTTGAAACAACTTTAGCTGAAAAACTTGCTATTTGGCAAGTTTCAAGCTACTGAAAACTTTTCTTTCTGTGTATAGCGCTCTGTCTGCGCTTCATTTTTCTTTTTTTCTGACCCGGGGAAGTCCTTGAATGCATGTTGTGGCCGGGCCCGGGCGCAGGCCAAGTGACGAGACCATCCAGTTCATATCTAGCAGCGTCGTACGCACACTTTAAATGATTCAAGCTCCCATGGACAGAGTGCGCATATTTAATTTTTGTCCCGGCTGCAGGCTCGCCGGTTGTCATGTTGAGACATCACCGACGTTTCCGACTATCCTGATTCCTGACTCCGAATCCTGAGGGGCTATCCTGATTCCTGATTCCTGAAGTCTGCGAGGCCCTAGTCCTAACAATCGTGTACCCAAACCTTGTTAAAAAGTGCAGACGGTAGGAATTGGTACGTACATATAACGCAAGTGAGTCGTGAGTGAGCGACGCTGGAAAACCTTACTAGGAGTTACTCGTAGGCAGATAAGTTCTAAAAAGCCTATAGTACCAGTAGGAAAGCTGTTGGACAGTTCATGAAAGCTGATGCTCTGTGCTCACAACCGTCTTCTGAAGAATTGCTGGTTCTCTGGAGTCTGATAAAGGTTTCTAGAGGAGCATCAATTCTCAGAGCCTCAGAGGACGGTTGGAATTGTGAGCTGCGACCGAGAGAAAATACGTCGTTTGAATTGTCGTGTTCAGAATATGCACGGAGAATTCCCGCAGTAAATAAATCGACGATCGTCGATCCATCAAGAGAGGGAGACGGTTGTGGGATGCGATTTGCGGATCAGGGTTGGGTGCCCCATCCTGTTCAGGAAGGAACAATAGCAGCGATGGACAGATTATTCAATCAACATGGCAATATAGAAAATCGGAAACAATATGCGAATTATTCAATCAACAAAGGACGGATTATTCATAGAACTCCAGCAGCACGCGAGTCGCAAGCAGCCGCGTAGCCGATAGCAGGTAAAAAATCATGATGGAATCTGAGAGGGAGACCACGGGAGATGGAGCCCATGCGATTCAAGAGGGTACGCCAAAGTTCCAAAAACTGCGTGACAGCAAGAATGGAGTACTAGTGGTCGTCAAAAAGACGAGGAGGACTAGACGAAGGATTGGGCAAGCGAGGGTGGCAGAATGGTGCTGAGGCCATTGAATAGCCCAAAACTGTAACGCACACGGTGGCAGGCTCTACTTCTGCATGTTCGCATATTGAATTCAGATTCAATATTGCTTCATAATGGCCTCACGTTGCCACCCTCACCGGTATCCCCACTCCACCATCGTTCCTCCGACTCGTTGCCACTCACACCCCTCCACATTGCCCGCCTCCCACGTGTTTGCCACCTGCTCACCCTCCCACACCCCTGCCATCTTGCCCTCAGACAATGCCTCGATTAGGACAAAGCCAACCCAAGTTGCCCATCCGGCCAAATCTCAAGTGGCCAATCGGGCGAAATCCGTGGCCAATTTGACATTTTTCCTCAAACACTATCTTGCATCCACTTGTTCATTTGGATGGCTTCCCTTTCCTCACTACGATGATAGGACCAATTCACTCTGGCAATTGCCAAGAAGCATTATTACAAGCTAGCCAAAGCAAGTCTCCATACATCAAAATGTCATCTTCAAAACATTTTGAGATGAAAACTCACATAGTTGATTTCAACATGGAGATAACACTATTGCAGATTTGTTTGGGTAATTGCGAATGTTTCTCCTTAAATATTCTCTCCAAATTAAAGGTAATTCAAGTCGTTTTAAAAAATGTGCATAAAATTTATAGTAGCAATTTATGAGAATGCTTAAAATATACCGTATTTTAGATTCTTGTAAAAAATTACTACATAGAATATAGAATATACCCTAAAACTAGATGCTCAAACTTCTCATTTTGGGAAGCAATAAAAATGTAATTAAAAAGTATGTAACAGTTAACTGAATACACTTAACGAGATTTAAACACATAGGCAAATGAAATATTATTGGTTTTTTCATTCTTTTATTGAGTTGGCTCTAGTGCTTGTACATACACATCTAAATTTCATGCAATTTGATAGCATTGTTACCTTTACATGAACATATAATTCCTCAAATTTATAAGATTTATGAAATGATCATGCTTGATATCATGAAGATTACAACATAAGTACAACAATTCAAACTTCATTTCCATAGTCTAAAACTTAAGAAATGAAACTACAATATCCATCACACCTTATATTTGTGCTTTAACATTTATGATTAAAAAATTAAATTGTATTCTTGCAAGTAAACTTGATTCTCCTAATATCATGTCACTATGCAATAAGAAAAAAATTTACCATATAGCATAAAACAATTGCAAGTTTCTACATTGCTAGATAGCTTTACGATTACTTTTCCACATCTACAAATATATAGTTCACATGGATATTCAAAGAATTTAATATGAGAGACCAAATTTGCACATTTCAAAGAGCCAAAGCATGAAGATAAAAAAGCTTTCATGCAAAAGTAGCATAGCATAGTAAAGCTACCTTCTTGAGTCATTTAGAATCAATATAATAATTCTTGAAAAGCCTCTTTATACCCAAAACATGTATATTACAATCACAAATCCAAATAGACAAATATCTCAAATCCCTAACTAAGTGTAATTTAAACATTAAGAAGTTTCTCAAGAACTTGGCCATGGTACATTCTTTGTATTAGTTGCTACCTCTCCTTCTTTGTTTGTGACTACAGGGGTAGGATTCTCTATATTTATCAATGATGCCAACTCCCAGGTTCATCATGTAGAGGAGGCATAGGCTCTCTCGATGCTGATTGGAATTTGTCATTATTTTCAATAACAAAAGCGCTAACTTCCTCATGTTCATTGGGTAACTCTAGCACACCCTTCACACCCATTTGCATAAATGTTATCTATATCTCATCTTTCTCAAGTGCTACACAATTGCTCCCACTCTTGACATCACGAGCTATTCTAGTACCTATGTTACAGTATGTAAATAATTTAGTATAAGATCTTATACAATCTATTCTATACACCTTTAAAATCCTTATTTACAACTTACTAGCAAAACATAAGACTTATATAATAGTAAGATCAAACATACCTATTCCAAAAAATAAATCAAGTAGCCAATTGTCCTTCATAGAGAAAAGATTAAGGAGGCAAACGATAAGGGGTTGAGGCTTTTGGTGAGGATTAACTAAGTTCTTAGACCCGTCAACATGCCTCAACTTTCTTGTAATTTCTTCAAAAGAAGGTACATTGGAGCATCCTTGCTCATGTACATGTGCCTTTACTCTCTTATTTCAATATCATCCCAATACCCAACTATAATCATCTCAAAACAACTTTTGAGACGAAATCTAGGCACATGATTGATATTAGTCTTGGTCCTACACCTGTAATAAAACATTAAAAATAAACAAGTTATTATGGTTAGAAATTGAACCTACATATAAAAACATTTAGGTTTGATAACCAAGAAACTTACCATACTAAAGACTCATGACCATGAGTTTCCTTTCTAAAAGCACCAATAAATGATGCTCCTTGGGCGGCACTATGGAAGATAACAAACCTCCACATGGAGGAGACGATGATTTTCTTAAAGACTTGAATCATTTTAATAATCTCATCATACGTGAATGCCTTCTCGTCATTTTGGAGCTAGCCATATTAAAACCATAAGGGATATCTACAATTACTAATGAATAATCCATTTTGGGAACAATCTCTAACATTCTATCAACTTCTCGAATGATAACCTTTTACCATCTCTCCTTCATGGGATCTACTGGATGGCAGAATGTCTTCAATTCTTCATTGTCATCAGGTATAGTTGCTTTCAATAGCCTCCATGTCTTTTCTTGTTTTGCTATCTCTAAGTGTACCACAAAATTTGGAGGGCAATCACTTCTTGAGAGATCATGCTCAGCATCATGTGATCATATGTGCATAGCCTGATCATATATGCATAGTACTAACCCAATAGAGTGCTATAAAGGAAGGGTTATATGCCCTAACCGTAATGCTAAATGGGTTTGTATATATTCGACTTTTTCAACCAAATCTAGTGTGCAGTTAGTCATTTGTGGTATGCTCTCTAGCTATGCCCTCTCTCCTCATCTCCACTCTTCTTCTCTCCCCTCTTCATATTTTATCATAGTATCAGAGCTCCCTTGCCTTCTGCTGAGGCATTGTGATTCTTGAGAGCGTGAGAGAGATTGAGAGATTAAGAGCTTCTTGAGTGTTCTTGTGAGAGTTCACTTCCATAGAGAAAAGTTTCCATTCATTGCATTGAGAGAAAATTTTCGTCAAACCATTCCATTCATCTCTATGTGAGAGAAAGTTTCTTAGTTGAAAGCAAGAGAGATTGTGAGTGATCTCTGCGAGAGATTCTTGTGAGAGATTTCTTCGAGTGTTCCTTACTCAATTTATTGAGTTTCTTGAGAGATCTTTTCTTCTTCATTGAGAGAGAGAGAGATCTTGTTGCTATGAGAGAGAGAGCTTGTGAGAAAGAGAGACTGTGAGAAGTCATTTGAGAGAGATCTCAACTTCAACAACTGCACCAATTGTGAGAAGTCATTTGAGAGAAAGCTTCCAAGGCACCCAATCCACCGGCTTCCTTCAATACAGCCTTGCAAATACATCCTTAGCACCTCTAGCTACCAACTCCAGCTTTGGCCAGTAGTAGCTACTTCTACTGTAGCAAATTTGGCTACACTACAGCCTACATCTTTAGCAACTAAGCCACACCCTATGACCTGAGCAGCAACAAGCGCTACCTCCTACAATGACCTAGTAAGCCGCTTGCCTCCTACAATGGCCTCCTACCAGACGAATGCTCCATCAGCGGCTCCATCAGCTTGCATACGACCTCTTTTGACCATCCTATTGTTCCCTCCATCCTTGAAATTTATTGGCACTAGAAAAGTTTGATCTTTGTTGGGAAATATTTGAACTTTGAACTCTTGGAAAAGGAAGACCTGTTGGAATCATCTTTGGCTTTGTCGCTTTTCGTTTGTTGTATACTTCTGATGTTACTGATATAACAAACCTCCACATGGAGGAGACGATGATTTTCTTAAAGACTTGAATCATTTTAATAATCTCATCATACGTGAATGCCTTCTCGTCATTTTGGAGCTAGCCATATTAAAACCATAAGGGATATCTACAATTACTGGATGGCAGAATGTCTTCATTTCTTCATTGTCATCAGGTATAGTTGCTTTCAATAGCCTCCATGTCTTTTCTTATTTTGGTATCTCTAAGTGTACCACAAAATTTGGAGGGCAATCACTTGTTGAGAGATCATGCTCACCATCATGTGATCATATGTGCATAACTTGATCATATATGCATAGTACTAACCCAATAGAGTGCTATAAAGGAAGGGTTATATGCCCTAACCCTAACGCTAAATGGGTTTGTATATATTTGACTTTTTCAACTAAATCTAGTGTGCAGTTAGTCATTTGTGGTGTGCTCTCTAGCTGTGCCCTCTCTCCTCATCTCCACTCTTCTCCTCTCCCCTCTTCATATTTTATCATGGTATTAGAGCTCCCTTGCCTTTCGCTGAGGGATTGCGATTCTTGAGAGCATGAGAGAGATTGAGAGATCAAGAGCTTCTTGAGTGTTCTTGTGAGAGTTCACTTCCAAAGAGAAAAGTTTCCATTCATTGTATTGAGAGAAAATTTTTGTCAAACCATTCCATTCATCTCTATGTGAGAGAAAGTTTCTTGATTGAAAGCAAGAGAGATTGTGAGTGATCTCTGTGAGAGATTTCTTCAAGTGTTCCTTAATCAATTTATTGAGTTTCTTGAGAGATCTTTTCTTCTCCATTAAGAGAGAGAGAAAGATCTTGTTGCTATGAGAGAGAGAGCTTGTGAGAAAGAGAGGCTGTGAGAAGTCATTTGAGAGAAAGCTCGACTTCAACAACTACACCAACTATGGGAAGTCATTTGAGAGAAAGCTTCCAAGGCACCCAGTCCACTGGCTTCCTTGAACACAACCTTGCAAATACATCCTTAGCACCTCTAGCTACAAACTCCAACTTTGGCCAACAGCTCCTTCTACCATAGCAAATTTGGCTACACTACAACCTACATCTTCAACAACTAAGCCGCACCCTCTGACCTGAGCAGCAAGCGCGACCTCCTACAATGGCCTACTAAGCCGCTTGCCTCCTACAATGGCCTCCTACCAGAGCTAAGATGAATGCTCCATCAGCGGCTCCATGAGCACGCATACGACTTGCAGCATGCCCAAGTACTCATCAGTGCGACTCTATGCCAGAATCCCAAAAGGCAACGACCTTCTCTATCTCTAGTGTGGACTACAACAACTATGCAAAGCTTCACGAGCCGTCAACCAACTCCTTCTTCAAGTGGAGCTCTATAAACTCATAGCCTTTGATGCTCTTCACCGACTGAGCCTCCTACGATAACCGGCCGACTCCCTTGCTCCTCCCTTGCCTCCAGTGCCTGACTCTCCAAACACCAAGCTTCAATGCCCATCGACTTCCATATGCCCTACAACAGACGCCTGCTACCTACCCATTGTGCCATCCGCAATGCTCTAGTGCCAAAGCACCAACGCTCCCACAACCTTCACGACCACTTTCTCTAGATGAAAATCCATCATCGAAATCTCCCACGGATTCCATGAGTATCCAAAGATTCTCATAGCTAGCCATAGCCAAGCTCTCTGACACATGGTAATAATCTTACCACACCCCTAGGTGGTCCTTAGTTGAACATGTGGCACACCTTATCCACAAGCCACGTCAGCACCCCGGGTTAGTTGCCACATCAATTGGCTAGGTGGACATTATCCATTTGCCATGTCATCATTGCCATGTAGGTAGGTCCAGTCACAATTACCACATCAGCATTCCACCCTAGCAGTCAAAGTCAAAGTCAAAGTGCCATGTCACCCTTTAACTAGTTAGCATTGACCCTTTGCAGGCACACACAGTGCTCCATAGGCACTCCATGTGCACACTCCTGCCACCTCAGCATAGGGCTCCAAACATAGTCACTACATGTGAACCCTTGACTACCACATCATCATTGAGCACATTTGCACTTCTTTTGCGCCTCCAGTTAGATCAAGTCGTATCTCTTGATCCAAGAAGAATTTGAGGACACTCCAAAAAGAAAAATCGCTCTATTTTTTGTGCTCTACATGCTCATCATATCACGCACACTTTTTAGCATAAGTATCACTCACTTTTAAGCTTCATTGAAAAATCCACTTCCTACACACACATCAGCCTTTACATCGATGCATCTAACCCAACACATAAAAAGAACCAAAGAAAAGAAACTATTTGTTGTTCTTTCATCGATCGATGGTTGGTATACATCTAGATCAGAGTAGACTACATCACCATAGAGGGGGTGCTTTGAATATTCCCAAGTTGCCAATCGAACCCATGTCTAAAATTCTGAACTAGTACCTACTAGGAGTTAGTCCCTATGCTCACATATGGTTTTACATCATCGCATTACCTGAAACCTAGCGTTCATCAATTTAGTGAGCAGACTTCAGAGTGTTCAGAGGCATTGTCGATTGTTCAATTGGTAGATAGCACATGATTTGATTTCACACACACATGCCATCATTGTAAAGCCTATTTGGCTATTTCACAGAATTGTGCAGATCATTTAAGACTTGTAAAGCCTCTTGGCTATTCTTGGCATCATTTGCCACAAGCCTTGTAATTCAGATTGGATATATATATTGCAGTTGTACCTTCACCAATAGTTCAGATTTCACTTGCCACAGTCATTGTTTTGCAGTTGAGTTGATTCAGACAGTGATTTTCATGACACTTTGAGTGCATTTCTTACACCATGTCTATAACTAGAAACCTCAATCTGGAGGCATCTACTAAGCTAGACAACACCAATTACGGCACATGGAAATGTCGAATAAAGACCATTCTTGTACTTTAGGATAAATGGGAGTATGTCGATGGATCTACACCTAGACCAATGGACGATCCAGCCAGCGGTAGCTCTACTCCACCTGTTGTCATAGCACTAGTAGCGAGATCTATGGCAGAATCTTTAGCTACAGCAGTAGTTTCTACACTTGTAGTAGATCCTACCATTGCCTAAGCATAGGTAGAATGGGATAAGAAGATAAGTATGCATATCATCTGATCAAGTAGAATGTGCAATATGTCATGCTAGGACAGCCCAACATCGTCAAGACATTGAAAGAAGCATGGGATATGTTCATAGCTCTCTATGAGTCTAAGAGCACTTTCCAGATTCTTAGACTGAGAAACCAAATCAACTAGAGTTTCCACAATAGTAGTGAAACCAGTCGCGGCTTATGTACTCAGGATCAAAGACTACAACAATCAACTCGCAACAATAGGAGAGACTATGAATCCAACAGAAATGGTTCAAGTCATGCTGAATGGACTAGGAAAGGGATACGAGAATCTAGTGCAATGTAGTGCCATTCAATGGCAAATTCCTACACTGCAAGATCTCTACTCAGTGCTACTTGGTGAAGAACATAGGACTCAGGCCATTTTTGCATGCAAACATCATTTTAATGATCAAGCATTCACAGCTTAGGACACAAGCAGAGGAAGAGGTAGATCATTTCAAAGAAGTGGTCATCATCAACAAAGTCAGAATAAGCATTAGCATCATCCTCAGTAACATCAGAATCAGCAAAGAGGAAATCATTCCAACGAAGGAAGATTACAAGGACGAGGGAATGCATCCACCAACGTGTCAAACATCTAGTGAAACTACTGTCATAAGTTTGGACACTATGAAAGAGATTGCCACGACAAGTAGTTCGACCAAGGCGGTTAATCCAGCGAGGGATTTCCATGGAAGATGAAATCATCATGGTGGACATTCTAGTCATAGTCATTTTGCAAATGAACATGTAGTGAATATGTTTCTTGCAAATGCAGAAATGCAGAATATTGATACAGTGTACCTAGACATTGATTGAAAATCAAAAGAGAATTTCAGTTATCAAGTCGACCAAGTAGATCAAGATCCTTGGTACATTGACAGTGGTGCATCATCTGTAATGCTCCACATTTTTGGGTGACCCTCCATATTTTGTGTATAGATTTCTTTAAAGTTTTAGGGGTAGTAGTTATTTGTAAAACTTATTTTCATGTCAATTTTGTGTTTTAAAACTACTACTAAGTGATTTGAGATTTAACAAATCCAAGAAAATAAATATATATGCATGGGAGTTATATCCAAAGTTTGCATATTTAAAGGAGGGTCCAGCTTTGCGGATTCTAAAGTCAAACTTGGAAAGGACTGATTGATTTAAAAAGAACTAAAGTTATTGCTAGAATGGTCTAGGAATGGAGCAAATTGGTCATGAAGGGCAAGAAAAGAAAGATAAAGAGGAAAAGGCAAGTAAAAATGGAGAAAAGCAAGTCGCACCTTTCTTGGATAAAAAATAGCAGTCACTATTTTGACCATAACTTTTGATTCCAAACTTGAATTGAGGATCTCTTTTTTTTTTTGGAAATCTAGGATTGTGACTACAACTTCCAGCTCTTCGGTTCCCATTTGGTCCTGTTAGCATCAGGGACATGCACAAAACAGTCACATCCAAAAACTCTGAAATGTGCAGCTGAAGGTTTCTTACCAGAAAAGGCCTACAGTGGAGTCATTCCGTTCACAGCCTTCGTGTAGCTATGATTCAAAATGTAAACTACCATGTTACATGCTTCAGCCTAGAAAGACTTTGTCAAATCTTTCCCTTTCATCATACTCCTGCCCATTTTGTAGATGACGTGCATCTTGCGCTTTGCTACTCCATTTTGCTGTGGTGTATATGGCGGGGTTTTCTGCCTCTTGATCCCATGACTTTTGCAGTAACTTTCGAATTCACTTGATGTGAACTCTCCACCTCTGTTTGATCTCAACTTCTTCACCTTCCTCCCCGTTTCTTTCTTGACCATTACATTTCTTTGAACTTACTAAAAGCCTCATCTTTAGTCTTCAGGAAGTATATCCATATCCTTCTAGTGTAGTCGTCGATCAGCGTCATGAAGTTGTAGGAACCACCCAAAGTTTCTGTCTCCATATTTTCGCAGAGGTCCATGTGAACGAGCTCTCGAGGAGCCTTTGCCCTGTTGGCCTCTTTAGGAAAGGGCTGCCGATGCTGCTTGCCCATCATGCAAGCTTCACACACATCGGGCAGATCTATAATTTCTAGTAGGTCTGCAATCATTCCACTTTTATGCATCTCCTTTAAAGAACTAAGGTTTAGATGACCAAACCTTTCATGCCAGAGCTTAGTGTTGCTCACATCGGCTCAAGCACTAAAATCTGAGAGTTTGTAGATGTTGTTGTGCCATGTACCTTTACCAATGACCTTCTCTTGAAGATCCAAAATCTGTGCGCCATCCTTATCGAAGTGAACTATGAGGTCCAGATCCGTGATCGCAGAAATGGACAACAAGTTCCTCGTTATATATGGCACATAAAGAAATTCGAACAACTGTTTTACAACTCCATTTAACTTGAGAGCAATCGTACCTTTTCCTTTTGCTAGATTTTTTGCATCATTGTCGACTGCTACCAGGATGTCCTTCCCTACTGGATGTAGAGAGGTATACCAATCCTTCTGACTGGTCATGTGGCACAATGCACCACTATAAATAATCCAAGGTTCTTCTGCAGGTACATGAACTCCCTCCATGCAAATCTCCTCAATTACTACGAACAGCTCTATTGGTACTGCTTGTGTGCTATTGCTGGACTCTTTCTTTACTCCGTTCTTCTCATCTGCAATCTTCTTCTGGCACTCATTCTGCTTGTATCCTTGTTGCAATAGAAGCACTCGATCTTCTTCTTTCTCTTTTTATCATCAGAAGAAGATGGGTTACTAGAGTCCTTACCCTTAATTTTCTTGATCCAGCATAGAAAGCCAAATCTTCTCCAGTCCTCGTCTTTTGATGCATCTCCTCCTCCAGAAGCATTGCACTGAAATCCTCAAAGTTGAGGGGCGGATTTCTATTCTATGTATTCAGTGCTGTAACAAGACCGTCGTACTTTGGTGGGAGAATCTGTATGTACCTTCATGCTATATTCTCGCTGGTGATGGTGATGCCAATCGTAGTCATCTGATTGCACAGATTCTTCACCCTGGTGATGAACTTCTCTACTGCTTTAGACTCAGACAGTTTCTCATTCGTGATTTGAGTCTCTAGATTCTGAATCCGCATTTGATATGTGGTCTTGTACTGATTTTTCAAGACCGTCCATGCCTCCTCCGCTGTGGTGACATGTTGAATTAACGCCATGACAGAATCACTTACATTGCAGACAATAGAACACAGCGCATCTACATTTCTTCTTATCCACGCGAGAATCTCACCTGCAGTTGGTACTATCTGTTGTGCTGCATTGGCTGGATTCGGTCTCGCAACTGGCTTCAGGTCCACCCCAGTAGCAGTATCCCAAAGCTTGTATGCGCTTAGGATGGTCTTCATCTTGAACTTCCAAAGTGGATAGTTAGTGCCGTCCAACTTTTCGCTTTCGTCGAACGGTGGGATTCGCAGTCTTGCGGGCTGGGCCATCTCTCACAATCTTCTCGCAAACAGAAACACACTACCAAATCTTCTTGCTAGAGCCTAAGCTCTGATACCATGTAAGAAAACGATACAATGTCTGTGCTCAACAAGTAACAGGATCTCGTATGCAAGAGAGAAAAACAGATAGTATGGAGAATAAAAAATTTGATTACTATAAAACTGATACAATAGATGGTGCTTCCTCCCAGCCGTGCCTCCCAGCCGTGTGCTCCTGTGTGAGAAGCTTTGATAGCATACTGCTGGAAACAGTAGAGGACGGATACTAGATGCTAAGGAATCAAGGTTGCTATAGCTAGTGGTGATGATGGGCTTCACGAGCTTACTCACTGGTGGACGAAGCGAAGTACAAAAGTCTTGTGGTTAGTTTGATTTACTTGTGCAACATGCAGCCAGACGTCAGCTTTGTGACTAGTGTACTAAGCAAGTTTTCCAATAAGCCCCGGGAGAACCATTGGAGGGCAAGGATGTAGGTGCTGAAATACATCAAAGGCACACTTGATTATGGCATTGACCAGATTCTGTGACTCGGATTGGGCAGAGGAGACATGGACAGTAGGAGATCAGTGACAGGTTACTATTTTTCACTTGGATTTGGAGCTGTGTCATGGGTCAGCAAGAAGCATCCCACAGTTGCTCTTTCTTCTACCGAGGCTAAGTACAGATCAGCATGTTTTGCTTCTTGTAAGGCAGTGTGGTTGAGGAGGATTTTAGGGGGCATGGGTGCACTACAGAACAAGCCAATGTAGTGATCATGTGACAATTAGAGTTACATGGCGATTGCAAAGAACCCTGTGTTCCACGCTCGCACAAAACACATTGAGATTCAATATCACTTTGTATGCGAGCTCATCGTGGATGGAGAGGTCAACTTGGTATATTGTTCGACTACAGAGAATGCTATAGACATCTTCACGAAGGCTCTTGGGTGAGACTTGCTGGAGAGGCATCTTCATCTTCTCGGCATTGGGCCGAAAAGGTAAGTTCACTTGCGGGTGGACATTCAGGGGGGGTGTTAGATATCAATGCTCCACTCTTGTGTAACTACGCGGGAACCGGCTAACTCTACTTGTAAGCCCCCCATATGAGGAGAAGGCATTTGAGTAACTCGGTTATTTGGTAGGACCTGGTTTGGACACCAAATGGGGGCCATGTATGGCCTGATGGCTAGACGGCTTCAGATAGAGTTGGTACACTGCCAACTAGGCTACATGCAAGTGTGGTCAGTCATGGGAAGGCATCCCATGACTGACCACACTTAGGGTAGATGGAGTATTTCCTGGGGTAGCCCACTCTCAGGTTGCGGGTCTTGTTTGGAGCCCCAGATGATCTCGGATGGCTTAGGTTGAGTGGTCGGTGGCCTATTTTGTTCTATTTTGTGCCACAATTGTATCGAGTGGTCGGTGGCCTATTTCGGGACTGACCCCCAGTCGGTTGTTTTGGGTAGACTGGTTCGATCACCGAATTGGGTCTAACTGACTACGAATGGTGGCTATATAAGAGCAAACTCATGAAGCCCATCATCATCATTGGCTATAGCAACCCTAATTCCTTAGCATCCAGCCTCGGTCCTCTACTGTTTCTAGCACGCCATCGAAGCTTCTCACACAGGAGCACATGGCTGGGAGGCAGCGCCATCTATTGTATCAGTTTTACAGTAATCAAATTTTTTATTCTCCATAATATCTGCTTTTCTCTCTTGCATACAAGATCCTGTTATCTATTGGGCACAGATGTTGTATTGTTTTCTTACACAACAATGGTATTTATGTAGACATACCTTGAGACGATGATGCTATAGAACCAAGACCATGGAGGAGGACACAAACGGAGGAATATGATGTTGAGGATGATGTTGCAGATCCAAGACCTTGTAAGAAATCAAGAATTGAAGAGGATGTTGCTGAATCAGCTCTTAGGCATCTCTTCAACTCTATAGATTCACAAAGTTATGGTGGACGTCTCATCTACAGGTTAGAGAAAAACCAAGTGAACCTATCACCTAGGCAGAATTTGGAGCTGCAGTTGAAAAGAGGTATTGCTCCCCCCACTATTACATGGAGAAAAAAAACGAAATTTATAACTTTAAGCATGTTTAAGAGGGAAAGCACGATCTTTCTGTAGATGAGTATAAGGAAAAATTCCTCCAATTGCATAACTATGGACTTGAACTAACAGGTGACTCTCTTAGACAAGTTTGTAGAAGGTCTTAAGGAGGATATTTTATACATGATGAAAGGGACTAGGATCCAAGGCTTCTTAGATGCTCAAGCCAAGGCAGAAAATTTTGAAAAATTAGAAGCATACAACAAACGAAAAGCGACAAAGCCAAAGATGATTCCAATAGGTCTTCCTTTTCCAAGAGTTCAAAGTTCAAATATTTCCCAACAAAGATCAAACTTTTCTAGTGCCAATAAATTTCAAGGATGGAGGGAACAATAGGATGGTAGAAACAGGTCGTATGCAGGCTGATGGAGCCGCTGATGGAGCATTCGTCTGGTAGGAGTCCATTGTAGGAGGCAAGCGGCTTAGTAGGTCATTGTAGGAGGTAGCGCTTACTGCTCAGGTCATAGGGTGTGGCTTAGTTGCTAAAGATGTAGGCTGTAGTGTAGCCAAATTTGCTACAGAGTAGAAGTAGCTAGTAGAAGTAGCTACTGGCCAAAGCTGGAGTTGGTAGCTAGAGGTGCTAAGGATGTATTTGCAAGGCTGTATTGAAGGAAGCCGGTGGACTGGGTGCCTTGGAAGCTTTCTCTCAAATGACTTCTCACAATTGGTGCAGTTGTTGAAGTTGAGATCTCTCTCAAATGACTTCTCACAGTCTCTCTTTCTCACAAGCTCTCTCTCTCATAGCAACAAGATCTCTCTCTCTCTCAATGGAGAAGAAAAGATCTCTCAAGAAACTCAATAAATTGAGTAAGGAACACTCGAAGAAATCTCTCACAAGAATCTCTCGCAGAGATCACTCACAATCTCTCTTGCTTTCAACTAAGAAACTTTCTCTCACATAGAGATGAATGGAATGGTTTGACGAAAATTTTCTCTCAATGCAATGAATGGAAACTTTTCTCTATGGAAGTGAACTCTCACAAGAACACTCAAGAAGCTCTTAATCTCTCAATCTCTCTCACGCTGTCAAGAATCACAATGCCTCAGCAAAAGGCAAGGGAGCTCTGATACTATGATAAAATATGAAGAGGGGAGAGAAGAAGAGTGGAGATGAGGAGAGAGGGCATAGCTAGAGAGCATACCACAAATGACTAACTGCACACTAGATTTGGTTGAAAAAGTCGAATATATACAAACCCATTTAGCATTACGGTTAGGGCATATAACCCTTCCTTTATAGCACTCTATTGGGTTAGTACTATGCATATATGATCAGGCTATGCACATATGATCACATGATGTTGAGCATGATCTTTCAAGAAGTGATTGCCCTCCAAATTTTGTGGTACACTTAGAGATAGCAAAACAAGAAAAGACATGGAGGCTATTGAAAGCAACTATACCTGATGACAATGAAGAAATGAAGACATTTTGCCATCCAGTAGGTCCCATGAAGGAGAGATTGTAAAAGCTTATCATTCGAGACGTTGACAGAATGTTAGAGATTGTTCCCAAAACGGGTTATTCATTAGTAATTGCAAATATCCCTTATGGTTTTAACATGGCTAGCTCCACAAATGATGAGAAGGCATTCATGTATGATGAGATTACTAAAATGGTTCAAGACTTTAAGAAAATCATCGTCTCCTCCATGTGGAGGTTTGTTATCTTCCAAAGTGCCGCCCAAGGAGCATCATTTGTTGGTGCTTTTAGAAAGGAAACTCATGGTCATGAGTTTTTAGTATGGTAAGCTTCTTAGTTATCAAACCTAAATGTTTTTATATGTAGGTTCAATTTTTAACCATAATAACTTGTTTATTTTTGTTTTATTCCTGGTGCAGGACCAAGACTAATATCAATCATGTACCTAGATTTCGTCTCAAAAGCCTCAACCCCTTATCATTTGCCTCCTCAATCTTTTCTCTATGAAGGATGATTTGGTACTTGATTTATTTTTTGGAATAGGTATGTTTTATTTTACTATTATATAAGTTTTATGTTTTGTTAGTAAGTTGTAAATAAGGATTTTAAAGGTGTATAGAGTAGATTGTATAAGATCTTATACTAAATTATTTACATTCTATAACATACTAGGTACTACAATATCTCATGATGTCAAAGTGGGAGAAATTGTGTAGCACTTGAGAAAGATGAGATACAGACAACATTTATTCAAATGGGTGTGAAGGGCGTGCTAGAGTTACCCAATGAACATGAGGAAGTTGGTGCTTTTGTAATTGAAAACAATGAGAAATTCCAATCAGCATCAAGGGAGCCTATGCCTCCTCTACATGATGAACTTGGGGAGCTGGCATCATTGATATATATAGGGAATCCTACCCCTGTAGTCACAACAAAGAAGGAGAGGTAGCAACGAATACAAAAAATGTACCATGGCCAAGTTCCTGAGAAACTTCTTGATGTTTAAGTTACACTTAGTTAGGGATTTGAGATATTTGTCTATTTGGCTTTGTGATTGTAATATACATGTTTTGGGTACAAAGAGGCTTTTCAACAATTATTATATTGATTGTAAATGACTCAAGAAGGTAGCTTTATTATGCTATGCTACTTTTGCATGAAAGCTTTTTAATCTTCATGCTTTGGCTCTTTCAAATGTTCAAATTTGGTCTCTCATATTAAATTCTTTGAATATCCGTGTGAACTGTATGTTTGTAGATGTGGAAAAGTAATTGTAAGGCTATATTGTTAGATATCAATGCCCCACTCTCATGTAACTACCGTTTTGGTCGGTCACCCAATTGAGCCTAACCGACTACGATTGGTGGCTATATAAAAGCAAGCCCATGAAGCCCATTTCATCACTGCCTCCAGCAACCCTGATTCCTTAGCATCTAGCCTCTGTCTTCTACTATTTCCAGCATGCCATTGAAGCTTCTTTCACAGGAGCGCACAGTTGGGAGGTAGCGCTATCTATTGTATCAGTTCTACAGTAATCAAATTTTTGATTCTCGATACTATCTTGTTTTCTCTCTTGCGTACGAGATCCGGATATCTGTTGAGCACAAAAGTTGTATTATTTTCTTACATGGTATCAGAGCTGGACTCTAGTAAGAATATTTGGTAGTGTGTTTTCTATTTGCGAGCAGATTGTGAGAGATGGCCCAACGTGCAAGACTGTGAATCCCACCGTTCGGTGAAAGCAGAAAGTTGGACGGCTCTAACTATCCACTCTGGAAGTTCAAGATGAAGACCATCGTAAGCACATACAAGCTTTGGGACATTGCTACTGGGGTGGATGTGAGGCCAATTCCGAGACCGGCGGATCTAGCCTATGCAGGACAATAGAGAGTACCAACTACAAATGAGATTCTCGCGTGGACAAGAAGAAATGTAGATGCACTGTGTCCTATTGTCTGTAGTGTTAGTGATTCCATCATGGCATTTATTCAACATGTCACCACAGTGGAGGAGGCATGGATGGTCTTGAAAAATTAGTATGAGACTAGAATCAGACACGGATTCAGAATCTCGAGACTCAACTCACGAACGAGAAGTTGTCTGAGTCTGAAGCGGCAGAGAAGTTCATCACCAGGGTGAAGAATTTGCGGGATCAGATGACTGCGATTGGCATCACCATCACCAATGAGAATCTAGCACAAAGGTGCATACAGATTCTCCCACCAAAGTACGATGGTCTTGTTACGACGTTGAATACACAGAACAGAAATCCACCCCTCAACTTTGAGGATTTCAGTGCGATGCTTCTGGAGACTCTAGTAACCCATCTTCTTCTGATGATAAAAAGAGAAAGAAGAAGATCAAGTGCTTCTATTGCAACAGCAACTGAGGATATTTGCACGGAGGCAGTTCATGTACCTGCAGATGAACTGTGGATCATTGATAGTGGTGCATTGCGCCACATGACCAGTCGAAAGGATTGGTATACTTTTCTATAGCCGATAGGGAATGACATCCTGGAAGCAATCGGCAATGATGCAAAATGTCTAGAAAAAGGAAAAGGTACGATTGCTCTCAAGTCAGATGGAGTTGTAAAACAGTTGTCCGATGTTCTTTATGTGCCATATATCAAGAGGAACTTGTTGTCCATTTCCATGATCACGGATCGGGACCTCAAAGTTCAATTCGATAAGAATGGTGCATAGATTCTGGATCTTCAAGGAAAGTTCATTGGTAAAGGTACACGGTGCAACAACATTTACGAACTCTCAGCTTTCAGTGCTCGAGTGGATGTAAAGAACACTAAGCTGTGGCATGACAGGTTTGGTCATCTAAACGTTAGTTCTTTGAAGGAGATGCATAAAAGTGGAATGATTGCAGACCTACCAGAAATTTCAGATCTGCTCGATGTATGTGAAGCTTGCATGATGGGCAAGTAGCATCGGCATCCCTTTTCCAAATAGGCCAACAGGGCAAAGGCTCCTCTAGAGCTTGTTCACATAGACCTCTGCGAAAAGATGGAGATGGAAGCTTTCGGTGGTTCCTACTACTTCATGATGCTGATCGATGACTACAGTAGAAGGATATGGATATACTTCCTGAAGACTAAAGACGAGGCTTTAAGTAGGTTCAAGGAATGGCATGTAATGGTCGAGAAAGAAACAGGGAGGAAGGTGAAGAAGTTGAGATCAGGCAGAGGTGGAGAGTTCACATCAACTGAATTCGAAAGTTAATACAAAAGTCACAAAATCAAGAGGCGGAAACCCTTGCCACATACATCATAGCAAAATGGAGTAGCAAAACGCAAGATGCGCGTCATCTGCAAAATGGGACGGAGTATGATAAAAGGGAAAGATTTGCCAAAGACTTTCTGGGCTGAAGCATGTAACACTGCAATTTACATCCTGAATCATAGCTACATGAAGGTTGTGAACAGGATGACTCCACTGCAAGGCTTTTCGGGTAAGAAACCTTCAGCTGCACATTTTAGAGTTTTTGGATGTGACTCTTTTGTGCATGTCCCTGATGCTACCAAGACCAAATGGGAACCAAAGAGCCAGAAGTGTATTTTCTTGAGCTACAGTGAAAAGGTGAAGGATTACCGTCTCTATAACCCTGTTACCAAGAAGGTAACTGTAAGTCGCGATGTGATCTTCTCAAAACAGCCACATCAATTGGAGGAGGATGCTTCCTTCCCAGATCACTAGGACCAGGATATCTATCCAGTACCGCCACCAATAGTAGACCAACTCCCCCAACGGTGATTGGGAGGATTTAATACAAAGAAGATGAAGAAGAGCTTGCAGAACCACAACGGAAACGACCAATCCCAAAGTGGGTAAAGTAGCATTTCGACGACAGAGAACCTCCAACCATTGAGGAGGAACCATTCGAACACCGCCGGTCCAAGAGATTAGAGGAGCAAAGAAGGGTGTAGGAACACTTGGTCAACTATGCTTTGATGACAGAAGTGATCCGTGTTGATGAATCCAAGTGTCTTGAAGAGGCACAGGGCGATGATATGTGGATGGAGGCTATGCAGTCGGAGTATGGCTCCATAATGAAGAACAACACTTGGGACCTTGTGGATCGACCCCCAAAATGCAAGGTAATCAGACCAAGTGGGTGTACAAGACCAAGTATAAGTCCGACGGCACGTTGGATAAGTACAAGGCTCAGCTCATGGCAAAAGGATTTGCATAGGTACATGGTTTTGATTATCAAGATACTTTTGATCCCACAACTCGACTAACCACAATTTGCAGTGTTTTGGCTTTAACTACCCAGGGAAGTTGGCCCGTGTTTTAGATGGATGTGAAATCCGCCTTTCTAAATGGAGATCTCAAGGAGGAGGTATACATGGAACAACCACCAGGTTTTGAGATCCCCGGTTCAAAAGGTAAAGTCTGCAAACTGAAGGAGGCACTTTACGGGCTAAAACAAGCCCCACGAGCATGGTACTAGCGAATTGATGCTTACTTTTTACAAAACGGGTTTCGGAGGAGCCCATCTGATGCAAATTTGTATATCTTCAGAGAAGGAGGCAGGTGTATGATTGTGGTCCTTTATGTGGATGACCTTGTCATAACAGGGAACCATGAAGAGAAGATCTCGCAAACGAAGCATTTGCTAGGAAGAGAGTTTGAAATGACAGACCTCGGACTGATGCATTTCTGTTTGGGGATTAAAGTTTGGCAGGAGCCAAAATAGATCTTCATTTCACAGATGAAGTATGCTGGAGAGATACTGAAGGCATTTGGCATGGCTAAGTGCAAGACACTTGGTACCCCTATGGAGGTTGACGCGAATCTCTCAAATGAGGATTCATCACCACTGGTGGATGAAGCGAAGTACAAAAGGCTTGTGGGCAACTTGATTTACCTGTGCAACACATGGCCAGACATCAATTTTGCGACTGGTGTACTATGCAGGTCTTCCAATAAGCCTTGGGAGAACCATTGGAGGGCAAGGATGCGGGTGCTGAAATACATCAAAGGCACACTTGATTATGGCATCACCTATACCAAGGGCAACATGTTGACCAGATTCTGTGACTCGGATTGGGCAGGAGATGTGGACAGTAGGAGATTAGTGATAGGGTACTGTTTCTCACTTGCATGTGGAGTTGTGTCATGGGTTAGCAAGAAGCAACCCACAATTGCTCTTTCTTCTACCAAGGCTGAGTACAAATCTGCATGCTTTGCTTCTTGCGAGGCAGTGTGGTTGAGGAGGATTTTGGGGGACATGGGTGCAGTACAGAACAAGCCTATGTAGTTATCATGTGACAATTAGAGTTGCATGGCGATTGCAAAGAACCCGGTGTTCCACTCTTGCACAAAACACATTGAGATTCAATATCACTTTGTACGCGAGCTCATCATGGATGGAGAGGTCCACTTGGTGTACTGTCTGACTACAGATAATGGTGCTGACATCTTCACGAAGGCTCTTGGAAGAGACTTGCTGGAGAGGCATCTTCATCGACTTAGCATTGGGCCGAAAAGGTAAGTTCACTTGCGGGTGGACATTGAGGGGGGGTGTTAGATATCAATGCTCCACTCTCGTGTAACTATGCGAGAACCAACTAACTCTACTTGTAAGCCCCCCATATGAGGAGAAGGCATTTGAGTAGCTCGATTATCTGGTAGGTCCTGGTTTGGACACCAGATGGGGGCCATGTGTGGCTTGATGGCTGGATGGCTTCAGATAGAGTTGGCACACCACCAACTAGGCTACATGCAAGTGTAGGAAGGCATCCCTTGATTGACCACACTGAGGGTAAATGGAGCATTTCCTGGGGCAGCCCACTCTAGGGTTGCGGGGCCCGTTTGGAGCCTCAGATGATCCCAAATGGCTTTTGGCCAAACACCGGTTGATCGATCGGAGGAATGCCATGACATGAGCTTTGCAATGGATTTGCACTTGAACATATATTGGATGCGAGGGATTATGGAAAAATGTTGTAGAACCTTACGAGGCACATCCAAAGTTTTGAGATCTACTCTATATCTTGCCTCTCCATAAGTAGGACACTGTCTTGTATCCTTATGTTGTCCATGAAACAATACGCAATCGTTGATGCATGCATGGATGCGCTTATAATCTAATCATCCAAGAGAGGTCACATGTTGCCTTGCCATATCTCTTAAGGTCGGTAATTTATTCTCCTTTGGAAGCATTTTACACCATAGCCTACAAGTGAAGACCATAAATGAGAAAAAGCATTCGAGTAATTGACCCACTAGCATAATTCACCATGTTTGCAAAATAGACTTTAAAGCTTACTTGAGTAATGCATTCAAACTTGCATTGCTCCAGTCTACAAGTTTAGTAACTCAAGGGAGGCACATAGAACAAAGAATGTGCGCCCCTCAAACAGTGGAGTCGATGCTGTGGCAAAAAGATCATCTTGCTCCATGCTATCATCCCTACCTGAGGATTGATGGACATATAAATCTTGCACCATATCATGAAACACCTCCTCCTCCACGGCCTCATGAGCTAATGGCAGAGGGCTAGTATCACCATCACTCCATGCATCCATAACGGTCCCTCTTGAAGGTCCTACCTCATATCACCGACGCTTCACCTCCTCACGACGAGCATAGGGCAACATATGCGGGTGTGGCATGACTGAAATGGGATCATAACTCAAATACATGAACACCCATATGTATCTCAATCAAGCTTAACTCTTTAACACTTACCATGTTGATGGTCGCATCCCATTCTCCATACTTTGAGATGTGATTGAGTATAATTTTGCATGCACGATACATGTTTCCTTGACATCAATCACATACATTTGATTTTTTGCTCCAACTGCATTTTGCGATGGTGGATATAGAGGGATTCATCCTCATTGGAGCTACTTGTTGAAGATGAAGCCATCCTACATATAAACAACCCAAAAAATTTGTTCTTGGATGAGTTATAAATGTCAACTCTATGGAGCGTCTAAAAGCACATCTAACACAACGTTTGTAGTATGGAGCACGTCTATTAGCACGTCTAAAACTTACTTTAGATGCATCTATAGATGCATAAATAGATGTGTAGATAGGCATGCAAATAGACGTTGAAAGTGGATAGTTAGTGGCATCCAACTTTTTGCTTTCGCCGAATGGTGGGATTCGCAGTCTTGTGGGCTGGGCCATCTCTCACAATCTGCTCGCAAACAGAAACACAGTATCAAATCTTCTTGCTAGAGACCAAGCTCTTATACCATGTAAGAAAACAATACAAGGTCTGTGCTCAACAGATAATAGGATCTCGTATGCAAGAGAGAAAAGCAGATAGTATGGAGAATCAAAAATTTGATTACTGTAAAACTGATACAATAGATGGCGCTGCCTCCCAGCCATGCACTCCTATGTGAGAAGCTTCGATGGCATGCTGGAAACAGTAGATGATGGAGGTTGGATGCTAATGAATTAGGGCTACTATAGCCAGTGATGATGATGGGCTTCACAGGCTTGCTCTTATATAGCCACCAGTCATAGTCGGTTAGACCCAATTGGGAGACCGACCCAGTTGGCCCAAAACGGCCAACTAGAGGTCAGTCCTAAAATAGGCCACCAACCACACATTAGAACTGTGGTGTAGAATAGAGCAACTAACCTACAGTGCCCATTCGGCCCAGAGCCATTTGGGATCATCTGGGGCTCCAAACGGGCCCTGCAACCTGAGAGTGGGCTACCCTGAGAAATGCTCCATCTATCCTCAGTGCAGTCATTCATGGGACACCTTCCTGCACTTGCATGTAGCCTAGTTGGCAGTGTGCCGACTCTATCTAAAGCCGTCCAGCCATCAAGCCACACATGGCCCCCATCTGGTGTCCAAACCAGGACCTACCAGATAACCGAGCTACTCAAATGCCTTCTCCTCATATGGGGGGCTTACAAGTAGAGTTAGCTGGTTCCCGTGTAGTTACACAAGAGTGGAGCTTTGATATCTAACAATATGATCGCATGATGTTGAGCATGATCTCTCAACACCTTCCCTCAAGATCAACATGATGAAGTAGGCCTTCCCTCAAGATGATGATTCTGGGAAATTGAAGAAGGTCTGAACATTACATTCCATCACACCTCTTTAATGGGAATGTCCTTCCTTTGCGTGAAACCAAGAGCTAGTCGGGGTTTCTCAAAAAGCTCTTTAAAGATATCTGCAACATTCTCTTTGCTATCACAATGCTACAATGTGTTGTCACCAAGTAACATTCTTTCTCTGATGATGTGCTCTCTGACATCAATGTGCTTTGTCTTGGAGTGATATACTAGATTCTTGGCTTATCATAGTATATTATTGTTGGCTTTGACTCATGATCAAAGTAATCCGACAATAGTCTTGTGAGCCATATAGCCTCACATGCACCTATAGTGAGTTTCCTATATTCTGCTTCAGTCAAAGACAAAGAAACAATTGGTTGTTTGACAACCATGATATAGCACCTTGACCAAGGAAAAATGCATATCCCTGTGTGGATCTCCTGCATAGTCACTGTCACAGTATCCATGCAACTGTGGATGACTTTCTCTATATTCTATCCCAAACTATCTTGTACCTCTATTGTATCTCAAGACTCTTTTGGCTACATTCTAGTGAGACTGTTTTGGATTTTCCAAAAAGTATGTAGGTGAACTTATTGCATAACAAATCTCTGGTTGTGTGATAGTCAAATATAAAAGAGATATGATGAGCTTCCTATAGTACTTGTCATTGACTGAAGGCTTTTTTGAATCTTTTGTAAGTTTCAAACTCTATCCCATGGGAGTGGCTACAATCTTGCAATCTGCCATATAACTTCTTTAGGAGACTATCAACATATTTGAGATGTCTCATAAAGGTGTTGTCTAAATCTCTCCAGAACTCAATTCCAAGACAAAAGTGCATAATTCAAGATCTTTCATGTCGAACTCTGCAAATAAGTCTTGTTTTAGCTTTCTGATGAATCTATCCTTGCTTTCGATCACAATCAGATCATCTACATACAAAAGTGCAATAGTAAATTTGTCTTACTCTTGAACTTTGTAACCATTAATGGTGCAGTTCTGGGCATAATCCCATACATCTGTATGTATCACATCAAGTATACCTCGTGCTCGAGAGGTTCTTCTACCAAAGTTGTGGTTCCATTTTGTTTGCTAAAGTAGCATGCTTCGCAAACTTTTCCAAGAAATTGTAGTTTAGGAATCCGGATTACCACATTTAGATTCTTGAGATCTAGCAAGCTCTTGAAATTGACATGACCATATCTCTTGTGCCGTTTTGCGGATAGTGGTAGCTGTTGTGGCGATTGAGCTGACATGGCATGAAAATTTGGTACCATAGCTAGCATTCTGTGTAAGCATCATTCCTTGATACCTTTTCCTACTAGCTAAAATCTTTTGGATTTGTCTCTGATAATGCATTCATCTCTGTCGAAGATGACTCGATAGTTGTGTTTCGTCATTTGACCTCATGATAAGAGGCTCTTGCTAAGCTTCCAAACATAGCATACATCTTTCACCAGCTCTTTCGTACCAGTGAAATTGTTCATAGGGATAATGCCTGCCCCTTGAACTAGATTTAGTGTATTATCTACTGTGTAGATGACATTCTTCTGACCTTCTAATGGTTTCATCTTTGTTAACTATTCCTGATGATTTGTCATGTGATGATGAGATGCTCCGAACCTTGAAATCAACATCGATTCTACAGAGAGAAGGAGAAAATTGAAATACAATAGAAGGAGACTTTCTGTTGAATCAAAATTGTTTACAATCAATCCTGGAGTCACAATACTCCATGTACGGCAGATCTCGAACCGCTCAACCACCCCTGAGCTATTCTCACTCTCACTCTCACTCTCACTCGCATCAGATTTCTCGCTCTCACTCACACATGTTTCAATGATTCTCACTCTCACTCAAGATGATACAATCATAAATGAAAGAAGAATCTCACTCTCACTCGCACTCTCACTCAATCTCGGAGCTTCTGAAATATGCTGCCTTGCTGCCTTTGTGTATTCTGAGTTTTCAACTTAATAGATCATGGAATTAGATCTTAACCTCTTCTATAAAGTTGTAGATCGCAATCTAGCTTTCCCAAAAAAAAAAAAGATCCTCAATCCGAGTTTGGAATCAAAAGTTATGGTTGAAATAGTGATTGCTCTTTTTTATCCAAGAATGGTGCGACCTGCTTTTCCCCACTTTTAGCTAGCTTTTCCACTTTGTCCTGCTTTTCTTGCCCTTCATGACCAATTTGCTCCATTCTTGGACCATTCTAGCAATAACTTTAGTTCTTTTTAAAATCCACAAAGCTAGACCTTTCTTTAAAGCTACAAACTCGGGATACAACTCCCATGCATATATATGTATTTTCTTGGATTTGTTAAATCTCAAATCACTTATTAGTTTTCTCAAAACATAAAATTGACATTAAAACAAGTTTCACAAATAAGTTCTACTACTAAAACTAAGAAATTTATACACAAAATAAGGAGCGTCACAATATTTACTAAGTGAAATCTTCCCTTGACTCTCTCAGAATCATTCTTGGCAAGCTTGTCAAGGATAGAAACATAAAAAGGACCTTATTCAATTTCAACCTTAATGTTTTCCATTAAACTAGAATGAACAATGGTTAGTGCATTCACAAGAGGATGTCTACTCAAAGCATCAGCCACCACAACAACACAAAGCAACTATAGACACGCAAAATAGCGGGCACGTCTATAGGCATTGCTAGAATAGCAAAAATACGAGTGCGTCTAATAGTGCATCTGCACTGTGACTTAGACGCAGATTTAGACGCAAAACAGAGAATACAATAAGTGAAAATTTGGTGTAGGCTGATAAATGTACATCACTTCTTTCCTAACATTGCCCATGATTAACAAAGCACGTAATTTTAATGAAAATATCAATGCTTTTTGGCAAACTCACATATACAAAAATAAAGTGAGGTGGGGAGAATGACACAATATGTAAAATAGTTTTGCCAATATCAATGATGGGCTATGGTTCAATCTCATCCTCAATGAGATCAACCCTTGCCAAAATATCTACTTTAAAATCCAAACCAGTGTTGAGATCTACGAATATATTCAACTCACTACTACTTGTGCTACTCATGTGCTCATCGAAATTAGCATCACGGGTAATGGCCTCAATATCTATATCTCCTATCTCATGATCATCCTCCTCTCTTATATCACAAACATCATCACCTCCATGGCCATGATCATCCTCCATATGCTCCATATAAGTAAATGTACTATACATCACTTTGGAACGTGGTGTAATAGGTACGACATGCCACCACCTATTATTATCCACCATTGGTTTGATAGACAACCTAATTCAAACACAAATACAATCATGTTATTTTCCTTGCATCGAAGGTATCAAATACTTAAAAATGAATATTTTTATATGTGTGTACAATACATGTTCACATTGTTGCGGTAGTACTAGTGTGTCCTTCTTACTTTGCCAAAACTTTGTGGAGTCAATAGTTACAAAACCACTTGCAGGGCATTTGATTATTGCATTAAGGCCTCTTTCGACCATGTCATTAAACCACTTTATATCCAAAACATACACAAAGAAGCATTGAAAGTCAAGCTTAATAATATCTTGGATTGTGCCACAATAATCAAACATGGCTCCATTGGCTCCCTCAAAGCTAGCGATGACACCACAATCTTGTGTGTTTCTCTTATCATCAATTCGTTGTGTTCGAAAATGCTTGCCCTCACACCATATAGCATTGAACATAGTATACTACACCAAGACAAAATCAATTAAATAAGCAATCTAAATTGTTGAAAGCTCCTAACTTATGCATAACATTCTATATACCGACCTTGCTCATGCATCCCCTAGCATACTCCCATTCTTCCATATATTGTGATATGCATCCCCTCATCTCGCTCTGCTCTCTCCATTTCTTCAAGTAGCCAATCCACATGAATATCCTTTGGAAGTGCTCTTAGATGCTGAGGATATGGCACACGAGATCCGTGGTGTGTACAAAAGCGGGCCCTTTCTCCTTGTCTTCTTGCCTTTGCATCCTCGTATCTTGTCACCCATCTTTTCATCACATCACTATTAAGCATGCAATAGAGGTTGATATTATTAAGCAACTCCATGTCTATTACTTTGTTGTATCCTTTCCCTTGAGGCACAACAGAGGTAATCCTTAGGTCTTCATCATCTCTCCAAAGTCATGGGAGAGAGCTATCCACATCAACAAGAAACTCAGAAATATATACAAGTGACTCTTGTACCAACCAACCCTCGGACATGCTACCTTCGGGTCTTGCATTTTGTCTCATGAAACCCTTCAAGGTCTTCATGAAGCACTCGAGGAAGAACAACCATCGTGCATGGACAATACCACATATAGTACTCTCATCCACCAAATGCACTATGAGATGTAGTTGGCTTGTGAGAATGGAACGTGGAAATGTCTCCTCCACTAAACAAACCACCTCCACTGACATAACTCGAGCATTCTCAAGCATGATGGGATCTATTTCCTTTGAGCTCACATACCTAGAAAGGAAAAAGTACGTAATATTAGCAATATGAACACCTTGCATCCTGCAAAGTACCTCACAAGATCACCCATCTTGTAAATACAATATTCACATTTTGTATCGTGTAGAGCACCTCACAAGCTCACCCATCTTGTAAATACAATCCTTCACGTCCTTTGATGCACTGTGAGAAATGCTAGTAGGTAGTATGAACTAAACACACGAGGAATGGTTGATTAGTTGCTTCTAATTCACTCACAACTTTGGAAGGAAAAAGATTTTATGCACATAAAATACTTACTTGGAGCATCTTGTGCCAATCATGAGATTTCAAGCCATATAATTGCTCTACACCTCTTTTCTTTCTCTTTGTGAAGGCCCCCTTCAAACACCTCATGCATCTAGTTGTTAATTCGACAACAACCTCATTTTTTTTAATTTGGTGAAGAAGAGATTTTAATCCTCTTGAATCCTAAGAAAGAGATTAATGCCAAAGTCATTACAACCATCCTTAGGTTTGATGTAGCCTTTTCCTTGGCTTTATACTTTGCTTATTTTGATTAAACCCAAGAAGCTAATACTTTTTTTTTAAATATAGTAATGTTATAGCAGATTTTCCTGAAAATATACAAAGAGTTTCATATATGCTCGATCCTCTTATTTCACAAGTGCTTAGCAACAAAAAAGAAACCATAAAGGATGTTTGCAAGTGGTTGAAGCATGTTCCTATGAATGATGCATGAGTTATCTTTACATCATATTATGAGAAGTAAGCATCAAACCCTACTTGTTTTTTCTATTGCGTTGCTAGAATTGTCTCAAACATAGTAATTATTCTTTATTGATAATGCAGCTCACATTGAAGTTTGGTGGTCGTGGACATCTTTGCTAAGAAGTACTTCTTTGCCAACTCAATGACATCCGTTCATGGCACTATGTTAGAGTAAGTATAGACTACACTTGTTGTCACTTCTTGACATGTAGATTGATATGCAATGCACATATTCACTGTTGTTATATGTTTTGATGTGCAGATCGGCTCGAAAGTTGGTAGGTACTATCAACACAGTAATGCAGCAACGTGACTTGGCACAACAAATAGAGTATATAACATGTCAGGTATCACATCAAGAGGATAGCCACATCTATAATTGTGGATGGAGGGTGGGCTACAATTGCTTTTTGGTACTTGGTCAAATTTTTGAGATACAAAATGACACCACACTGTCAACATATACGGACTTGCATCTCTATGCATTTATAACATGTACCATTCGAGCAATCATTAAGGGTAACATTATGGACCCTCCCACAAGTCAAATAGATAATGGCTCAGAGGAGTGTGAAATGAATGCCGTCAAAGAGTCAAAGGGGATAGAAGACCTCAACTCTACAAACATGGCTTCATTGGAAGAATTGGGAAGCTCTTTTAATGTTAGGGTTACGATTCAACATAGACCTCAGTATCTTGAATTTGGTGGAGAGGAGATTTCAATCCTCTCTAGAGCTTCAAATGAGGTCAATAACAATGTAATGATGGCCATTCTCAGGTTTGATACAAACTTTTTCTCTACTTGATAATTGAATATTTTGATTAAATCTAATAAGCTAATATTCATTTATTTGTTGGTGCACTATAGTTATCTCACGATTTTGTAGAGCCATACAAAACCGTGTGTATATGTTGGATTTCCTCCTTTCTCCTGTACTTAGCGATAGTAGAAAGACGATAGCCGATGTTTGTAAATGGTCACAGCATTTACATTTAAATGGCATGTGAGTCCTATTTATGGCATATCACGAGATGTAAGTATCATGGCAACCTTTGTTTTCATCTTATACTGGCAATATTGTGTTAAATAATAATGGTTCTTAATTATTCGTGTAAGGAACATTGGAGTCTGGTGGTTTGGGACCTTCAAGACAACTATTGTTGGTTTGTCAACTCGATTGTAGGCTTTCATGGCTCAGTGCAAACATAAGTATTCTATTAATCTGTTTTTACTTCTATATTATGTACCTTATGTAATAGACACACTAAGTTTTTTTAATATGTCATGATGAGCAAGTCGGTTGAGAAGTTGGTATTTGCTATCAGAGAAACAGGACAGTACAAAGATTCGCTAGACTTCCAAAAGCATTTAGTAGTAGAGCAAGAAGATGGGCATAGTTGTGGGTGGAGAGTTGCCTATAACTGCATGTTGATTTTCAAAGAAATTTTCTGACTTAAGCCACAGGTCTCATCGGAAGACTCTTTGGAGCTCAAATATTCAGAGGAGGATATACAATTGTTTAGGGCTGAAATCATTCGAGACCTAAATGCTACCATTAGAATACAACATGCAACTGAAGCAATATTAGAGCTTGCATTTAAGGAAGAGGAGACTGAGTCTACTATGAAAGCACTGCACACTACAGAAGAAGTAGAGACTCAATGTACACCTACAACACCACAGCCTCCACTAGAACCATCAAAAGAGTTGCCACAGCCTCCGCTTGCATTTAAGGAAGAGGATACTGAGTCTACTCTAAAAGCACTACATACTACAGAAGAAGTAGAGACTGAGTGTACATCTAGAGCACCATAGCCTCCATTGGAAGCATCAGAAGAGTTGCCATAGTCTTCACTAGAAGCATCAGAAGAGTTGTGATGCATGTATGATGTTGTGTTTGTATATATGCATGAGGAGCATATTCTCATGATGTTGTTTATTCCATGAATATTATGGTTGACACTTATTTGTTGCAATGCATGAATCATGATGTAGTTTTTGTTGATTATACACCAATTTGTGACTTATTACTTACGTGGCATTTAGTCATGATATTTATATATTTATTTCATGCACAATTTTATGATATGAATGTGTGATGATGTCATTATTTGGAAATATAACCTTGTGTGATGAGAATTTTGCTATGAATATGTGATGATGTAATATTTGTATATATTTCACTCCAAAATATCAATTCCCAATACTCCACTCACTTAAAGTACAACATTCCCAATGCTCTGCAAAATTTTATTCAATTGGACAGAGTCTCCACTCACTTAAAGTAGAGCATTCCCAATTCTTCTCTCACTTTATTCCAACCCTTACCCTTATCATAGTGAGCACATCGTGCCTTAGTGCACTTGTATTCTTCCATCCTAGTCCTTCCACAAACACTCTCTTATTTCTTACATCCTAGTCCTTCTGATTAACTTGTATTCGTCTTTCACTTTATGTCTTCCCTCAGTTTCCATCACTCTTGAAGGAGGGGCGGCTCACTATGCATCCCTTGCTATTGCCATTAGGGAAAAAGGGAGCTCATTTTGGGGCCCTGTAAGAAATTCACTATTTTTTTATTTGTTTCTCTCCTAAAAGACCTCAAAAATAGGAAAATATGGAAACGTGGCTTAAAACTGTCAGTAAGGACTACAGAACTATCAATTCAGAAAGGAATAAGATAATCTTTTGTCTGACTAACACGATTTTGCATTAAATATCTCCTTAGATTTTTTTTTGTTTACCAAAGATTCTGCATCTCTTTTGCCGACGTGTGCAGGCCTTTCATAAAGAATCCATCACTGAACTTGGTGATTGCAAGTTTTCAAAATATTTACATGGATACCGCCACACTTCCACGATTCATGTTACAAAACAACTATGAGATTGACAAGCAAAGTTCGCAACCTCAGAAGCACAAAAAATGGCCGATACTAGTGAGTCACTATCTTAGAAGAAGCGATTACACCATCTTCACATCGACTTAGAAGAACAATATGCTCCAGCACAAAAAAGACAAAAGGATACGGTGCTGAATGCTCAACAGCGGGAAAATATGAGAAGAGAAGGGCTTCAACATATTGACTTATGGTGCGATGGAAGCATATATCCAAAATGTCAAGTTAAAAACTCTACACCTCCGTTTGTCAATCCCACCACATTACTGAGGTTTGCCGGCAATGGACAAAATGGACTTCTTGGTTATATTTCAGTGCAGTCTGCATTTGCGGAAATGTATAAAATGATGTACCTACAAGAAAAGGGGACCAAGATGCAAGAGATAGCCATTCGTGCAAAATTGGAGCAGTATTTGCAAAATGAAATTGAGGAGCATTCAAAGAGTAAAAAAGAGTTGACAAGAGCAAGAAAGAAGAGAACCATGCTTGGAGACAGACTACGTAGTAGGAAGATTAAAAACATTGCAAATTTGAAGGCTGGGACTGGTGGATGCAAGCGAAGAATTCGAGAAGCAAGGTTAGATTGAAATTTATCATTTTGTATACTAAAAAAGGCTCTCAAATGACTATATCTATTTCGTCCATTACCGCAAAACAAGAATGGAGGTGCTAAATGATATAGGCATATTGTGTTGTTACTATAGGAAATTATTGGAGCCTGCAAAAGAAAATATGGATCCGAACCTTCTTCTTGTTAAACAAATGAAAGGATTGCTTTCTTGTGGTGTAGCAAAAGGTTTGATTGAGGAAAAAAAATACAAAAGAGTCAAACGCAATGTTGTAGAGGACTTTGTATCCAATAATCAAGTTGATGGCACTACAATCTAAGAGGCTCTTGATGTTAGTGGAGTTAGCACGAAGGTATATAGTTCAATTTTCCATGCGATATCCTCAACTTTGAAAGATCAAAGGATTAAACGAGTTTTACTGCCAAATCCAGCAACCATGTGGAGGATAAGAGGTCATTTGAATGAAAGTATAGATGAATTTATTGGGCAATATATCCATATTGAAGAAATATTTCATGGTGGTAAAGGAACCACTGTGTATGATCCTTGGAACAATATATTTGTAGACCTACAACAACTTCAAAGAAGAATGGTCGAGTTTTATGGAATAACATTTGAGGAGTGCAAAGGCATTTTGAAATTTGTTATCAAACTAGATGAGTGTGAGGTTGTAAAGGAAAAGAAAATGGAAAGAGTTACTATTACATTGATGAATGGAGCACTTGATACATCATTGACTGAAGCGAGTTCAAAGTATTTTAGTGTGCAGTCGGAGAAACACATATGGTGGTTAGACTCGTTCCAGGTATGATCATTTTTTGTTCTGTACTTGATTTTGGTCATTGTTTTCAAATCTGTTATAGTAAAACTTTTGTTTCCTATAATCTGCCAAGTGAAGACAGAAGACCATGAAACACTAGATTGGGTGTTTCACCACACAGAAATACCAAGAATAATCAAAAGACAAGTGCAAGGCGAGAATCTCCATGTTGCAGGAAAAGGTGATTTTGAAGTAGAGTGGCACATGGCCGGGGATCTTAAAACACTTAAGTGCATGCATAACATTAGTAAAGAAGGCAACTCAAAGTCTCCTTGTCTTTACTGCAAAGAATCAGCTCAAGTAATGGATTCCAAATGGTGGAAGAGAGCACCTAATAGAGATAAAGTTGACCCTGACTTCAAGGCCATTTTGGACATTCCACTATGTAATGTTCACATCTGCACATTGCATGGTCTATGTCGAATTATTGAGAAATTGGTATTTTTGTATATTGGATTTGCTTGGAAACTCCGTCCCAAAAAAAATAGAAAGGATACTCTTCAAGCATTGGAAAAAGTGTCATCCGATATAGGTCTGCATGGAGGAGATGTTCAAATCATAAAGGATTTTAAAAAGTCTACCAATGGCAAGGAGGTACCAATCAAGCCCTCTATTGGTGGTGTTAAGGCAGGAAGATTCTTGTCTCAACCCAAACACAATAAGCAAGTAAGGCAAGGTAGAACAGTTTCAAAGATTAATTATGGATTGTGGAAGCAAGTCCATAATGCTATGAAAGATCATGAGGCAGATGGGGAAGCACGAAATGTGAAGGCAGAGGTGTGGAGGTCTCTTGATCAACTCTTCATGTTCTATGACAAAGTAACATGGACAAAGAGTGATTACAAGAACTTTGAGGAGGCAATTAAACATTTTGGGAAGTCAATGAAAGACGCGTGGTTAGCCTGCAATATAACTCACTACATGGTAAGGTTCTGTCTTCTTCTTTTACTTAAGTGTGATCCCCTTTTTTTTATTACTTACTATGCATTCTTATGTCTTACAGCATATCATCTACAACCACCTTCCCTATTTTGTCAAAAAATATGGATGCCCAACAATTTGGTCTACCCAAGGCATGGAGTTATCTCACTACATGGCACTTAATCCATTTTTCAAACACACACAACACTATGGAGGGAGTCAAAAGGCAAATAGTATGAAGGAAGTCTTCCAATGGTTTTATCGAGGCATACTACAGAGGCTGCATGCTAAAAGAAAAGTTGCTAGCTCCAAAATCAAGCTTGCTTTTCTTCTAGCCCAAAAGCAAAGACGAAGACAAACTCTAGACAATTCAATGGCAGCAGAGAGACATAGACAATGCAGGGAATCAAAGATATTTAGAAACCATAAATGGACAAGTGAACATGAATAGGACTCATTTGTAACTTATTGGTGTTATGTCCACATGTTTTCAAACTCAATCAATAGAATTTTTTTTTGTGGAACAAGTGACTCTTGGTGTTATGCCTATATGATTTGAGGCTCCATCAACAATATTTCTTCTGTGAAACATGTGATCTAAACGTAATACAATTTGTTCACAATTTCAATATATTGTTTGTTTAATATTTAATGACACCACTCTATCTAAATGTACAAATCATTTCATCTTCAACTTATTGTTCATTTATACAAGATCATACCAGACATCAAAGACTTTGTACAAATCAGTTCAACTTCAATGTAATGTTTGTGCTATATTTGATGACTAAATCCTATTTCTCCGAGGGCCTACCGATCGAAACTCTCTTTTTGATCTTAATTGGAGTCTTTTTCTTCCTTATTGGCTTGATGTCGATTGTCTATTTATCAATGCTTTCCTTTGTTGCTTGTCTGGGAGGGGTATCCTTTTCTTCAGCTGTCTCCACGTGTTCTTCTTCTTGGATTGTGTCACCTGATGCAATCATGGGTGGCTCTCGAAACCTTATGAGCTTGTGTTTTCCATAGCCCTCTAGACATTTGGGCTCCTTAACATCACATGCTAATGCATAAGAAGTGTAAGACAAAAAGTAACAGGCCCTAGAGGCCTGCTTATTCACATAATCTCCAAATATATCTATGGCAGAAAACCTCTCTATCAAAATGATCTTTTCCTTTTGCCATGAAAGATCATGTCCACCTAAAACCCTAGAAAAACATTTTAAGAAGTGAACAATGGCTTCTCCATTGTTCCTCAACTACCTATGGTAAATCAAGATCTTAGCATTGCCTAGATCATGAATATAATGAGCTAGGCTTGACAGTTTGCGAAACCCAACCGGCTTGCTTCCACTTGATCTCTGGAGGAATGTGTCATCCTCAATTTGTAGGAGATTTGTAGCTGCCACATATCAAAAGATTGGAGTGAGACAATACACAACCTACAAAACATTTATGCAGAAGACAAAGTATTTGATTTGAAGTAACAAGATCATACCTTCTCATTTTCATCAGCAACAAGCAGTTCATCTTTCCAAAGATTTATTCCTCTCCCCTCCAGTCTAGCCTCTTCTTTAAGCTTTTTCGTGTATAGTGCTGAGAGATTCATAGCTTCCTGTGTGAGCTGGAAGGTAGCTTCACTTGGCTCTTGGAACTTTTCAGCCTCTTTGAAACAAAAAGTAAGGGCCTCTGCAGGATCAAAAATTGTTTCCAAAGCCAGTAGTGAATGGTCATCCTCTATGCCAACCTCCTTGTCAAGCCTTGAAGCCTGGGCAATAAGGGAAATGGCATAGTTCTCCCTCAAATTGAACATACACTCTATATCATGGAGGAAAACATAATCTTTTCCACCAATCAAGACACCCGGAAGCATGGGCACTGCATAGTTTCTGCTTTGAACATCAAAATCTTCAACTGGCTGTGCTCCCCTAAGAGTTTTTGTCCTCAGTTGAACAAGGTCAAGAGCAGCCACTTGCAGCCCCTCATCCTGGAGGTTGATATCTTCTTCTTGCTCTACCATATCTATTACCAAAGGAACATCCTCTTTTTCCTCTGCTTCAGATGTGTCTTCTTCTTCAGCCTCCTGCCCTTGTTCATCCAGAGAGTCCTGACTGAAGACAATGTACATAAGGAATGCCATGGTTTCCTCAAGCACTCTGCACTTTCTGGTGTGCAAGTTACAGTTGAATTTATATTGATCAAGCAAGCTATCAAATCTTCTATTCACATGGTACCTCAGCCTGTCAATAAGGACAATATGATTTATATGCACAAAAACCATTTCACCTTCCACAATTCTTCCTGCCTTTGTCAGTTGTTTGAAGGTATCCAATGGTCTAAAAGAAAATCTTTGTGATGCTCCAGTACAGAGCTCATTGTGAACTCCATGTTGAAAATACTATGGTATATGTGGAAGTTCCTCTGAGCCTTGCATTTGTGAAGAAACTCAAATAGGAGCAAATCTGGAGACTTGTCCTCTTCTGGTTCCTTTTGTTTTGAGATGGAAGAATCAACATTTTGCTCCAGTCTCTTCCTTTTGCCTGTTCCAAAATTTATATACATTGAATTCTATATGCTGACATATGCAATCAGGGAATGCATAGGATATCACCAGATGATTCCTTCATGAGCTCTCATGACTCACCTGGTGATTGCTATGGTCTAATAATAGTAGCAGAAAGGTCCATCTTTCTCTTGAAAGGAGGGGCCTGGGAGTCAACTGTTCCAAAGCAAAAACATTTCTCATCATCAAGGAAGAATTCCACAGGGCCAAAGATAGCAAAACAATGAGGTAGAAGTGAGAACCAAAAGAGACATAGGAATTTGCAGGAAAATGCGATGTAGGACCATTTGGAAAATATAAAGCACTCTCCTCACATTTTGTTGCAAATTCTCTAGTTCTATTGATATCCATGTCAAATTAAACACTAGGTTCATCTCATTGATTCCTGGACAATATGAGGTGATATGCAAGAGAAAGGCTGGAGCTGAGTGAAGCTTTTCATGAGGAATGTGTCAACAACAGGAATTTGCAGCAAAATGCGATATGGGCTATCTAGAGATGGATAAAGCACTCTCCTCGCATTTTGTTGCAAACTTCTAGGTTCTATTCATATCCATCTTCAATCAAATTCTTGGGTAATTTACCACATTCTTGAACAGTATCAATTGAATATGTAACAAGAAGGGTGGAGCTGAGTGAAGACATTTGGACATCAAGAATCCAATGGATGGAAGAAATATATGTCAAAAAACATTGAAAAGAATCTAGAACTTTGACCTTTTTTTTCCTTTTCCATGCTGTTGGAGTTGCACTGGTGAATCTCCTACTCTTTCCCTAACTTGAACTCTGCACTCTAGGTAACCTAGAGATCTGGCAGTGGTAGTAGTCTTCAGGTAGGTTGCAGTTTGGATGGAGTGTGCTGGGTAGGAAGGGATCAGAGAGAGAAGGAAAAGGGAGATGCGAGGGTCATGGCAAGGACGAAAGATTGGGAGGCAGGGGAGGGAAGAGTGGTTGTGGAA
Organism: Dipteris shenzhenensis; assembly: GCF_047967505.1. Lineage (NCBI taxonomy): Eukaryota > Viridiplantae > Streptophyta > Polypodiopsida > Gleicheniales > Dipteridaceae > Dipteris > Dipteris shenzhenensis. The sequence goes on from NC_141618.1 coordinate 48,950,735, forward strand.
TTGATTATGAAATCATGAATGGCACAAGTTCCAAGGCATAAAGTGTACCTTTCACATGTGCCAAGTTTCAAACTCCAAGAGATCTGGGTCCCATCCACACGTGTGAAAAACGACTACATTCCACATGTGTGGGATTTAGTAGCCGCCTTGTTTGTATTTTGCACTTATCTTTTCCCTCCTATCTAATCTATCCTGTCTCAGCCCTCTTGCCCTCCAGTCTCAGCTCTCTTGCCTCCCTACCTCCCTACTCTGCAACATCAACATCCTGACCAGCAGCACAGGTTCATCCCCAGCACAGGGTACTCATCAGCAGCATAGCACACCCATAGATATATTTTAGGTCAGTATTAATGGGTTCTTCCCTCATTCTCTGCAATCTTCTTGCCTACCATAAAAACAATCCATCCTGCATGGAAATGCATAGACTCAGTCCATATTTTATTTAGTTGTAAAGACAGAGAAACCACTGTAGGAATGCAGATCTTCAAGTGTGATAATTGCATGTGAGGGTAAAACTGTAATTATGGGTTCTTCCTTCAGTCTGTGCACAATTCTTGCCTTCCATAAACTCAATCCATCCTGCATGGACATACAAACACCGTCAAATGACTGAAGGCATATTCTAGCATGCTACCTCATGAATTTGTAGGAAAACACGAGGAGAAGGCCTTAGGAATTTCAAACAGCCAAAATCGCGTTTTGTTGCGAATATTGAAATGTTGCTTCATCCACCCCTGTCATTCTAGTTTTGTGACTTCCATAGTTGTCCATGGCTGTACTCTTCTTGCATAAACTCCATTCATAATGTATTTAGTTGTAAAGACAGAGAAATCACTGTAGGAATGCATCGGCATGTCATTTCAGGTATTTGTAGGAAAACACAATTTCGACCTGTTAGGAATTTCAAACTCTCCATATTGCGTTTTATTGCAAAATTTTCAATGTTGCTTCATCCACTCCTATGATTGTCTTTTTGTGTCATACCATGTTCTCCATGGCTATAATCTCTTTCCATTGCTTTGTATGCAGTTTGTCAGAGTGATGGCAAGAACCAAGTCAACTGTAAGGAAAGCTGGCAAAGGGCCAGGGCTTGCAGCAACAGCAACTGGGGCAGGTACTAAGAAATTTAGTGTGCCTCCAAAGGGAAGAGCTGCACATGGCAGGAAGGGTAAGCCAATGAGCCTGCTCTAGCAAAAGGCCAAGAGATTGAATCATGGTGCAGGTGTGCTAAGGGAGATCAGGAAGCAACAGAAAGCTATAGGCTTTGCAATCCCCAAGGCACCTTTTCAAAGACTGGTGAAAGAAATATGTGATAGTTGGCACCTTGGATTCAGGTGGAATAGGACTGCCATTCTTTCCTTATAGGAAATGGTAGAGGATTTCTTGGAAAAATATTTTGAAGATGCAATGCTGGTAGCAGCCCATGCTCACAGGGTGACTGTGATGGCCAAAGACTTTAACACTTTGTCCAAAGTGAGATGGAGGTATGACAAGCTTGTTCATCCTGTGGAATGGCAGGACATAAAGATGAGAGTCATATTATTAATTCCACCTACAAGGAAGTTGAAGGTATATGAGGTTAAGGTTGTTAAAGTAACCCACTCAACGAACACCAGAGGGAAGGCTGCTAATGAGGAGTCACTGAAGCAGCAAATAAAAGAAACAAAATCTATTATAGATGTGACTAGAAAGAGGGAGCTGTAGATACAAAGAAGGTTGTAGGAGCTGGGCCCTAATATAGTTGTCCATATTGAGGATGAATTTTCAGTGAATGATTTTCACTTGACAAAACCATGCTTGGCAACATTGGCTCATAAGAATGAGTATTTCTCAGATACTATCATTCTTGCAATGCTCTAGTAAGTGTCTATTATTTTACATTTTTTGCAAAACAATCCTCCTTGTACCTCCTTTATACCCTACCCTAATTATTTTTTGGTCCTATGCAGCATGATGAGAAGTTGGCTTCACCCCTCTGTACAACATACAGTTCATATTATTGATCTTGCCATTTCTTCTAAGTTAAGAGATGCAAAGGAAACTCCCATCGGTATTTCCAACTGGTTCAGACACTGCAATTCTGAAGTTATCAATGTTTTGCTACTTCCATATCATAACAGGTATGTGGGTGACTGATTCTTTTGAGATTCTTCTTTAAGATTGAGAACTCTTGTAGCTTTTGATTTCTTAATGCTTTTTTCCTTACGCAGTGACCACTGGAGTTTTGTTTCTATTGACATCTAGTAGAAGCATTGCTTTATATTCAACTCTCTTAAAAACACACACAGAAAGCTGAAATTGTAAGTGGTGTGTGTTCTTTTTGAACTTAAAACTTCATTATTTTGATATCATACTAACTAAATTATATGTATTGCAGTTGTATTAGAAGGCTTCTAGATGCATTGGATCACTGTCCTCCCAATGTCTCTCTTTTGGATTCAATAGAGCTAATAAATCTAGAGGTAAGAAGTCGTTCGCTCTACTGATGTCTATTTCATGCTATGCCTTTGAATTTATTGAATAATTTTGTTTTGTTCAGATGTTAATAGTTTCTAACATATCTTTCCAACTGTACAGACACCACAACAAGATGATTCAAGTAGCTGCAGATGGAGAGTGCTGATCAGTGCCAAATATCTACTTTCAAGCTATTTTGATAAAGAACAGCCAGACCTTGTAAGAAAAAATAATTTTTGTTTAGCTTGAAGATAATTGATAGTGATACAAAGTGTTCTAAATCATCATATGCCATTGTAGATGAAAGAAGATAGCTTCAGCTCAAACTATGTATATAATTTCAGGGCTCATAAAATTTGGAAGTTTTTGAGCTATGCCTCCCCCAAACTTATTGTACTAGCTACTGTCGAGTTGGGTGTGTCGAGTTGGGTGAGAGCTCTAAAGTACGAGAAGGTGTCATACACCTTGATGCCACAGATGAACAAGGACCTAGTGCTGATGAGGAGAAGCCATAAGAACAAGGACCTACTACTAATGTTGTTGAGGAGAAGATGGAGCAGCAGCAAACAGATGCTCTTGAGGTAGTAGAGGAGACAATGGAGTAGCACCAACATATTGTACAGGACAGTATGGAGCAGCAGAAAATAGATTCTCCAAAAAATGATGATAGGGAGAGCTTGGACCATGTAGAGCAGCCTCTGGATCAACCTGTAGATAAATAGAAAATAGTTGTCAAGAATATGTTCTACATGTACAACTAAACACTTTTGTACAAAATTTTACTTGATTGAATACAAAACCTTTGTTTATGGAGTCTGTGTTATCTCAATTTTCAAATTTTCAATGTCTTTGCATTTTATTAAGCTCTCTCTTCTTTTGAGCACCTGCAAAAATGGAATATGAATCAATAGGGTAAAGTAAACTAATAACAGTGCTTAATGAGGCTAGGATAAATCAGATGGTGTACCTTTTTATTGCTGAAGATAAATAAAAAGTCGTTTGAACTTCTGTCTCAAATAGAATGTCATTGCGCAATTGAGCTAGGGAGCAACATTCTCTTAATGAGATATTGACTAGCACATCACCATTCTCAACAACATCAATATCAAGAAGTTTATTTTCTGCACCAAAAGAATCTTCATCTTGATCCATTGGGACTAGTTTTGCGCCTAGCATTCGACTGCACTTATAATAAAAAGAAAAAATAAAATTTTGTGATGCAACCATGTACTTTAGTTGCATAGAAGGTTGGACAACCTCACAAAACACTAAACTACATGTCTTCTTATCCCAACCTTTATCCCAAAATTGTGGCATGCATGCCGAACTTGTTGCTTTAACTGTGAACATTGTTTTTGAAACCTTCACTGGAAAGGTATTAAACAAGTCCACAAAAACTATGAGAGGCATGCATAAAGAAATTTTTATTATCCTTGTGGCAATATTGGGCCTCAGAGCTTTCTATACTTCTTTGAAAAGCTTGGCCCTATATGCCTCTATAACACTAGAATGTGGGTGAGGCCAATCCACTGAATTCCATGCCGGAAGGTCTTGTTTCCTTAACACACCATGTGTGTTAGCATTGTCCAGCAACTGATAAAAATGATAAGTAAAAAATATACCTAATTGAGCTACCTCTGTTGCACATCGACCTTGGTATTGTTGTTCTCCTATCGATCCATGCAAAACATGTATAAATCCCAGAATACAATCGATGTTTTGCCATGTCTCATACGATGAAAGGTATAAATCTGAAATAAAACAACACAAGAATGTCAATAAGCAAAGAAAGAAAGCTTCATCTTAAAAATCCATACACCTCGTAAAGAAAAAAACCACAATAGAAAAATATACAATTAGGCCTGTGTTGTGGAAGATCATTTGGATAGTCTCGCAAGACAAGTTCTTTATGCATGTACACATGCTAAATCAAAACTTCTTTCACCGATATCTTCCCTCTGGTGATTTTAAAATCTCGTACTCTTCCCTTCCATGACGCCAAGAAAATGTTTTTTATCTGGGGTCTTTTTCTTTTGCTAGGTTGCATGAGCACCCATGCTCCTTTCGAAACACTAAACCTTTCCCAAGTTCCTTCTGTTTTGACTATACTTGAATTCTCTACCAAAGAAATAGAAGAAGCAGGTCGACGGGGTAAGGATGTGTGGTATAATTCTGCCTTCATAGCATTATCATCCACAGAGCGTCTTCCACAAGAATGGCCATGGTTTTTATTCACCATGGAGACCTTCTAAATCTGTAATAATAGCAAAGTAATGTAAACAAGATAACAAATTGAAGTTTCAAGAAATAGAAAATGGGCAGACAAACAGTTGACAAGAAACATCTTACTCTACGCCAAACAGGATCAAGGGAGTAGTTTTGGAAAAGAAGAGGCTACTGCACAATGAGGCAGTAGTGTAGAATGGTAGACCTTTCGAAGGAAAGGCGGCACAACATTTCAAAGTTCAAAGGAAGGTGGAAGCGGGAAGGCCCTTGTCAGATAAAATGTCATACTAGATTCCAAAGATCTTGTGAGAATGAAAAACCAATCTCCACATTAATGTAGCACACTTGTACCTACATAAAGTATTGTTTCTTTTTTCTATTTTCTCTTATTTTCATGAATTTCCAACGTTACGTTGGCTCTCTATTGATTGGTTGAGAGCTTATTTTTCCAAACCATAAAAAGCCCCAAAATGAGCTCCCTTTTTTCCTAATGTCCCTCACTCTCCTTCTCCCACTTTCCCTCTAAGACAATGACTAGTTACTACTCGACTTCATTTACTGAACTCAAATTCTGTCCTAGATCCCTTTTGTATGGATCAATGAAGGGAAAATCATTCGAGGAGGATATGTTACGCACATGGCTGCTTGATTTTGAACTCAGCAGAAGAGGTGAATATCCCTAGCTTATCACGTACTTCTTATGCTAACTAGTTAAATTTTCGTACAGGATATGGCAGTGGCTAGAAGCTGTATTGAAAAAAATGGTGAAGATGAGGAAAGCCAAGAGAGAAAAGAAGATTTGTTCAATGCTTACAAGTCGGCAGAAGATTCGAAACAAGTTGTGAGGAGAGTCTGTGAGGAGATTTACGATGCTAGCCCTGGTCATGCATGGCCTACAGGTTTAAGGTCTGCTTGTTTTCATGAAGTCAATGCCATAGTAGGCACTTTCGAGAACATACGCTCTCTCTAATGACTTAATAGTCAAGTGATGGAAATTTAATTCCATAGAGACTTATGTGTTTTCTAAAGTAACTGTAATAGACAAGAAATAAAACTACAGTTCCAAAAAGACTTTTTAGTTCTCTAATGTAAAGTTGTAATAGACAAGAGAGACAAAGTGAGATCTTCTAGGCTGAGCTAATGGAAGGTGTTTTTTAACACCATATGGCTTTGAGTTATATGATCTACTTCTTTGTACAAATGTGTCATGCTTTTTTTTAAATGTACTCTAGTTTTAATAACATGTCACTCCATTTTTTCTAATTTGATTTTTTAAAATCTTACTTTTTGTCTCTTTTAACATGTGACGTCCTCTGTTTTTAAAGTACTCTAGTTTTAATAACATGTCACGTCATTTTTTCTAATTTGATTTTTTAAAATCTTACTTTTTGACTCAAAGTTTTGTATTATAAGAGCCTCTTTTTTTAAAATGCTTTATCCAAAATTATCTCACAAAACGAATTTGGAGAGTGCACCAGTCCAAAATTAATGAAATAGGTGTTTATGGAAGCTTCTTGTCCTTCTTCAAAGTTGCTTCTCTTTCTTCTCTTCCTTGTTCACCCTCTGCTTCCCTGTCTTCTTCTCCTTATTCACCCTCTTCTCTTGTGCACTTAGGGATGATTGTGTAAGCTTGGAGATGAGTATGGGTGCTTGGAGATAAGTGTGGATGCTTGGAGTTGTGTCTGTTAATAGGAAAGCAAGCTGCGCGACATTAAAAGTATGTGAAGAAAAGCAAGCATGCTAAAAGTAGGTTCGAAAATCAGCTCGCAATCTGCATGTCTATTTGCACTTCTATCTATGCATCTATTTGCACTTCTATCTATGCATCTATTTGCGTGTCTATTTGTGCATCTATCGATGCATCTAAGTAAGTTTTAGACACACTCCATAGTACAGACATGGTGTTAGATGCACTTTTAGATGCTCCATAGAGTTGACATTTACAACTTATCCAAGAACACATTTTTTGGGTTGTTTATATGTAGGATGTCTTCATCTTCAACAAGTAGCTCGAGTGAGGAATCCCTCCATATCCGCCATCGCAAAATGCAGTTGGAGTAAAAAATCAAATGTATGTGATCGATGTTAAGGAAACATGTATTGTGCACGTAAAATTATACTCAATCACGTCTCAAAGTATGGAGAATGGGATGTGACTATAAACATGGTAAGCGTTAAAGAGTTAAGGTTGATTGAGATACATATGGGTGTTCATGTGTTTGAGTTATGCCACACCCACATATGTTGCCCTATGCTCATCGTGAGGAGGTGAAGCATTGGCGATATGAGGTGGGATCTTCAGGAGGGACCGTTATGGATGTATGGAGTGATGGTGATAGTAGCCCTCCACCATTACCTCATGAGGCCATGGAGGAGGAGGTGTTTCATGATATGGTGCAGGATTTATATGTCCATCAATCCTCAGGTAGCGATGATAGCATAGAGCAGGACGATCTTTTTACTGCATTTTCCCATAATCCCTCACATCCAACATATGTTCAAGTGCAAATCCATTGCAGACCTCATGTCATGGCATTCCTCCCATCGATCAACTGATGGCAAGTGGAGAACTCTTGCATACGCTCCTGCATGGAAGCATATTGAAGACACATGGCCAAGCTTCAAGGAAGAACCTAGGAGCTTAAGACTTGGATTGGGTATGGATAGTGCGAACCCATTTGATCTCAAAAGCACCTCTTACAGTGTATGGCCAGTGATATTGGTGAATTATAATCTTCCACCCTCTATGGAGATTAAGAAAGGACATGTTATGTTATCCCTTCTAATTCCAGAGAAACATAAAGTCAAAAATCTTGCTGTTTATTTGGAGCCTTTGACTGACGAGCTAGAGATACTTTGGAGAGGTATCGAGGTGCATGATGTGAGCAGGCCTCCCTCATCATAAGACTTCAACTGCAAAGCAATCTTGATGTGGATGATGCATGACTTCCGAGGCTATGGCGAGTGTTTAGGCAAGCATTACACTTTTAATTATGAGAGTAGGCAATCGACCTAGCACCTTGAACTCTTAATTTCATCTATTGTTTAGGTCTCACTACATTGGGTTACCTTGCATGTCGTATTTGTGGTCCTTTGCTAGTTGCCTCATGGGCAAACGCATTGAATAAGGTCATCTATTAGAATCACCATCGATTTATCCCACCTAATCATCCTAGATATGTCACCCCTTGGAATGAAGTCCCCCCACAGTCACTCACTAGGAGATTGGATGATAATTTGGGACGGATTCACAACTCCTCCACCACTTGGCATGAGTCGATAAGGGTTTGTAACTATTGTGTGCTATATTGGCTGGAAATAAATATTAACTACTAGCACCATCTTTTGATTAGATACTCCATCTTTTATCATTTACCATATTGGTCCCACCTCAAGATCAATCAACTACTTGATCCGATGCATATCTTCAAGAATGTGGCATCTACCATTTGGGAGCATTTGAATGGGACACGAGATTCTACAAGCATAAGGGAGGATCTACACACCATAGGGAGGATGCGTGAAGCTTGGCCACAAGAGAGGCCAAATGGACAAACACACTATTCAAAATTTTTGGACTTTCTCTCTTGGTTTGGACTTTTTTTTGGAGCATATCCTCTCCACTCAACTTCACTTAGTGAGCTAAAAAATTGGGTTTTTTTTAGCACTAAATGGGTCACTTATATACAAATAGGGCCTTATTAAGCTAAAAAGTCAAGTGCTAACCTCTAATTTAAAAAAAAATGGCTCAATGAAGCTATAATTCCCAAACTCGTGCATGGTGCCCCCATCCAATAACTATAATAATAATAATAGTAGTCTCCTAACTCAAGTTCAATTTTAACACTATGAAGTGAAAATATGACACCATATGAAAAGAGTTTGTTGAATTCAACATATAAGTGGTGTATAGATACACCATTTTTTTGAAAAAAAAGAGTTTGTTGAATTCAATATATAAGTGGTGTATAGATACACGCTTTTTTTGAAAAACAAACCATACAATAAATTATCTTATTGGTGGTGTATAGATACACCATTTGTATGGAAAAAAGCATACAAAACATTATCTTATGCATCTGAATCTCATTCAAAGTCATCAAATTCATGTAATGTATTTGAGCTTGATGGGTCAAGTCTTGCCAAATGATGTTTAATATGGACACGACTTGGATCAGGGATTGTGATACATTTTTCAACATTGTATCCATGCTTCTTTTTAAAACTTCGTGTCCTCGATTTCCAGCAACAAATAATGCTACTGACTTCCACCTCTGTTAATCCCTCATTATTTGGAACCCATTCATGTTTCTTTTGCAAGCATCCCTCATAGAGTTGTTTTATTGTATATCTTCTCGTGAGATTTTTCAATGGCTTTGGTTCATACCATAATGCTATAAATGTTATAGGAGTTCCCTTGTCATCCCTTTCTATCTTAGTAACCTTTGCAACCCAAATTGGGCCACCTTGGTCACCCAACTTTGAACCTGGATCAGATGCCCAAACTGTAACAAATAGACCCTCTTCAATCTCATTAGATGGTATAAACTCTGGTAAGGGTTTGTCTCCCTTCTTGCCACAATATTTTCGAGGTAAAAGGCATTCCTCTGCTTCCTCCATATCTACTAACATATTTATATCCAAAGGAAAACTTGGTGACCTAGCTTGTTCCGGCCAAAAGGATTCAGAGTATTCAATGCTCATTAAGTTTTCTTGTCTTTCTAAAGATTGGATAAGTGCTTCAGTTTATTTAATTGTCTCCAAATTCTTAGTTGATTGCTCAGGATATTTCTGCATCATACTTTGAAGATGTTTAATGAAGGCTTTCAAGCCTTTCATTTCATCTATGTCAAGTGATTTGTTTTTTGCAAGAACAAATCTAGTTTCCTCCAATGGAATTATTCGTTGCAATAAAGCATATGACTCACTCCATAAATGATCTCCATCTACTGAGTAGTGCTTCCATTGCATCACTGGAATATTGTTATGCATGTGAAACCGAAAGTAGTGTGGATTTGTGTGTCCTATTAGGGCATCATCTCCTATTTGTAAGTGTGGCTCTATGAATGCTCTCCAATCTACCATCCTCTCTAAGATAGCCACTTCTGATTCTTCCTTGCGAGAACGTCTAATTTTTTTCCCAATTCGAAATAGCATATCCTCCATTACCAAAACATCCATTGCCTTCAACCCACCAGAGATAACACTGAAGATTTGATCTATGTCTTCATGTGCATGGCCGACAAGAAGAAAGCCAAATTCCACTTCTTCAAATATTTTCAAACCAACCAGCATAGAGCATAAAGCAAATATATATTTATTCTTGTTCTCTCTCCAACAATTATCAGCTTGTATTCGCAATGAGTTAGGCAAACATCCATGAGCATCTCTGACCTTTCTTATTGCTTTCATGATTGATGTAACAACCTGGTTACTATCATGGTCATGCAAACTATCAATCCATACATCACAAAAGATTTGGTATCCATGTACTAATACTCCACACAAGTGTGTTTTTAGTCCACGTTTGCCCTCCAATGCCGGTGGGATATGTCTATATCGTGGCAAAGTGGTTGTATTCTAGTCCATGCCATCAATGGTGATGCACATGGACTTATCAACATGTGAAATAGCTGTAAAGAATAAGGGAGAGAGATAGGAGACTCAAGTTCAGCTTTCTTCCCAACACACAAAAGAGAGAGGACACAAGGTTGGAGGGTGAAGCCTATCTTCACTTTTGCACACAACAACAATACAATAGAAGAGGGAAATACCCTATATGTCAAACCCTAGAATACGTGGTTCATATGTGAACCCAGACCAAAAACATACGTGGTAGTCTAACTACACCACGAGTACAACTAACATAGGCGGTGACATCAATGATAGTCATCCAGGAGATATATCGGGGGTAGAGCTTGATATCTCAACACTCCCCCTCAAGCTCAAATCCATCTCACGTACACCAAGCAAGCTCCTAAATCTGCGAAGCTTCTCGGTACCCAATGCCTTCGTAAAAATATCAGCCACCTGCTCCTCAGTGCTGACATAGACAAGATCAATCTCACCAGCTAGAACCTTCTCTCTCACAAAGTGATAATGCACCTCAATGTGCTTCGTTCTAGCATGATAAACTGGGTTATTAGCAAGCATAATGCTGCTAATGTTGTCACAACGAATGACAACTGCTGCATGAATTGACTGTCCCATATCTGCAAGTAGCTTCCGTAACCAAGCTACCTCACATGCAGCCATTGCTGCACCCCTGTACTCAGCCTCTGTGCTCGATAAGGCAACTGTTGGTTGCTTCTTGCTGCTCCAACTGATGGCACCACTCCCAAGGGAAAACATAAAACCACTAGTAGATCTCCTGTCTGAGACACTACCAGCCCAGTCAGCATCTGTGTATCCATGTACCTGTAATGCACACCCAGCTTCATAAAACAGTCCATAATGCAATGTGGACTTCACATACCGCAGTATGCGCCTAGCCGCATCCAAATGTGGCTTCCTCGGTGCCTGCATAAACTGACTCACCAGCCCCACAGCATAGCTCAAATCTGGTCTGGTTATAGTCATGTAAATCAAGCTACCTACTATGCGCCTGTACATAGTAATATCTTCAAGAAGCTCACCTGTCTCTGCATTGAGCTTCACATTCTGCTCCAATGGAACAGAAATAGGCTTACAGCCTGTCATCCCATATTTGGACAGCATGTCCAAACCGTATTGCCTTTGCAACAGCCATATCCCACTCGGGGATCTAATAACCTCAATGCCCAAGAAGTAACGCAGCTCTCCCAAATCCTTCATCTCAAATTTCTGCTTCAACAGCAGCTTCACTTCATTAATGTCTGCATCACTATCACCTGTAATAATCAAGTCATCAACATAGATGACTACAAGCACAATCCCTCTGTTTGTCCTTTTCACATAAAGTGAAAAATCTGAATTGGAAATCTGAAATCCAATAGTGACAAGATATTGCCCTATCTTGTCTGACCATGCCCGCGGCGCCTGTTTTAAGCCATACAAGGCTTTGCGCAACCTGCATACAAAATCGGGGTGTGAATTATCCTCATAACCTTCTGGCTGCATCATATAAACCTCTTCCTGCAAATCACCATGCAAGAAGGCATTTTTCACATCCATCTGATGCAAAGACCATCCCTTTGCAGCAGCCATAGCAATTACTGCTCTCACGGTTGCCATCCTTGCAACTGGGCTGAAAGTTTCCTCATAGTCAATTCCATATGTATGCGCAAAACCTTTGGCAACCAATCTTGCCTTGTACCTGCTAACAGACCCATCAGCATTGTGCTTTACTTTGTAAACCCACTTGCAGCCAATAGCCTTCTTATCATGAGGCAAAGGCATCAAATCCCAAGTGTGGTTTGCATCCAAGGCAGCCATCTCTTCATCCATAGCTGCTTCCCAATTTTTATGCCCTGCTGCATCCTCAAAACATGTGGGCTCTGGCTCCTCTAGAACCTTGACCATATAAGCATAGTGATGTGCTGTATACCCATCATATCTCAGCCTGTCAACTGGATACTTAATACGAGTGGACCTCCGTACAACTGGATCAGTTGCAGGAGTCTTTAAATCATGCCTGCTTTTCCTTGCACCAGGTGTAACAACAGAAGGAATCCCAAGTTCCTCATCAAGGCTCATTTCAGAGCCGCTTGACTCTCCATCAACATGAGAGCTACCAGCAGACACATCAAACACTGGAGCATGGTCTACTTTTTCTTTTCCCTTATGTGATACCTGCACAACACTATCAGGACTGCCATGTGACGATTCACTAGATCTCAATCTCCCTGTCCATGCATTAGATCCACTAGTAGAGGACTCTCTGGGTCCACTCAAGGCTTGAGATTGCTGCTCTGCATTTATTGTAGCATTCCCATTTCCTGCATCTGCATCTCCTACCATAACAGTTGGTGCATACCAACTGCTCATCTCATCAAAAACAACATCTCTGCTCACTTGCATTTTGCGGGTGGAAGGGTTATAACAACGATACCCTTTCTGATGCAGAGCATATCCAATAAAGATGCATTTTTCTACCTTTGGATCCAGCTTTGTTCTCTTCTCATCAGGAACATGAACATAAGCTATGCAACCAAATACCTTCAAGTGAGAAATATCTGGTTTTTGGTCTGTATACATTTCTTCAGGCGTCATGCCATGGACAGCTGCAGTGGGGGTTCTGTTCATAATATAAACAACAGTTGCTACTGCTTCAGCCCAAAAATAATCAGGCATGTTTTTCTCATTTAGGATCGCCCGTCCTACTTCTGCAATATGCCTGTTCTTCCTTTCTGCAACCCCATTCTGCTGAGGGGTAGACCTGCATGAGTACTTCCTTTGAATTCCCTGTTCTTTCAGATATTCACAAAATTCTTCTGAAAAGTACTCTCCCCCTCCATCAGATCTTAGCACTTTAATATGCACACCTTTCTCTTTTTCAACCATGGCCTTAAAAGCCTTGAAATGGCTGAACACTTCACTTTTGTGCTTCATAAAATAAATCCACACCTTCCTAGTGTAGTCATCAATAAACGTCACATAATAATGGCATCCACCAATAGAAGCAGCTTTGGTTGTCCAAACATCTGAATGGATCACTTCCAAAGGTCTTCTACTCACCTTAGCATTTTTGGGAAATGCATGTCTGGCCTACTTACCCATTTGGCATGCTACACATACCTTTTGCATTCCCTCAACTCTGAATTTAGGCAAACCTGCAACAATGTTTTTCGTTTGCATAGATTTCAGCCTTTGTATATTCACATGCCCAATGCGCTTGTGCCATATCTCAATATCTGCAATGACACCTCTCCCATGCGCAAACATAGCAGCTTTCACCTCAGGCATATCAACATCCAAGGTGAACATTCTGCCATTTTTGTTGCCTTTCGCAACCAAGCGGCACTTATTTTTCAAGTCCTCAACAAAGCATCCATCAGGATTAAATCTAACCTGCAGACCTTGCTCAACCATCTGGCCAACTGAAACCAGGTTCTTAGTGATTTTTGGAACATGAAGTACATCTACCAAGTACTTCGTTTTGCCATCCTGCATAGCCAATGGCACTTTACCAACTTGCGTAATTGGGTGCGCAGTATCATCACCTGTTTCAACATAACCTGGCTTATCCAAATTTCTAACATCATGAAACCACTCACCATGACTGGTCATGTGGTTAGAGGCACCTGAATCAACATACCAAACATCATTGCAAGCTGCAGCATCTCCTGACATGGAGTTAACCATATGCTGCATCACAAAAAGGTGCTCATTTCTGTCGTCACCATGCCCACTTGATGATGCATAGTTGCTTTGCTGCAACTTCCCACTTTTGATGTCATTCTGCTTTTTATAGCATGTATTCTCCTTGTGTCCAAGCTTTCCACAATAATAGCATTCTGTGCTGCTATTTACTTGCTGGTTCCTTTGCCATGAACCACGGCCTCTTTGGCTCCCCCTGCCTCTAGAACTACCACGTCCTCCTCCATAGGACTGGTTTTCCTGTTGTTGCTGTTGGTTCTGATTTCCTGCACGGCCACCAAAACGGCCTCTTCCTCTACCCCTGCCTCTACCTATATTTGAGTAGAAAGCAGTCTCTTGAGAAGTTGAGGTGGCTGAACCACCATTCCTTTGCTCTTCACTTAGCAAGAGAGCAATAAGTTCCTGAAAATCAGGAAATGTTTCACGGACTCCAATGGATGTCCGAAACTGTGCATAATCTTTCCCAAGACCATTCAAGGTCACGGACACTAAGTCCTCATCATCAACAGAGGTGCTCCAATGGAGGCAAGAGAATCTGCAAGGCCTTTCACCTTCAAGGAATACTCATTTATATTCAGATTTTTCCTTTGCACATTGTGCAACTCTTGCTTTAGCTGCATCTTTCGTGCTTTGGTATTTGTGCTATACAGCTTCACCAATGTATCCCATGCCTCCTTAGGCGTCTCTACATCCTGTATATGCACAATCATAGAATCTGAAATGCTAACGGACAGCCAATACAGGCATTTTCTGGCTTTTTCATGCCATTCTTTAAAGGCCTTCAATTCAGCAGGAGTGGGAGCAGAACCCAAAACTGGTTCTGCAGTTTCACCACTGATGTACTCCCAAACTCCCTTTCCCATAAGGAAGTTTGTCATCTTGAACTTCCATGCTTGGAAGTTGTTCTTGTCAAGCTTATCACTGACAATGGTAGACAGATTCTCAGACATTTTACAAATCACGAATTGCAACAGCAACTTGTAAACACAGCAAATGCCTCACAAGGGCAAATAGCAAAACTTCTGCAAAAAGCCTCACAGGGGCAGATCTGCAACATTGACGAAAGTGGTATTTCACCACACAGTCACTTCCTAGTGACGATTTTGCATCAACAGGCAACAGGCATGAATCTGCAACTCCCAATATCTCTGCATACAGGCATACGATGCAATTTCTGTGGCACCTTTCCACCGACTAGCCGCGCACACAGTGGTCGCACAGCAAAAAACAGGGCCTTTTTCTGAGTGCCTGCGAAGAACTTCCGCCTTCAAAATGGACCCCGAAACGGCCTCAAATCAAAAAAATAAAGTCACCAAGGGCTTCGCCCTTGCCCGCAGCATATACTGCGCTCTCGCCACACCGCGAAGGGCCTCTCAATCTGAAACAGTGCACTCCTGCACTTCTGGCTGTGCTACCTGCAGAGATTTGCTCCCAAACTCGAAATAGGAAAGCAACACTGGTCCTCTTACCAGGACACCACAAATTTGGCTTGCTTTCTTGAGCTCCTTACTACGAACAAGGCTCTGATACCATGTAAAGAATAAGGGAGAGAGATAGGAGACTCAAGTTCAGCTTTCTTCCCAACACACAAAAGAGAGAGGACACAAGGTTGGAGGGTGAAGCCTATCTTCACTTTTGCACACAACCATAATACAATAGAAGAGGGAAATACCCTATATGTCAAACCCTAGAATACGTGGTTCATATGTGAACCCAAACCAAAAACATACGTGGTAGTCTAACTACACCACGAGTACAACTAACATAGGCGGTGACATAAATGATAGTCATCCAGGAGATATATCGGGGGTAGAGCTTGATATCTCAACAATAGCTTCCTATCTCCAA